>NC_080600.1:19985043-20605599 GCF_027887145.1 Ammospiza caudacuta | reverse complement strand
TCATGCTCTCTCTAATCCATGGAAAATTACCCAGTCTAGCAGAAGTTTTAGTTTCAATGAATCAACACCTTTGGAGAAAAGCCTTGATTTTTTTCATCAAGGCTTCATCACAGGATTTTCAGCTGCAACTCTGAGCTTCTTGGTAATTCTGTTAGTACATCCAATGAATAATAGATTTAAAACTTGCAATTTTTAGTGGCCAGATGTCAAGTAGTAATCCTTTGTTTTTTTCCTGAGACACATCAGATCTCTACAAATTTGCATGCTTAAACAATTGTTTTATAGATAATCTAGTATCATTTAATTTTCTTCTTGATTGATTTCAGGGGCCAGGAGAGGTCAGGCTAGTAATTCTTTGGATAGGCAAATTCCAAAAACCTGACACAGAGCAGGATGTGGTGATTCAGCATACTGGACTCACACCACAGCTGGTAGATAGAACCTTCCATTTCAAGAGCTTGACAGCTTGGAGTTTCTACTGTTACTGCAGTGCTCTTTGTTATCAGTATGATATAGCTGTCATACTTTAATCAAACTTCCTCTGAGAAATAACAGCAGGCCCAATTCTGCTCAGGTTGAAATAGTCAGACTGATTTTAGTGGAAGCAGAATGAAATTATAAACCATTATACACCTAATAGTTCCTGCATAATTTCAGTTTTGTAGATAATCTTTGCTTTTTGTCCCTAGTCTTTGGGTAGTGTTGTGTCCCTTTAAATGGCTCCCTCTTCTGCCCTAGAGGTAATTGTGTGATAGATGAGGTTGTCTCTTTGCCATCTCCAGCCTAAGACATGCACTCATCTCTGCTTGGGGAATTCTAGGCTATTGTATGACTGTCCCTCCTTCTACTGCAGGCACAGGATCTTCTCAGTCTGCAGCAGCACTTTTAGCTCAGTTTCAGTTGGGATAGAAAAGGAACACAAACAGAAGCTCAGAGAAAGCAAAGATGTAATTACCATTCAGCCTGCCTGAATATTTCAGCAGCATTTACAGTATTATATTCAATATATTTAGCAGTGAAGCTGGTGGACTGTTTTGCTTATTCTTGCTTCACCTTTGTGAAGCTGCCTTGATCATGTGTCTCTCTCATTTAGGAATGTTTAACATCCACAAATGTCTAATATGAAAGCGTGACAGGCAGCCCTGCATTCTGCTCCTATGTTATGGTGCTATCCACAACAGGGGCTGGACAAGCAGTTTCCTCACTCTTCCTTTTTTGCCAGCCTTTCTTTTGGTGGCTGTTCTTTGTAATCAGTTTCTTTTCCTTCCGCCCACTGCATAAACCCAGTATTGTGTAGTGAGGAACAAGGGTGGCACAGACTGCTCCTGTGCCCCCTGCCACTCTAATTCTCTTGTTCATTAAAAGCTCCTATTGACTTTAAATCAGCTCCACAGGGCTTTGTGTTGACAGAAATTTGCCCAGAGATAATTTGGCTGAATTTTGTCCCCAGACTTCAAAGAATCTTGCACTTGTACGTGTAGTTCAGACAGAATTATTGATAAAGTTGGAGTGGAATTAACAAAAAGTGCTGCTGGGGCCCCAGCTATAAATTCTGAACCTGTGAAGTATAATGGATATTGGGGTTTTATCTGATTTTACAGCTCCTAAAATCTTTATGGAACCAAGTCATATATGTATTGTTTGCTATCAACTTTCTGCCCATTTTAAGATTTCAAATTTTACACAGAGATTTTTGTGTGCATTTTTCCTACAGGTACTTCAGTCTGAAAATATTCATCACAGACAAAAAAGATAAATCCTAGAGATTTAACGTACAAGAAAAAGAATCACCCTTATATTGAATTACCTTTATTTTATTACATATAATAGTATGTACATTATCTATGCAAACTATCTCCATCTTTTAAAAAGCTGGTCTTTTTTTGAAATCAAATAAATTTCCATGCCTGAATTTTAGTTTGTAAGTGGCCCTGGATAGATTAAACTGCATTTTCCATAGAAAAAGATTTTCAGCATTTGAATTAACAGCCAAATCTGAATGAGTAGAGTGTGAATGGGGGCAGGGAAGAAATAAACTGCCTTAAAGATTTCATTTTAAAATGAAAACTTGAGGTATTTCAGAAATGTTGAGATGGTAGTTGAGCAATCGGAATCTCTATTGAAAAATTCTTAAATGAGATATGTGTTTCAGCAACTCTTACCTAGGAAAAATTGTTTCCAGAAATTACAATAGATAAAAAAAGAGAAATATCCTACAGACTTGTACTAAGATCTATTTCTGAATTATGGGACAGGTGATTCCAGGAATAGCACCTAAAAATTTTTACTTAAGGCTCCTGCTGTGGAGAGGATGGAAGAACAAGACTCCCAAGAATAAATAGCACAAAACATTTGCTACAGCTGTGGGGAAATAAACTGGCAGTGGAGTGAGAATCTTCTTGGGGTTGTCACAGAAAATTACCACCATAAAATCTTGCTAGTTAAATAACTTTAAAAGAATGATTAAATGTAGTAGCCAGACAGACTATAGTACACATTTAGCTTTAAGTCCACAAGACTTCTCCTTTGATGACATTTACATGGTTTACTTAGATATTTCTAAATTTGACAACTTTAATTTCTGGGACAACTTTTTACCAAAAGAAATTTTGAAAATAAAAACCTCCAAGCAACAGCCCCTGCCAAAAATCCTAAAAATTCCTCTCCATCCCATATGCTAATATTAAAAAAATATTTTTAACTTAATGAGATGTATTACAGTTCACAGTTAAATTTAAATAGCATAGCATATTCAAATGGGGTTGACAGCTCATGGGATAACTCAGAGGTTTTTAACTCCAGAGGTTACTGGATTTGTCTAGCTGGGATGGGGATAATCAACAGCTGGAAAGCCTGATGGGATTTTGCCTCCTTGCTAAATGCTGTATTTTCACTTCCTGTCAGCTCCTCTCTTTCACACCACTGTTGCAAACAGAAAACCCAGCCACAGCCTTGGGGTTTTCATGCTGGGGAGAACCATGGACTGTGCAAAGAGTGAGACCCCAGACCCCTTGTGCTGCACCAAAGCCTTCAGCAATCATTTGCTTTTCCTGTTTGTGTGTTTGAAGAGTGGAAAACACACACATCGCCTTTAGGTGTGGACTCTGCCTGTGGGAGCCTGGCAGACAACGACAGAGGGATGGGGAGAACTCAACACTCACACATGGATGTAATACAGTTAAATTCTTCATTGCTTTTCCCTAAGACACATCTGGTTGGCAGTCCTCTGACACAGCTTTCAGTTTCCCAAGCAGAAGGGATATCACTGTTGGTCACTAACAGTCAGTCCTATCAATGTCTGTGAAAGCTGAGCTGCAGGAAAACGAACCCGCCCTCAATGGTGAATGATGTTTTACTGAGGTGCTGCTAGGCTCATTTCCCTGTGCAACTCCAGTCACTTTGGAGCACATTACTAGATTTTCCTTGTGTCTGACGCAGCTGCCAGGTAAACCCAAGAACCCCCCAGCTGAAATCTGCGTTTCTTATCCTAGGGCACTATATCACTTTGTTCCCTCTTTTGTGGCTATAATTGATCTTATGGGCCAAAAAGTCACTGAGTCACACAACTTAAAATTTTACCACTTCCATCCAAGGAGGAAGGTCTTCCCTACTACAGCTTCCCTTCCACAAAAATAACTTATGAAGCAACTACTATGGGCTGAAGAACAAAGCAAACTTTGTCTCCAAAAAAAGAAAAATGATGAAATGATTGTAAAATATTTCTAGGCAGCCAGTTGATGTTTGTAATACCTCTCCTTGGAAAACACATTAGCATATTTCCTCCCATAAATAATTAAATTCCAGATAAATTCCTATGAGAATAATCTCTCATCAAGGTAAGCAAACAAAATCTAGCCTTAAAAAAGTATAGACTTTTATATTTTGTGGCAGTTTATGTACCTGATAATGAGGATATAATACAAGACACTCTGGGTGGTGCCGTGAAGAAAAATAGACATTGTCACGTTTCAACTACATAGGAAGGCAACCCCACTGCACTGATTTCTGTGCCACCACTTCTAGGAAATCCTGCTCCCTTTATTTTCAATTTAATTATTGAAAGACTTAATTGTCCTAAAAAACTGCTTCAAAAAGGCAACAGATATTATGAAATAATATAGACCATGAAAGCCTAAGCAACTTTTGATAAGTCTTGATACAAAATTTGTTTTCTTTTGTCTTAGCACAGCACTTAAAGCAAAATGTACTGTGAGTACATTTTAAGAAGTCTCTTTCAAAATAGACCATGCAATAAAAACCAGTGCTTTTGTACATACACAAATCTTAAAACCTTTTTCCATGTGCTGGTAATACATGAATTATCATACAACTGTTGAGTGGTTAAGACCAATGTTTTTTTCCTTTTGGCCTTTCAAAGTATATGGCAAAAACTTTTTGCCTTATCACCACATTCTCAGTAATTTGTTTTGTTTATACCATGCAAAGCTCACTGCACTTTGGATTCTTAATTAATGCAAAGACTTAAATCAACCTTTTCACACTGTCAGTTTGATAATTTTTTTCTGGTTTGGAAAGTAGGAGGTATTCAAACCCCTACAAAGAATCAAGATATTTCTGACAGTGCAGCATAATGCTAACAAGGACTAGACATCTTTAGGCATGCAGATCATCAGAACTAGGTGCAGTCTCCACACAAGCAGTGACTCAGTCAAGGTGGGAATTTGCTGATCTAGGTGATTCAAACCAGATGTGTGTACACTGTAAATAGGTGCTCTTCTGGCTTGGGGCAGCTTTGTGCACACCCTGTTCAGCAGAGAATGAATTCAGACTGATAAATGTCCTTAAAATAACAGTAAAGGAAATTACTCCTAAGCTTCCTAGCAACTTCACCAAACATGCGGAGCAATCATGCAGCGAGGATCTCAATAAGAGGGAGTGTGGTATCCACCCAAACACTACTTGTTACAAGAGGCATGAGGAGCAGTTCTTTAGCTCACAATTTACTGCAGCTACTGGGCTGGCCTGGTGTGGTGGGATAAATTCCCTGGCCATCAATGTTAGTGTTTGCCTATTTATTCCCTGAATCCTGGCAAGGAGGATCACATCAGAGCTGCTAGGCAGTTGAAATGACAGAAAAAGGGTTTAGAGAGTCAAGAGATTGTGGACAACTTCTGCAGACCTAATGTGTTTGTGCAGATGTGAAACACAAGTGTAAAAAGTGTCCAGATTTTCATGTTAATGCAAAAAACCTGCTGGTGAGCAGCTATGTGAAGCTGAGCTAGCTGGATTTCTCAGCCACACAAAGGTGAGATGTCTTACTGGGAAGGAAACAGAGAGTGTGAGATCTCACAGTGGTTTGGGACCACACACAGTTCTAACACTCTGCTGTCACTGTCTCAGTATTTGGTGTCTGCCTTTGGCTATAAACTTATCAAATTCTGCCTTGGGGCAGGATGAGTTTACATTACCGTGACACTGGAAAGAACAAGACTCTAATCTTCCATTTTCAGGGCAGTTGTGGTAAAGTGAAATTACTCATCCACTGAAACTCAAGGAAGATATACCAGGTTCCATGTGCATTTGAAGAAGTTTTGCAATTTTAAAAAAGTGGCTTGGACTTCTGAGTCTGAGCATGATTTATACTGGTTTTGATTAGTATTTTCCTCATGTGTTTCGGTTCTCTGAGCCAATTGCTATGCAGCCATATAGGCTGGGGGGATTTAACAAGAATCTTAAGTGTAACCAGCATTTACAAGTTGCTAAATGAGTAATTTTTCAATTATTGGATTATTTTAGCCACTTTTCATTATATTGTTCCTGCAAACTTGTTCACTACTTAAACCTATTTCCAACAGTACGGTGTGGATACCAAACCCATATTTTGTAGATTCTTCACTGATCACCTTGAAAGTCACTTGTAGGAAAATATTCGATGACGTGTAAAACATCTCTCAGTTCACTCTCTTCTCCCATATTCTCACTAGGGGGAGGTGTATATTTTGTAGAGTTGCTTGTTTTGAAATAATTTCTAGTTGATGAAATTGTTTTTCTTTGAACATTGCAGAAGCACAGGTTGGTTTCTTGCTCTGTGTTTCTTGTGATACAGACAATAAAATAAATGAAGTGAGTACTTGAAGTAGGAAATTAGAGTTTTAAACCCGGGGAAGAAAATTTCATTTCCAGGTGAATTCTACAGAAACTTTTATTTTAAACTTCACCTCTTCCACAATATACAAATTTGCCAGGTATCACTTTTTATTTTTTGCCAGGTATCACTTATCTCAGAATTCTAGTGAGAATGTTTTGAGTTCTAATGTGTCAAACTACAAAGGCAGAGACTGAATGTCAATCAGATTGAAAGTTTATGGGAAATTTAAGCTTAAGGCCTAAAGATTAATGTCCAGCTGCTCTTGTCCACAAAGTTTCATTCAGTTTGACAACAGTGCAGTTTAAGAAAGAGTATTTTTTTTTTATCTACATAGATGAGAAGATGATCATCTGCTGTGAAATACAACCTGAAGCAGACTTTCTACTGGTATTTATGCAAATTTTATGAAAATTCTTAGAGTGTAAAGGTGAACGATGTGGTTAATTCTTGTGATGTCAGGCAAGATTTCAAACCTTTACTCTTTATTCAGGCATTTCGAATCCTGAGTCTTCTAAAGCTCCATTGCTGAAGTACCCACTGCTTCTGTGAAAGCCAAAGAGACTGCAGAAAGGGTCAGCATCTCTTCCTTACCTCTCACATGTCAGTCACCCCACACCAGATCCTAGAGTGCTCAGGATGGCAGCTGGCTATTGACATGCAGTTTTTTGCAAACTCTACAGCTTATGGGTTTATTTGAACCAAAAGGGACAGGAAGAGGAATGAGTGAGAAAAATGTAAAATATGCAAATTAAATTCAGATATATTGTCTTAACAGGTAATACAGGATGGCTTGGTTTTCTTATTCTGCAACTCCAGTCCCAGAATTGTCCTTTTAAGAAAAGCTCCACAGGAACCAGGCTGTGTAGTTGATTTTGCCAGTGA
This sequence comes from Ammospiza caudacuta, assembly GCF_027887145.1. Taxonomy (NCBI): domain Eukaryota; kingdom Metazoa; phylum Chordata; class Aves; order Passeriformes; family Passerellidae; genus Ammospiza; species Ammospiza caudacuta. The sequence goes on along the minus strand of NC_080600.1, from coordinate 20,598,608 downwards.
GTAGGACACAAGATGCAGCTCTTGAGGGCTGTGAGAAGGCCTGAGTCTGCCAGCAGCTTGGGCATGGTATAGATATTTTACAGCTTATTTACCCTGGTGTTGTGGATGACCCTTGCAACATTTTCCTCATCACCTATTTCCTGTAGTTTTTCAGACTATGTGTGTGCTGCCAGAATTGCAAGCAGCTGGAAGCAAATCATGAGCCCATGCCAAAACAGTCTGCCTGTTAACAACACCTTTGGCTGAGGTGTGGCGTGATGTTAACCACAGTGCATCGATGGTTGGCTAACAGTGAAAACAAAGCTTACCTTCCTGTAATCTCACAGAAAGAGTGCAAACTGGCAACACAGCTTCGAATTTCTGGGTGAAAGATGTTAAAAAGACTTTTAGAGTGCAGTATATGGGAGCTAGTGTCACACTTATGTGAGCAAAAAGGAAAACAGACTCCTTTTGACCTTTGCAGTACTGCCTCGAGCACCTTAGCAGCAGACTGATTCCATTCAAGTGCCTCCATCAGACAAAACCACACAAATGCCAGCTCTTTAAGAGAGGAAACTGTAGGGCTTATGTCTTTCTACCTCTTCAGCAACAATATATAGGCCTTTGACTGACACATGTTCATATAGAGTAAAAACATTGTGAAATGTGCACAGAACCCCAAAACACTTTTCACCGCAGACCACAAACACCTCCTTCAACACTAAATGAAAAAGGAGGTTTAAGACATTACTTCCCCACATTTTTTTGAGAAGTAATGTCTTAAACCTCCTTATCTTCTATTTTTTGCTCTTCTAACATCTTGCCCTTACTTTATGCTTAGCTGCATGTTTTCAATGGAGCACAAACTCCAAGTGCTGTAGGAGCCCCCAAAGACACTGCCCACTGCTGTCCAAGCCAGTCAGGGAGATGACACAATTAATGAGGACATTCCTCCATGTCTGGCTGTAAATTCATGAGCAGACCTTCTCCTGTGACCAAGCTGAAATATAATCAAATATCCATGAAATGTTGCTCTCTTTGAAGACACTCATGAAAGACTGAGGACAGTGTACAAATTTCATCCTCTTGGCTTTCAGAATGGCACTAAAAGTTATGCTGCAGCTTTTCTGCTTTGCTAGGTTATTCAAACCTGCACAAAAATGGCTTATATCAAGGGGCAATGACACAATCTGGAGGCTTATAGTCCACTTTGTGTGAGAAACATGCTAATAAATCAAAGATTTTAGTAATTTTTTTGAGCTAAATTTTTTGTGATGTCACCTTATAATACATTTAAACAAGGATGGGTAGTGTCATGCAGACCCTCCAGCTTAATGACTCCAGCTGAAAAGCGACAAAACAACATTTATCTAATGAAGATATAGGACTAGTTAATATTTCTATGCATTTAAAGAAATGCATATATAATTTTTGGATGAAAACATTGGCTTTTCACATGAAAATTGGAGTTTTAATATAAATGACAGGGCCTGGTTGAAATATCCTTGTGAAGAAGAAAAGAAGAAAGACCCTGCCTATCTGAAAACCAATGTTTTGTCAAAATTTCAATCCATGTAGTTGCAGCTGAATTTTTCTTTGCTGAGACAGGTTGACTCTAGCTAGGAATTTGCAAAGACACTTTCTTATGGAAGTAGAGAGAGAGTTTAACTTTACTCCCAAGCTAGGAAACTCCTATACCATCTTCCACCAAGAATCAGTTTTGGACAAGGGTTCTCCCTCTGTGAGAAGCCATCAACCACTGCTGTGTACCAACATACCAAAATATCCACTCACGATAGATGCTGGCACAGTGGCTGGCTCTTAAATTTTTCTACTGTAGACTAGCTTTAATTAATCAACTGAAAAATGCAAGGGAGCAGTTAGTCAGAAAAGAAGCTCTGCCTTGCAGCTGTGACAGTCTGCCACGACACATCTATCCTGTTCAAGCCCCCAGTTACAATTTCTCTCCCTCCATATGGTACAAATATTTAGTACTTTGATGTCACAGTTTCAAATGAATTGATTTAGACTATTTAAATATGCAGGTATTTCTTGCCTCTGATGTATAATGAAATGAAATAATATATCTTCACCCTTCATCAATGTGTTGGTTTTTATGACAAAACAATAATTTATTGTTTTGGGATTTTTTTATGGTGACTCGAACAACAGCAGCATTAAACACCAATTCAAGTATTCAATAACACTTATAATATTCTTGTCATTCTCAGCAACATGAGGGTTTACTGGATGTTCAACTTCCCTGTTAAGGAAAATGAGAATTGCTTTAGGGTTTGATTTCTCTGGAAAAATCTGGTGACCTCACCAAAAGAATGGTGGTGTTGCTCTGAGAACTTTCCTCTGTAAGATTCCATAGTTTACAGAATGTTTTCAAATTTTTCAGTCTTTGCAATCCTAGTGATTACCTATATGCACTTCTAAAAGAAATTTCTGTAGTGTCAGTGAATATGGGAATGAACTATTTGTCTGTAAAAGAGGAAATATTCCACTTGACACTATTGTGGTCAGAATCTGCTTGTTTGCTCCATTTTGTTGCTGAGGTAACCTCTGTAAACAACTGGTATTTGTAATAGTTTTAAGTAACATCCACTGTTGCAACATCATTTTAGCGTCTTTCCAGTCAAGGTTTACTACTGCTTAATGGATTTGCTGCCAGACTGATTCAAGGAAGGAAGAGAGATAAATAAAAACTTTCTCAAGATGGTTTTATTTCAATCTTGAAAACATCCATACCAAAACATGCAAATGAACCCTGACCATGTGGCAAACCTGTTGTGAAGTTCAACTGAGTTTACAGTCAAGAATTTTACAGTCAAGAATGTCATCTTTGAAAAAGAAATTCTGTTCCCAAAGTTCCACTCTATTGCTCTAAGCATTGCCCTTCTCTCATGGTCCCAGCCAGTTAAGTTATCCTGTCCCTGCTCTACTTCTGCAGCACTGCTCGTAAGCTATTGCCTGCGGAGGTGTTGGGAAGAGCCAGCTCACTTGCTCATGCTGTGACTCTCTACTCTGCAAGGAAAAATCCTCACCTTCTGTACTGGTAGACTACCACTGGGGCCAAGATGAGAGGGAAAAATCTCATTTGGAAATCCCTAGGAATGACACTTGTGATAGAACGATTTCTGCCAAAGGGATGAGTTTGCAATGCCCCGCTTTGAGGAAGGATGATTTAAATAAAAGGAAAAGTAACAAAAAGGAACAGGCATGAGGATGGTTTAAAAAAAAACAGCACTGAGAAATATTACCCTTTAATGTAGCATTCACAATAAAATTTTTCTTTTTTTTCTTCTAAAGCATGATATGATACATTCCTACAGAAGCAATTACGATAAGCAAAAAAGAAAAGAGGAACCAGAGACATTTCAGAAATGAAACTGCCCAGTATGAAGTCCAGCACGATTTGGATCTCACAGAGAATGGAAAGACGAGAGTGGAGGTATATGTTTGACTTATTTTTTTCATTAAATAAAAACTATTTTATTTTAAATATGTACTAAATTATCCAACTACCATTTTAAAATAAAGAAGGTAAGAGCTGGGAATAAAAACTCAGCAAGTGGCATGAAGACAAGAGTGTTTCCTGCTATACAATCCAGTGAAAGGAGAAGCTGAAGGTACATGATGTTGTGATAAGGAGGCAGCCCACGCACTTCCCACACTAAATATTTTACAGTAAGGATGACACTGAACAGTAAAAACCTGATGCTACACCCTACAGTACAACTGAAAGGAAGATCAAACATAAGAAGAGGGGAAGGTAGTTTATACTAACACTATTCTAAGGGACCAGGACAAAGTTTTTGACTTTGATTTTGATTTTCCATCAATATAAGACTTAAAATGCAGACTCATATGGTTGTGTCTTCATTGTGGCTATTGATTCAGGTTTTTTTGAGACAGAATTTGGCCCACCCAACCAAAGAATAGAAGGTGAGAAAGAGGTTCTCAATGTTTGCAAATTCATTTGACAGTTTTTTCCACAATCTGAATGAAGATATTCTCCATGCTTCACAGAATTCACTCTGCAGTATTGACCCAGGCACAACTCCTGTTAGTTGTAATTGTAGTCTCCTAGTTGTGGGTTGTAGTTCTTAAGAAATTTTTAATGTGTATACTTTTCCTTGGCAGGATGTGAAGAACAGCTGGATAAAAAAATAAACCGTTTTGAAAGTATCATTTGTTTTCACGCTTCAAAGAGCAGCTTCAGTTAGAGTGTTATTGTGCCTGTATGTTCAAGCATAATCAACTTTTCTTCTGGTGACTTAATATTATATTGCCTTTTTAAATGTCTTTTAAAATGCTTGATGAAATAATCTTAATTAGATTATTTGCTTTAACATCTGCTGCTATTGTCATTTCATTTTCAGTGTTTTCATTTTCTGGAATGATTTTTCTTTTCCATCTTACAGAACAACATAATATCTGTGTGCACACATGTAACTGTAGAGTATTTTTACATGCATTGTACATGTATTTTTAGTACACTCTGTTCCTTCAGCTGTGCTTGGGTAACCTAATAAGCTTTATTTCCTTGTGTCTGCATGATCATGATGCACAGCATGTGGGAACTTTTGTAGTGTGATAAAAGAGCTGTGAAATCTCACATTTCCTTGTAGAAATAGGAAAAAAAAATCTGTCTTACCATGACCAAAGATTCTTGTGTAGGCTACAAAAATTCTTTTAAATAAAAACTAAGAGGGGAATAGGACCATAGTCTACTGTAAATGTAGGGCAAATTAAGGTAAGCTTTGAGTAGATCAATATTTAGAGTTTAGAACAACTTCCTGTTATTCTCTTGGTTTATTTTCAATCCTTTTGTGGACTCAGTCAGCTGCTGAGACATTTCCTTTTGTGAGACTTCAGGTTTTGATGAAGAGCTTCTCACAGTCCAGCAGCATCCACTGGAAACAAATCTAGGAGCTGAACACCAAGGAAACAGATTGACTGGAAGTCAGGAAGCTAAGACTGTTCTGTAAGCTCAGGGAAAACTGACCACTTTCTTTGGAGAGTAAACAGCAAATGTATGACCAGCTCTATTGTATACACTCTAATGAGGATCTGGATCTCCCTTGCTGAGTAGTAAGAAGTGTTTGCTTCACTTCTTCACTCCTTACCCTAAGCTTCTGAGTCAATAAAAAAATTAAAACGTTATCATATTACTGTATCATGACTTGCAGATTCTGTGCAGAGGCAAGGAAAAAACCCCACATGCTAGCATGTGAATTATTCCACATCATTTATTAGCAAACCTTAGATGGTATTTTCTTAAGAAAGGGAATTTTGTGTTTACTTTTTTAAAGTCAGAATCTGCACAGTATAAATTGAATAGGCCCTAACAGTGGGAATATAGTGCACTCATTTTACCTAATACCAACCACCACAGACCATATAAGTAAAAGAAAGCTATGTGGTCCTACTTCTTCTTTTCAATAAAAGAAGGTACATTTTTCCTTTTGGGGGAATTCAGATTTTCTGAAAGGAGTTACATGCTTGTCATTCACTGTTTGTGAATGATAAATCTAGAAAACACCTCAGTGTCGTCTTTTTCCCCTTCAGTTTAACTTCAAGGCAGCTCAGTACCTGTTTTCATCTTATCTATAAATAGCAACTACTTGTAACAATGTTTGGTAAGTAGGTGCTAACCAAAACAAGTTTACAAATCAAAGACATCCCGTTTGTTACCTTCTGCACAGGCATGCATATTAGAGTGATAGATGGGCTTTGGGTGGAATTCAGTTTGCTTTGTTACTGCCTGTGGATCGCACAGCTCCTAGGGCAGCATGGTACCGATTGTGTGACACCAGTTTCCACAGAAGACCAGGGTTCAAAGTGTCTGCCATAGATGTTGCCATCTCATCATTTAAACAAGCTTGCTCTATCACTGACTTAAGAGTCATGTGGGGATCAGCATAGGCTGTGAAAGCCTTTTCAAGACTGAACATTTTCATGTTAGTAAGTATGGACTTAGAAAATTTGTCCCTGCTGAGCTCTGTCTCACTCCATGTGCTGATAGCTGGTAAACTAAATGCAGCAGATCTGTTTATGTAGCCAGCAGTGCCTGAAAACACTGGACAAAATGATTGAAAGAATAATTCTTTTTTTTCACCTTTTTTTCCTACTTTTAAATATTTGCTCCATTTCTCCAGGACCCAAACACAACACCCTCTCTCTCCATTTTGCAGGAATATCCACTCACAGAACTTTCTAAGATCTATCTTCCTTGCTGACTAGAGATATCCATTGTGATTGCCATTGCCACTCAGCATCTGTGAAAACTTCCCCCTAAAATCCCAGCTTGGGATTCAGTAAAAACATGTTTTTCTCTTCATAACCTCCACCTCAATGGTAAAAAAAGAAGATGTGGTGTCCACACAGTGGAAAGCAGAACTTCCTCCTTCACTGGGAGAAGTGGGAGAGGAGAAGGATGGCAAGGAGGCTCTGTAGAGTACACAGTACGTTCCAGTACGTTCCCTTTTGCACACGTACATACATCCTACCCTTCTGCTGAGCCGCAGAGTTGCGGTCTTTGCTTTTGGGTGGAGTTGTTTTGTATTTTGGTTTTGTGTTTGTTTTTGACTGTTTGTGATTAGCAACTTGATAGATACAGAAAAATAGTTCTTTTTTCATGAAGATCTAGTTTAAATCCTTGAACTATAAAAAATATTACATTATTACTTCAAAGTTTCACAGATGAGAAGCAGACAGAGGCTTAAAGCAATGTCTGTTTTCTTGTATCTAAGTTTGTTAAACTAACTATAAATGTCACTCCAAACCTAATCTAAGGATTTGAGGATTACAGGTGCTGATTACTAGATCTCCAAGCTTGAAACTATAGTGAGTCTTTAAAAGAAGAAAAGGTATTCATCATTTAAATAAAGTCTTATGAGAAAAGGCAAAAGGTCCTTCGAGTTGCAGTAGGCTGTGAGAAAGTAATGGCAAATTACTTTAACCAGAATGTCTAACAATATTTTATGTTTCAGATTAACATTCTTAATAGGGCAGTTACCAGTATTCATGATGGTTTTAAGATGGCATGTTAATGTAAAGCTTTGCTCTTCTGCTGTTTCCAGTCTCCACCACAACATCTCTCTCTAAATAATATAAATTTCTCCCTGTTCTGCTTATGTGTGCTGAAGAAGATTTAAGATGCGATTCAAGTTTAAAGCATTAGAAGTCAAAATAGAAAAGATTGCTTCTAACATGAAGGTGAAGGAAAGGTCAGCAGAGAAGTCAAAAAGATGATGGATATGGTTCCACAATTCAAGCAGGCGTAGGGTGAGGAAATCTATTGCAGTCACAATTTCAAGAGAAGAATTAGTAGGAGGTGAGAGTCAAATATGACTTTTGACAATAAGTGAGTGGCTGTTTGGGAGGTGATGCCTTCTTATGTTTTAGTGACAGCAATGGACTGAGAAGTGTCTCTGAAGAAAGCTGAAGTCTGAAGAAAGCAACCAACACTTACTGGAACAGGCATTTGGCCTCTGCTTTTCTGAATCCACCAGCCCATGCTCAGTAGGAGAAAAAGAATGAGTGCAACATGGAGTGCTGTGAGTGTCCCAAAGTAAGAACAGCTTAAGCTAAAAATACAAACTACAGATGAGACAGACTTTGAACTAGACACAAAACAGGTCACCTGCAAGACTTGATGAAATCTGCTGATCATGATGCAAGAGAAACACATGGAAAGTATCAATATTACTTGTTGCAGAATCTCTGAATGGCTGAGGATAGTGAGAAAATTATTTTGGATAATCCTTTGTCAAGGAAACAAATATGAAACCTCCTTTTATTCCTGAATTTTTTAAATATTTATGGCTGATGGTGTTTTGACTGCTTACTTCAAGTAAGCAGCAGTCCCAGTTTCATCTGTGTGAACTCCAACCTGTACTCCACAATGACCACAGACATGTCAGCACCACTTTCTACCCTCTAGATCCATGCAGTAGATTTTAATTAAAAAAAAGAAAACTATAGATCTTGCTCTCTAAAACCTTTTAGGAAAGAGCAATTCAGTAGCAAGGTAGAGATCTTGACTTGCCCGAGGCAGAAGAAAGGTCAGACGGGTCTGCTAATTCAGAAAGGAGACAGTCATCTGTCTAAACATACTTCCTGTAAGGTGGCTGATAAATAGTTGCAGTAAAGGCTTTCAGGTCTAAAATAGGTTATAAATCTTGCAAGTGACCAGCAGCCCAACCCCTGAAACTCAAATGGTGATGACCAGGCCAATGATGTGTCCAGCCACATAAGAGACAAACTGGTACCAGGAAAACATGTGTATTATTACTTCTACATGTTCTATAAAGAAAAAATAGAATTATGGAGGTAGACTAATACAGGAATTGTGCCTTGTCATTGTGAATGTGATAATAACCTACTATACAGGTACTGCAAACACCATGTTAATGGTTCTGCTGCTGTTAAGGGACTATGCAGGACCACACACTCAACTCATAAAATTTGGAAAGCCCTGTGGATGAGTTCTTGTCAACTACAAAGATTTTTTTTTTAATTCATTAAACTAACTAACACTTTAAATACTACTGGATTAATGAGTAAATGTTTTACATTAAAACAAATTTGAATTACAAAGTCCAAAATTAAAGGAGAAAAAAAATAATGCAACATACGATAATGCATCAACAAATGCTCTCTATTATTTCAGGACTCCTATTTTATTGACAATTACAAATGTAATTGCTTTACTTCTGCATTTTTTTTAACTTAACACTTCACCTTCATGGTACATATATTTGATCTCTTAAGTAAAAAGCATATCTTAAGCATTCAAGACATTCCTTAGGAGACAAATTTTGGCCTGAAAGTTCTTTTCCAGTGTTAGTAACAAAATTTTAGTACACAGAGCACAAATTCAGCCAGTCAAAATTAGTTGGCAAAAAATAAAAAAATAACTAGTAATTTATTTATCTTTTTGCATTTGAATGTGATTAATGTATCTCCAAGCACTGGCTGCAGAACCTTGTATCAAGAGATGAGTCAATTGAGAAAAAAGTTCATCCAAAAAAGAAAAGTCCAAATAAATTATTTTTTTCTTACCAAAACTTCCAGCATTTACAAACTTAGTGCAAAACATTGCTGTATAATTGAATGGAGGTTGCAACGCCACCAGGATTCCCCTGACATTTTATATGGAATGAGTTTATCTCCCATAAGCTGTAAGGGAAAATCTTCTCAAAAATGAGAAGTTTGCCAAGTAAAAGAAACATGGTACTATGGCAACACCCTTAGTTATTCTCCTGAGACATTTGGCTGATTAGTCTGATTAGTTCATACTCCACCAAATATGTGGTTAGAACATTTGGTTAGAGTGCTTTACTGTGGGTTTTTCAGATCAGTGTTTGCTATTAGCATCAGTAGAAGACAAAATGAAAGCTTTCTCTTGACTGAAATACTGCTGTTTTGCAGAGAATTATGTTGCTGCTTCTTTCTAATTCATCTCACATATTCAACGTTCTGGTTCTATATGAGTAATACAGACAGATGAAAGTCTGTGTAACTGATAGGATGGTGTTGCTGTGGCTACTAACTGGTGAAAACAAAAGCTCAGTGATGTGAAAGTTTTTTCTGCTAATGACCACTCTCCACAGCAAAGGTGTAGGATAAGAAATTAGTAGTGTAATAGGGTGATATCTCTGATCTGAATGAGAGAGGTACCTTAAAAAGTCTGAGTAAATTTTTAATAATTTAGAACCACTGTCCCCAGGAGAAAATGAGACAATGTATGAAAAGTTCACACAGATAATTTAGAAATATAGAAAATGGAGATAGGACAAAAAATTTTAATAATTGGTTTACTGAGAATAAAATAAACAAAAATATCCTTTCACTTGCTAGAGAAAAAAAAATGAAGGAAGGAATAAGAGAAGCAGAGGAGAAAACTGAAAAAAAAATATTTGTTGTGTTCTCTAGTTTAAGAGAAAATACTGTCTAGAGGAAGGGAGATTAAATCCCAGGATCTTTGTCTCCACACACTTCACTCAAGCAAATCTTCAATCATCCTCCTTCAAATTTAAAAAAAAAAATGTTTGCTTGTAAGTGCACTAAATGGCTCAGCTTAAGTACTTTTTTTCTTCCTTCTTGACAGAGGGTGTCAACATGAAGGATGACAAATCATCTTAAATAATACTTAATCTTCAAAAATTACTTACAACAAGTCGATGCCCCCAAGAATAAGAGAAAGCATTTAATGTGGCAGAGCATGATGTAAAGGAAGCAATGAAAGGGAAACGCAGCTTGAGCTGTAATACTGCTGGGTAACTTCCATCTCCCTGCTGAAGGCAGCAAAGTTGCAGTTACCGAAGGGCTAATCTGTTCTACTGTGTTTTAATCAGATGTTGGCATTATCTGCCACTAATTGCTTTTTCATTTCCACTTGTAATTATTCCATTGCATGTTTATGGTGAGAAGCTGAAAATGAAGCAGATCACCAAGAAAGAATTAATTGTTAATGAATAATCATCAGTAGGAAGCCAATTTCATTATCTTCAAAGAGGTAGCTAGAGATTAACTACTAACTGGGGTTCTCCTACATTCAGTGCATGACTGTAAAGTAATCACAAATAATCACACCCTCTAACTTCATCAATTAGTTTCTATTATGTGAATTGATACCCATTTTTGGTTTTGTTGTTTAATGTTAATGGTGGTATTCAAGCTGGGGAGTGCTAATTGGAAGGTGTTGTATTCAGTGGGCTCAAGCCCTAATTATTAGAGCATCTTTTTTCATTAGCATATGATTCTAAAAAGGATATATGGTGGTAGTTACTAAATTCACCTTGTTAGAAATGCATTATCTTATCAATAAATTTTAGACTGTCACTTAAAATAGAATGATACACAAAGCTACTTTGTCAGCAATGCACAGTAGAATTCTGCTTATAAAGCATGTCACCATTTAATGTTTCTTGAGAAATTATCCTTAAATCAACATGTCAAAAACAAAGGTTGCTTAGGATTTAAACAATGGGTGTAATAGAGTCAAGGTATAAGAGAAATTATCTGGAGTAAAAACACCCTATTAAATACCAATCAGAAGTTTAAAAAAAACCACATCTCCCTCATCATTATTGCATAGATTGACGGTCCAGTGAGAACTGGTGACTCAGCTTTCCATTCTTTGCTACTGATTTCAGTTGAGTCCTCTGTAATGCCAAAAGCAACCATAAAGAATAGCTCTCCTGATGTTTTTAGACGAATTCTGTATTACACTTCTATAATTTCTATTGAAAAATAATAAAAGAAATAATTAGCTGTGGGATAGTTTCAGTCTCTCTGCACTGCTGCACTCATGGAAGCCTCTCATCTTGTGTGGGTGTCTGACAACAGTGCCTGTATTTTTTCCATCTTTGTACCTTTGCATATAAAACTCCCTGAACTTTGACCACTGAAGAGTTGTCACCTCTTTGTTCTCTTCTGTTTTAACTGATTTAAGACAAGCCAGCTTTTAGACACAATTTTATTTTTCCCTGGAGCAGGGGACATAAAGCAACCCCACCTCCTGTGTCTGAAGAAACAGATGCATTCATAGTAGTTTTGTTCATGACTCTCCTTAGCAGCCTCATTAGAACTCATTAATACTTTAACTGGGACGGAGGACAATGCATCAGTGTTCTGGAAACCTAAAGTACAACTAAGGAAGATGAGCTCTTTATGAATTCCAGGTTTTCTGCAAAGAGAAAAAGAGGAGCTTTACAGCAATCTTTCACACTCACAGAGACTGTGCAGGCAAGGCCAGTTGTAAACAACTTCCGAAAACCATTATAATAAACACGGAAGTTTGACCTTTTCTGAGAAGTAAATGGAGTTTTCTGCCCTAAATGGAATTTATCCATTCAACATGACCAGCAGTTCTGGAAACTAGAAAATTCCATTCCTGCCTGCAGGTGATAGTCACATCAAACCCCATAAAATGCTGCAGAGCAGTTACAGTTATCTGCTGTCAATCATGTAACTAACCCATGTCACCCCTGTTAAGTAGCAATATGTTCCTTTCTCGTTGAAGACTGCAGTCAATGTGTTGTGACAGAGCTTGGATCACTGAAGTAATTTTCAGCCAAAATAGTCAAAAGCAGCAAAGGTAATTTTTTCTTTAAGGCAAGATATTTTTCTCAGCTATCATGACAAAGTGTGATGTGCTGATGTCGCTACTGCCACAAAATATTCTTCAAATTGTCCATGTTTGCATTCAGAGTAAGGTAGCTCCTGTTATATTTCTTTTTTTTTGGCACAGAATTTGATGATCTATTAAATAAATATTAATCCATCCCTTGCTGCCTTCAAAGCTGTCTTTGCCATATTAGGATTTTAAATATCTTCATTAATTGCTTAACTACCTTTTCCTAAATTCCCCATGGGCTCCTTTGATACTAGTCACTCTAACGTGTTACCATGTGATTCATGGCTTCACTCTGCTGCAACATAAAACATATGTTTAGCCAATTCTGTTCTATACATGCCTTTGACAAAATGAAAATTCAGCATTTCCAGACTCTAAAGATAAGCAGACCTAGAAATGCCATTACAGTGCTACATTTTAAAAGAATAGAAAGCACTCCAATTTCAGTTCGTGTTTGTAGAAAATATTTGTGCTCAAAACCATGGTTAAGTAAGCCATACAGAATTTTCAAAGCCATACAGAAAAGATTAGTGTGAAATAGGCAAAAGAAGCAATGGAAAGGATGATTATTGCAATATTTGTGAAAAAAATATTGTATGGGTGATTATTCACATGAAAATATTCGTGTTTAAAGTTAAGCTACAATAACTTCATAAAGAAATGCTGGATCAAAGTAATTGCTTACTCCTACCACAGAGGATCATTTAAAATGATATTTTTAAATATAGTCCAAAATTTTAGTTGCCCTACTAGACAACTGCTTTGTATTTGTTCCCCAGTTGCTGCATGTCACAAGTTGAAAAGATTGGTCAAAAGACAGTAGCAATATGTAACTTTTATGTATCTTCAGAATATGAGGATGTTGTGTATATGAAAAAACTCTCAAACTTAATCTAGACATATGCTCCTAACAGATGTGAAACGTGAAAAAGTGTAGTGGCAACCAGGAAAAAAACAGCTGTACATTGTGATAGTCCTAGAAAGATCACTCCTGAAATGTAACAAGACAAACTTATTTTCAGTAGCATAATTTTGGCAGCTGCAAACAGTCAGAAGTACCAAACATGTAATGCTCATGTATTTATGCATTCATATTTTTCTGCAAAGATATGATGCACTCTCTACTCATGTATACTTCAAAACTGAATTTGCCCACTTCCTCCAATCCCTGGTAGAGGCAAAGTCATACACATTTTCCCATAGGATACTTCATGTTGAAATGAGCACAGTATTTTGTAATCAAGGTTGCATTACTTATTTTGCCATGGTCTCTTCTGTTTAGTCATCATGGGCTAACATTTCGGGTAACATCTGAATCATCTCAGGCTAACAAAAGATCTTACAAAGCATCTCATGCCTCCCCTAATTAGAGATTTGAGTTCAGTGATCAGAACACTGATACAATTAGCTATACCTATTCTTTTGTGATTGGGCAGGCCAAACCATTCTTCAAGAATATTTTAGATTTTTTTTGCTGTGACTTATTATGTGATATCCTAGTCACACTACACATTGAGAAAAGTGTAAGAATTTCTTTCTTTCTTGACAGCAAAAGTTGGGTAAGTGTTCATCTGCTCTTGGGCCCTCTGTGAACTTCCCAGGTTTTGGTTTTGACCTTTCTTCCCTCAAAGCAGGTCATTTAATTTGCATTGATAACAGCTAGCTGTGACAGTCCGATGTGTTACAGACACAGATAACGCTGCAGCCCTGGGTTTGCCTTGTGTTTAGCTTGAATCTAAGGTGATAGGAGAACACTTTGACTACAGCTCACTTTGAAATGAAGGTGAGGCATTTATCCTAAGAAAAGTAACATATTGGTAGCATGAGGAGAGATTGTAGGAAAATAATCTTTTTGTTACAAAGATTCATAGCCAAAGGATCTTCAAGATTCATTAGTTCTATAGTTTCCAGCAAGGAAATGTTGATTACAAGATAAAGAGTGCAGAGTTAGGTCCAGAATCCAATGCTAGCTAGAATTTTTGTTACAAGAAAATGTAGATTTTATTTTAGATCTGTCTCTGTCTCAAATTGTGTTACTCCTTTGTCACAAGCAGATTAGATTATTGCAATGAGCCTCTACATAGCAATATACCCAGCTGCTCATCTCAAAAGTTCAAGGAGCAGAGCATAAAGTGGCCTGCCTCACTGTCTTATTTTTTGTAAGTAACATTTTGCAGCCACTCAAAAATACATTCATATCCATTTTATTTCTGGAAATAAAATAACTTACTAGTATAGATCACTGAGCACTGTAGGCCTTATGTCTGCAAAGAAGTGAAACTAAGTGGGGTACTTGAATGGTGAGCCTCCAACTTACACATCATCTAGAAGATCCTGTAAATTTGCGACTTGACTTGTTTCTAGGAAAATTGTAGCTGATTCCTCCATGTATGCATGGAAGGAAGGAAACTTTCCAAATCTGGTGCATGAGTAGAAGAGGGACCTGTAGTCTGCCTATAGAATTTGATGGTAGAAAATTCCTATTAAATCACAGAAAAATCCTGTTAAATCAATCAGCTTGAAAAAACCTGTGAAGCTGTAACACAGCATCTCTATAATTACTGCTACTACCAAACACAGGAAAAGTGCTTCCTCAAAACAATAAGGAAAGGAAAATAAGGCTTCCACGGGAGAAATTCAGGTTTCTAACAGCAGAGAAAGATGTTTCCTCCAAAGAGAAATTTATGTCACTTTCAATATTTTGCGTTGTTGTCTCTTTAGCTGTAATACAAACATTTGAGCTATTAAATCCATATGCAGCTAGAGACCTCTTGGGTCTGTCATATAAACCATCATGGGCTGTGTTCTCAAAGCCAGTCACCCTGGCTTTAAGGAGAGTATTGATAGCCAAACAAGCACTTCATGGTTTATGTGGCATATTATGAAAACCAGGACCAACCAGAAAGCTATTTCTGATCAAGACTCCATAATCTCTGCCTTCCTTATCTGGATTCTTCACACCACAAACAAAATGTCACCAGAACTAACACCAAGAATTTTTAGGTTTAGTGGAGCACACCCCAGCTCTTAGATTGACACAATGGACTATGACAGCTCTTTCAGAGGCATTCCAGTCCATCATGTCCTGTGTGGTTGTTCATGTACACAAGCCTGTGCACTAAAACTCCTTATGAAATATTTATCCCTAGAAAGGTAATGTGCATCATAAGTAACAACTTCCCTAAATAAAAATTTGCCATATTTCCCCAAAGCACTAGGAGTGCATGGCAGATTAATGTCTTTAAATCATTAACTGTGAAAAAATAAAAAAAGGACAAGGGGCAAAATAACTGCCTGAATAAATAGGTGAAAAATTCATGCTTTTCAAATATTTTAGAGAAGACAAGCAGCCAGCTGCAAGGTGGAGTTTATAATTGGAAGCAGTGACACAGTATACCCTACAGCAGCATCCAGAGTACTTTTATAATTCTGTCACCTGAATACAGCATAGTTTCACTTGGCAACTTGTATCAGCCACTGCTGAAACACACTCAATACAAAAATGAAAAAAACACAGTAATATTTTTGCATTTATTTATAGGCTTCCTTTTTTTTCTTTCATTTCAAATCCAACTTTCTACATAGCATAGATAATTCTTTCTGGTTTTAGGGGGTTTTCACTTAACTATAAGTTAATTGAATTGCCCTTCTGGCTGAAAATCTGTTTTCTTTTGCATTCCCATCCATCCTATGTGCTACATTCCCTCTTAAATTCCACATGGATTCTATAGATTTTATTTAAGCAGGGCCAAGTTGCATGAACAGATCTGCCCTAGAGAAGTTTGCCTCTTTTAGCATGCAACCCAGCACTAATGCTCCTTTTTCATTTAGGTTTTCAATTTGGATGAATTCCAAATTACCATTTATTCCAATAGAAATGCAACTAATTACACAAAGCATCTTAATAAAGAATGGAAACAAGATTAAAAGCCCTCCTCCTTCTGGTGTCTCAATGTGTAGAATTTATAAAATGCAGAAGGGTGTTTAATTTCAGTTAGAGTTAAGCCTCTTAAACAATTTTTATCTGTTTTTTCCTACTAACCAAATAGAACTGTATTCAAGTTAAAGGCAAAATATAATCACCTTATATGTATCTATTACACAGGGTTTTTCTTACTCTATTTTCTCATGTTTTGAGAAAAAAAAAAAAGAGAGGCCCTTAGCACATGGTGTGCTCAAAGCACCTATTCTGACCTAGAAAATTCCTTGCCCTGTTTGTCTTCAAGTGCTTTGCATACCTAAAGAGATAAACAAGAACACAACTGGGGAGAAGAACAGAAACAGATATTTTACAGGTCAGCTTAACTTACTGCGATCAAAACATGAATTTATACAGCCTCTAAGAGCACTGTCCAGGTGGATAAAGACAGGTTATAAAGAAGCTCTTAATGGTTACACAGGTGTAATGGTCCTAAGCTGAAAGAAGAATGAGGATGGAAATAATCAGATTAGAAAGGAATTATTAGAGGTGGAGAAGAATAGGGAAAGAAGGGATATTTAAGGACAATAAATATTATTTAAATCATAAAAACAATGACACTGATACAACAAGAAATACAAAAAGACACGGTCTGCAAGTGAGCAGGTCTGATGACAAGTTTTTATGCTTGAAATTACCCAACATGTACTATGAAGGTCAAAGAATTTTTTTTCTCATGTAGCTATTTCCCACAGTCAAGCCTATCTGATTACAGATTTGTGCTGGCAAGAGCAGATTGTGAGTACAAAGGAAGGAGGTATTTCCTTCTGCTACCTCCTCCATGCCACAAAGAAGCTCTGGCAGGATCCAGTGAAAACAGTCACTACACCACAGCAGATCATTTATGCAATGCTGAAGACTCAAACTCAGTCTGTGCTGGAGGAATCTCTCTTATACTCAATGTGTTGAACAAAATAGAGTATGGTGGTCAAGTAAGTAGGAAAAAATCTGATACTGAGCTAAATGAGAGAACTATAACTCAAGAGAAACTTCTGGAAATACTGGAGAACATGATAGCCAGACATTAAATTGAAGTAAGGATGTACTTTAAATCAGACAATAGCTCTCTCTGAACATTCATGCTTGTAAGAATTTTGCATTGATTTAAAGGCTACATGTGAATGGGTGCTACAGAAATTTCCAGAATACCACAGGAAAATGATCTGGCCACACGGCAGGACCACTGCAGCTGCTGGCCTTACTCCTCCTGCATTCAGAGTCTGTATATCCTTTCACAAATACACAGCACAGTGTTTCTTTCCTTGTCAATTATTCAGCTCATGGTTACATGCAGTTTGGTCAAAAATAGCATCTCCTGGTGCTACAGCAAGTGGGCACGTAGGAATTTTAAAGAGGTCAAAAATGGGATGTGGTCAAGGTTGTTTTCTTTCTCCCATGTTTAATTTTTGAAGGGATCACCACAGGAAACAAATGACTATGCAGATCTCACTAAAAGAGCCAGTGAGATTGAACAGGGCCTTATACAGACATACATAGACACCACTAAGATTCATTTTACTCTCTTACACATTCACTTATAGCAGCAAGCATTTGAAATAGCTAAGAATTAGGGAGTACATAAGAGGAAAAAAAATGCTTTTCAATTATTCTAGTTAGTCTATTGCTTTTAAAACTTTGAAATTGCATTGCCAGTTCATAGGGGGAACGCAGTACACAATAGAATTCCATTATTCTAGGGAAACTGGTCTTTCCGTACAAATAAGAGGCTAGCACAAAACAGTGGAAAAGATTTCTCTATCTATAGAAGGTAAAAATTAGTTATTTTTATCTTATACTTCATAAGCATCACTTCCTTAAATTTAGAGCTCTGCTAGCTAGTAAGCAGCTATGTACAAAATCAGTTCACAGTACTTTCTGGTACTAAACTCCTGACTGGTCTTTGCAGGGCTGTTAAAGATGGGACAACTAGGAAATCCCATGATCTAACAGCATAAAGGTCAATAGCTGGGAGTGAAACACAGTAGAAATATGCCAGAGGCTACAGTAAAATGGTCAACTTATTTTAGAGCTGCAGCTTTAACCTTTCAGTTCCCTCTCCCCAGCAGCTTATAGCAAGAATGGCCTTTGTTTCCACAACAGTTTCCTTGAAACCTCAGTATTCCCACCCTCCCCCATGATATTATTTCAGTAGACAGGATATAGCTACTAATAGCAATGTTATGGAATTTATAAAAGTGTGGCATTTTTGTTGTAGCATAGGCTGTGCCCAGCTGTATTAATTCAGTGCTAATACAGTTCTCAGTAATCTCTTTTATGGGCAATAAGGAAACACCAAAACCACTGCGCACATCTGCAGCCAAGTACCCATGAAAGAGCGCCAGTGCAATATCCACCTGTATTTTTTATAGTATATGTAGGCTGTCTTCATAAAACTGTTTTCACTTGTTTTCTAAGATCTAACACCGCAGCCCTCTCTTTCCTTTGGGCAGTTCTATAGAATTTTAAAGATCTACCCAGAATGTATAACCCATCAGCTCAGTTCTGCAAACCTTTTCCAAGGGAAGTGTTCCTGAGAAACTGCAGAGCTAGGCAGCTCCAGAGCAGGGTGTGTATTCAGACCATCAGTCTTTTAATGCAGATTCCAACTGGCTGACTAAAAAAAAAAGCTGTGTTAAAGCCGTCAGGAAGCAAGAAGAAGGGAAAGACACAAAGACCAAGAAGCTATCAGGTAGCATCTGTAATTGCCCATGTAAAGCATCATTGATTCATTCCAGTGAAGGGCTAGTTCCTGGCAGTGGGATCACAAAGGAGAAGATTATCAAAATCATTTAAAGTCTGTGAATAGAACTAGACTGAAGCTGAAGCAGTAGGACAGACTTGAAGGAAGGAGCAGTTTCTTTGTGCTCTGAGGGAAGACAGGAGCACCAGCAGCATCCCAGAGAGTTGTGGGACACCATCGCATGCCTGGCACCCAGAGAAGGATGCTCTGAAGAAATATGAGCAGTGGAGCTGGCAATTGAACATACAAATACTGTAAAAAGAAGAGAAAAAGGCAGCACCAAGGTAACATGGCCACTTCTCAGGAGTGATCATTTTATGATCTAATAACCATATCTCTAGTTTTTTCCTTTCACACTGTCAGGTATTCACGCATAATGTAAAATAACAGACATTTGAACTCTGTCAGAACTTCCTCCCCTACTCATTTTGTACTGCGAGATAACTCCTGTTCAATTGTTGACAAAAAAGAAGCAGCAGAATCTCTCTTCCATACTGGGGATGCCTTGAAGACTGGCATCACTGCAACACCCCAATGGAACGGGCTGAAATGTAGAATTTTTCCTCTCATCCTTCCTGAAAAGAAAATGTTAATACATAAGTTCTTTGTACATGCCAGAGCATAGAAACTGGGCCTCTTAAAAAAATAAAATAAAAAAAAAAACAAAGTAAGGAAAAAAATTCAACAAAACCCAAAAAATATCCAGAAGTTGCTGTTGACATCAGTTAATTGGCATGTGGAAGGAACTGAGGGGTAACAGCTACAGCAGGGCCTTCTCCAGATGTTGCCAAGAATGACTTTTGCACACTTATCAAGTACATGTGCAAGGATATATGTAGGGTGTAGGATGCAGTAAATGATGTGGCTGGAAGCACCAGGAGTAGCGCTCAAGTGCTTAGGTGAGATGTGTTTAGCTTTTCTATGATGTGCTGTTTTGAGTAAACTCCCACTTGGAATGGAGTTTAAGGGCTGGATTGCCAATGGTTAAGCATAAATCACCAGTTGGTAGTACTGTTTGGAGTCCTACTGTTTTTTTAATGTCCTGCTCTCTGTCCTGTTCTCTAACCTTTGATAGGTTTCAAACCCTTTGATACCATCACTTTATTCTGCCTTGCCTTTCTGTTCAGGTCACCTTTCCCTTGCTTGCCATCTCCATGTCTTTTTTGCCTCCAAGCAAAACCCTATCTCTTTGAGCTTTATAAAGGCACAAAAAAGTGCCTAATATGACATCTCAAAATGTCATTATTTTATCTTTTTTATCCCCTCCTACCCAAATCCTCTCTCTGTCTTATCCATTCAACTGTAAGTTCTCTCAGATGGCAAGTTCCCACATCTTGTCTGACACAAGTAGTATCATTCTCCACTGAAATTCCTTGCCACCATTGTAAATGCTACTGTTAATAAATCCTTATCTTGGACTTTCCTGACTATAAATATGGAAAATAACAAAGACCAGTCAAATCTTTTAATAAAAAAAATTGTCATACTCTCTCCTTTTTTCCTTCCTGCTCTTTACTTTAAAGTATTCTACCAAAAATAGCCAATTAAGGTTTTGTTTTCTAACTACTGTAGATTTTGGAGAACTTTTGCAGGCATTTCTTTCATTTTTTTCTATGTATCTTTATGCTGGTTTTGCCTGCCTTTATTGCATATGCTTTTTCAGATGGAAGCTGCTGTCATGTGCATTTCAAAGCACTTGACCGAGTCCTGGAGAATTCACACACAGCTATGCTAAACAATAATTCCTTGTCGGTGACAGACGGCAGAATAATAAATATAAGAGATGCCAGAGGAAAGTCATCGGCACTAGGGAATGATCCAAGCCCTGTCTAAGGATTTCCAGCCTTCTGAGCTTTCAGGCAATGCACCTAGAAGGTGCCACTGTGAATTTATCAGTCGCATCACTGATTCACTGCCTCCATCAGAGAACCAAGCCTCTGCCAGAGCGTTGCCAAGCAACATCATCTTGGGCTAAACACAAATATAGGTACCACAAAGGCTTCAGGACTGACTGAAGTCCATTTTCTTCACACTAAGAATCTTGCCTTCAGTTACCATGCAGGTCCTTATTGCCCAAAAACTTTGCTGCTTGAGGATCTGCATGGGATGTGTGGGAATTCAGATCCCTGGCTGCGATGATCTGTAACTCACTGCTGCAGTGGTGAAAACAAAAGGCCTTTACTCAGCCATTCTGCTTTTGCAAGAATATTTAACTGAAATTATGTTTTTGGTGCTGCTGCCATTTGCTAACCATACAACCAAGCAAAAGATCTTCTCTAGGTTTTTGGCTCACATGCTGCATATAAGATTGTAATGAGATCCATCATTGCACAGACTCAATCTATGTGTTTGCATCCATTTGTTTATTTCCAGCTGTCTTGATAAATACTGGTTCTTTCCCAATGCTATTCCTTAGTACCATTTTGAAAACAGCATGAATGAAAAAGACTCTTTTTTGAAAGGGAGAGACTAATAAAAGAATCAGCTTTTACATACCTTTTTATTACAGAGAGCTTAGGTAAAATTATTTATTTTAGTGAGGTTTCTCTTGGTAGTATTTTGGTTTTTAATGTTACCAACTGGTTGTCCATTTTTATCCGAATTATTCACAAGGGTGTTTTGTTTAAAAATGCACAAAGGTATCTTATTAAATAATGTCACAAACATGAAGTTCATTATTATGCAAATGCCATCCTCAGAACAGATTTGTTAATTGCAACTCATTTGCATAATTAATGAACTCTCAAATGAATAATGCCTTTGCAGATTTGTGCAGCATTGTTTTAAAATAAATTATAAAATACATGTCAAATGAAGAGTGCTTCTTAGATTCCCATAGCATTGTTTGAAAATTAATTACCAAATGCTTGTCAAATTAAAATGAGTTTATAGTTTTTACAAGGTTTTTTTAAAATTAATCACAAAATAAAATGTCACCATAGTAAAGCCAACAACTTGTTCTATTTTTCCAAAAAAGGAAATGTGTAGAAATACATTCAAACTTCAGTTACACTGTTTGTTATAGCGGTCCTGAGATTTAGTAGTTTAGTCATAGTGTTATGATTTAACAAAGTTAGCGGTTGGTATGTTAATGTTTGAGTAAATTGAGATTAATTTAGTTCTGTTGTGTTGGATCTCTAATAGTATTAATGATTAATGATGCTTCATGTAAAAATTTTGTGCGGGCAAGGTCATGATATGTTAGTAACAAAAAAGCCTGGACTTCCAAGAACTGTAGACTCATGCATGTTTTTATAAAGGGTTATGTATCTTCAACAGTCATTTGGTGTCTGAATATTTTTTAAACAGAGCCTTGGACCAGAACTCTTATTTCTTGTCATTTTAACTTATATTTCCATTTGGTTTGTTTGGTTTTTTTTCATAAAGAAAAACAACTAAAAGTTCAGGAAGCTAAAAATGTCCTTGCATTCATAACCACACAGTCTAAATTAAGCCAGATCTATCCCAGAGTTTAATGCTACATCTTGATATCCCTTAACTTGTCTTATATTTTAAAACCCAAATTATGGATGATCTATTCTGAGACACAAAGCTTTAGGCAGATTCTCTGCTTTCTGTAAATTAGTGTTCACTGATTCTACAGCAATGAAAACCTTTGGTGTCCTGAGTACCTGAACATCTCGGTAAATGATAAAGGATTTGAAGATACTATTAGGTGAAGCAAAAAAAAGGCTGTGGAAGCACTTTATTTTTCTTTAAGATTATCCTTGCTAGATAAAGAGAGAGCTTTCAACCATTTTACAACCCTCTAAAATATTGTTATGGTAAAATTCATCCCAAATAATTAATAAGGTCCACAGCCTTTTTTTAAAGTATCCTGGAGGAGCAACCATTCCCTTTTTTCACATTTACCTTGTCCATAATTCTTAAGAACAGTTACATTCTTTAGATGCTATCTTATTTTCTTATTTATGATTTTACTAGGCAGTCTGTTGGTAACACAAGAACATATATATGTGTGTGTGCCTGTATGTGTGTGAAGAAGCATTATTTTAACTTTATAAGTTAAAGGTAAATTTCATATACTTTTAAAAACATCCAGTTCCTGGAATTTACTCTGGATTACTTAAGGTTACGGATGACTGTGGTGTGACAAGTGAAAACATGGATGTGGAAAATAGATTGAGCCATTTCAAAGAATTCTTCAGACTGACAGTTCTTGGGATATAATAGTAGGTTAAATAGAGATCAGATATGTGATGTGATCCAAGGGAATCATCTTTTCTGGCCTTCCAATGCAGCAGCCTAGGGATTATCAGTAAAAAAGGACAAGACTTCTCTTGGGTTAGGTTGGTTTAAACTTGAGGCAATGAGATTTTTTTTCATACTCTGTAAAGCAGACTAAAAGCACACAAAGCACACAGGAGATTGCAGTAAATTGTATCAAATGAGGGAGCATCTTGTCAGCAACACTTTTGAAGTACTGGAAGAAGTAATGGGGGTCAGATGATGACCAAATGAGGGGTACAGTAATGGGCATACACACTTGGTGGTTCTGTGCCTTCAGATGACCATGGATGCTGCCGAAGTACTGCTGCTAAGAGAGAAGGAGCTGTAAACACAAACCTGTAAAGCAGCAAAACTCCTGCAGAACTGGCTTTTGCAGACTTTTAGCGGGTGTGGTTTCTGGCCATAAATAACCAATGAAATATACGGGGGACAGTGATCAGTGGTGACACACCAAAACCCTTCAAGAAAACCCTTAAGCTCTTGGTCTTAGATGCCATCAAGTCAATCACAGGTGTGAGAGCTTCTAATGAAGAATATAGCCACTATCACTTTAAAGTTTATTCACTTGATTACTCAAGAGATGACTAGTTGGGTATGAGTCATCCATCACCATGTCTGTTGCCCTAGAGATTTAAAATGTTTAATGTGCTGTTGCTTTATTGCGTCAGTTTCCTGACGTACAGGAAGTTTGTTATGTCTTTGCATTGAAAGTACATGTAGAGGATACTAGTGAGATTAAATTCCCTGCTCACCCTTCAGACTCATCCCAGCCCCTTAACATGAGGAAGAAATATTTCCTCTGATGACACAAAGTCTATTTGATTGCCACAAAGAGCTGGTCTGCACTAAGCAGTCTGGAAAGAGTCATCAGTTTTAGGAATTTTACTGGATTAAGCAAGGAAATATTTCCTCTTAGAAGTCTCACAGATATTAAAGGACCCTGGATTACTTTTTTATTATACTATGCATTCCTTGTTTATAAATCCTTGTTTATAAATTCTTTCCACATTTCTTGTTTATAAAATCTTCACTTAGATAAAGAAAGGAGCAGTTTAACTTAATTTTGCAACAGAGTCTTTCTTCCTCCTTTCATCTGCAAAACAGCCATAGGATTTCTGGAGTATGGGGCATAATGTTTCTGGACATCCAGAAGGAGGATATATTCTGCAAATTCTCCAAATGGTCGATGAAAAAACATTTAGACTGTTATATGCTGCTGCAGGTCACATTACATTTCTACTAATGCATACTGCCAGCAATGCTGTGTTGACAAAGATGCTGTCCAGATCATGTGGATTCAAATCTCACCTTCATAAGAAAACAACCAAAAATACCATATATTGCTACAGAAATTAAAAGTAAAAAAGATTAATATGACCCACTTTATATGTACACATATGTAGTGATTGATAAAAAAACAGTTTGCAAAGATTATGAAATACTCCAATCTCAACTAATACTTGGAGAGACTGGAGAACAAAATAGTTAAGGATCTTGCCTGGAATATTAAAGGTAGTTAAAGAAATAAGAACAAGATCAGTACCTTAATCATGTGTGCTTTGTCTTGCATCTACATCTTCACTGCAAAGAGAATTCTAACATGGTAATTTCTTCTCAGCTAGAATTTTCTAAATTCACCACTCTTTCTGTGTGCCTTATTATAAAAAATAAAAGTTTTTGTCTAACAATTATGTAGCTAACCTTCTGTTCGTGCAGAAATTTACATTGATTTATATAAGTTTTAAGACACAATTACAGTTCAAAGAGAGTTTTGGCTGTTAACCACTCTGACTTCAATGCAATCAGTGAAATTGCACTGATCTGGTAAGACATGGCACTGTTGCACTGCTGTTGTACACATACTTCTATTATCTATCTTCTTTTTCTATGAATGCAATTTTTCTTGCTTGTTTAAATGTTCTCCTAATCCAATGAAATTCAATCAGAATACATTAATACATCTACTATTTCTTTTCCCTGAAACTGGTATGAGTGAAGGAGCAGACCTACTGCCACTCAGCAGCAGTGAGAGCAGGCCTGTGGAAGAGGACCAGTGGCGTGTCCTAACTGCACATCCCATGCAAACCACCCACCCAGTGTCAGGTCGTTTTGACCAAAGCCAGACATGCAATAGATTTTATTCTAATAATTTATACTTTAAATTTGCCCAGGGTGAGAAATGTAGGGAAAGATGTTGAAAAACTTTCATTTTCTTTTCAAAATAAGCAAAAAATACTCAACCCTCTTCTTAAAAACAATCAAGGTGCAGATTTCTCTATGAGTCATAAACAGAGTGGAGAAGATTTTTTCAAACCTATCAGAACTGCAGTGATCTAGTTATATAAGATAATTCAGTGCTCTGGAAAATAATAAAAAAAAAATCACTGAAGGAATTAAACTCTAATAGACCTGTCTTTAGAAAGTGACACATCCAATGTCAACTATAGAAGGATTACAGGGGACTTACTCTGCAGTAATCTTCAATTTATAATCACTTAGTTTCTTTTGGATTAGATTCAGTCCATTTCATTAACCTGTAGTAAGGTTTTTCCCTTTCTTGCATTTTAATCCACTCTAGCCTGATTTACAAAGATTAACTTCAGATTGAAGTTCTTTAGATCCACATCCCTAAATCAGAATATTTGACTTGGAAACACACAACTCATAAAATATGTCTTGAATAATGGCTCCTTTAAATTTTAATAATTAAAAACCTATCAATCTGAAAATTATTGATAAACAAGTTTGTTTCTTCACAGCATTCTTCTCACACATTCCAAAACCTACTGTTGAATCCAAAAAACAAACACCAAAGTTTAATATGCATTTAGTGACCTTGAGGATAAAAATTATTCATTCTAATATAATGAATTAAATGATAATTAATGAAGATCCATATATATAAGAAATAAATGACAATTAGAATATGATAGCAAGCAAGCAAGATAGCTCCTATTAGGTAATAAAACCTGGAAGAGACCATGATTCACTTATCTGTAATAAGTTGGAGAAAAAAGTATATAACCATGTAGTAAGACAACCTAGCTCTGTTTATAATTATCATGTTGTAAATTAAGTCAAACACTACTGAACTCCAGTAGACTGCAGGTGAATACTTGAGAGCCCCTTATCTCATATATTTTCCATATTAAACTATAGAGGATGCAGATAGATTTGAAAATGTAAAAAGAGTTCTGGTAGTTATATAATTGTTCCTATGGATGGTGGCAATGAATCAAACAATATACTGGTTCCAGATGTTATAATGCATCTTCATTTGTGAAAAAAAAATAAAATCAAAATGTTAGAATGCTGTTGTGTTTAGACACTGTGCATTCATTCTAGCTGTTTTGTATGTAACCTTGATATTTCAGCTTTTCTATATTGCTTTTAATCATGGATACTTCCTTCCAAAGTATTTCCATTTCACAGTAGAATTTGGATTTCTAAGTACTTTCATACAAAATAATAAAGAAAACATAAGCCGTTAAGCCTTCTGCAATGACTGACATTTTTTCAATCCAACCTGCAATTTTTATTCTGAAAGTCCTGTACTAGAATGTAAATGGATTACCAGTTTGCTTAGTGTATTTCATCAACTGAGATCATTACAATTACAAAAAATAAGAACTCATGGACTTAGTCTACACTGTTGCCAGTGACAATCATTGTAGGCTTCAGTGGGTATTTTTCTCTGAATCATTCATATCTTTGCTTAGAATGATGTCAAATGCAGCAGGATTGCATTACAGACAAAGGATCTGAGTTTAATATTACATACATTAAGAAAAAAGAACTTCAAGCAGAAAAACTCCTTTACATTTTTCATTTTAGATTCGGTTTTGGTTCTGCCCCTGGCTGACTCCAAAGAGGCAGCCTCACCTCCATGTGGCTACTGCAACACCATGATCCTCTCTTCAGTGTGGGGCATTGCTGTAGGTAGCCCTCAGTCAGTTGCTGCTCTCCAAGTCTCCAATATCCAACCATCATGCTCTCTTTGGAGGCAGGAGTCAATAAAATGCCTGAGTCTAGGAGGGCTGGAGGAAATCAGCTGACCTGTGCATTAATGGGGTATTTGTGAGTGGCCATCAGCCAGCTCTCTGCCCAGGGAATGAATACCACACAACGAGCAAGATCCCCTTTCCCCTCTGCTCTCAGAATCACACAAGCAAATAGCTTTAAACACAGAAGTCCCTTTTCTGTGCTCTCTGCTCAAGAGAGTCACCCTAAATTTTCCTCTATCCTCTGACTAATTAGTACATTCAGCAGACCTACTGCCTACTTTTATCCTGGGGTGGGGGTTTCCATGCCTGCAGAGACTGACTCCCAAGCCCTTGCTGAAGGCAGGCCCAGCACGTGCATCCCCACCTGTGAGAGTGTGCACCTCACATCCTGACTGCTGTAGCAGCATCAGCAGCAGCAGCTTGATGCAAGGTGCACAGGGATGTCCTTACAGTTAATGCTATAAAACCCCAGAAATTCCAAAAATATAAGTCTAATGTGTGGGATCACACAGAATGTGAGTTTAATATGCAACTGTGGATGGATTGTATGGGGTTTGTGTCTATGATGCTTTAGTGTGAGGCTGACCACTTGTGTGGGAAAGTGTCTCTGATGAAGGTTCATGTATGGTCTGCTGTGTCCAGTATGTGCCGTTAAAATGGATTTTACACTAATAATGTGCTATTTAGAGGTAATTTTTTTCAATTAATTATCAAGCCTTTTTTTTTTTTTTTTTGTAAGATTTTACAGTTATGGCCTATTTGTCTCTTCTTTCCATATGGAGACATTATAGAAAACAACTGAAGTAAATAAATATGAATCTGACCTGACATATGGAAAACCATAATGAAAAAGCATGTCTAGCATGATTAAAATAAAAAATATTTTTCAGAGAATTATAAGAAATATTTTTTTTAGTCATTTTTTTCCAGAATATTAGCTTTATATGCAAACCTTACACTACCATTAAAAAGGTCTTTATTAAAGCTGGGATTTATTTTATTTTTCATTTGGGAATAAAAGCTGCAAAATAAAATTGCCAATTTTTCAAGCAAGAATCAAAATAAAATATTCAGATCCAAACCCCAAAATGTTTGATTTGTTTATATTTTTCATGTGAATATATATACATTAACATATGAAATTATTTTATAATTTTCTTTTATGAGATGAAAGTCCAATGAAAATATTTTCAAAACAAAAGCTCAATATTTTATATTTGAAAAGATTATCAAATGCTTCACAGTATTTTTTCTAAAATATTATTGTCAAAGCTGGTATAATTTTGCATATTTTTACTTCACTAAACTTATGCACAAATTAATTTAATTCCAAAATAACAACTTTTGTCTGCAAAAATTCCTGACCTATCTGAACTCCTGTGAGCTCTGGGATGAGACATTCTTAGACAAATGTCTTACCCACTACTGAAGTTTACGCTGAGTTGATTTGGGGCCGGGGTTGTTTTGTGAGTTTGGTTTTTGGGAGGCATTTGAATTTCTGGAATCACACCATGTAAATTACCAGGATATCTTTAAAAAAACACTTTTTCCATAGTAAAGGTACTTCATTATTGGAATTTCCTCAGCCTCAGGCTAAGGCTTCATGCCAATGTAAAAAATAAAACAATTTGGAGCACCAGAATTCCTGATATTTTGAGTTCCCAATAGACTGGATTCCCAAACTCATCAGGAATATGACTCATCAGGAAGAAGCCTTTCTCACACAGAGAAGATATAGATTTCAACATGAGACCCTACATTCTAGATGAACATATTGGCCACTCGGTTATTTGTTGTTTGGATAGCTCTCAGTTATGTTGTTTAATCTTAAAAATTTGAAAGCTCAAGGTTGCAGGTTGTTTGCTTTTTCCCCAATGTAGAATGAAGGCCAAATGCTTGAAATAATTTGCAAAACAGAATTCTTGTTTTACAGCCAATCTCACAGCTGACTTCACTGGAGTTATTTAGGTGAATAGGGGAAGCAGATTTTGACCACAGTAGCTGCATCTAGACTAGTACACTTAAAAGTGCCAGGGAAATGCTTCCAAGCACTGGAATTTGATTGTCTACACTGTTAAATTGCTAAAAGAATCCCTGACACACTTCTGGCTTTTCCCAGCGACAACAGTTCCAAACAATTCTCAGGGACCTTTTCCCATAGGTAGCATGAACACAAACACCCTTTGGACAAGACAGACAGTTTCATGGCATGGATGTAGGCCAGTTTGCACCATATGCCAGAGAGCAGTCACAAGTAAGTTTAATTTACTGGTGTAGAATAATTGCTGTAGATCAAAAAAAAAAAAAAAAAAAATCTTGACCTTCTCTTCCTGAAAGGGAAGGGGCAAAGGGTGAGAAGGGGGAAAAAAACCAATTATTTAGTTTAAACAACCATAATTTTTAAAATGAAATATCCCCTTCACTCATCTTCTTGATGCTAGGAAAACCGGACGTTTCTTCTGCCCTTGTCCATGTTTTATTTTTATTGTATATATGTATATAATATTATTATTTATTTTATCTGATTTCTTTATTTGCCTACTTTGTAGTTAGATATCAAGAAAAAGAAAATTTAAAAATGTATCGGTTTAATTTATTAATAAGTTCTCAACAAAAAGTGCAGCTATATTAATTCTGAGCAGGCCTTTGTCCAACCTAAACATTCTATTGAAGTTTCTGTGTCAAAGGGCAAAAAAGGGGGTCCTTCAAATCCTTCTCCTCGAAATAACCCATGGTCAAGAGAAAAGAAGCTTTTGAATAACAAGGACTGGCTCAGCTGGGGAACCAAGAGCTAAATAGTGTCCGTGTCTGCAGAGACACACAGGGGCAGAAGGGCACCCCAGGCATTCGGCCTCAGCGCAGGGTGGAGCACAATGGCAGAGATTGTACTGCAGGAGTGACAGGACTCGGCAGGGCTGAAGCTCCCAGAAATAAAGTGGAAGAAGTGGTCACCCTCTCACCCACTTCACTGCACCATGGACTTGAAGGAGTTTTCTGGCCCTTCTTCTGCCTGTACTGGTCACCTTTAGGCTTCCTAGGACTGCAGTGACTGTGGCATGGTGGGAAGTGCCTGAACTCTCCACTGTCACTGCTGTTGCTCAGGCTCCTTCCAAGGACCCTTCTAGAAAAGGCAGTGGGTGCTATCCTGTTAGAAACAGACCTTCTTTACAGTGGGAAGGTTGCTAAATTCAGTTTGAAGTGGCTCACAGAATCAAGATCGAGATTTTGTTTTTCCTTTATCAGTCTTCTAACTGCAATGAGGCAGCACCCCAAGTAAATGCCCACTTACAGTTTCCCATCTGTGCACTGCAATCAATCCCACAGAACTGTTTTCTGCCGGAGTTTGGGGATGAAAAACAGTAGACTAGATAATATTTATCTTTTCTGAGAGCACAGGACAGCCTGAGTATAAAGGCTGCCTTAAATAATGAAAGGTCACGTGAATTAGTTGTTTTGAGGATTTCTCCAGCATTTCAGAGGGAATTTATTTCAAATCATGTATATTAATAAAGCAAAGCCCATGGTGTTTCCAACCATGCTTGGTGACATGTGCAGAACTGCCAAATGGTCCATTATTTCTAAAAATTATGTGTCCCAAGGCAGTAGCAAACTTGTTTTCCAGACTGTGGGCATCAGTTTATGTGCTACATTTAGCATGTCCCTTTTTCTTGTGTTTTCCAAGATAAGTTTAGTTTTAAAAATCCCATTCTTTGAGTAACATTTCTTTTATTTTTTCAGAACACATGATAAAGTGCCTGCTTATTCTGCGCTGTCCTCTAAGCTTTTGCACAGTTCAAGATGCAAAATGAAAAAAGTGAAGTATAAAAATTAGAGATCTGAAATATAATGGCCATGTTATAACACTACATAAAGATCTATATTGTAGTCAAAAAATAAGATATGGCTGCACTTTTATATGCCCCATGTATTTTATCATGTTAATTATCTGTTCATTAATACTAGTGAGTGCAATTATTTTCTTTAGGGGTATAGCATTCCATATAAATCATGATGCCTGAGGATTTTTAGAGGTTTTGCTTTTGGTTTTAACATCAACTGGATTATGTTGTACTCTAGTGACAACATTTCAGACAACCTACTTAGAAAAAAAAGCAGAATTTCCTTGCCTAAGAAAAAGCTTTTAAGGAAGTACATAGCATTCAAGTCAGTCAAAACTTCCAGTAATGGCATCCTGTTAAAGATAAAAATATTGTGTACTAGTGACAAATGCTTATCAGGATTTTAGATTTTATACAAAAGCAGAAGGAAAAACCAGGCAAAATAAGGCAACAGGGCATATCACACTTCTTTTCAGACCCAGAGGCTCCTTGTGAGCATGTCAGCCATGCTGAGTATTAATTGAGAAACTAAAATGTATGCATTTTCAGTTTTAACAGGCCTGCATTTTGGTGCAGCAGACCTTTATCAGGTAAACCCAATTGTAAAGCAGTTTCCCTGTGCATTTTATATTCAGGAGGAATCATGGAACAGATCTCAGCTGAACCTTCAGCCTATAAACTAGAATTCAGGGAAACTTGTTTGATCAAAAACTTGATAAATCATTTACCAAAGTGCTACATTGTTCTCAGCATAGTGTGCTTTTTCCAGCTTTTAAAGAGATGATCTCACAATTTTCTAGAGCAGTGCTTGATAGAGCAGACATATCTCTGGCTTAATATCTGACTTCAGGAAAGCCCCTCTATCTATTTCTCTGCCTCGCTCATGTTCTGGGCATGAGCACACAGACATTACCTCTGCCTCAGTTTCTTCCCTTTACAGACAGAGATCATGCTAATGACCTCTGTAAAGTTCTTTGGAAACCGCTGATATGAAAGATCATGTATAAGTGCTGCTCATCTGCAACTACTCCTCCTTTTCCCTTTCTGGAGATTAGAGTGCCTTAAAAAGAAGGAAAAATAAAACTTTGTATTCATAAACCAATAATGTGGTAGAAGGATGAATGCTTGGAGTTGATCAGTTCTGCCCTCACCAGCAGAGCTGATAATAATCAGTCACTTATGTGCTATTTCACAGCTGATACCTCCTCCAAAAAAAATTAATTGCAAAAGTTTCACAGATGTCTGCA
The DNA here is from genome assembly GCF_027887145.1 of Ammospiza caudacuta. Classification (NCBI taxonomy): domain Eukaryota; kingdom Metazoa; phylum Chordata; class Aves; order Passeriformes; family Passerellidae; genus Ammospiza; species Ammospiza caudacuta. The sequence goes on along the minus strand of NC_080600.1, from coordinate 20,566,415 downwards.
GCAGTTGACCAGAGCTCTTGGGTTATTGCTTGTCAGACTATTAATGGGTTTGGCTAACCATGACAGTCATTACTTTCCCCCTCCTGTGAGCTACTTTCTGTGTAATTTATGCATAGGTTTTGCCAAGATTTGACAACTTTCAGGATATTAACATAAAATTAGACTGCAGAGCTGAACAATGGGTGGCATTAAAATTAGCAGCAGTGGAAACCCATCAAAGAGAATTGCTTTCTCTCCTGCTTTGCTTTTAAGTTAATATTTTTTTATTTATTTTATCTTATCTTATTTCATTATCATTTTGGAAGGAAGAGTAAAAGGATAAATGCTGAAAACTGTTTTGTTTTGCTAGGTACCTTAGGAACCTTCTGAATGGGGGAGAAATTTCAATTAGACAAAATGCCTGGCAGCATCTTAAACAACAGCTAACCTGAAATCAATCACAGAGGAAGAAAAGTTAGAAGTGTTTTTTTGAAAAAGGGACTTTAAACAGAGCAGATCTGTGCTCCACACAGATTGTTTAGTGAATGCCATTACAGAATGCAATGTGTGTGTTAATAAGTAAGGACATCTGGTAACCAGCTTTTTTCTGATTCATTAACTGACTGCTTCTGTGGCCACAGGGCTTGATAGGGAAGGCTGCAAGACTTTTGCCCATAGAAAATGGGACTTCGATGTATGCTTTGTTCCTTTGACCTAACCATATCCTCCAAATTTTCTCCTATGCCTCCATGCCTCCTACGCCTCCACAAATATTTCAATTTGAAATCTGGGAGAAAACACTTAAAAGCTTAGAAGAATACTACCTCCTATTTAATTGTACAGAAAAAATAAGTCATACTTGCTATTCCTTCATTATCTACAACAATGCACCTCATAAACACACATCAGTAAGTGATGTTCTCTACTTGTTAGCATTTACCATGGCTCTGTTTAAATACTATATTATTCTCCTGTTTCTCAATGTTTATACATTTTCAAATATGATTCATTACCATGGATGGAATATTTATGAAAAAGAATTTAGAAATTATTACTTTTTTGTAACACTACAATTTTTGCGAACCCAGTTGTTAGTTTTTTTAAACCTTCCCTGAGATTAACAAGCTCAGACAGAGAAAGTAGAACCATCACATTGCTCATATCAAGTGCTGTTTTTCTTCATATAATACAAGTGAAACAGCTCCAAATACTCTAGAGAGAATGATTGAGCAAAAGAAATCTAACTTGATAGTACATGTTGAGGGATGAAATGGACAATGAAGTTTCCATATGTTGTTTTTACGCAGTAATTAGAAACTGTCACACACCGTTTCATTTTTTAGTTTCCTTGGGCTTATTTGCATGTATGAGGCTTTCCTTAGAGCAGAATTGCAAGCATCAAACTGGCACCCAGTTGAAATCAGAGGCAGTGATACGTGGGCTTCTTCCACCTTATGGACAAGAAGCCAGTGGCAGGTACTGAGACAGCCCAGAGCACAGCTCAGCAACAGCCAGCTGCAGCCTCACTCACCTCTTTGCCTCTGACAAATTTTCTTTTCCAGGTTGAAGTATTGGCCATTCCTGTAGTGTACATTCTTGGGCATGTGGACTAACTTTTTTTTTCCAAAAGAAACAAGAAATTTAATTTATTAATATGTATGTACATTCAGCAGGAGTTTGGCTCCTTATTCCCTAAGGTTCCTTTGAAAATCCTAACACAGTTTCTCAAGGGCAAAACATGAAAACAGTGCTCTGGCTCTCAGTTTTCCTCATGCCTACATGATTTTGACAAATGTCTCCAGCTCTTAGGTAATGATTCCTTTCTATATCTTGATAAACAACTGGTTCACTTAAAGCATCTGAATCTGGCCCTCAGAAATACATCACAGGAGAAAGACAAATAAAACTGCTTCATTTTATCTTCATTATCCTGGTGGTAATGATGACTGAGAACTTGGTCATACTAAATGTTTTTTCCCTAAAATAAGGGACATATATATGTATATTTTTAGGTCAGCTAAGAAACTAAGTCTGTGTGTGTGTTGTGTAAGAGGGTTAATGTTTTCTGTCTCTGTTTTGCAAGACTTTGTAAAATCCCAGAAAGCTGGATATATGTCTCTCTTGTCCATGCAAGACAGATTAGCCCTCTGGATTGTTGCTAAATCCTAATTCTTAAAGGGTCTATAACCCCAAGATGCAGGACTGTGAAAAACATCAAAGGATGTTGATTACATTCATGTTTACATCTGAAAGGCAAAATTCGAAGATCTACCATGAAACTTCTGTTTTTTAAACGCTGAACCAGTTCCCTGATGTTGCTGATGCTCTCTTGTTCATTCCCTACTAAGGCAAAATTAGGCTTGTTTTTAAAAAAAAGTCTGAATAAAGTTTTTCGGCAATCAGAAATTTTTTGTACTGTAATAGCACTGAAATGCTCCCCTTTGTCAGCTACTCTGCAACTTCCCAGAGATTCCATCTTCACACTCGGTTCAGAGATGGCTCTAATATAAATCTAATTCTTCCATACAAATGAGCCTTTGAGAATAGGTCATGCTTACTCACAGTAATTTAAAACTGCATAACATAGATCTTTACTTTTATGGTTTTTTACTGAATATTTTTATTTTTTACTTATACTACACTGAAACTACAACTAGAAGCTTTTTCTAAACAGAGGCAGAGATCCTCATAAAGCTATGAAGATAGGATTTTGATTTATACCAGACAAATATATGGATATTATACTATACAGGAGATTTCAAAGGCAGTTACAGTATCTTGCTTTATTTTTGCAATCAGAAAGACAATGAAAAAATTCTGTTAGGAAAATGCTTAAATGGGAAATGATGTAAAGCTAGTTTGAGAGATAGCAGAGATATTGGTCAACACACTGGAAGGCATGTCACTGGTTATAGCACAGCTGCTGGAGGTGACTGTGTTGGTATCTGTAGCATGTTGATGTGTGAAGTGCAAAAATGAATCTTATTCCTCAGGAGAGTCCTGCATATGTCACGTATATAGTCTCATTAAGCCAATCCATTTATCAACCCACTGAATGCCAATTAAATTGCACAGGATGGTGCAGGTATATGGTGGGCTGATGGTGCCAAACTTTATTACAGCTGAGCTTTTCTGGCTCAGTACATTCCTGCATAGCAAAATGGCAGACATATCAAAGCCAAATTAAATGTTCTTGAAATAATGCCTTTAAAGAGGAAGAAATGCCACAGTCTGGCACAAAAGAGTATGAAATGTAATGTCACTTCTTAGTGTACTTTTAGTTCCAATGAAGATGTCACGGCTCAGATCCAGCCAGTGCCAAATGTCTTCACAGCGTGCAAATTAGATCAGTGTAATTTCATCAGTATGATGATCAGACTCTGTTGCAGTTCTATGGCTGCATACACAACTTCTGCTGACTGCTGCAGTCAGACTGGCACAGCTGAGCTAATGCTGCCATCCTCAGAAAGAGACAGACGTTGGTTTTATAGCATTCTCCTGAAGCCAGAGTCCAAAGGATATTCCTAATATCCTGGGAATATGTTGATTAGTATTTATCCTGAGGTTTTGACTCAAAGTACTCCCTTTTTTATCTCTGGCCACAGTAACATGAATATTTAATATATTCTTGTTATACATTATCAGATGATCAGGCTTTGACTGAAAGTATTTAAACTGCTAAAATGTGAGCAACAGTAACCTAGCTGAGAAATCCATTGTGCCCCTCAGCATCAAGGCAGTGGCTGGGAGAAGATCTACTGCTTTAGGAAAGCATGTGTACACAAACTTACTCTCTTTGCAGTACTCATTAAGGGTACTGTCAGATGTACTCTGTTTGATTTAGTATCAGTCACTATTTTTTTGACTGTCCACATGACTCCTTTGCTGGAGGTTAAGACCTGTATACCAGGGATGGGAAAAATTAACATTTTCCTTCAGTTCACAATTCAAAATTCACCATATTAGCTTGAGTCATGAATGCTTCACCCAGTGTATCTTATGTGCTGAATCTTTGGATATTAAACCCTCTCCTAGAGTGGCTGGTGCACACATTTTGTTCTGCTAACATGGTGTGGGGCCAGTAAACCTCAGTGCTGCAGAAGGACAAACAGATGGGAAAAGTATGGGCTTAAAAAGACTCAGTCTGCCTGCTGCCTTTTTGTATGCCAGGTCTCCAGGTAGGCAACATGAGCCTGGCTCTTCTCATAAATATCATTGTTGTACAGTGAGATTAAATCTACTGAGCCAATAATTTGCTGATAAATGCCTTCAGAAGCAGGAACATGGTGTTTGGTGCTAGATAGCGGTCCCAGTGCCAAGGCTTACCTTGCATATATTGAATGTTTGGGTTTGCTTTAGCTTTTTGCATAGAGAATTTTGTATCTTAAATTGTTAGATTTGGTGATTTTTCTTCTCCCTAAAGCATTTGGTAAAGAGCAATTACTTATACATATAACAGCTAAAATCCCCAAACACCATGGCACACAGCCATCTGAGGCAAGTTGCCAAGTCTGTAGCTTCAATTAACCTTCATATATCCCCCCAAACTTGGAACACTATCAGAAGGCTATTATGTTCAAGCCTTACTCATGTGGTGAGCACTTAGACACTGAAGTTGAAATCAATAGCACTGGTGGATACATGACTGCTCATGTACTCAGGTTTGCACAAGCAGACTTCACTTTGTAGCAATCTCATCCAGTCTGAAGCAGGGAGACCCAGAAAATTGCAAATACACAGCAATTTCAGGATTTTAGCAGAGAGACCAAGTCCATTGTCCCTCGTATGGCATCTGTCCTTTACTGACCTATTTGGTCTCAGATAGGAGCCATCAAAGGTGGCTGAGGGAGAGGAGCACTGCAAGATTTGGACGTCCCCTTAAATCTTTGAAGTAACCACTGATTCCTGTAATAGCTCTGTGCTCACCAGACGTACTGTGCAAATGGGTTGCTCTCCCTGGAGATTGGAACAGAGACTCTATGCATCCCAGATGTTCCTAAGCAGTTTACTTACCCTCCCCTGTGTGCATTTAATTCTCAAGATGGATGGAGACGGAGCAGAAATGGGAAATGAAATAAAAAGTAATTTTTGGCTCTAAAGTGAAAATGTTACTTATGCTCACATGGAAAATGTAAAGCTTCAATAAAAGCAGATAAACACAGTTTTTATGTGGGGGCAGACAAAGGGCTAAATGCCCAGCTGGTACAAACTGGCATAGCTTCACACTGAAGTTGATTAAGCATAGTGCAGCTTGTGCCAGCTGAAGATCTGGCTTACAGTTACTGCTCAGTATCCCTATTGTGTGGGTGAAATCCTGTCTGTTTAGGAGAGAATATGGCAACCAGTGATGGACATATCCTGTGCAAAGGCTAAAAGAACCTCATAAGATTCAGCCTGAAAACTCACACAATTTTTAAGCCTTATGAATGCCATTACAAATTCCTATAAACTGAGAGAAAGTACTACTACACAGAGGCTGAAGTCTGGGAGAGGGGAGTGGGTGTGTGAAGAGCTTCCTACCAATAGAAAAAAGGGAAATTAAATTTAATAGATGTACATGTTTTTATATAGAGTGAGAAACATTAATCTGTGACATCTTTACTCAAATATTTCACTTTTGTGGTCTAGAGGATCTACACTCTGAAGCAAATCAGATCTTTCAGCTGAGACAAGAAGCAATTCATCCAGGCTTTATGTTTGTGCACCTACCCTAATGAGGGGGTAGCACCCCAGGCTGCTCCTGGGGCATGCCAGGACCCAGATGCCAAGCTTGGGAAGACTCTAGCAGCAACATCTGGCTCTGTGGCGAGGTCTAAAGGCAGTTGTGCAAACAGATCTGGAATAGCCTCTGGGTCTGGGCTCTCTCATGCTCTCTTAGGACACATTTTCCTTCTGCTTACCTTTGTTTTGTCGAATGTGTGGGGTTTTCATTTATTACACATTACAGTAATATCGATCAGCTTTCTAACTGATCAGCAAGGATGTTTCCTGTACAGTACTTTTTATTTTCTCACAAATCCTTGCCTCAATAACTGCTGCCCGTGTAATCTCTTGCCACTTGATTTTTGTCTCTTTAATTTTTATCAAAAAAATGCTTTGCAGGATCTAATTGTTGACTGAAAACTTGTAACATTAATTTTTCATCTCATTTTTAAACAAAAAAATGTATTTTGACAAATCAGTTTGCTAAAGTAGAAAAAGAGCAGGGTTACTAGTGTATTTTGCTTACTCTTATATTTCTGCACACATAGAATTAAGCAATAGTGATGGTGCACTAGAATTTGCTCAAGTTGCTTCTGTTAGTAAAAAATTCCAACAAAAGGACATTAAGCTGCCAAAGTTGCTACTACATTAGTAGTTGCTTCTACATTACATTAGGGGTAAATCCTTTCATGCTAATCTTATGCCTTTAAGACTTTGCTGTGCATTTTATATGCAATACAAAGCTTATGAAAAGACAGATCCTCACATCATTAATATAGAATGAAAAAGTTAAGGACTTCTGAATTCATGGTAAACATTGTTCCTTTAATTTCTTAACATACATATATATGACCTACAGAAAAAAAATATTCCAAGGGCACAAAGTCTGCTGCATCTATACTTGTGTGCTTCCAAAAATTGTGAGTTTTCTTTGTATGCTTTAATTTACAACAAAAATTTAACAAAAATGGCAAACCATTTTTAAATAGTATGAATTAGGCTTAAAGGGATCATGGCATAGAAACTAACTAGGTAAGCTAAACAATATCTTGCAAATAGGGCACTACCTTCTGGCCCTGAGCTAGCAAGAAATATGTCATCGCACATCTAAAATTCACTAATATTTAATAAATTAATGTTTACAGGATGCAATTTTTCCACAGGCAGAGTACAAAAAGAAATATCATGGGATGGCATTTGTTAGGTGTAATGTTCTGTGCACAGCTAAAGGTATTCAACAAATTTTAATGCAAGCTGAAATTTACTTTTATAAGCCTCTACAAAGCAGACAAAGAAATATACCATAGAAAAATAATGCTGCAAGTATTGTAGGTGTCTAATAGCAAAAAATTATTTTTCCCTTTTTCTTGTGGGAATGAAATAACTGTGATTGTTATAAATCTGTGGAACTAAGGAGACCTTATTCTTCATGAATCAAAAAAAAAATCAAAAAAGCATAAATCCAGAAAACATAATCCAAGGGAATCAAAAAGGACATGTTGATTAATATGGAGAAAAATTAATTGGAGCATTAAATGTTAAAGAAACCATGAAATGGATAAACAAGAGATCTCTAACTTAACATGTTTTTTAGGGATTTATGTGCAGCTCTACTTAGCTACAGGCCAATTCATGGGCTCATTTTATCTTGAATTTAGAGTGAAGCTCATGGTACATTTAAGTAGCCATATAAGGTTATATCATGTGAGAAGTGTCAGAGAGCCAGAGCTGGGGATAGAGATGGTGAGGTGATGGCCATTGCCATGATATTGTGCTCTATTTGAAACTGTCTCATGGAAACCGTGACAACCTCATTTATGCAGGTCTGTAATTGAGCTAATTAATAATCTGAGGTTATCACTAAAAATAACTCAGAAAAGAGAGAGAAAGAGTTGCTGTTATTCTGCAAACCATATTTACACACACAAATTGGAATCTTGGGAAGATGTTTACTAATAAGTTAGTTAGTACAAACCCCCAGCTATTGTTCCCTTGCATCTCCAGGAAGAATGTAGCCTGCTACTCACAATCTCCTAGTACATCATATACAAAAAGCTTTTCTGCTTTTTGCTGCATCTGTGGTTGGGTAGATGACTGAAAGAAGCCATGAATGAATTCAAAATTACTGGAGCTAACTTCATAGGGCAATGAAATGTGGAAAAGTGTTGTAGTGTGAATTTTGGCACCAAAAAAATGGTAAGTATGTCTGACAGATTTTTCTTTAATGTCCAAACACAGCTGAACTATACTAGGTTGAGTGATTAACTATGATTAAGAGGTGATCTCACTAATTTTTAGCACATAGGAAAAACTGCATTTACTCAATGAGAAGGAATTTATAACTGACTGTTACAGTCTTGCCTGTCTTTTGCTACACAAAAAGCATCAAAATAACTCCAAAAGAGTAAGAATAATGATTAAAGCTTCACCCTGAAGGAGACTTCACACCAGTTTCCCTTGAAGGCTATCCTACAAGGGATAGCTTATCCTCATAAAAAAACTTGCCTCTCTTCCAGGAAAAACAATGAAAGCCATTAATTTAATTCCCCTTCTGTGACATATTGAAAAAGCATGGCACTAACCCCAGAGGGTGTGTGGGGCCAGCCCTAGGGAGACAAGAAGAGACAGACAGACGACCTTATGGATCAGTTAAGAGTGGTTAAATCTTCTTGTCATAAGTGTTGACACCTAGGTGATGTTACACACTTTTATGAAGTAAAATCATCTCACTTATTGTTCTCCATATTGTTTTTCTTAAATAATGTGCTCTAGTGACAGGAATTTGTCCTGTCTCTAGAGTGGTGCCTGGTATGTGGCTTTGCCGCAAGCCCTGACAAAGCAATGTTTTCCTTATAGCAAATCCAGATACAAATGCATGTACATTGTCTGGTGCACAGCTACTCTTCTCCTCCAGAGATGACGTACCTAGCCCTATCTGATGAGTGGTGAGGGTAGGTAGGGAATCCACGGAATCTTTAGTAATAATAAGTGTTTCACATTTTTGAGAGACTCATGTTTTTCAGTGGACTCTGAACTTCTTCATAGGGCACACAACAAAGTCGTACTTCAATTTTCAGTACATCTGTATTGTTTAATTTCACTTTAAGAATAGCAAAGGTCATAGTAATGTATACTCTAATCCTTGTCTATTTCTATTTATAGTTGTTCTGCTCAGCTCATTCCTCTGATATTACTCCAAACAGCAGAAAGTAGCCTGTTCTTTTTAAGTTAAAGGAGCCTCACAAGACTATTGAAGACAAGCATGAGCAAAGCCTGTCCAACTTTGCAAATGTGGATCCAACATTTCCATCTTAGGCACAACTCCAATTTACATGACTGGAGCTAGCAGTGACGCATTCATGACTACAACATGACTTCTCAGGCCATCAAAATCCAGGTGATTTGGAGACATTTTCACAGAATTTTTCTTTTTTCCTGGGCATGTATTTTCCTGAAGGCTTATAGAGGTTTCAGATTTTATGATTCCTACTCTTCCAACAAATAAAATAGTTGAGTTTCTTCTATAATATTTAGAGCAGAGCTTTTTTTTTTAATTAATGTATATCACAAATTAACTTAGTCCATTGACTGACATGCACATTTGATGACAAATCCCTTATTTACAGTGGTGCATCTGCTAAGAGCGGTCTCATTGATGCATCCAGATCTTTAGGACTCAATTGTTACATAAGCACTTTTCAAACTTAAAATTAATATGAAATGTTGTATCATGTCCATCTTTTCTAAATTAACATTCTTCAGTATGCCTCTTTGGTTAATGCAAAAAAGGCACAGATTCCAGTCTTTTCCACTGGGTATTACAAGGGGAATAGTCTGTCATAAGATACTAGTTTGGAATGTATTTGGCAGATTTATGGTGATGACTTTGGAAAATGCTGGGTTGGAGAAGTAATTTCGAGCATTCTTTTCAATTCAAGCAACTTGGCTGCTCTGGGGAATTTCCTCTTTTTGGTACCAATATTGACTGTAGAAACTACAGGGAACTTGGAGCAAATACTTGGATGTGCAAAAATGAGCTTTCACAAAACCCATATAAAATAAGCCCCTGTCACTTTATAAGTAATAGCATCAGATCTGCTGTTTATTAAATATGCTAGATCCAGGGGAACCTTACTTGAAACATCCTTGTGGAAGGGTAAGAGCTGTAGCATGGCTCTGCTCTGCCATAACCCTGAGGCTGATTTACACAGCCTCTGTCCCTGCCACAATTTATTCTAACTTGATGGCCAAGATCAGTACTGAGACGGCAATAACATAACTATCATTGCTAAATGCTTTTTCCCTTGGGCATTCCAGCCTGAGTAGTTGAGGAAACTTGAAGTGAAAAGCTGACCTCATAACTTTCCAATTTCTTTGATCCGGGTCAAGAAGGGAATCAGAGCAGGAACAACAGAAAGAGTATATCAGCCAGAGATCCTCTTAAACAGAAACAGCCATTTAAGCCCACCCTGGGGCTGGCCTGCAGAACCAAAAGCAGCTAAACATGCTGGAATATTTAAGAAAAGGACTCAGTTTTAAAATGTGTGATTGATACCTGAAATAGTTGCTGAATTATACAAAGAAAACTATTTCATGGCCCTAACTCTACTGGAAAGTAAAACCTTCCTCTGTTGGGAATTATCTAAATTAACCTTGTTTCTTTAAATACTTTCATATCATTTATAGAGACTTGACTGTCATAACAGGTTACTCTAAGGTTTGTGGACAATATACAGATGCTTACCACTGTAGTTCTGTCTGAGGTTAACAGGACTCTGCACGATTAAATATCACTCATTGCCTTGACAGTACATAATACCCTCAATTCTTTACACACAGATCAAATGTTAGTATTGGAGAACATCTGTTTCTGCTCATATATTATAGAAAAAATCCAAAGAATGAAAATTAGGAGCAGAGTTGAGAAATTTTCTCTCAGAAAATAAGCAATCATAATGTTAGCAATCCCTTCTTTCCGGGGTTGCCTGGGCTTTATATTATTTTAGTATTTCATTTCTGATGTATTAGTTAATTCTCACTTTAAATTAAGCAGCAACAGGTACTCTTGTTAATACTGAATAAATATATTTTGCAGTTGAACTGTTTAAAACTTGAACAGGAAAATAAGATACTTGAAGGTCCATCCATTCAGTTCAATTTAGGAGTGTCAGCCTATTTCATTCTGTCATGGGGCATTAAGGAACAGAACCACATCACTCAGTGGCACAACATCTCCAATCTGTCTACTGAGCAAAATGCCTATAGCAGGTACACAGTGATTTCTGCTCCAAGACTTGTGTTCCACACCACGTCACACTCTTTGCAGACACACACCTGCCAAGGGCTCGTCCCACAACTCCCAGTTACATCCAAGGGAGTACAATGCTCCAACAACCAACACCTGCACATCCACCCAGACTTCAGGGTATAGTACTGCAGCCTCTGGCTCTGCACAGGCTTGGAGCTTGAGCAGGTGTGCCCGGGCAAACTGTTTTTCCATGATTTACTGATTTCTAAGCTGGATGGTCAGGAAAAGCCACCGATGGCCTTATTAAACCACTTATTAAACCCCCTAGCATGGTCATTAAAGGGGACAGGGGGGATCTCTGGAGCCAGAGCCTAAGGATGAGGTGACTCCATTAAGTGGGTCTTTGACTGTCCCTGCAGGTCACCCAGCTCTGTGGGCTTCCAGCCTTCCCACTCTGAAAGGCAGCAGCTTTGCAGTGACCAAAGTCCCCAGGGCAAAGGGGGATGGATGAGCCCCTCTCAGGATCAGAATCCCATCTTCAAGCAGCCCTGACTCCACTGCAGCTTTGCTGCATGACCAGGTAAGGATTCACAAATCCAGGGAACCGCATCTTTCTTTTTCATTTCTCCTGTGAAAATTATCATGAATATTAAAAATTTCAGTTCATTTGACCAAACTAAAACTGCTATCCTGATAACTGAGATGCAGCAGTGTATGGCAGCTCTCATTCACAAGAAGATAGGAGAAATACCATTTCTGTGGGGTTGCAGTTGACACTTTCAGTGTTGAAAGCTGTGCCTCTATGAAGAAAACTGATTCTACACAGATATCAGAGCACATTTAACCTTGGATGGTCACCCAGGAACAGGATCCACAAAAGGAGCATCTAAGTGACCCTACCAGCCACTATTTCCCTAACACAAGATGATAAAAATGATTAAGCAAAGGTTTGTCATGCAAGCATGCTTAAAGCCAAGGATGGCTGTAGAATATCTGAGTGTGATTCAAAAAGGGAAAGAGCAAACTTGTGTAATATGCAAAAAAGGACAAACAGGATCACTAGCTGTTGGCTGAAGGTTGGATTCGGTACAATAATAATTAAAGAATTATTTGTTAAAATAATTTATGCTACCCTACATCTCTCAGATCCTATGATTTTCATTCTAAATTTCTGAAATTTCATACTTAAAAGATGTCAGATAATTTGGTGTGCGCTCCAGTGTACCTTGGCTCCTGAAAACAAAAACCTGTAGGAGATGAAAACTGGAACATGAAACTCACAAGAAAAGCACACATGAAAATATTATACATCTGGCATTTTTGGATTAATACCATCACCAAAGAATGTTTTATTGTACAAACAGCTAGAGTTGCTCATGTTGTAAGGAGCACATTCTTGACTTATTTGCAACACAGAAATGAATGGCTGAAAATGAGAATTGAAACCTTGTCATCTTTTCCCTTCTAGCAGAATTAAATGAACATTCAAAATTAACACTGTTTACTACACATCATTTTTCCTGTTAGAACTGATCCACAAACCAACAATGATTTTACAAAATTTGCTTGCTGTTCATCACTGCTCACTGACACTTGTCCAAACAAATTACTGCCTATGGATTATCTGAAATGTAAGGCTATTATTTTCACATAATTATATGTGATAGATCACTCAAGTCACATGTTATTTAGCTGTTAATTAGTTGATCTCTCTTCCATAAAAGTGAGCATACCTGAAAATCATTTACCTTTAGAATCCCTAAGTCATTAGACAAAGATCCAATTCCTGGGTTTGCGGTTAGAGGTTTGGTTTGGTTTGGTTTGGTTTGGTTTGGTTTGGTTTTTCTCCATTTGTTTTGGGTTTTTGTTTGGTGTTTTTTGTTTTTATTTTGTGCTGGAGGTATAATCTCACTAACTAGAGACATATTTCCTGGTAATACATGGAGAAGTCAGATTCCAAAGCTCATTCTGCTCTGAGTAAGCTGCCTAACAAGTTTCACTTCCTTTTTCCTTAACATACAAGTCTCAAGTAATAGGAGGGACGTGCTTGATGTCACTCATATACACTGTTCACATACCCTGCTCTCACTTTGATTACCTATATGTGCACCCTGGTCTCACCCTATCCCTCCTCAATGGCACACCATTTCAGACACCTATTTCAGCCTTGGCTTGAAACTTTTGCCCCTTGTATTAACTTGAAGAGTCATACCTAACTTTACTCACTTTAGAACTCATTACACCTGTCCTGAATCAAAAAACCTACATGTAGTGATTACCAGTTCAGTGGGTGTAGCCCAGTGGTGGTTACTTGACTGGTGGTTACCAGTTCCAAAGGCTGTAGCCTAGAGACCTGCTGGGACCCTGGGAATCCCAAACACCCATACACATACTCCTCTCCTGCCAATAAAACTTGGACAGAAGACAGAAAACCTAGACAAATGTTAGCTTTATGATTCTCTCTGCAACAGAGATCCCCAAATACAATTTTACTGATGAGTGGTTGCAAACTTTTCAGTACCTATTTATGGGTTTTTTTCAGAACCTAATTATTTCTTCTTTTCAGCAATTATCTGGAGGATGGGTTTTAGCTCCAGATCTACTGCATGGATCTGAAAGAGTTACACATTATTTGTACTTGGAGTTCTTTACAGTTGTTGGACACTATATTTATGTTAAAGTTACTATAAGCAGTCTGTTTCATCTGGCATTTCACCCTGGTCTCTGACTTTCTATTCAGGCAAAACATTCACTTCAGTCAAAGATACTTTTGTGGAAGAACTAAAATTGTGAGCCCAAGATTTCCTTCCACTATGTTACAATGGTGTATCTATATTTCAGACAGCAACTAAAACAGTTTTCTTTCTTTCTGATATAAAGAAAATAGAAGAAATTTTGTAGGTTCCTTAACATGAAATTGTGCAGGCCAAATACAAGTAATAGTTTAAGAAAATATGTGATTTATATCTTTTATATGGGGACTCAATATGATATTCAAAATATTTCTAATAAGATTTAAGTTGAAACTATCCTGACACAAAGATTTCAGTATATTTTCTTAAGTAAGCACTTTAAGTAAGTATTTTCTTCAGTATTCTCTATCTCCAGTAGTTCTTTTTTGTTAAAGATTCAGTGGCTACATGCTGTGGGCATTTGCTCTGACATTTTTGAGTAATTTCCAATGGTTTATTATTATTACATTTGTATGGGACAGTGATTATAGAACAAGAGATGACTGAAATACAAGTATTTTTAGACATCAGGGAGTTGTGTATAATTCCTGACTGCATCTGTTAAGATCCTGTAAAAACCAAGCCAGATGCTGTGTGGCATGCAAACACTCTGAGCTACAGAGATCATATGTGCAAAGACTATGAAAATACCCTCCAAAAAGTAACTGTGATTATGATCAACATGACAGGCAGCTAAGACTGAATTCTGTCCACTTAAATTGCATAATCTACACCAGTTTATGGGAAAACTTCAGCTGTCACTGAAACTGGTCCTACTTGTGGCAAAATTGCTCTCAAACATTTAATGTCAGCAAGGAATGCTAAAAGAGGCAAGCGGAGGAAAATATTTTAGAAAGATAAAAATAAATGCCTACTGCTCAAGGAGTGGTTGAAAATAATTCACCATACCAGATTCTCAGCAGGTGTAAATCAGTTCAACTCAGTGACCTCTCATCCCCAACCCTCCCTCAGGCACACACCATTTAGCTTTGAGACATGGAATAAAAGTCTGCAGTCTGCCTAACAAACTGTATTGCTGCATGTTACAGTTTTTAATATATGGTCTGCATGATTTACTGTGGTGTATTTCTCTACAAGTCACGGCTCACTGTAAGCTCAGCTGGCTGTTACAGCCTTAGATGGCAAACACTCACTCCTACACATGCAACTACTGAAGTCAGACCCTGTGCTCAACTGATTGGATCCAGAGCTGCAATTCTGATCTAAATACCAGAACTACACATGACACTTCCTTTGTGTTTATGAATCTGCTTCAGGTATCGCCCCAGACTTAAACAAAACTTTCCCTACTTGTAAGTGACACAGTGCTTGCTGCATTCTCTCTTTACAGCTGCAACAGCCCTTGTTGAAATACAGTTTTACACATTTAAAATGTAATTTTAAACATGCATAGGCACAGTTTTAACCCTTTTAAAAGACAGTTGTTTTCCCTTTCATAGGTGTATTTGTGTGTATACAACTCTATCTATAGCTCCATCTGTATCTACATTCTACATCTTCCTGTATTTAAAGTGCAGGCCCTTAAGGATGAATATTGAGCACATTACTCTTTAATATTTTCATAAATTACCTCAGTGATGGGATCAAGTGTATCCTGATGAAATTTTCTGATGATACCAAACTGAAGAGGGAAGCAGACATTTCAGAAGGGAGAGCCACACTGGAGGAAGACCAGAACAGGCTGGAAGAGTGGGGTAAAAATAACTGTAAAGGCCTTGAACCTGGGAAAACACAATGCAGGAGCACAGCACAGGCTGGGATCTCCCTGGGGAGCAGCTCTGTGAGAGAGACCTGAGGATCCTGGTGGACAAGCAGCTCAGTGGGAGTGAACAGTGCTGCTGCTGCTGTGGCAAAGAAAGCCAGCAGGAAGGACACTGGGCTGCATCAACAAGGACATCACCAGCAGAGAGACAGAAATCATTATCCCACTCAGTATCCTGGCATTATCTTCCACCTGAGGGTGCTACTTCCTGGTCACACTTGGAATATTGTGTTCAGTTTTGGTGCCTAACACACAAAAAACCCAAACCAAACACTGGAAACAGGCTGAAGAGGATCCAAAGAAGGGCCACAGAGATGATCCAAGGACTGGGAAGCCTGCCATATGAGGAAGTGCCACAAGAACTGGGCTTGTTCAGCCTTGGAAAAAGGTTTAGGAGAGACTTTATCACCATATTTAAAGGATGGATGGATGGATGGATGGATGGATGGATGGATGGATGGATGGATGGATGGATGGATGGATACAAAGATGAAAATTCCCCTTTCACAAGGACTCATATGGAAAAGACAAGTGGTAATGGTTACAAGTTGATCCTGGAGAGATTCCAATTGGACATGAGGAAAATTTTTCACAATGAGAACAAGCAGCCATTGGAACAGTCTCGCCAGTGAAGTGATGGATTCCCCAACACTGCACAGTTTTAGGATTCAGCTGCACAGGGTGCTGAGCCATCTTGTCTAGACTGTGCCTTTGCCAAGAAAGGTTGGACCAGATGATCCTTGAAGTCCCTTCAAATCTGATATTGTAAAATTCTATGATTCTTTGACTCATTACAGTTATACACTCCAAACAATTCATGATTGTAAGTAAAACATTCTTGTTTCCAGATTACTCTTTTTTTTCTCTGAGATTTTAATGCCAATTCTTCTTTTGGCTTTATCCTTTGTAGAAATTAATATGCAAAGGAAGGAAAAGCAAAATCCCTTGTGAAAAATTACCTATTGCTTATACTTAGCAGCTAGCAGACATGAACCATGATTAATAGAAGAAAATTACAATAGAACAAACTTCAGGGAACACTAACATTTGCACTGAGATTTCATCAGTCAACTTATTCCATTTAAACATGAAGACATTTGAAAACTACAATTCTCCTCTCTAGTGGAAAGCAGGCCCCTACTACCATTAACTTTTGAGATTGTTCTACCCTTCTCTGAAGAATAAACCTGAAATCCAGCAGTCATTGGAGATGCTAATGGTTTAAAAAGCACTTTTTATAGAAATTTTAAAAAATATTTAACATTTTATGGCTACATCAAACTGAGTGGACCCCAGTACCTGTTTTGGGGCAGAATTGTACTACTGGCTGACACATGTGACTAAACAGAGCTATTTGATTTCACAGTCTGCACAAACTGTGTCTAATAACATTTTCAAGAGCTAAACCATGAAAGGAGAAAAAGCAGCCAACACAAGATGAATACTCAAAAAGCTTCTGAAAACTGAGATGACACAAATCTAAGTTTAATTAAAAAAAAAAAAAGTAGACATTTCTTGCCTTGAAAACCAGAGATAAATAAAAGAAAGGATGTAGGCAAGAAGAAAGATAGAAAAGTAATGCACGTGACTCAGCTGGGTTCAGAAGGTTTTTACTGTAATCATGAAGAGATATACCCAACTCAAGCTTTCCAAAATATAAAGTTTGGCTGATTATCAGGTTTGCTCATGTATGCCTTATTCACTGTCTCAGACAAGCAATACCTTTGAAAATTACTAAGTGGTAAAATGGTCAAAATTGTCTGAAACAGATTTGTTTTTAAACTGATGGCTGCCTTTTTAACTCTGTATTTTCATAAGTTTTATGTTTGTAAAGACCTTTAAACTTGAATTTGAAATATTTACAATCACTGGGACATGAGGAAGGCTGTTCATTGACTCGTGCTCATGGTGACTGCAATAGCAGAAAGAAAATTTGTTCAGAAAGAGATGTACAATATTGCACTTCCTTCTACTTCTGAAGACGAAACTGTAGGATCTTTTCACAAAGCAGAAGGTTTATAACACTGATCCTATGTAATAAAGGCATTAGAACACACAGAATCATTTCAAAATACACATATCTTGGGAAAATTCATCTAACTAGAGAACCCATTTTTCATACATTGCACCAATTATTTACGTAATCATATTTTAAATAAATATGCCAGAATTTTTGTGAGGGTTTTAATTAGAAGATCAATTTTCATTAGCCATAAAACCTAAAAACAACAATAAAAACATCACACTGCAAAGCACATTAATCTGATTTCATCTAGTGATCATTCTTTAGTGTTCATGCAGTCCCAGACAAATACACAGATTGTGGCCTGGTTGAAAACAATGGAAAAACTCCCTTAGCTATTCCAAGAGCTAGAATTTCAAACCCAGTCTAAGCTTGAATAGTGAACAGTAGGGCCAAATCTCTGTTTCATTAATGAAATGCCAGACAGCTGTAACAGCTACTGAAGGTCACAGAGACATGGCCCATTGCTGAAGATGTTCAGCCTGTGACAGCTCTAGATCTGAGTTTTTCTGTGAAACACACAAATTTGTCTTAGCTACACAAAATACATATTCAGTACCTTATTTTTATCTGTCTGTGATGACACTTAAATTCTGGTTTACTTTTCTTCAAAATGCCTTCTGTGATCTCAGTAAGCAGAATTTTTTTTTAGATCAGTAACACTCCTTTTTCAAAACAGATATTATGTCTTATTACCCCACAGGCATGTCTGTGGTGCAAACTGTATGCTCATTTATGGTCAGTTTTGTACATGAAATAATCCTGACTGTGAGAATAAAGAGAGAACTGTGATTCAGATATGTCACAAGAATGAAGAAGACTAAGTTATTTTTGCTGTTTTCTTATGGGGTAGGTTAATACCAACATAACTTTTCATATAAAATTAAAAGTGTTATCACATAGGATTTGTAATGATATTTAAATATAGGTGTGGGGTTTTTATAACTTACTCTAAAAGATAACTGTGCTCTGCCTAAAAGAAGAAAACCTTTTGTTCTTAAAATTATGGTGCATTTTCATATCTCTAAGCATTATGTCATAAATACTGTGCTGTAGATTCTCCACTCACTTTATCTCAAACTGATGAAATTCACACATAGAGAACAAAATCCTCAATTGTTTTGAAATTCTGTAACCCTCTGTACAATCCCAGGAAGGATTGTCATAGGAAAGGGCTACCGGAGGTGAGATCACAAGATATAATACAGAGATTGTAACAGCTGTAAACCCCAGTGAGATATTTGTATAATCAAGAGCTGGAACTTTTGCTTATAACTCATATGAGAAACTTAAAATCACTTTAAAGTCTGTAAAAATCAAAAATGTGTGGTTTCTTACTGTTTAGTTATGAGCTTGATTCTTCTGCAGGTACTAGATCTTGATGAAGTCTTTGTTTATCATGACTCTCATGGAACACTGCAAAAAAAAAGTTTTTTTAACAAAAGCACTAAATCATGTTTCTTGTAAGAGAGTTAAGTAGAGAATATAGTTATGATATGACATAAATTAATTTAAATATTCATTGAAAATTGTCCTGAATATTGGTTATACCTCAAAATTTGTAGCTCCAGTCTATTTACACTGAAAGAAATATTGTGGAATTGGAAAAGGCCTGGAACTTTGTGTTGGGTTGACTTTGTCTGGCTGCCAGAGAGCCACTTAGCTTCTCTCTCACTGCTCAGAGGACAAGAGCAGGAAGTATGATGAGAAAGCTTTGGGGTCAAGGTAAAGCCAGGGAAATCACTTACGAGTCACTGGCATCAGGAAAAGATTGATCAAGCTCTGGGAAAATAATTTCCGGCCAGTTTTAATAGATTTGGAGCCAAATTAAAACACCACCTTCCCCAACACCAACACTTCTGTCACCCACTCAATTTCACTCTTTCATTCTGAGGTCCCCTATATCCCCAGCCATGTCCAAGAGGAGCAGAGGGGATGGGGACTGTGAGGTTACTATGAGTACATGACAGCCCCCTTCTGCCTCTCCCTCCTTCCCAAATTTTCCCCCACCTCCATTGTAGATCCTGTCCACAGGCTGCAGGCTCCTGTCCATGGGCTGAAGTTTCTCTCCATGGGTCTCAGTTCTTATCAGTGTAGCCTCCTCAGGGCCACAGTGGCTGTCATGAGAACCTGCTCCAGCATGGGTGCAATGCCTGTCACTTGCTGCAATGTGTGCTCTATGGAGCCATGGCTCCTGTCAGGGAACCAGCTCCAGCATGGGCAGTCCATGGCCACAGTTCTTGTCAGGAAAGCTCTGCACCAGTGTGAGCTCTCCAAGGCCACAGCTTCTTTCAGGAAAGCTTGCTACAGAATGGGCTCTCCACAGTCAGGAGCTCCTCCAGGCCATATCCACTGGACCGGGATGAGGTCCCAGAGAAGCTGCGGCCTGGGTGCCTTTAATGGCGTCTCGTCTTTGCAGGCCGCAGGCGAGTCTCTGCTCTGGCACCTGTGGCGTCTTTCCCACTCCTGCCCTACCCCTGGTGCTTGCAGAGTTGTCCCTCACTCTTTTCCTGTCACACCTCACCACCTGAGCAGCGCTTTGTCCTTTGTCTGGGACAGTCAGAGATGTCCGCAACATGGCTGCCTGGCGCAGCCCTCAGGAGCTCCTGAGGGAGCCGGCCGGAACCGGCCGGAACCAGCCGGAACCGGCTGCGGGCAGTGCAGGGCGGCCACCAGCCTCTCCCACAGCACACCTGCAGCCGCCCTGGTGCCCATGGCTCACCAGGGACACCCTAAATGACCTGCCAGCAATCCCTCAAGGCTCAAGACACACCACCTTCCCTGCCAGGCATCCTGGATTCGACCGGGCCTCTTTGCCTCAGGACAAGATGGGGGAGAAGACAGGGAACATGTGGCGGACATGGCCAAGCAGCTGGGGGAAAACAAACACAGCTGGGAGCCAGCTCCCAGCCAGAGCTGCAAACTGGTACAGCTTCGGTCACTGAGGCCCTAACCAGGAGCTCATGTATGAGCTGAACTTTCAGTTCACTAAAACTCAGAGCTGTGCTACAGCTGAGCACACACCTGCATGTTCCTCCAGGACACGGGTGATTGTCTCACTGGAGTTATTAAACAGCCAGTTTCATTGTGCTTTCCTCTCCTTTATAAATGTGTTTGCAGGGAGAAACTGCTCTATGTGTCTGTACAGACCACCCCTCAAAGACACAGACCAGCAAGTGTAGCTGGATGCAAACTATCACTTTGTGCAAGACACACACATGGCCTTTCCTTGACTTTTGGAAGTACAGTTTCATTAAAAGGGAAGAAAATTAGAGATCCTATTCCTTCCTTAGGAAATCACTGGCACCTCTAAATTGTAATATGTTTTTTTTATGGGAAGACTCCATTGCTGAAGTTTGTTAATGTATCTTATTTATTGTGTTGCTGTAATAAAAAATTGTTTTGGGAGTGGTGTATTTTAGCCACAAAAGCTGAATATCAATGTTCTTTGAAGAAAAAATGCACTCAGAGTATTTTCTTCTCAGGCCAGATATACTGTGGTGCACCTGCTCAGGTATAATAAGCACTCACTGAAAAGGGGGAATAAAATTGTTCAGACCTGATCCCAATGTAACTAGAATTTGTAAATTTTTAAAGTGAAAGGAAAAGTTCAATTCAAAATGCTATGAATTCTCAGGTCCATTTTGGGACAGAATACATAGCCCATAGAATATGAGATAAAAATACAAATGTACATGGTTTATACATATATACTGGGCAATAAGTCTATAGATTTTACAAGTGCACAAAAGGCCACATACGTTTCAAATACATCCAGGTACAATTAAAACAATTCAGAAATAAACTGAGAATTAGGACATGTCAAAATCAAACCTAAAAAGGGAATATTTAAGCTACTACATGCAGTACTCTAAAACAGAGCAAGGACAACTCAGAGAAACTTTGTCAAGCAGAACAGCCTTGCATTGGTTAATTTCATTACAAGTTTTCTAGCAACAACATGTAACATTGTTTATAGTGCCCATTATATAAACAGAGAAAAAAACCCAGCCAAACAAACAGGCAAATAGACACAGCCTACTTTGGCAAAATAACAGGAACAACTAAGGTTACCTGTAAGTGGATGAACTCTTAGTAGTATATCCTCTACATAATTTGTTGTCTGCCTAATCTCAATACTACTACCTTTTCCTTTAATGTAACTTTAAAAAAATTCTCTTTCAAATTATATGACAATGATACAGATTTGGTCTTTTTTCTGCAAGCCAACAAAAATTATTAATGTTTAAATTGTCAGGGTCTAAACTTTTATTTGACCTGATAACTGTGAAATCACAGATACAGAGCTGGCAAATGACTACTTATGAATGTAATGCCAGTACTAAGGGCATTTTAAGTTGAGATTTTAACAACTAGAGCCGTGATAGCTTGCCAGAAAATTTTTGTTTTCCCTAATTTTTAAAGAGGTTAATAAATTCAGGAAGACACAGTATGGGGAATGGATGGGTTTTGGACTCACAATAAGAGTATCCATGAAAGGCGTACAAGAAAAATATTAATATACATACATAAGAAACATAACAATCTAGAAAAATCTTTTATTTTCATCTCTTCTGAAGAATTCCAAAAGTGTTACATTGTTCATATGGCTATACAAAATCACCCAGTTTTCATTGTCTTCTACCATAATTCCTTCTTACCATATTGTAGTTCTGGATTTAGCTGTGGTTTGTCCTAGACTTTTCTCTGCAACTCTCTTGAACTCTCAGGCCTGGCTCCTCTTTTGAGATGCCTGCTTCCATTTTTACATAGATTAGGAGTTTGTGCAGCAATCATTTTGTGCATATCTAGGATTTCATGCTGGCATCAAAGAAATGACCAGTGAATGAGAAATATTTTTAATATGCTCTCTCAGGAAGCAGAATCAGACATAATGATTACCATCCTTCACAAAGGTGACCTGGAGTCCATATTCAGAGGTATGATCTCATTGTGATGTTGTCTGATGAAGCACAGTATCGCATCTTGAAAAATGTATGTTATAATATACTGAAGACAAGACTGAAATTGGAATGGCATTTCCTCCAGATGTTTCCTTTCAACAGTTCTCTTCCAACAACTGTTTCAGTTTTGGTTTCTGGTGGATTATTTTCAAGAAATAAAGAGGTCCTGTGAGGTATTTTTTTCTATCTGAAATATTAGCTGTTGTCACTGCTGGAAGAACATGGTCCACACACATCCACCTTTTCTAATTTGGGGCTGTTTTCATAGTGCTTAGTTTTTCTATGGAGCCAAAGGCTTTCAGCCTCAGCATCATTTGACTCAGTTTCTAAACTATTAATTGCCCAACTTGCACCAATCATTGACCATGCCTATTTTTTGTTAGAAATTATTTTATAAAACCCTTAAAAATAAATGATAGAGACAACAAAGAACCTTACACTCCACTCAAACTATTCATTGAAGTTCTTATATAGAAACCTTTGGAAAATAAAAACAATTAGGGCAGTCCTGCATAACATAACGCTGTGATTGTATTGACATGCGCACATACTTAAACACTGATGCAAATTGAAACTAACATTAATGGTAAGTGCCAAATTCATTCACACCTGAGTACAGAACTGATCCTTCTTTTCAGCAAAGCTAATATCTACTTGTTTAAATAACCAAGATTGTGCTTTTACCTTGTGCTCCAGTTTATTTTGCTTAGCAGATGCAACAGACCAATGTTTAACTTAAAATTGCTTTGCAGCTAAGAAATAAATCTAGGCAAAGTTTTTTCAGATTCTGTTCCATTCCCATTGCATCTGATCTCATCAGCAGACATGTGGAACCTATGAAAAAATAGAAATATGAAAAAAATAGAAACATGAAAAAATAGAAATACCAATAAATGGTCAGATTTTTTTTTCTGTGCAGAGATGAATGTGTTGAAACATTAATTAATTATGGAAAAATAATTATAGGAAAGCATTGATTTAAATAAATTATTTATTTTTTAAAAAAGAAAATTACATTTTTTTATGTTAAAATTCTCTGAACATACATATTTCCTTTTTATCTCAAAAAGATTAGATCTAACTAAAATATTTGTTTAAAAAACTGATAATAATGAAAAAATGCTGCAACTGTGCTGAACCAGACTTTTACAAAGAAAGACACAGAAATGGTGCATGAAAACACTCTTTGTTTGAATTTCAGATGGGAAAGTTTCAAAAGTTCAGCAATTCCTTTGGGATGGGAAAAGAAGTTACTGCCCAATTCTGCTCAGAACCAGTTATTTAGTCGTGTCTGGTCTCGCAACTCAAGAATCTTTGACAAAATCTTAAGAAATAAAAATCACACATATGCATGTAATGATTAATTTCCAGTTCTACCTATCTGTAAATCAAAATGCAGTTATTAGTTAGGCCGTTGTTAGCTATAATTATCTTTTGTTTTCTTCTTCTAGTCAGGTTGCCATAGTCATTGTCTGTATGACATTATTATATGTTTAAATACTGGAAGGCTCTTTTGGCAGATCAGTCTTTATTTCAGCAGCACAATTTTTCAAGGGAAGAAAAAACTTCTTTAAAGAATTTCCTAAAAGCACATTATATGACTGTAAATATATTATAAGCTGATTAAATTAAAAGATTGTTTCTCTTTACCTGATTCTAAAGGAAATTCAGACCTCTAAAGAGAATATAAGCAAAATTATAAAATTAAGACCCTTGCTAACATTTGTTTCTTTTTGGTGCCTCCAACATCTGTGCTTAATTATACTTGTCAGTGGACAATACAACCTCTTCATGAGAGCTCACATGTATCTTACAGCAGAGGGAAGATGAAGTTTCTTGAAGACAGCCTTAGAGGTAAGAGTGTATTTGCCTTCTCTAATTTCTCAGATGACAGCATATGAGTACTAGACTTTGTGGCCCACTGCCATTGTTGGGGGTGGTGGGGGAGAAATTTATATAAAAATAAGACATAGTTATGGTCTGACCAAAACCCTAGATTTTCCATGTTTCAGTAAATCAGAAAGGTTTAGAAACTTCAAATTTGAAATAGGACTATTTAAGTACTTAGACAATTTGAAAATTAAACTTTCATGTCTTTCTAGTTAGGAACAAGAACTGAACCACTGATTGTTTTTATTTCTAATTCAGAGTAGATTTGGAGACACTCTTCTGTAAGCAGCAGTAGGCTTACACGACACACAGGAGACTAGGGACAGCAGAAAGCAGCCATATCCATGACGATTTTTAGCGGCACGTGCTTTCATGTATTTATAACACAGCAAAAACAATCATGTGATCAGTTTCCCAACACCAGCCCATACACAGGACTTAATTTAATACAAATGCCTTCCAACGTAGGGAATCAAAAATTATATGTTCCAAAGAAGAAAGCTGACAGACATTCAGAATCAGGGTGTTCTTCCTTCAGTAATTTTCTTTCCCTTCTTCTCACTTAAGAAGGGAAAGAAACTGCTTCATTTTAAGTTAGATGTGTAGGGTTTAACTTTATAGACTTGCTACTTCTAGAAAGTTAAGGCTGTTACATGAGAAAGCTCCTAAAGCTGCAGCATCAGTTTAAACCATCCTATAAATGCAACCAGTATAACTGTCCAGCCACACAATATAAAAACTACAAATCAGATCTAGGTTTGGGGGATTTTGCTGAGTTATTTTTAACTCAGATCACTTCTCTGATGTGTTTCACTGCTCAGACACTGAACAATTTCAGTGTAACAGGGGCAGAAGTATGACTGAAGAACAAGCAGCAAGAGATGAGGACAGTCAGATGAAATGTACACATCTGCTGCAAAATATGCTGCCAAACTGCAGAGTAATAGAATTAACAAATCATCCCACTGGCTCCCCTGAAATTGCCTTAGATGGTGAACCAAATTCAAGCACAAAAGCAAGTCACTGTTATATTTTGCTTCTAGTGTTATTAACCCACAGAGGACTGTGGGAGATGTGCTGTTGCGAATGCACAGCAGCAAGACATTTTGGGGAGGACTTTTTTTATTATTTCAGGATAACTTAGATATAAACTGATACATAACTGATATTTGATTTGTAAATACAGGTACTTGGCTTCCAGTGTTGGTTCCACCTTTTCTGCAAATTCTCTTAATCCCTAATAAAACTCAAGTTCTCTCTCCATTACTCCATTGTCAGTTGCATTTATTCTGCTCTCTGCCTGGTACCTGAATGGTACTGAAACCTAAGAATATTTCTCAAAGTATGGATTTCTCACTCTCCAGTAATTTGTATTCCTCTGATTTCATTGATGCCTGGTGGATCATGATCACATCCATTCTAGCAGAGTCTAGGAAGACAACACACACATTTCCTCCTGACAGGTGATGTAGAGGTCTCAATTTCATATCATAGCTGGTAAGCAGCTATGTACACACCAATAATTGAATCCCACAACTTCACAATCTACCTTTTCCTGTCAGCTAGGAACCCAGCCATCATCTCAACATGGTTCCTGCATCATGGTGGAACAACCATGTCACAATTTTTCGCCAACTAAACCACAATTTAGCATTTCAGTTTTGAATCATGTTTGTTTTGCTGCTTTGAAAATGAGGGTAAAAGCTTCTTGAGTAGTAGAAATGCAGATTCACAGCTGCTGTTGATTGTTTTAACTCCTTTGATGTCAGTAATTGGAAGGAAGATGAATAGCAGCTGAGAAGCTGTTTGACTCCTTTGCACGAAACAGCCACTGCTCCACATCAGTGTCATCCGGAGAAGCCCTCTGATGGCTCAAGAGATGAGGACTTAAAAAAAGATACACTACTGACTGGCTGTCAGATCTTCCACTGTGCTGATCTCATTCCAGAAACTACACATCTGCATGTGGTCAGGATGACAAGATGTTTCACTCTGCATTGCCTCAGTTCCCTGCTCTGGTAGTTGCTCAGCATTTTGCAGAAGTGTGAAACTTTCCACATTTCCACTAACTTAATGGAAATGAAAGGGGGGTATTTTTCCAAGAAACTTAAAATGCCATGTTCTAAATTTCCATTAAGGAAATCTCACTGTTATTTCTAATGTGTATAATATTTGATAGTTGCAATCATACTGGATTTTATTCCAGATGCAGGAAGTAATCTTTGTAACTAAAATTTTCATTTACAAGTTCTTCTGTTCTTGTTTCTCAGATTCAAAATACCATTACACATAGGTCATCCATATACAGGGGTTATTATAGCAACAGGGAAGCCCTGGTATTCAAACGACTTCAGTGAGGCAAGGTTTGCAGATAGAAGTAAAAGCCTTGATTTCAGGATGAACACAACTCAGTATGAGCTAAATCAAGAGTCAGCAACTGATTGCTGAAAACACACAGAAAAGCTCCTCACTAAGATCAAGGGAGCCCTTACAAGGTCTGCCAAATACCAGATCTCTTGCACAATGCTCATTTTCCTTTGTTCCTTTGCTGTCTGGAGGCATGGCTGCTAACTTTGTCAGCAACTGAAGAACTGAACAGGAATGTGAAAAAGTTACTCTAAAATGTAAAAAAAAAAAAAAAAGCGACGGGGTGCTGTTTTGACTACACCACACGTGAAAGGAAGGAGCCATCAGCAGTGAGCAGTCTTGCGCAACACGGGTAGGCCAGGCTCACTGTGCTCTGCTGCTGCGGCACTGGTTTCAGGAATGAAATACCCCCACCGGGGGACAGCAGGCAAGACCCCTCAGCACACCCACGGTGGGGAAAGCTTCAACACAGGGGTACTGGGATTTTCCTAAATGTAACGGTAAAACTCAATCCTCTCCACACTTCCTTCCTCAGAACACAGTCCTGCGCTTGGGTGGAGCTGCCCGCCCGCTGCTCGGCGGCAGATTTTGGGATAAATTTCCAGCATCTCCTGCCCCTTTTGCCAGCTCGGCCGGCAAATGCGTTGAGGCGAAGCGAGGGGGACGCGGCCCTCTCTGCTCCGCCGGTGTCGGGATGGTCGCGTCCCACGGGGCCGTGCACTGCCCGGGGACACGGGGGCCACGTCCCTTCCGCAGCGTCCCCGTGGGCGCGGACGGGGCGGGGAGAAACCCGACCCCCGCCGCCCGGGCAGGGAGAGGGGCTGCGGCGGCGGCAGAGCGCCCGTGTGACTCCCCCGTTCGCGGGGACACCCCCAGCAGGGCCGCGGGGAGGGTGACCCAGGGCGGGGCAGGGCGGGGCGGGGCGCGGCGCTGCCCTGCCCTCTCCTCTCGCCGAGCAGAGAGGCGGGAAGCCGGCGTCCGTGCGCTGCCGGTCGGCCGGAGCCATGCGGAGCTGCGGGAGGGCGCGGGGCGCTGCGGGCTGGGCCGCCCCGCTGCTCCTGCTGTGGCTGTGCCTGCCGACGGCGCGGCCCTACAACCTGGACACGCAGCACGCGCTGCTCTTCCGCGGGGGCAACGGGACCTTCTTCGGCTACTCGGTGCTCCTGCACCGCCACGGCCAGGAGCGATGGTGAGTCCCGGCCCGGCCGCCCCCGCGGGGGCCCGTCGCGCCTTGCCCTGGCCGCGGCTCCTCACGCTGCCGTCTCTGCCCCGCAGGCTGGTGGCGGGGGCGCCCAGGGCCAGCTGGCCCGCCAACGAGTCGGTGGTGAACCCCGGGGCCATATTCCGGTGCCGGATCGGGGGCAGCTCCAGCGGAGAGTGCGAGCAGCTCCAGCTGGGTGAGTCGGCGGCGGGCCGTGGGCGGGGAGACCCCGGCGGGGCGGCGGCCGGGGACGGACGGACAGATGGACGGAGGGTGCCCGCCGCCCTGCGCGCACCGCGGCTCCGCTCCGCTGCCCGGCGGGGTGTGCTGGGCCCTTCCGCCGTAAACTGCAGAGTGCTGTGCCTCTCGCCAAAGGGCGAGATCAGCGCTAATGCCCGAGGACTGTAGCGGCGGCATCAAGAGAGATGACATGACCAAAACTTGATTTGGGGAAGTTAGGTGTGACAGATGTTCCCACAGCCGTTTCGCACCTTTCAGCCTCCGAGTCAGAAGCCCCGTGAGAGTTTCGGTGTGAGCCCGCTCTGCGGAGAGCTGCTGCAGCTCTCAGGGCAGTGGGTGAATGCAATAAGCTCAGGGATGGGAGGGTGGAAGTATGTGCCTAAATCATGTTTTCTCCTGCAAAGCCTTCTCTTCGTAGAAGCCACCCTAAAGTAACTCTGAGCCACAGCTGTCTTGCTGATGGGTTCCCCCTGCTTGCAGATTTATTGGAGTTTCAGGCGAACAAAGTTCTTCTTGACTGAATCGGTGTTTATGGGTCCTGCATTTAACTTGGCTTCTCTCTATCTCCACGGTCTCCATACTTAGCAGATGTAACTGGCTGAACTTAGTCACTTTCAAGCGTTTGATACTTGTTAAAAAGGGGAAGGCTTTGCACTGGGCTGCCATGAACATGTGTGAATTGCTTTGGGCTCTCTTCCTGTCCATTTGCATACAGTGCTGTTGACGCTATTCATGTGCTATGGAGAGAATCTTCCCCAACTAGTACTGTGCCACGCTCCGACCCAGAGTATCCCATCCGTTATGAGCACACCACCCAGCGCGGGGAAGCGCGGGAAAAGGGCTATCAAAATATTTGAAAGCAATGGCACACCATGAACTGGTGGCTGTCAGGGCGGAGCTCTGTTTGGTGACAGCATTCTGTAACCAAAAAAATGCTAGAACAATTATTTTTCTACATGTCTGTGTATAAAACTTAGAACTGACAGGTTCTAGCCTTCTGTCAGTTTGTTTTTAGTCTTTTTTTTGCTACAAATCAATATAAGAGTTTCAATTTGTAACTGAGCTACAAAAACCTAAGGTACTTCAGTGGTGTTTTACGTGTAGTCCTATAAGAAAAAAACAAGCAGTTGCTCCTAGAAAGAATGGAAATTAAATTTATACCAGCCCAAGTAGTATTTTGGGGTTTTGTTGAGTAATTTCATTCCAATACTATATCTATTAAAAAGTTACACATAACAAAGACCTATTTTTTTTCTGACTGTCTGATTTTTAGGAGGCTTGCAAAAAATCTAGGAGGCCAACTAAAGTAGTGACTTTATAACATATGCTAAGAGTCAATAAATCCCTGTTCCTAGATTGGTGGTAAAAATAGTCCTTTACTGTGTGAGGGAAGAAAAGGAAGACTTGAAAATTTCAGGTTCTTTGAAAACTACAAACATCTGCAATGCCTCTCACTTTGCTCATTTAGCCAATGGAGAAACAAAATCTCCAAAGAAATAATATGATGGGTTTTTCTTCAATAGCTTAAGGGATTCTAAGTGAAATGAGGCAACAGATATATGAAAAAGTTTATGTAGTTCCAAAGGTTCAGCTTAACATGGCCTCTATTCCCAGAATTGAAGGCTGCAGGTTACGCAACATACTTTTTAAAACAGTTATGTAGTTATGCCACATTTTTTCAAACTAGGTTTTCATTACTGCAAAGATGACATCTTTGCATCACTAAGGTTTGTCTGTAGTATTTCTGAAGTTAAATAGAAGCTGAAAAGAAGTGCTGTATTGTAAAACAGGTCATGGAGGTCAATGAAGAAGCCAAAGGCAGCTGTGCAACATGGGATGTGAATGAAGTGGCATAGTATCTGAGGTCAGAGAAATGTGCAGGGAAACTTGCAATTACAAAGCTGAACTTAATTATCTTTGTCTAACTCATTCGAGTTTGGATTCTGATCTCATAGAATAGGGAATTTCCTTAGAAAAATGTGTGGCAATATATTGCGCTGCTGAACAGGCACAGTAAGAAATAAATGTTTCTGTCTTGCTCTTAAATAGTTGAATTTGCATTTTGTTCTGGTAAAAACCTCTTTGAGGTGGTAAGTTTCTAATTATAAGTCATAAAAAAGTAGAGGTGATAACAGGCAATAGAAATGGCTTTCCAAATGTTGGGCTTCTGTAATAAATGGATGTGAATTACTTGGAGGCATAAATATGTTAAAATACTTTGTCACTCCTTTTTGCTAAAGTTGCCTTGAAACTGCCATAACTAATTAATGAAGGATTCATGAACCATTAGGAAGCCTCTGATCACACAAAACTGCTCTTGTATTTTTACATATCGCAAGTCCCTATCTGCTTTCTCAGAAGCAAAAGGTCTGCTGGGAGCAGTCTTATGCTGCAGTCATCACAGTATCTGGGATAACTCATCCAGACATACTTTGAAGAATTTTAATGTTCTTCAAGATGTTGCAGGCCCTGGGCTGGTTTAAGAGCTGAAAAGAGCAATGAGATACACTAGTAAGGCTTCCTTTTCCTAGCCCCTCATTAACACTTTTAAATCTCTCTCTGATTGATGAATAGAAGAGTTTTCAGTCTCTTTTTGAGTTCTAGTACTTCTGTTTATGGTGTCAAGTGTTCTAGACTGCAGATTTATTTGTATTCGGAGTATTTTTAAATAATGGCTTATGTTAGATGCAGAGGCTTGTTTGATTATGAAACTTCAAGTACAAAATACAGTACTTCAGGTTGAGGCACTGTGTCCATCTTCTAGTCTTGATTTTCAAATCCTTGCCCACATCAGCTTGGGGTAGTCACAGATTATTGCAGAGGAATTTACACAAAGTTTTCTATACATTTTGACCTATTGAATTTTGGACATATAAAATGTTACAGAAATTCTTCAGTAGCACTGCTGTCAGATTTGAAACAGTGATTGACTGGCGAAAGTATATAGGAAATAATTTGTGCACTTTGCCGTCCTGTCTAAAGAAAAAAATAGTTTTAGCTACAAATGAATGCAGTAAATTCACTGCATGCAGTTTAACATAAGGCCAGAAAGCTCTGCCTGCAGTTTCAGTCTTGCTCCCTTCCTTTAAGTCTCTGCTACAATTAACCTGTGAACAAATTGCCCTCTAGCTCCCCCAGCTGAATCATTACAATGGAAAAGTGAACAGTTAATGGTTTTCCCCAAAGGCAGAGCTGTGTCTGTTCAACTTTGATTTCAGTAAGTTTGAGTTTTGGTAGTGTGCTTTTTATGTTGCTTGCATTGCTCATACCTTGCAAGTGACCTCTTTCAAATAGCCATACTATTCCAAGGAACATGGGATCTTCTGGACCTAGGTCTGTTACAGAAAGATGGAAATGGGTATCATTTAAAATGTTTTGGGTTGAAGTCATTTGAGGGACATAGGAGGGATAAACCCCATCAGATCTATGAAAGCAGAAAGTAGTTCCTGTGTGAGTAAAACTAGACTCTGAGGCCCTGACACCTAGGAGCAGGATATCAGGAGGCTTATTGCCTTTGCAGCAGACTTCATCATTTTCATCAGTTAGCAATGAACCAGAGGAGTTATGGAAGGATAAAGTGGGTGATGAGAGGCTGTTGGGCATGGAAAACACTGGAGCAAGTAATATAAAACTGGTTTCTCAGATGACATTGCAAACATCTGTATTATGATCCTTGAGGCCAAAACCAGAAGTGGCTTTTTAAGTTCTGACCATATTTGTGTGCAGTTGCATTGTTTCTGTGGATGTGTTCAAAGGGGATTGCAGCAGAAGTGTATCTTCCAGCTGTGTAATGTACACAGGCATGGGCAATTACTTATTTCTCAGCGACTTTATGACAGCACGTGCTCCTTTTCCCTGAGGCAACCAAGCTGCCATGTCCTCTTGAGCTTATGCAGTGCTGCTCTGTTGCTTGTGCAGAATGCTGCATTTTCTCATTTGATAAAGCTTTTATAATGTCATACCCTGAGCAGGGACTCATCAGGCTGTCTGGGATGTCAAGTTCTTGCTTCTCTCTCCCACGAATGTCTGTAATTTCAAGGTGGTTGAATACTTGCCAGTCAGAGAAAGATAGGAAACATAAGGCAGCATTTCAGTAGAGGGCCAAAATAATCCTGAATCAACGTATACTGGAGCAAAGGAAAAGGGGAATGCAATCCATTGAGCGTCAAAGAATGGTGGTGCTTTTTCTTGTTACAAACCTCTGAAAGAGGCACAGGAAGGAAACACTGAGACAGGCTGAACTTACTCATCTCTCACATCATCATTGTCTGGTTTTATTTGATTTAGTGATAAAAAGTCTCAGTCTCTTGGGGTCTCAATTTATTGCCCTGGTCTTCTCTACTTCTCCCATTTCCTGTAAGTCCACATAAAAGCAAGTCCCAGGTAAGTCATTATTAGAAGAGGATGGAACTCATTGGTAGAAGGGAATTACCAGAAGTGCCTTGTGCAGTTTAAAGGAGGACTAATTCTTACACATGGGAGTGTAATGGAATTTTCTTTTCTGAGGATATTTCAATCAGATAAATCTGCTTTTTAATTCATGTAAACCATGGAAATGTCTCCCTTAGGTAGTGAGAAGTTTTCCATTGCATAATTCAGTTCCAAAACTAAATTCCACACTTGTTTCTGAAAAGCAGTGTATATTCAGTACATGGAAGTGTCATCTCTGACATTAGCCAATAGGATAATCTATGTATTCATTTAAACTCTCTAATGCATTGGACAGTAATAAATGCCAGTTCTGCTCTCAGCACAGGTGTTTTGTTTGGTGGGTTATTTTTTGCAGGCTTTTTGGTGGGGCGAGGGGTGAGAAGGTGTGGGGTGTGATTTATGGGGTTTTTTTCTGTGCAAACAATATCCCATCAGCATTAGTACTCTGTGGTCTGTACTGACATCCTCTTCTGGATAACTAAACTAACACTTAAACCTCAAACATTTTGGGTTCACCTGTAGTTGTATTCAATCTGAGAAAGTTTTAAAAATTATGCAAAAGAGTTTGTTCAAATGAACTAATGTGTTTCCTTATTTTATAAGAACTTATTTTCATAAACTATCATGCTGATGCATAGAAAATACCAATTCAGCAATTTGATTAATGCTTATTCATACAAACATCTTAAAAATTAAAAACTTCCTTTATATAACTTAGAATAAATGTGTAGCTTCTCCTTACTGTGGGGTTCGCTACTGCTTTCCAGAGGAAAGCAGATGTTTGCTAACTTGGCAATACTGTGGCCTTTTGAGCTGTGGGGCAGAATTAGAAGACATTTCAGTGTGTTTTCTCAAGGTTTTAAAAAATAACTCTACTTAAGAACTAACACTAAGAGCTGCTAGTGAATAATTGCAACAGTGAAAGAAGCATGCAGGATGTGCATAGGTAATGATGTGCCATCCCCAACAGAGGTGGCAGTTATACAACCTTTATTTGATAGCCATTTGCAGTAGAGATTGTTTTAAGATCTGCTACCAGTAGACACACAGTTGGAAGGATGTTTGCTTTAGGCTAGAGTTTAGGTGGCACTCACAGGTATTACTTGTGTTTCTTACAAACATTTAGGCTGAAGAGCACTTACAGGGACAGCCCTTAACCAGAATTGAGTGTAATGTCACTTTCTATCTGAGTAATGATGGGGAAGCCCATCCTCACTGCCAGCCTATCACATTCAGAGCCAGGATGTTCCCTTTGGCTACCCACAATCATAACTTTGCTTAAGAAGAAAGTAAAAAGTCTGTGTGACCTGTGTGAGACAGAGGTCAGAGCCACCATATCCAAATTGCAGCACTGTCCCCCAGAGTTCTTGGATTCTCCTGTTACCACCACATTGTTCTTCACCTTGTCCCTCTGTTCAGAGCCCTGGTCTTTGTCTCCTAGGCCATCCCAGTAGCAACTACTGTGGGAAGACGTGTGTGGAAGAGCGGGATAATCAGTGGCTGGGTGTCAGCTTGTCGAGGCAACCAAAGGAGGACGGATCTATCATTGTATGTATTAACCACTGGGCCTGTTTGTCACACTGCAGCCAGCTTTCTTGGGCTTCCATGTCAAATGCTGTGTTTGTTTTATATCCATAGGCTTGTGGACATAGATGGAAAAATGTGTTTTACGTCAAAATTGAGCACAAACTGCCACAGGGCATTTGTTTTACCATCTCTCCTGATTTTCGAACTGTCGATGGAATACGCCCATGCCATATAGGTAAGCAAAAGGCTTGAGTCCTTTTGTAGGGAAGGGTGAGATACGCAATTGAATGGTGCAGAGTTTGTGAAAAGCCTGTGTTGTTATGAGAAGGTGTTCTGCAGCCAAAGGCTTGGAGGCTGAGTGCTGATGATATGAGCCCAGTTTGTGATGTAAAGATGTTTATCACTTCAAAGAAAACCTGCTTTCAAAAGGCAAAAAAAAAAAATGGAACAGGGCATCAGAGTAGTTTTTTCCCAGATTGCATTGCTGAAGGACGTGTGCTTTTCAAAACCAGGCCAGTAGAGGACATCCTTCCTTCCTTTACTCTTGTCATTGCTCTGGAGAGTCTCACAGCAGAGCAGCAGAAATACCTGCAAGTGATTGTACCACCTGCTCCTTAGCCTTTGCTGCAGTGCCTGTCACATTGCATGTCCTTGTCCCTTACTTGTCTTCTGCCAAGGCTGCTGCTGTGGCATGAGACCTTCAGGGGTTCTTCCTTGGAGAACTTCAGGAGCAGAATAAGAGGCAGCACCAGA
Organism: Ammospiza caudacuta; assembly: GCF_027887145.1. Lineage (NCBI taxonomy): Eukaryota > Metazoa > Chordata > Aves > Passeriformes > Passerellidae > Ammospiza > Ammospiza caudacuta. The sequence goes on along the minus strand of NC_080600.1, from coordinate 20,531,574 downwards.
ATCTACCAAATGAATTCCATCCATGCTTTCCCATTGTTATCTACCATCCACCCAGGAGAACAATCACGTGCCCTGTGCCTTGCCAATGCAAGGATCAGCTGACAAAGTGATCTTCCTGTGCAGACAGAGTAGTGCCATCAAATGTCCCACTGCTGGCTTTGGAGACTCTTACAAGGGGTAGTGAAACCATGTGTTTTTTATCTTTGGAGACTTTAAGTGTACAAATCTGTGTATGGAATGAAGGGAACCCTGATGGCAGGCAGTCAGCAAAGAATTGCAGGAAAGCAGAGCTGGGACAGTGTTGGATTGCTAGGATGAAAGCAGGATGTCTGAGACTGCCATAACACAAACCCCTCATGGCACCAGTGGAGCACAGGGCAAGTTCAATCAAGCCTGTCAGAGTATGCCTGAAGTACAGAGTGGAAGAGTATCCAGACATGGTGCTCAAACTATTTGTCTGTTTCATTCATGGAACAATTTTGAAAGTATAGCCTTTAAAGTCAATATTTCAAAGGCAGGTGTGATCAAGTGATACACAGTGTTTTAAGTTTGTTACAATAGTATATTGCACCCAAAGGCTATCTAGTAGAAACCAGTCGTTTTAGTTTTATTGCAGAACTGAAAACCAACTTTTTGGGGAGGTGTTTGTTTGTTTGTTTGTTTTTTCATAAGTTTTCTGAACTTCTGTTGAAAGCCTGGTGACAAAACTCTGGAATTACTTGCTTCTCATCCTTTTGAATATTTCTTGCCCATTCGCAGATCATGCACGAAAGTATGGAGAAAGACATGGGTCATGTCAGGCTGGAATATCTAGTTTTTACATTGAGGTGTGTATTAAAGATACCAGAAGTCTCTCTGTTTATATACTTACTTTTATGTATAATGTCTAAAAAGGGATGTGTAAATGCAAACATCAATGCTGTATTTTATTGTGGGAGGGAAAAATCACTTTTTAATTTATTTTTAATTAAATCTTGCTATGACTTGCATGGTAATTCCCAAGTAAGGCTTTCGTTTTTAATCCCAAGAATACTTTTACACCTTACTAAAACCAAAGTTATTTTTCATCTGAAAAAAGGGCATGGATATAGCAGAGGATGAAATTTTATTATTATCTTTAATATGTTTGGTGTAACATTTATAATGCTTGCCTTCTTGCTTTACAGAGTAATACTCTCTATTATTTAATCTTCATTCCATCCTAAGATTGTAATTTCTAAAAAGCTCATTTGAGAAGAGAATATCCTGAATTGCTGTATTTTGCTGTTACAGTTTAAAGCTTTTAAAATGGTATTTTTACAAAGTCTGGAAAATATTATCTGTAATTTAGTAGTAAACCCCAGTGCTGAGCCAGATGCATCTCCAGTAGCATTTCATAGAATTCACAGGAGATCTAAACAAGAGCATTTTACTTGTTTTGCTTATTTTCATGAATATTTCAGTGTGAATAACATGGCTTTGTTTTGCTTTTCTTTTAGGACTTAATTATAATGGGAGCCCCTGGATCATTCTATTGGACTGGTTCTGTGTTTGTATACAACACAACTGCACGTACAATCCACTCTTACACAGATTCCAGTAACCAAGTGAAATCTGGCAGTTATCTAGGTACTTAAAGGATTTAACACTTTACTAAAATATAAGCTAAATGGCTGGTCTTGGGGGGAGTGCACAATGTTTTTGAGTGTTTTCACTATTAACCCCAGAAGCAACAGTTCTACAGATGATTTCTAATTTTGTGAAGTATTACTCATGTATAAGGCTTCCTCTCTGTTCTTTTTATGAGGAAACTTCTCAAACAGTGGATTTCTATTCTTACCATCTCTCCACTGACTTTTAACAATTTCTTAATTTGGAAGGTAGAAATACTTCTGATTAGCAATGGTTTTCATTTTACTCAAGTCTGCAATGCTGCCACAAGCTTTCACAGAAAAAGACAGTGGTTTCACATTTAACAGAAATATGAAAAAATTTTTACAGTGAAAGCTGCAGGGAAATCTTAATTGTATTGTCAATAAGGGGAACTATGCTGTAACCTTTAGAAACAAACTTTCCTCCAATGTTGTTTTTTTTGTTTCTTTTTTATTCCAAACATATTTTAGTCTGGATATGTGAGAAGGCAACCCTCATTTATGAATGTCTGTAACCAAGGCCATGAAGTTCTACTCACGTGCCTATATCCAAGTAACCAGCTGAATTTAGTGCTACAGTTTGGAAAGGTTTATGCCAAAAAAACAGCAGCAGCTTCAGAACTCTCACTGCACTGAGAAAAGCTCATCTGTCCTTCCTGAATTCCTAAGCAAGAAAATTTTTGCTTGTGACCATTGGGTTTTGCATTTTCCCATTCAAAGTTCCGGTTCACGTGGATAAATATTTCCTGTTTCTGATTCCACTTCTCTGACAATAGGAAGTTGGCATATGTTATGAAATAGCTATTGTGAAACACAGTGAAACTAAGACTTCAGAATTCAGTTCTGGGCCTGCAAAGGCCACAGGGACTCTGTGGGAAAGTCAAGCAGAAGAGAGACTGACTGGTGAAGGGGGATCAGACACGCGGATGCCTAGGGTCAGCCATTAGAACTTCTAACCTTTCACAGGACAAAAAAAGAGCTTCAGAGAGTGGAAAGCTTCAGTTTTCCAATAGTAATCAGCAGGAAAAGTACTGCACCTGCCTAGGGAAAATAAATTCATTCCAGATTTCTGCTTCTGAAAGTATAAGAATGAGAATTTCTGAATGAGTCAAATCATTGACAGCCAGAAGCCAGATCCAGGCAAATGGGTAAAAACCTGCGTAAGGACTGTGTTAAGGAGAGGTTAGGGAAGGCCCTTCCACACAAATGTGATCTCTCTTAGTTGCTTTGGCCATCCAGGACCTGAAGTCAGCTGGAGTTTGCTTCACTCTAGTGATCTGCTGCATGTTGGCTCAGCAGAGCCATATGTCTTCTGAACTTGCCCTTCTACTGGAAGGTGAAGAAGAGCACCATTAACTCATCTGTATGTCTGTACAGTAACAGCTGTGATAAACTTGGAATTTTGCAGTTTCATGTTACTTTAACCTCTGCTCCTTTCCCTCATATTGCAGTTGAAGCCCCATGGTGTGGTTGAAAAGGTACCTTCCTTCCCTCCCTCAGCATCTGTGCCATCTTTATAATTATTGAAGACAAAAATCTGTTCAGGGTTAATTCTGTTACCAAATTAATTTTTTAGAAGTCTGAGTCTATTGCTCCCTTAAGTAATGAAAGAAATTATCCCTACCAAATGGTGGAAGTATATTGTGACCAGAGTGTAATTCAAGCATGTAAGGAGATAGCATTATCTACTTACTCTATTCTTGCACTCATAGGGACAAAGACATTGGCATCTTTAACAGTTTAATGAAAAACATAAATAAAGAATAATAATTAAGAACCTAGAGACTACAGGAAGTGCAGTAGTATTGTAGCGTTTTCCATAAGTTGGAGGAAACAAGGGTGTTCGTGTGCCAGACAACTGAAAGAAGGAAGGAAATTAGATATTTGTAATACATAACACTAGGTAATATTTTCTTGACTACTTGAGAATCTCTTGGAGAGGGGTAGCTGACTTCTATAAAAGGAATTTTCAAAATTATTCAGCCTTTCAATTCAGCTGGCCCTGATGAAAAAGTAACCTTAAGCACTTAAACTGCCGTAAAGAAATCATAAAGTAGAGGACAGTTCCTTTGAGAAATCTGAGAAGGGCAAGTAACATTTCAGAAAACTGAAAAACTGTAGTCATGGTAAAAAGGAGAAAACTATGGCGTTGGAAATAAAATTTCATTTCTCTATGCCTTTAAAGGGTCAGTTATGTGATTTCCCGTTCCCCTGCCAAACATTTTAATACCATTAAAGAAAAATGAGAACTATGTAATTACTGTAATTCTTGTGTATGTTTGGCTTTTTTTTTTAAGTCCTTAAGAATTAATAATGTTTGCACTTTGGCAAAACAAAAATAACTAGAAAGTAAATGTCAGAGGAGGTAAATTAAGGTTTATCCTTAATTTTTTGTTGAGTAAATAAAAGCTAAATGTTGACCTTCAAATGATAAATTGCTCTGTTCGTCTCTTTTAGATTAAAATATGAAAAGGAAAAGGTGGCTTAATGAGAACTTGAATTCTAGGCAGTTGTGTTCACTGACAAAAGATTCAAAGCTTGTTCTCATCTATCTTAAGATGATTTTTCCATTTCCTCTGCATTCAGGAACATCAGCAGTCATTCAGTAAATGCAAGAGTAGAGTATATGTTATCTGTCCTGTATTCTGAGTTGTGATGTACTTTGGAAAGAGTAAGGATGACTTGTGCAGCTACAGGTTAAGGTGTTAGCCTTTATTTTGCAATTCTGTGTCTGGATGTCTGCACCAAAACATGATCCCGTTTATAATCTCTCTCCACATACAGAAATGCTTTGTAATGTAGATTTATTTACTAAAGCTGATGTAATGGCTTCTTACTGCACAATAAGGCTTTTGCAGTTTGTTCCTGACATTTTCATGTGTGTGTCCATGGTGCTTTATGTGTGTATGTGCACATAGAATAGCACTACATTTAATTTTTCTTAAATCCAGTTATAATAGTCAGAGTAACAATTGAATCGATTATTTCCACATTCCAGTGCATCTACTTGGATAATTTTTATTTGTATTAATAGTGTGGACTTACTGAACAATTGCAGAATATGCATTATCAGAAGGTCTTTGCAATTTATTTTATAAATAAATTTTTGAACTATGGCAGATAATTGAGTTCTTGGGAAGAAATGAGTGTTTCTGACACTTTCTCATGCTTGATGGAACTTACTGTCTGTAGTGACCTTTTACTTATACTTCAAAAACTTTCTATTCTGTTTTCATTGCTGACTTGCATGAGGTCTGAATGTCAGACTCATGATAATTTATGGTCTTGAGAGCTTTTATAAGGCATGCTCCTATTCTATCTTTGTTACATAGCATTCCCAGTATTGAATAGTGCATTTCTGATTTGCAGGATATTCTATTGGAGCTGGACATTTTCTGACACCATCCAGTATAGAAGTAATTGGAGGGGCTCCCCAACAGGAGCAGACTGGTAAAGTAAGGAATTGTCTATAATATTGACTTAATGACTATAACCCCAAAAATACTATGATCTTCCAATATAGATTAATATATTAAAGACAAGTATCAGATGTGACTTTTCATGGGGGAAACTTGAGTAAGGAATTAGGGTAGGCAATCTGGATAACATTGATGTGAACTGTGGTGTTGAAGAAAGATGCAGGTAGGAGGCAGGAGGTAGCTGTAATTTGTGATACTGAGCACTGCTGTGCTGATTCTCTAGCACATGCTGTAGAGAAAGCACTGGGAAGTGTTCCAGATTACAGTTTGCTGAATTCTGCTTGTGTTTTCTTTTCCTTTTAGGCATACATTTTTAGCAAGGAGGGAGAAATAAATATTCTCTTTGAAGTAAAGGGCAAAAAGGTAAATCTGTCCTATTGCTTTTCTGCACCTCATAACTTCTAGTGCATCTTCATTAAAATGCAGAAATAATAATGATTTCTTGTCTGCACACAGCTTGGTTCTTACTTTGGAGCTGCAGTTTGTGCTGTGGACCTGAATTCAGATGGCTACTCAGACTTACTGGTTGGTGCTCCAATGGAAAGTACCATCAGAGAAGAGGGAAGAGTTTATGTCTATATTAATTCAGGTTCTGTAAGTATTTTCTCTTAAAAACACACGGCAACACAGCCATTCTGGTTTAACAGGGTAAGAGGAAGAGTTTTCCTCTCTTCTTATTCCATATTTCCAGATATGGAAAAAGCAGCATTAGGGCTGTGATGACTGCCCCAGCAGGAGTGCACAGCACGCCCCCAAAGGCTGCAGTGTCAGCTGTAGCACAGTTACTCCCACCAGTGCTGGAGCTGCACACAGACTGGGTTCGTTTCCTAGGAGCTGTAGGTGGTGACAGCCTGCCCCTGCAGCCCCTTTCCAAGCTCTCCTCCACTGCTGTGCTTCCCACTGAACTGCCAGCTGAAGAGCAACTTACCAGGCCCTTCAGAAACAAACAAGGACTGAAACATTTGCATGCAGTTACTGGTACCAGTCAGGAAACAGACTGGTACTCCTGTTTTGCAATTGACATGACTGGACAGATCATGCATTAGAATGGGCTTCTTTTCATTCTTTCTAAGGTTCAGAAGTGGAAGTGTAGTCACTTTACTATTCTTACACTAAATACCATAAAATGTATCTGAAAATGCTTGCTTCTACATCAATAAGTTTGGTGGGGTTATATATTGGTATCCAAGGCAGTTTTAACATTTTGAATAATATTCCATTCATGTGCCATTGACTCTGTTTTCCTTCAGGAAGCAAAGATGGTAGAGCTGAACATAGAGCTCAGTGGGAGTGACTCGTATGCAGCAAGGTTTGGAGAGTCCATAGCCAATCTAGGAGACATAGACCATGATGGCTTTGAAGGTAAGAATACAAAGAAAACCTATTGGGTTTCATTCTCTGTGATCAGTGGAATGCCATGATAAACATGGCAAAGGAGGATTATGGAAGTCTGAGAATTCTTTTGGTTTGGGATTCGACTTTTCTGACTGGAAATACAGCTCCTTCACAGTCATTGATGTTTAATACCAAGGCACCAGGTTTTGTCTAATAAAGAGCATGAGCATGGAGTGATAGCATAATCTGTAACTTTTGTAACTCAAATGGAATCACTAATCATGTTTTAAATATCTGAGATGAAGGTTGGGGAACAATTTGGCAATTTTGTAACAATAATAAACAAAAATGGAGTCAAAATCTGCTTCTTTGTCCCCACTAAGTACTAAATACATGGGGATATTGAAAGCAACCTTCATGTTGGGAGACTGCTGTAAGAAAAAGGCTGGAAGCAAAATATAAAGAGAAATTGGGTAATATAAAGCATTTTTCTGTAATAATTAAAAAACAGAGCAGAGCCAACTCCTTCAATGATCTAAACCATCAGTATCAGCCCTGTAAAGATAGTGATGTGGGTGGTGGTGTAGGATCCGACCTCAAGATCGTGTGTGTAATTTTAACAGGCACAACTTGACTGTCCCATTTTCATCTCACTAGTAGAGAGATGTATAATGTGCTTTATGTGGTTTAGTCACCACAGTATGGGCTCAGTCAATGTGGATTCAATGAGAGAATTGCTCTGTAAAACCAAACAGTCAAAGGTTTGGGTTTTTTGTGATTTTGGTTCAGTGCAGCCTAAAGTATTTCTGATTTGCAGATAGTTCAGTTTTTGCTTATTTGTAAGTGCAAGTTCCCAGTTATTAACAGTGACTTTCAAGATGGTGTACATAATCTCCCCATCCCTCCCTGGTAAACAGCCTCTGGCTATTTGAACCATGGGAGTTTTTGGTAAGGGCTGTTGAGGGTGGATTGGCGTGTAGGTACGTTCATTCAGTTTGTTACAAATTGCCATACCCCTCTGGGATTAGGTCATCTAGGCATAAAACATATCCCTTTGTGGCAATATCCCTTTGTACCTTCATTTCCTTGTTAAATGCCTTTCCAAGCTTATTATTAACTGTTATGAACACTTCATAGAAAAATAAATAGTTTATTTTTGGCACTGTAATAAGAGTACTTGTGTTTCAGTGACTTAATCCATGTGGGAAGAGCAGGAAAATCATCACTGTTCCATAAATATAAAGCTTGGTATTTTTCTCTTTTTTTTAAAGATCATGATAATTTTGCCTTCTTTCATGGTAACCTTTTAACCTCTTAAGGGTCAAAATTAGTATTGCTAGAAATAGACTGTGTCTTTAACAAAATGGCAGTATTTGATTGTTGCTTTTCACACACAGTAATTAAGGTAGAATCAGATTACTGAGCTGGTCTGTATTGTTTTTGTTTGCTTTATATCTGTGTTCACAACTGCCTTTGAATTCAGGCAAGTAAATCTGATCCGGCATTGCATGCGTCAAGATTTGCATTTCTTCAGCTGCTCAGTGGTCATATTTCCTAGTCCATGATCATTGCTGAATTGTTTTTTCACAGATGTGGCAATTGGGGCTCCACACGAAGATAATCTAAAAGGGGCTATTTATATATACAATGGCAGGAAAGATGGAATAACACCAACATTTTCACAGGTATGCTTTTCCAATGCAAAATACCCAATCCAGAAAAACCCCAAGTTTAAATCTGAGACGGTTTTCCCTTCATTTAACAGTCTGACCATCTGAAGTATATTAAAAGACTTCAGAAAATTTTTACATGGTCTGTGATTTCCAGTCATAATAAAACCTGTAAGAGAAAAAAAATTGTTTTGGGAGCTTTAAAAAAGGTTTATGGGATTTAAGTTCACCATCAGGATTGTTCTGCTAACATTTTTCGCTGGAAATTGTAACTCAGAGATTAGCTTTCCAAGAATAATTTTCTCTTTTGTATTTTTGTCCTCAGAGAATACAAGGAAAAGAAGTGAGTAATTCTTTAAGCATGTTTGGACAATCCATATCAAGTGGCATTGATGTAGATAACAATGGTTATCAAGGTAAATTAAGCAATTTTGTTTACTTTTAATATTTAAAAGAATAGAAATTCATAGGGAACAACCCTACTGTCCTACTTGATACTTTTATCAGAAGCAGAATCTGTTATTGAGATGACATGTCACATCTCATATTTTGGGAAGAAAAAAGAAGAGGTAAAGCTGAGGCCAGGCAGTCAGGTTTCACGGTCACCTAACTATTATTTAAGGACTGAGAACAATGTAAGAGTGAGATCATAGTGCACAAGGGGAAGAGAAATGTGATTTATATCTTAAAAGCAGACATCTCATTTACAAATGTCACAATGAGGTGCTTTGGGCACTGGAAGCATGTTTGTTGTCCAGACTAGTGTGCTAACCTGAATATATTGCTGGCATTCCCAGAGTCTGGATTCTGACAGGAGTCATGGGCTCCTTTACTCTCAGTCTGAGTGAACACCACTTAGGGCTCATGGCATTGAGCTAAAACCATTGTGGAGTTCTTGTGGCCATGACAAAGTAGTGCTAACTTGGTGCCAAGAATATATTAATTGTTTTATACACATCATCAAAACATTCTGACATTTTGCAGATAAGTCTTAGGTCAGGTATGTCTGTCCTGCTCTTGGGGGTGCAAAAGCACAAAGTTACCCTGTTGTGTGTTCTGGCTCTGTCCACAGAAACATTTTCCAGGTTAATTTGTAATGCTGGCCTAAAGGACAGGTTACAAGTAGTCTGCTCACAGGTCAGCTGTTGGTTACTACTCTGGCAGTCACATCCTCAGGCCCTTATATCATTTAGTCATCTGACAATTCACTTTTGCTACCTGATTTGGGAGGTATATAAACTGTCTATATTTCTTTCCTTCTTGCATGAATAGAGTTCAGTTCATTTGGAATAAAGGAAATACTATTATTTCTCTCTATGTACAATTTTATACATATAATAGACATATAATAAGCAAATCAATTCTAAGTATAAAAATCAGTAGGTATGTGCATGTATAGCAATATTGAATATCTGGATGGAGAAGAAAGCAAGTATCTCCTATTTAGCTGAGTTGTCCTTCAGTATCAACCATTTAAATGTGAAATAGAAATCAAATAATCACATTATCAATATCTGGAAGTCCATCAAATTAGCATGCAGCATTTATGGACAGTGCACAAGTATTTGAGGAGCTGTCTTTAAATACTAGTATATCCCTTCTAGTAAATAAAGGGCAAATGGTGTCTTAATATTCACCAAAAGGTGAATATGCTATAAAATGCTTGTACCTAAGTAATTCCTCTTGACAAATTATGGTTATTGATACGTTCTTTTTGTGCAGATGTAGCAGTTGGTGCATTTTTCTCTGATTCTGCTGTGGTGTTGAGGTGAGATTGCTGTGTTTCAATACTTTTGAAGACCATACAGTTTAACTCTGTTTTTTAGTGGAATTTATTAAAACTCAGTAATTTAATTTAACTCATTATATTCTTGATATCTTCAACTTCACTCATTAGGCTCTAGAAGGCTCTACAAGTGAAACATTTAAGTAAACACATTGAAAAGATGAAAATATCATTCTGTAACTTTTTGAAGTAAAAATAATTTGCATACAACTGTTTGAAACTATCTGAAAAATGCAGATAACTTTAAAATTATAATTCTAAAATATAAAAATAAGTTGTCAGGGATGATTAGTTTTTGCAGACATTCTGTAAGCTATATCTGAACATTATTTGTGTTACTCTTTTCTATTCTTAGAACAAAGCCTGTGATAATTGTTATAGCTTCTTTGAAGCATTCTAATTCAATAAATCGAACTAATTTGGACTGCATGGAAAATGAGCAGCCTGCCACCTGTATGAATTTGAAGATATGCTTTGCCTACAGAGGACGGGAGGTACCTGGTTATATTGGTAAGCTACTGGAAAAATAATCCCCTATATGTACTGATTTCAAATGCACCTATTTGCAGAATAATGCTGCTGGTATTCAGTAGAGCATTAATCTGACTTCAGTATAAAATGAAAAGCTGAAAACATGGATACCTTTTTAATGTCATGACTACCCTGTAACGTCAGGCCACTACACTTCTGTTCAATTTGGAATAAGAGCACATCCCTGCTAGAACTGCTGCTTGGAGAGACAGCAGCATTAAAAGGGTGATATTTAGATGTCCTCTAACAGCAATCTTCTCAGGCAGGGACCAAACCAGATGGGACTGCTGGAGGATGCTGCCTTCCACTTAGCAATAGAGAGAAAGCATTCCTTCACAAACCAGCTCAAGCAGCTGATCATATTGTGGGGCACTTTTTGAAAGAGAAGGAATCCTACCAAAATTACTGAAAAATAAATCTTGTATTGTGTTTTATATAATGCATATTTTGCTTTTGGCAAAAAACTGGTATTGCTGGAAATGGTGTCTTTCAGAGGGAATATTCATGGTGAATTAATTTAACATAATTTACTGTCTAAATTTGCCTGTATTGCCTGAGTGCTTTTAACCTACTTGTCATGTGCTATTTGTAAACTGCAAACAGCCCTTCAAGTACATGGTATATAAAATTACATTGCTCAACTCTTCTGGGTGAGAACAGACAATAACCTTAGGGAGCATGTTACAGAGAACACATGCAGTGATGAATTGTTAAGTTATGTGTCTTTTGATCTTTATCAGATCTTTTGAAACTCATTAATTTTGAAAGAGGAGCAGTCAGACTTGGTCACCCTTGCTGGACTTGTACATAAGACTTTTTAATTTAAAAAAAAGTACTGGTAGAAATTGTAGATAACCTAACCCTTGGCAAAAAAATTAGAAGTAATAGATCTGTAATGCTCTGAAACTTGTTTGCAACTTGTTACCATAGCAATTCATGCTAACTTAAATAGAAAAAACTGTGAAGGTAAACAATATTTGTCAGTGTTAGTTGACTTAAGTGTTTGTTGTAAGTTACTGTCAGCCGTGTAACTAACTGAAGTGGGTTTTCTGTAAATAGATTTTGGTAGAAAATATAAATACAACCTGATAAACTATCCCTGATATAAATGCATGTATTGGGGAACAGCCATGAAGCAATTTTCAGGGTATTAGAAGTTTTTCTTAGTATGGATTTATGTCAGTGTTTTTAAGCCAAGCATTTTAAAATGGATGTTTAAATATACTTATGGAAGTGAGTCAGAAATTGTAATTTCTACATAAACTCATTAAGATTGCAACACTTGAAGATTTATAACCTTTATTTTCCCTGGGTTTTATTTTGTAGTGTTGCTTTATAATCTGAGTGTTGACGTGAACAGAAAAGAGGATACACAAGCTAGATTTTATTTTTCCTCCAATGGAACACATGATACAATCTCAGGAAAAATAAAGATTTACAGCAATATTACTACCTGCAAAGATCATCCAGCATTTATGAGGGTAATGTAGTTTTCAGTATGTATTGTCTTGTAAATCCTTTGTTCTCCTCTGAAAAGCAGACCTGCTGCAAAAGAACCTATTCTGTTTATAATTGCACCACATAATTTTGGAAGTAAAATATTTGTATTCAGAACTTCCACAGTTAATATATTTTATTTCTGATGCTTTCTCAGCTTTCTCTGAGGAAATCAGTAGATCTTCCATCTCTTACATTGGTGAGATGTATAATAACAATAACCACAGTGATTAAGTTGGACCTTGAGCATTCTTGAAATTTTTTCATCATTTTTATGCATGACAGATCATATATAGATTGAGGTTGGTTTGGAGCAATCATGAAGATTCAACATTCATATTCTGCTGAACATTTTTGATGGAATTTTCTTATGTATTCCTTAATGCAAAGTCTTAAAACTTGTATTTTTTATGTTTTGTCATCTGTAAGTATAACAAAGAACATGCATACGGTTTTGCTTCTGTTGTTATTGTGAGTAGATAAAGTAGACTCAGTTAAAAAGGAAAAACCCATTCCTGATCCACAGGAAGTGAAATGAAGATGGTTGCTAGAAAAGTCTGTAGTTCAAGGTCTGTAGTGTGGTGTGCTTTGTGAGTGTGCTGCAAGGAGCCAAAGGCTGGCAGGGTGTGAAGCAGAGCTTTGTTTGGGGTTGCTTGATTTTTTTTCTCCTCAAGGAATGCAGCACTCACCCATAACCTGAGGGTGGAAATGGGGTAGGAAGAGCACTCGTGCATGACCTATCCCACTGAAAGGTGAAGAGGGACTTGTCTTGAAAATGGAATAAAACCGGTAATCAGGACAAGGATATAATATTTTTAAGGCCATTTAAATAACAAGAAAAAAATTAATCACTTTTATTCTATCAAACATTTTAGAAGCTTGTCCTCCAAAACAAAAATTGTGGAAAAACTTGGAAGTCCTAAACCACAACAAACAATAAAAATCAGTGGACACAAAGGAACCACATTTTATTAAACTCAGAAGAAATAGACTTCTCTCCTGTCAGACCTTATCTAGGAGGGAAGAGAGGGAATATTTAGATGTAAGGGGAAATAAAGCTAATAAAATAATGGACTACTTTGCCTAACATTTTCTTTGAAATCCTCAAGGTAGCAATTCTGTGACCTTTTGAAACAAACATCTATCAAGGTGACCAATGCAGTTGATCCTGCACAAAGGCTAGAAAATAAATTTTATTTTCGACAACTACAGAAAAACCTGCAGGGAAATATTCTTCAATGTATTTTTCTTCTTCCTTGATTTCCCTTATTTTTTGTTTGTGACATGATTAGAAGCCAGTTCTTCATCACAAAGCTTCAGGGTAAAAAGGGAAGCTTATGTTACCTACTGGAAAATTTCCCAGATGCATCTCAGCTGATAACTGCACCTAAGTGAATGTTGCTTGCAGGAGCAATGGCAAATTGCCACTTACTTTATAAGAGTTTTGTAAACAAATGGAGATGTGATTGACAGCTGACCTTGTTCAGATTGCTGTACCAGCATTAGCAGGTATTTGTGTAGGAGGAAGGAATTGATTTGCCTCATCAGTTCCTATAGTCCATCGTTAGGGAGTTTTTTCCTACATAGAATTCAATTTTCTTTTCAATTTTTAATTAATAACATTATAAGCATCTCCTTCCACCCACTGAGGTTTCTGTACTTGTGTGAAGCTCCTAAAGTTAAGTAAGTGTGAATGTCTGTCAAGTACAGTCCTTGCAAGAGACAATATAAATTTTATGTATTTTGAGTAAAGGCTAATTAATAGCTAATTAGTATAATGGAAGTAATATAAAGCAGATGCAGAGAAAACCTTGTGGAAAATTATTACAAATTAGATAATATGTGATTTGGCCAACACAAGCTTGCAGATAAGAATTAAAACAGTGGCCATGTGGAAGGACAATCAGTGTCTGTCTATCCCCTACACTAAGGGAGTAATTTAATCAGGTTTGTTACTGTTGGTGCTTCAAGCTGTTCAGTTTTCACAAGTAGGTAGTTGGGGCTCTGATCTGAGCATTCCTACACAGGCAAGGCTTCATGTACAAAATAATCATTTATTTAATCTTCTTAATACAGAATGGAAAATAAAGGGGCAGAAAAATAAAATGCAGTCACAACTTGATTTAATTGTACTGTGGGAGAACTAGTTTTGATTTCATATGTAAATACCCATTGGGTTTGTCTGGCCTCATTCTACTGGTTAGCTTTCTTCATTTTAGCCAACTTTGCCTTTTTTCCTACTTGGGCAGTGCAGCCTTTCATAGGTGTGTGAGGCAGGATTATTGACAGAAGTGGGTTCACTATTCAGTAGGATTTCTTATCATAGAAGATCATCCATTCTGAAATGGCTGATGCTGTCACTGAACGTATTCTGCCTTTATGCATTTCTGATTGCCTCCTTCAGCAACAAAGATGAAAGTGTATTAGCCATATGGAATTATTTTACATGTGAAAAATAGGTCACGCTGCTTTAGTGAGTTCTGGGCAACCTTGTAAGTTTAAAACATAAGCATACATGTTTTGTCTTATATGATTAACTCATTAGGTTTCCAATTTTCGTAGAAAGATGTAAGGGATATCTTGACTCCTGTACATGTTGAAGCGAGTTATCATCTGGGGCATCATATTCTACAGAAAAGAAATGCTCAAGAATTTTCACCACTTGAGGCTGTTCTTCAACGCAGGAAAGAAAAAGATGTTATAAAAAGCAAGGTTAGTGTATGAGTTCTCTTTTTTCCAATGCAGTGAGTAAATATTCGTGTTTTAATCTCCAGTTCACTGATTCATAGCATGTGAAAGAATGCATTTTCCAGACCTACACCTAGGGATTGTGTCTTGATATCAATTAATAAACCAGAATGCTAAAAAAAATGCCCCATTTTTTGCTAAAAAAAAATCTTTGCAGAACTTGTGTATCATCTGTATTATGGTTTAAAAATAAAGAAGATATGTGCAGAGAACTTGCCAGCATAAATAGTACTATATATCTCAGAACCCATATATGAAATACACTCTTTGAAATACCCATTCAACTACACAACATAAAAATTGTACTTTAAAATTATTTCTGTGTTAAATACACAATATCATGTTGGTATTAGTCTTGAAGTGTTGATATTGCTGAAATATTAGTTCTGTAAAAGTACTGCAGGTTTTCAAGTCTGTGAGGGGAAAGAAAGAGTATATTCTTTAGTAACTATGAAATTAACCTTTTTTCCCAAAAAATTCCAACTTAAGAGACTTTGACTTTAGTGAAAGTCAGAATATGCTGAATTTTTAACTTTTCACAATGGTAAGCTCCCCAGAAAAGTGGTCAGAGCTCCAAGCCTGAGTTCCAGAAGTGTTTGGACAATGCTCTCAGGCACAGGCTGTGACTCTTGAGGATGTCCTGCGCAGGACCAGGAGCTCTGATCCCAATGGATCCTTTCCAACTCAGCTTTCTCTGTGATTTCTGTAACTGAGATACAGTTGGCCATCAGAACTCCCAAGATATGTAAGAGCTTCTTTTAAATGGCATGCTCTGACTTCTCATTGTCATTCAGAATATTGTTTTAGAAACCTCAGAGTTGTAAAGAAAGAAAGAAGGAGGGAGATGTTGAGTACAGTGACAGAAATGTGCTCTATAACATACTGATAAACCAAGACACGGACACCTGCAACTCATGGTGTCTCTGCTCTCATCAAACCTTACTAACAGTAGTATAAATAAGAGTTGTAATTAAACTCTTGCAAAAATTAATGTGCTGTATTACAGGAGAGACTGCACAGACATCAGTTCTGGATCTTCTAAAACATTCTGCCCTCCTTGTGTACTGCTGTAAAGATTGTCTGAACATACACCCACAGGTTTCACTGTGACAGACTGAGTCTGGAAAGCCTCCTCACTGTTACTTTGGATGCACAGAATGTGTTTGGAAAATGGAAAATCGTAGCCTGATTGAATTGTATGTTAGCAGTAAGAGCTATTAGACACTTCCTTGTGCTTAGTTACTAGGTGATGGGTTTCTTTCTCTGGAAATACTGTTTCTCACCATTGGAAGCATAAGACACTGAAGTTCCTTTTTTTTTTAATTTGGCTTTTACAGTTTATTTTTGCAAGATTTTGTTCCCAAGAAAATTGTTCAGCTGACTTGAGAGTTTCTGGAAAAGTTGTTTTTCCAAAGTAAGTATAATGTAGCTTTCATTTTTGTGGACAATTTAGTAAGATTTTATTTAAATTATTCTTTGATCTTTTGTATGTAAATTACACTAATCCACAAATGCTCAGGACTCTCTGAAAAAAACAAGATGTAAAGCTTCTTAATTGAAGACTATTTGTAAATCATAAATCTTGCAGAAAATGTAGCATAAATTTATATGATTGAAGAACTGTTATTGCATAATTAGAAGATTTTACAGCTCAAAAAATCATGTTAAATAACCATGAATTTGTGTTCTACACTTCATATATAAATGGGCTAAGATAACGCTGCACAATGCCTACTCAATATGCAGACATCATAACTAAAATTGTAAAATTGACAAGCTATTGGTTATTTCTGCTGCTCTTTCTGGATATAGTGTACTTGCACTGAATGAAGTCTCAATCAGCAGTATAAAACTGAAGATATAATATTCTTATATAAAAGAGCCACTTAATTGTTTTAAGTTGTATTTTATCATCACAACCTTTTTCCTTATTGACTATTATATTTCAAAGTAAGGAATACATGTGAGCAAAAAGAGGAATTGTAGCTGTTGTGAATCTCAGCTATTTAGATATTTTACCTATAACTTAGATTTTCTCATGTCATTCATCACTTTTAAAGTCGATGCTACTCAAATCAAGATTCTAGGTTGAACAACCTAAAATGGCATCAAAAGATGCTGACAGTCACCTAATGCAGATTAATCCCACCTGTGTGATCCTGAGCACAAACTTTGTCATCTTCCCAGATTTCAGAGTAAGATGTGTATCTTTCTGCCTACTTTAACTTGTGGCCTGTAGCATGAGTCTTAAGCCCTTTCATTTTCTTAGGCTGGATGGTTATTTCATTTAAACACTCATATAGTTCTCAGAAAGAATGGTTGTGCAGAATTTGCATTCATGACATTAGAAATGCAGTTTTGTAAGCACTTCCAAGCTCTAAGAAAGAAAAACACAGATTATAACATATCTGCTTGACATTAGGCCCAGCAGCAGATTTGCAGTGTAAATAAATAGTCTAAGTATCTTGATAAAGTGTGAAGTATCACCTTAAATTACCTTGTGCCCCTAGAATCTCGATTAAAAACTAGTTAACTGTGAAGTGATAATTTATTTTGTCTTGACAGAATGCATTCATTATCCTTGAAGAGCAGGGCAACCACCTTTGGCTTTAAAAGAATGAAATCAAATAGGGATGGCAATGTAATGCTTTATTTTCTGAGTAGCAAGTCTTCATGTATACACTATCATGTTTTGTTTAAATTGCTTAGATTTTGGCCTGCCCTGTAAGTTTCTAGTCTGCATCATGCATTTTTTAATGAAGAATGAAATATGATTACTGGGGAAAAGCTCTGGTTCAGCTTTGTTGTAGTCCCAGATGTGCACCTGGTGCTTTTGTGTACTTGTGTGTTAAGCTGGGAGGCATCTTTGTGACAGCATATTGTTAATGAGCTTGGCTTTAACGTGGGTAAGAGGAGTGAGTGCTGGGTATATAAGTGCTAAAACAACGTTCCAATTTAACCTAAACTTGACAAGCTACCAAAATGTTAACATTGTGTTTTTCTTTAATTTGCTTTTGTCTTGGAACCTATCTGCTTATGCAGTGCTTTTGCCTTCTGTTGCTTTTGTAAGTGCCAGCTTCTTTCCCAAAGGTGTTCAGTGACTAATGCTTTGGTTTCGAGCCAGAATATCTGATAAATGTCTATTTCTAGGCACCCTTTCTGCAAGTCTTAATTAAACTTTAATGTCAAGCTGAAGTTTACTTTCAGCCCCCGACAGGGTGTCTGTACTTGTAACATGAATATAGAACATTACACAGATCATAAGAGAGGCATGTTCACTCTGCCCCTCTTCACATTAACTCAGTCCCACATTTGAGTGCAAAGAGTGAATGTTGAAATAACATCTGAAAATGCTGTAGCAGTGACACATTGCTATTCTGGCCTGTAAAGGAAAGGACTTGTAAAGGCCAGGAGCACAGCTGGACTGAGGACAATTCCCTTGCTCCTTCAGTAACCACTCCAGCCTTTCAGGGGTGACCATCACATAACTGGTGTCCTACCTTAGTCACAGAATGGAGTAAAACCTTCCCTTACATCTCCAGCTGAGCTTTGTCAGAACCAACTGAAACTACCTAAAAGAGCAGCTTTGCCTACAGGCTGTTTCTAAAATTACTTTCCATTTACATTGTAATTATTTTTATAGGTCTCACGAAAAGAAAACATACCTTGGTGTTGGAAGTGTGAAGACTTTATTGTTGAACATTTCTCTGCTTAATGTTGGAGATGATGCATATGAAACTCTCCTCCATGTTCAGATCCCTAAAGGTCTTTATTACATTCGAGTTTTAGAATTGGTAAGGAAAAAAAAATCTCTCAAACAGTAATCCTTTGATATTTTTATTTTTCTGCCTGGTGTTTTTCAAATTCCGTTTATGAATTGTTGAGTTTCTTTAGATACTGAACCTATGACCCTTCATCAAAAGCTGCCAAAGCATCAATTTTTAGATTCTTAGACTTCTAGCTACCTAAATCAAGTGCAATTTATCAATACAGATGATTTACATAATTTCAGTAACAACTAAATAATAAAAAAAAGTTTTTAAAATATTTTCAGGATATTACAGCTGTTTTTTGGCTTATGGTCATGTTTTCAGTGATCACAAAGATCTCACAGAATATTTCCCAAATACACAAGCATACAAAAAGTCATAAATCTAACTGTGCTCTCCTTCTGCATTTTAAAAATAACTGTTCTCCATGTAGAATGCCCCAGATCCATCTTGGTGAGTTGGCTTTTAACATGGGTGGGTCTGGGTCTGGTGCATGTGCCTTAGCTTCAGTAAATCAGGAAGCAGATGAAGTAACTGATACAATAATCAATAGAATCTATTATGTTAAAGTGATCATGGGCGTTCTGGATATTGGCATCAGTGAAATAACAAACACCTGGTTCAGGAAAATATAAAGCACCCAATTTTAGTGTGTGCATGTAATTTGAAATGTTTGAAAAAAACACCTTTTTTATTTTAATCATTAGTAACTTGTCCTTTATTTTAGGAAGAAAAACAGATACATTGTGCAGTATTAGATAAAGAAATTAATGCAGTGACACTTGAGTGCAGTGTTGGCTATTTATATGTGGATCACAACTCAAAGGTAAGCTGCAAATGGAGTTCCTAGCTTTAGAAACACCCTAAATTTTCTATGAGGATTTTCATGGGGGGAAAAAAATCTCTGGCTCTCTTCTTCATTCCCAACTACCATCTCTTATCATGTTGGTATCTGTATCTCTCCTGCTACTTTTAAATTAATTGCTTAAACACTCCCTGAAATAATTCATTAAGGGCCAACAGTGTTTGTTTTGTGCATTGACTGATTGTGCTTGGCTTCTAGACAAGTGGGCTGACCAATGCCATGGACATATGTGTTAGGTCAATAGAAAGGGACTAGAAGACACAAAAATTAAGTATTTCCTTAGTTCTGAATTTTTTAGGGCAGAGAGTTCTAAATGAGCTTAATAAAATATTTGCATTGAAACTATGTCAAGATACACTATCATTTAATATAAGGAAAATTTTATTTGTTCTACAGCTGGATTATAGTTTCCTCTTGGATGCAAGCTCGTTAACCAGAGCAGATGAGGACCTCAACATCACCATTAATGCTACCTGGTAAAGTCTAATAAAAATTGCTCAATGAAAAATACTACTAGCTTTGGAAAACAGATAACTGGAAAGACCCAGCAAAGCAGGATTGCAAGGAAGTAAATTGGCTGCAAATCAAATAGAGAAAGAGAAACTACGAAAAGAAAATAGGTGATAGACATTTAAATTATTAGTAGGTTTCTGCCTGTAAAAATGTGGGGGGCATTAATGCCTGACATGTTGTTACCAATTAAATATGTTTATTCTAATAAGCTAAAAGGTCTGCTTAATATTTTTTACAGAAATAGTGAATAGCTTATGATGGTGCCTTCAATGCAGATTTTTCTCTTTGCATTTTTGTAGTAAAAATGAAGATGGGAACATGTTGCTGGATAACACGCTGACTTTACCTATACCTCTAAAATATGAGGTGGAGTTAAATACTCATGGGTGAGTCCCCTATTGGTATTACCTGCACATCACAGAACTGTTGTCTTGTTACTGTTCTGAATTCACTGAGTCTTTAAGCAGAAGTGTGACATAGCTAAAAAATCCTGGGACTGAGTTGGCACAGCTGTCCTGGGCACTGACTTAGACACTTGTAAGAGCTTTTTTCCACTGCTGTGGGGTGAGACCGTTGGTGTCTGTGGTGCATCAAACTTGTCTCTGAACAGACTAACGTGTCTTAAAAAGTGGATTTCTTTTCCAGAAATATGTGTTTAATCAGAGCATAACAGATCCTCAGATTTTTTGCTTAACATGAACCATGATATGGGTTTGTTGTGGGGCATTCATTGAGTGTAGCTTTGGTGAGGATTTATGACTTCTTATGATTCATTGGCCTTTTTCAGAGGAAAGTACAAATGTAGAGGGTTTCTATTCCAAAGGCAGATGATTTCTACTCTTATGTTCTTAGATCTACTTAAAAGCAAACTTGGATGTTTTCTTACAACCAGTCTTACTGGAGGTAGCATGAAGCAGAAAGCTGTGCTAATGACATGTAGGAATTCTGTTTATTAACAATTTCTAAACCATTGTAGGTTCGTGTCACCAACCTCATTTGTTTATGGAGCAGAAGAGAAAGATTCAGCAGTGACATGTATGAAGGAAAATATCAACTTCACTTTCCATGTAAGAGTTTTCCTTTGTAAACCCTGTCATCCTTGTTTGAAGGTTAATGTTTAGTGCATCTAATGATAGTCTAGACAGTCAGTAAGGAAACTTAAGAGTATGAGGGCACCATGAGTAATTTTTGTGCATTAGTGATGGGAAGTTGCTCTTAATCCCTCTTAGAAAACTTTTTTTGGCCTGGCAAGTCTTCCACGGAGTGATCAGAGAAAAATTTCCTAACACAAACAGGATTGAAAATGCTAGAGCAGTTCTGACTTGCCACTTCTTCCTTTCAGAAACACTTCAAAAGGAATTATGGTAAGAAAAAGGAATTAGGAGCTTCTTGTAAGAGTACCTATGGCATGAAATTTGTCCTCAGTGGATTAAAAGCAGGAATGGGGACATAAATCTCCCCTAGTTCCTTTTGCATCCTCTCCTGGCAGGCAGTCTGCATGAGCTCAGGTACTCATCAGAGATTAGCACTACTTACTCATCAGCTCTGGAGGAGGGAAGGGCTCAGTAAGCCCACAGAATGAATGAACAAGATGTTAACACTCCTAGCACAATCCACTTTCCTGACAGCACACAGAGCAGCTGCTACCCCATTCTGTGCAGTTTTATGTATTTATATATGTGCAGTTTTGTTCCCTGAATAGCTACCTTGAAGTTTTAACTGTTGAACTCTTCACCTCTTCCCCACAAGGTTATCAGTGCAGGACCAAGCATGTCTCCCAATACCAGCTTGGAAATAATGATACCAAATGCTTTTCCACCCAGGGACATCAAATTATTCAACCCATTGGATATCAAGGTAAGCAAAAGCAACTTTATGTATTAGTAGCTGTATGAATTCTATGAAAAAGAGAAGCAAAACAAAGTCAGCTAGGCCCTCAGTCTGTGTTTGATTTGCTAGCCATGGTGAAACAGAGTGAACTAGAACAGGATCATCTTCAGCCCCATGTGTTTCAGAATTCTGGAAATAAAATTTACATTTTTAATAATGATGTTATATTTATTTTCAGACATCAGCTGGACACTGCTTCTATAATGAATATCCCAGAGACTGTACTGCAACAGAAAAAAATGAAAGCATATTAAAGGATGTCATCACTTTCTTTTCAAAGCCTACTAAGAGGCACATGGTAAGCTCTGTCTTTTGGCATCAGTGGGAAATGACTGTATGAATAAGCCTTAAGAAAAGAGTGTATCTTATATAATGAAGTCACAGAGTCATCTTCCAAGGATGTGTGGTGGGACCTGTGGTAAGTTCAGGATAGTCATAAGTGACTTTAGTGAAAGGGTGAGAACTGAGCTGAGAAAGTTGATTAATGACACATTGCTGAAGTCAGGGTGGATGACAGACACCTACAAAAAACTGCCAGAGGGGTATGGAACTGAATGAGTGGGCAAGCAGAATGGCAGAGGAAATTCAGTAACAAACAGAAATGATGCATAAGGGAAAAACAGGCATTGTTTTAATTACATGAGGTATGCAGATCAAATATTCATTGTCTTTTCCTCATCAAAGGAGTGCCAGCAAACATAACTAACAGGAGCCAGGTTTTAAAAAAAAAACCCAGATGTTAAAAATAACTGAATTCCAAGGAAGACTATACAAGTTAATGGAAGTCAAGAATTACAAAATACGTGAAAATCATATTTGGCTGGGAAGCGATTAAAAATGTTTGGGAGGCTGGGAGAGTGCCATACATGTGTGGCCTGTTCCAGCTCATCCCTCTGTTCCTGCTCACAGACCCTGCTGGAGATCAGACACTCCTCTCCACAGTCCAAACCACAGCTGCTATGTTAGCATTGCATTGCTGGGGCTTTGTCCTCATAGGAATCTGTTTCCTCCACTTTGTCTTTGACAAAGTACAACATTATTTAATCTGTCATCTCAAAAAATAACAACAACAAACAAAAAAACCCTACCTCTTTTTGAAAATTGTTAATTTGGGATTTTTAAGTAAGCACATTACAAGAAATATCAGCCAATGATTGAGATAAAGCCTGCACTAGAATATCCAGTCAGTATTCAGCATGGTAGTCTTGGATAAAGAATAATGTTAAAGATATAATAAACATAATCATGTACAGCCTTGTGTTTTTGTCTTCTCCAAAGCTATGTGAAGTGGTACTAGTTGTTAATGTACAAATGTAAGGATCAACCAATTACACTGTTTGCACTGGATAGCAAAGTTATTGTCATTCATCATTATTGATAAAAGCTAATTTGAAATAACAGTGTAAAAATAAACCCTAAATATATAAACAAATTATGACACTTGTTCTTTTTCAGTCTTAAAATAACTGAATTTTTAATAAAAATTATGTATTTTGTATAACAATTAGGTTGGTCTCTTGTTACTTTACCTTTAGCACCTCTGGAATGACAGTGATGGATGACAACCTCAAGTTATATCCTGAGTTTTCAAGAATAAACATGAATCCTTTTTAGTCAGTTTTTATTGTCTTTAAGATTATATAGTTGATAAAGTTAAGTTTTAATCTTTCCCTCCCTTGTACAGTACTGCATGAAGAATGACAGCCTTTGCTTGCAAATACACTGCACGCTGGGAAACATGGAGAGTGGAAAAGAAGCAACTGTTCACTTGCATCTGGAGGCTACTCCTTTACTTCTACAAATGGTAACACATGAATTTTTCATACTTGAGGGGAATATTTCAAGGCATATTTGCAGTGTTTCCTGCATATAAATTCAAGTATTAGTATTTGTTTTCTATCAGTGAAACATGATTCAAACATGAGTAAATCTAAATCTTCTAGGTTTTAACTTATTTTATGTTGCCAATGCTAAGGCTCAAGGTAATGTATGAAAAACAAAAATATGTATTTTAGTTTGTCACTTTATGGTATGTATTGCTTTGCCTATTCTGGCTGGGTTATGTAGGATGGGGATTTAATTTCAACTCATAATTGTATTTTTCTAAGAAAAGCAGCATGGATGTGGACTTAAGTAAAATCCAACCTGGCTTCATTCCAGCTTCTGTTACTAATTTGTTTTGTGCTCAGAAAAAAGCACCATTCTGTGTTTGTGTGAGATTCTGGTTATGTCAGCAGCTGTGCTATCATTTTTGCTGGGCAGGAATCAGTGTGTTAAAGTTATCTTTTAAAATATAGATTTTTATTTTTATTTTTTATCAGGATGATGCATCAGCATTGAAGTTTGAAGTAAGAGCAACGGCCTGGCCAGAAAAAAGTGCAAAAGTTATTGAACTACACAAGGAAAAGCAAGTCACATATGTAAGAATTCTCTTATGAATTTGTGCTGAACATGTTAAAGTAGAAAAACTAATAGCAATTAATATTGTAGAATTCTATACAAACCTATACACCAGCAGTGAATAGTGTTAATTACTTTTAAAATTAATTAATTTTCCTAGAGTTTTTAGTATCTATTAGGGAAAAACCCCCAATGGTTAGCCCTAAGCTTATTTTCTGTTTTTCAGGTCTATTTGGAAGGAATGCACCACCAAAAGCCAAAATACCGTGTTACTGTGCTAATTATTTCCCTCGGCTTAATAGTTGGTGTTGCCTTGTTATTGGTTCTTTCATTTATATTGTGGAAGGTAAGTTTTGAGTATTCCTTACTTGCTTCAAGTCAGGAATTCATACTGTTGGAGGATTTTTGGATTACAGAATAAATAACATTTTATTATGTTATGTCCTTTCTAAAGAAAGAGAATTCCTCCTGTAACCTGGGGTTCTTCAAAAGTGTTTCTGCATTTTTTCATTTCATTTAATCTTCTGTATGTTCTACATTTTCTGTTGCTCAACACCACAAATCCGTTTACAATATTTTATATGGTATCTCAAACTGCAACATAAATACTAAAAAAATTCTGTGCCTAAGTAAAAGACAAAACTAATAAGGATGCAGATCCTCTGACAAGTGATTGAGAGATTGTTAACTTCTTTACCTATGTGAAGACTTTCTCCATCCATCATTTTTACATGGACATGTAGAAATGAAACAAATTTAACATTTTATTACCATATTTTTAAAAATACTGGATTCCATGAACTGTTAAAGTTCACAAGCCCAAGCCTTTACTCCATACAGAACAGCATTAGCCTCCCAAAAATTAAAAGAAGGAAAAGCAAACCTACTTTTTTGATTGATGAGTAACACTTGATTACTTGGTATGACAAAGCACTTGCAAATACCATACTTCATAAATACCATACATAGGCATTTTTATTTTAAATAATCTTTTATGGTTTAGATTTGATGACAAAGATTTGCTGACAACAGATTCCAAATTATTTATTTCAGATTGGCTTCTTCAAAAGGAAATACAAACAGATCCCTCAGGATGAGAACAGAAGAGACAGCTGGAGTTTTAAAAGTGGGAACAAAAATGACTAAGATGGCAAATAAACATTTGATTTTAAAATGAAGAAATTAAAATTCAGATTAATTCACAGGAGAAACATCAGCAACAAGAAATCTAAACCTTGAACTTACTTGCTCTTACAAAACATGCTTTATTTCCTTGAACTGTATGGAGGATACACCTTACAGTACTGTTCTAATATGAAAATGGTAAACCAGTTTGTTCTGAAGTCTCCCAGTAATATTTGAAATGCCATATATATATGTGTGTATATATATATCTGGTTTCAAACAGACAGAAGAACACTAAAGATAAAGACAAGAATTACTTACCAAAAGGAAGTATTTGTAGAAAGTAATAATTTTGGCCAATCCTGGAAAGTAAGATCTCAAACACATTAGCAGGAGTTATTCTATAATTTTTAAAGTTTCAATAATATTTTGATCAGGCATTCAAGAAGAAATCCTCTCTCATCTTTGTCTGGCATTTTACCAAGGGTAAATTAGCTCAAACCCGTAGGACTGTGAGTAGGACACACAGACATAGAAAACAGTTCTCAGAAGCTCTGGGCTTCTGCAGGTAAGCTTTGGCTTCACAGGCACAGCCACATCACTGAAGGTACTTAGACACCCAGGCAAGCCAGAACCAGGAAGGCCAAAGGTGAATTCAGAGCAGGGAATTGTGTGGGGTAGCCTGGAGATGCAGCTGTAGAAAGATTAAAGTATTGGAGAATATAATTTGTAGCCATCCATAACATTGTACTTGCAAGCATGGTCGAATTACTTGTTTCATCCTTTCCTCAGACAGTGCTGCCATAAGGTTTTGGACTTCTCCAACGAATTATTTCTATGTGGGTTTTTTTAAAGCAAGTATTTATTTATATTTATTTGCAGACTTTTCTATAGTACTTTTTATAGGATTTAGTGCTGGCATTCTTCCAGAACCTGAAAAAAAGACAGGCTTCATCTGACAAAACAGAGACACAAATACCCAAAAGACACCAACTGCCAACCACAATGGGTCAAATTTTATCTTTAGATGAAGTACTTCAGAAAGTACTGAATAAGGAAGTCACTTGGAGAGGCAGCTTGGGTTCTTGGAAGGTGTCAGATAAATACCATCCAAACAGGCACCCTCAGCAGCCACTCAGAAGAAAGGCAAGGACTCACCAGAAACATGGATCAAACCACTGCTCTGTACTCCAGGAAGTTTCTTCAGCTAGCTAAGTTTGCACTACCACCCAGCTTTGGTGAAACAGCACAAAACACAAGGGCAACAAACCGTCCTTTGCTCCCCAGAAGAGCTGGAGAACGTTCAGCTTTTTCAGTGACAGAATTTATTGCAGCAGAAGGACAGAGTGAGGCCAGCCTTGGATGTCTTTGTGAACTGCACCCAGAATGGAATGTCCCCTGTGCAAAGGCTTCAGAGCTGCACCATCCATCCTGTGGGAATTAGCCTGAAACTCAAACCCACTGCAAGTGCCTTCAGCAAGCACTTCTGCTACCAGAGTGCTTGGTGCCATAAAAGCCATGTTGCCCACAGATTCCAAAGGTATTTGGGACCATTTTTGTATCTTCCTTTCACTTAATTTGATGCCAAAGATGTAGATCACTCCAAAGTATGTTTTCCTCTAATATCTACAGTGCAAGGACAAATGAATGTGCAAATATTTTTTTAAAAAGGCAAAATAAAGTATGTCAAGAATTAAATACTTTCTTGCAAATATGTGTGAAAACTGTACCAAAAATGCTTACCTTCCAAATGGCTTTAGTGAATTTTTGCACTTTAACCAAAAAAACCTTTGAACAGAAATTAGCTTGACATTACAGCATACTGTGAAAAATATACCTCAAATACTGGAAGAAGCATTCATGTTCTTTTGAGTACAAACAATGCAAGGAAGTGAAACAAAAGCATTTTATTTATCTTTGAAATAGTTTACATAAGTCAGTACATGTGATAATGATGCCTTGGAAATTGTACACTTTCTATTCAGGTTTGATTGTTAACATGTATATGTTGGCTGCCTTTTCATAGGATATGAAGCAAAGTTATGAAGCTTTTATAAACCAAGTTGACAAAAAATGAATGTGCAATGTCCTGATGGTGACAAGATTATGAAGTATTACTCAACTGCATTTTATTTAAAAAAACCCAAACAAGTTTAACAGATGAATGCTGTTGATTCTGCAAATTCAATTCTTTTGTTAAATTTCATTTAATAAATAAGTTAAATCTACTAAGTGTTGCTGGAATGCCTTTTTAAACAACTTAAAGAAGCTTAGTTTGAATTGCCTTAGCATGTTAAAATAACTTGATGGGATAGAGTATGAATTTTAAGTGGAGACTGCTGCCTGTGACTTGGACAACAGGCAATAGCTTGGGTTTAGGAGCCAAATCCTCACCTGCAGTGCTTCAGGTGTGGTACTTAGTCCTGTGTATTTATCACACATAAGAATTTTTACAACTATTTAAAATCATAGTAGCTATAGAATCTCTTGAACAGGCTTAACCCCTTGATTTAGCAACATCATACAAAGACTGGATTTCACATTACACTTGACAGCTTCCTGAAGAAAGCACCAAAACCAGCTCAGTCTTGCCCTGGCCCAAGGTAGCTTTCGTTTGTGCACTGCCTTCTGAACGGCTCCCAGAGGAGGGACCAGGAAAACGCTCGTTACCCATGGTCCTGCCAAAACACAGGTGCTACTTTTCCTCAAAGGAAGCCAGTTCCTAGAAATAATATAGCCTTAATTTGCTGTCCTCTGAAATAATTGCCTTTAATATTAAGTAAAATACCAAAACCACAAACACTCAAAAATTATGTTTATGCCCTACAAGGAAATTATAAAAATTTAAGTCAACTATTAACTTATTTATCACAACTTTAGTCTCAGCAGCAACAAAAACTATGCTGAATAACGTTTCAATTCTAAACAGAGAAAATACTAATTTTATACAAGGAGCAGGTTTTAAAATACATTTTAACAAAGAAAAGCCATACAGGACATCAACATACTCTTTTGTATTATTTGATTAGAAACATTTTGAGAGAAAATATATTAAGGCAACGTTAAAAAATCATAACTAGAAATATAAGCAGTTGATTAAAAAAATAAATGCATATATTTTTATTTTGCCACTATTCTTCAGTTAGAGCTGGTGAGTAGAGGTATGGTTCTTCCCTGTGCTGAACTGAGTTACCTAAGAACATAAATAGCAGCAGCAGACTTAGAAGTATCTCAATCTAAAACAATCTAGACTAATGGAAAAAAAAAATTCCTCTATTCTGATGGACGCTTCTCAAACCCAATACAATCAATTTTCACTTTTTCTTTTTAAAGCCTAATACCTTCAATACAGTTAAATAGAACCTGCTAAAATATATAATTTAATAACAATTTAAACCTAGAATTAGAACAAACCCTAACCCTTACCAATTAAACTTGTGCTACAACTGATATCAGTACAAGTCCAGACCTTGGAAAGCTGTGCATAGGGGTGAGAACAGGATTCTTTATTACAGAATCTCCAGTTTGTCCCTTCTATATGCAGTTGCACGTCACTTGGGAACTCTCCAGGTCATCAGTGTTCACTCCATAGAGATCAATAAGTTGAGGATGCACCCTGGGAAGCAAGGAAGTCAAACTTTATCAATCAAGTGTCATCAACTCTTGCAATGGGTGTGCTGCTTTTGAGACTGGCAAGGAGAATGAATATGTACAAGCTTTATTATGGAAATAAATCCATATAAAAGGGAGAATTACATTTTGACAATTCCTATAGGTTCATCTTTAGAAGAATATATTATATACCCTACAACGTGATCTGCCTTTTATTTTACAGACCAGACTTACTCTGAGCTGTGTGCCTTCAACTAATCCTGTGTGCATTGCAGAAAAATGAGCTGCTGCCCCCCTAATTCCACTGATAATCCTCCCATTTGCTATGTATTTGTAGTCTCATTCTTAGAGCTGGATATGGGGACTATTCTCAAGCAGCATTAAGATTTCCACAATTGAAGAACTACATGTTTTTCTTAACCTTACACATGCTGCTTTCCAAGTAGGAATCCTTGTCCCAAAAGGAGCTCCTCATGGAGACACATTATATACATCTGTTCTCCAAGAAATGGAAGGGTAAAGTAGCAGGAAAGAAGAAACAAGTAGTAAAGTAACAAGAAAGAGGAGAAGTGGAGTGGAAGCTGATGAAGCGCCGGGAAGGAAAGGCCATGTGAGTTATAACAAACCTTTCCAAAGATGAACACAGGGCAGCCAAGGCAGAGGCCCAAACGATGGTGGGAGAGCCAGACCCTGCAGTGCAAGCAGTTCTGTGTAGGAGCATTTAACTCACCTGACTGTGGGACCATCTGTGCCCTACAGAGATGTGACACATCTGAGATTGCGGCACTGATCTGTTGTGGGTATGTGGGCCCTAAATGGGACACTGAACCTTACCGGACATGAACCTCTGATGCTTCCTTCATTAGGTCTCCATCTATATTCCAAGGGTAGTTTCCTTCTGCACTCAGACACACATTTTCCTTGGCATCAGGGCCACTTTTAAGCCTTGGTTGTACTTTTACTTCTTGAACTGTGTAGGTCTCAACAAAGGGAAAATTGAACTAAACCAAACACAGAAAAACAGCAAATAAAAATTAAAGATACGAGGTGATAGCCCAAAACAAAATGGGTTACTTGAAATCAAAAGTAACCCATTTTCTAAGTAGGAACATTTAACTCAAGCTTTGACCACATGAGCCATTATATATTCCAGCTAGTGCTTATATATTAATGTGGTGTTTATATCCTAAACAGTGCCTCAGGAAAAAAAACAGTGTTCCAAATACTTTCAGAATATGTGAAAGTCCAAGCAGATTGTTTCCTGTGCTCTGCTCATCATTACCAGTCATCTTGTCCTAAACCAGGCTAGTTACAGTTCTAGTAAATGGTTGTCTCAAGCTTAAAGGAGGGCCCACATCTCCTTGTCTGATTTGTAACTACAAAGGCAGAGAGAAAATCAAGGCATTCCTTCAAAAGTATGCCTGGAAAGCTTAAGCTATTTCCTCAATTCAGCCATTAATGTTGTCACCTGGAATTGTCACCCATCTCTCCCCCAAACTCCCTGTCTGTAGATGAATTCAAACCCAAACCTTCCTGTTACAGTGATTTCACATAATCCCAGAACACTTGAATGAGTACCAGTGTGCTTGGGCCATGCACTGGGGCTTTAGACAGCAATAAGATCTATGTTCGAATATCTCATTTTTCTCTTCCAAGACAGAATTATGACTACAATTTTGAAATACAGTTTTGCAAATATAACTAGATGGGATACATACCTGCTAAAAATCAATGCTCACAACTCACTGCTACCAGCAGAGCATGCCATGACCTGCTGAAATTACGAACTGTACCAATTTCTGACAGAGTTGTGTGATGCCCCCACAGTTCTGCATTTTTCATCTCTGCACTACACAAAATTCAGACACAGCATGCATTTCCTTATTGTGGTGGAAGGGCTTTACACCCATAAAACTATGGTACAACACAAACACAATTTAAACCACAACAGATGGACTGAAATAGGCTAATCTGTATTAGTCTAGTGATTTAAAAAAAGAAAAAAAAATCAGCTAAAAAGGGGCTAATGTATTCTGACAGGAAGCTAAGTCTCCTTACGAGGATGCTAACATTAACTCTTGCAGCTTGTCTACTTTCACGATTAACTGTTCTTTTCGTAATCGCCAGGAAAAAATTAACAGTACCTGATTTTTTGCAGTGGTGTATCTTTTCAGATGCTTTATAAACTCTGTTCGAGAAGTATTTTGTACAACAATAAGAGCCATGCTTCCATTGTTCAACCTGAAAAGCAGACCAAAAAGATAATTATCTTTCATCACTAGTTTGGAAGTACAGCAGGCTCTTCAATAGCCTACATTAGAAGGAAAAAATTTTAAAAGCCTACAAGAGTAAATTAATAGGATAGTCTCAATGGTTTTTCAAATATTTTTGCTGACCCCCACCCCATAGATCAATATAAATTATGCAGTGAAGTTATTCAGCATCAATATATTTATAGCATACATTGTAATAATAACTTGTAGTTCTTTATCAATAGACATAATTTGTTGAATACAATACATACAATCTAAGAAAAACTTGCTTTTCTACTTAATAGATGGTTTTTAAACATTAGGGATCACAAACTTCTCATTTTACTTTTCTCTCCAGCACCAAGTAACAGCTACCATAAGTGCTGTGAGGCAGAGCTGTACCCAGAAAACAGTGCCATCGTGCATGGGAGCCCCCCAGCACAGAGCCAGTGCAGATGGGCTCCCCCACCCCCCCACCAACACCCATGCTGCCCTAACCAAGGCTGCCATCTCCAACTCACACTCTCATAGCAGCTCTTGGTACAGCTCTATTTATACATTTCACAAAACAGTCATGTACTAGAGATTAAACAAGAAGAGCCCCCACAGTGCAGATGCTCTGTGGCTCTCAGTATCCAGTCTCCATGGGTATTTTAGCATCTCTGAGAACTGTGAGCCAGTATCAGTTCCCCCATTCCTTAATGGAATGTACTTGGGCACAGAAACTCACTGGAATATCCATGCAACCATGCCTAAGTCCCATCTGAGTTATAGGGACAGATCAGTGTTCAACAAGAATATCTGATGAACATGGCAATCCCTGCTGAGACTGCCTTCTGGAGAGAGCTGGTGTATTTCCTATCTTCTGCACTTATATACATACATATAATTATTTATTTATTCAGCAGCTATCTTAGGAAAATATCTTAAGAGTGTTTAAAAAAATGACTTCCAGCCTACCAGCCCTGAATGGGATAGTTCAGCTAGCCACTGAACAGGTGCATCAGGAAAGTTCTCAGACTATGGTAGCAGCACTATCTGGGAGGATAATTGTTACATAAACATCAAGCAAGTCACCTGGCACAGCAGTACTTTGCTGATTCAGGAAAGAGCGATGATGACATTTAAAAAGTTGCCTCCTTATCATATTTGTTTCAATAAAAGGGCACAGCAGACTACTGGGCATTCAGCACTAGGGCCTTTCATCTTTTGAAATGACTAAGAATTCTCATTAATTCTCTAAAAAGCCCATCTGCAGTGAAGCACAACACCTATGCTGTGAAAAAGACATCCCACAGGGCTCACAGAGCACAGACAGTTAAATGTATCTGGACACATTCCTGCAAATTTAGACCAGTGTCACTGGTGTCACAGGCAGCAGCCAAAGCTTGCACCCCACTTCAAATGTCTTCACACGGCAGAAACCTCGTGGGAAAAAAGGAGAGAGAAGAAACCTATGTGAGTTCCTTCCATAGTGGGTCTGGAATCTCTAACAACCAGTGCCATGTTTTTGTTTCCCATATTGGAAAGACTTACAGTCAATATGCTATTCACTATGACAAAGGAAACTCCTGTCTGAGTGTACCCTTCCTACTCTACCAGCTGACCACACTTCAAGATTATTTTTAAAAAGAGATGGAAGAACAAAGGGTATTCTTACACACACAAAAAATTAGGGAGATTCACTGAGCAGCTACACTGGGATGGAAACTGGCTTATTCAAACCTGCAAAAACTGCATGGAGATGTCACAAAATTTCCTGTCACTGAGAAATGGGGAAGAACAGATAGAAAGAGAAAGCAAAGCTAAAATTCTCATCAGAATTTCCCAACTGACTAGAAAATAAAAACACTAAATGCAGAACAAAGTTTCTAAGATGGGACAGCATCAGAGCACTATCTTGAGGACTGAGACTAGCGGGACCCCGGGAGCAAAGAAAACTTCTCATTAAGAGTTTAATCATAAATTATTTGGTGCTACATTGTTTCCAAGAAGTCAAATTCTACCAAATAGGCCAGTAATTTTGAAGAAAAATACCTCATCAATTCTTCTCTAATTTCAGCTAGTGACAATCTAATGAAAGAAAAGGGACTCATTCCATAAACTTCCCTGAGTGTTGAGGTTTTTCTGGTACACATTCATGCATGTTCACGTGAGTCTCTGCATTCTTTTTATGAGGGAGCATTTTGTACTTTGCCTACAACTACAAAGTCTGTACTTGCTATTCTGCTCAATTGCCAACTGGATACAACAAGTACAAATATTTACCACCTAAGAACTGCTTTGGTCAGCACAAAGCAGGCTCTCAACAAGGAGCTAAAGGCAAAATGAATCAATGTCAACAACCAAGTTACATACTCCTTTGCTTCCCCAAACCCTGCATGCAGAAGCTTCATTTCCCAAGTTCTGAAGGGAACTAAACAAAAAATAATAAGAAGAAAAAGACAAGTGTGAACTTTAGTCCTTAATAACATGAGAAAGACTCATATTTCATTTTTGCTGGCTTTAGAGCAGAAGACAAGGGCCACTTTTATATTTGAAAAAATAAAATTAAATCTAAGGGTGAAGTTTCCCCATAAAGCCAAATCCTATGACAGATGACTGCTCCATGACTACTACTTAAGTCAGACTTGCCAACTAATTTAATCACAGCAATTATCCACTCATAATTCTAGTTAGACTGCTTGACCTTATTTGCCTGATCCAAAAACTGATTACAATTCCTGGGATTATCGAGTCTGCTGCAGTCTCTGCTCCCTCCCCCAGTCCAGAGGGACTAGACTACCTAAACATAGGCTCATATTCTCGGAAAAGCCAAGGTCTTAAGGTAAGATGTCAGAATTTATAGACATGACTAATTCTCTAAACCCATACTGACCTCGTATTAGGTGCCAAGCCTCTTGGTGCCATTGAACACAGACAAGGGATTGCCATAATGCTCACATTCAGGAAGTGACCCTGAATTTTCTGCCATTGATCCTTGCTACCTAAATATAACAGAGTAACGCTATATTACTCCAGTTAATCAGCCATGGTTCAGTTTTAAAAATCCTAAAAGCAGAAACTCACCTTTTTTCGTTCTCTCTTTCTTCCTTCTAAAAGGGTGGAAGCATGTAGGTAAAAAAAAAAATTAAAGTCATTTGCACATTTAAGCAACACATAATTTATTAAAAAATAGCATATTAGTGGAACTGAAAAAATCAATAATACTGACTGGAAGACTGTCTTGTAACAAGATCCTCTATAACAGTCTACAGAAAACACTTTACAATATGTACAAGTTTGCAGTTGTCAAAATAAATACTTTTTAAGCTTATATCACCTGTTGCTTAAATTTGAACAAAGTAAAGAATCTGTACAATTTTATTCTTCTTCATTTCTGTAGCTTTGGAATTTCTTGAGTCAGTTTTACTTACCTGTCCTTCTCATGAGTGTCTTCCTGCAGAATTTGTAGAGGGAGAAATGATAATTCACATTCCTCTGGCCTAGAAAAGTAATGACATTTACTAGGATGTAAACAAGTATTCTGACTGTTAGACACACTTTTATCAAAGTTAAGATGGTTTTTAGGAGATTCTGAATGTATAGAATTTATCTCCTCTTTGACTTGTAAGATACATCACATCTGAGTTAAATCTGTCTGCAATTAAGATAAACTGCTCTCTGTCTTTATGAGATTTATTATTTCCATTTCCTCAAGAAAATAAGAAACACTAGAAAAACATGACATCTCTTGGCATACCTGAGATCTGCCAGGGTTTTGATGAAAGCAAAATCCTTCCTCTGGCTGGAGGGCATCCAGCGGTGCCTCTCTGCCAAAGCCAGCGTCCTCGCCCCAAACCCGAACATGGCCGAGAACCCAAAGCGCAGCAGCTTCCTTGGAGTGCTGAAGGTGCACACATCCACCACTTGGATGTGTCCTACAGGTGCACAGAGAGACAAGAGAAAAGAAAAATCTGTATTTCAAATGACACACAACTCACCATTTCTTTTTCATCTACGTTAGCTGGGGAAAAAACCTGTCCAGACACCTCTCTCTCAGAATCAAAACCAGAATCCATCTAGATAAAATTAAGACTCTATCAAAGTAGTAATTTCAGATGCTTGAAAATTTTAAAGCTATAGTAAAGCATTCAGCTACTTCATAAGGCTGCAAAGGGTCTGACTCTTAATTTTTTGCACATTTTCAACAAGTAGAATCAAGGAAAATGTAATATTGCTAATATTTGCATAAATCTCTGCAACTATTTCACCAAATAAATGTAATGACTGCACATTGTACTGGAGGATATAAGGGAACTCTTAAACATAGGTTTTAAATGTATTCATGTTTACAGTTATAAAATATAATTCTGTTCAAAATAGGATATATACATTTTTTCTTTAATAGACCCTGCATTCAGTGTCTCTGATTTTTAAAGAAAGAAAGATTTAGATTTTGCCTGTAAAGGGTTTTGTTTTATGACTTGAGAAATAGAGCAAAGGCTCTTCCACTGCAGACTGCAAGACCAAGAGAAGAGATACTCAAGAAGGACCTTAATCTTTTTTCTCTTTTTTTAATTTAAAATAAAATTGCTAAAGAAAGACTGCCTTGAGAGTAAAATTAACATTTTCTGACAAACTATTTGCTATTTCTAAGACCTAAAAATAAGGTTTGCACTAGCAACCTACTTTTCCCTTTCAGCATAATTACATTTTCACATTCAAAACCCATTTATTGTGCAGACCCAGTGGCAAATGATACAGTTTTTTCTATGAATAAAGCTTTCTTATAGAAACTGTTAGTAATTAAAGGAAATGCACCTGGAGCTAAAACCAGGATAGAATCATTTGGGTTTAAAAGTCTTAGAATATAGGTTACAGTGACACAGCAAAATGCAATGTCTTCACTGAGCAACTGGTTATGACAAACTTCTACACACTGCTTTATTATTTATAATATGGTAGTGAATGTAAAAATATTTACCCATTACAATGTGCAGTGCTGCTGTCACTGCATGTTTAATACCATAGAGTGTATGGGCCAAAATATTTGTAGTACCTGTAAAAGTGAAAAAAAAAACCTGCTGTAAAAAATCATGAGAGATAGAGAGTAACCAGTACAAATATACACAGCATTTTTAATTATGCATTTTATAAAAAATAAAGCCTGCCCATAAATTCTCTTGTTAACAGCAGAAATGCTGAATAGTATTAAATTAAAACCTTTAAAACTTCCAGAGGTCTATGAAATCTTCTCTGCAAATTCATTCATAAGTGCCATAAAAACTAAGCAGTGGGAGAAACAAGTTTCTCAAAATATTGCCTGCTTGGATTTTTTTAAAATCATCTCCTTAATCATCACCTCTTATATACCCAAGTGCTGTACTAAGGAACTGGAGACAGTTGATGCATTTGGGGAATATTTTAGGTTGGTAAAATAATACCAGACAGTGTAAAACTGTACATTTTTCAAGCCAAATGATATTTAATCTAGTCAAAGATAGCTGCTGTGCTTCTTGCAGGCTGCATTTTAGACTCCTGGAATAGTGAACAAAATTAATTACTGCACAACAGCTTCACAAGTAAGAACTCAATGACTGAAAAACAGGGCAGGCAGAATGTGACGTCTGACAAAGAGGGGACTTGCACTCAGTGCACCCAAACTGATCCTTCTCCCTTTTATTTGTCACTGCCTGGATGCTGGCAGCAGCCATTCTACCAGCACCAGAGAGAAGAGAAGAACAGAACTTGAAACAAGGGCGTGAATAAATCAGGTGGCAAATAGAAGAAATAGTCAAAACCCAGCAATGTCAGCGCTGAGTTGAAAAAGAGAGTGGAAAATCAGCTGTCAGTTTGCAAAAGAAAGAAGCAGAGTTCTGAAGGCCCACGACTGCTGATGATGGATATCTCAAGGCACTTTACCTGGGTAAGAAACATGAAGATATGTATGTAAATTTTGCCCTTCTGTTTTAATGCTTAGGACATAAAATACTATGCATCAGCTGACTTTTGAATATAAATTTATTTTTAAAATCATGAAGAAGGAGTACACCTAAATAGGTGTAGTTTAAAAAAAAATTCAAATTGATTTTTCTCACTTCTGGCATTAGCCAAGCAGCAAAAGAATTCACCTCTGGAAAAATAAAGGCCTGCCACCAAACAGGCAGAATATTGACTTCTTCATATCACTGATTAAGAGATGATTAAGAGATGAATAATTCAATAAAATTTTAATTAACAGAACAAAAATTACATGAGAACAGTTTAGAACCTAACATTCTCATATAAAAATGAGCTCACATATATTTTATAATAATTTTCTTGTTTCAATTATTTAATAATCTACAGCAGCAATGGACAAGTCTGGATGTTAAATTTGCCCTAAGTTTTATGGAAGATAAATACTTTCAAAAGTGAAAGATAGATACTTTCAAAAGTAGGGGAGAGAAGGGAAGAAAGGAAAAGACTACCACATGTCAAGCAACAGGCACTCAATATTTAAATCAGCACTTTAAACCATAATGTACCAGATTGAAAAATTTTGCTTCTCCCCAAATTCTGTTTTTATGTCATACAGAGTGTAGAAAAAATACTGAATTTGCAAAGACTGATGTACATAATTACAAAGCTCTAAGGCATCATGCCATTCATATTCGGGAATATATCTTTGATTTTTTCCAAAAATTTCTTTAAATAAAAATTTTAGTATAACAGGGAATCTCACAGATCACCTGTTACATCCTTAGTGCACCCTAGCCTCTGAAAGCAATTTAGAACTTTATGGAAAGCTGCCATAACATCAGAGAGAGGAGCTCTGTGTTCCTGCTGTATGAAGGAAGTGAGGTACATCTTTTAAGGTAACAGATACCCAAAACCTACAAAACCCCCTACATTTTACCTAAAAAGCAATTCTCCCCAGAATACTACAAGTATTTGCCCAACATTATTTCATGTTTGAATGACTTGACAATATTTCATGTTTGAATAACTTCATGTTTGATTTAACTTCCAGATCCAACTAGTTCTGCTTTGCCAGTGAAGGTAGCTAGAGATGTAATTAAAAAATACTCAAATATTTCCTTCAGTCAGTATTATACAGCTCTTATGAACCGTTATGAGTACCTCTCCAAAACAAAGGAAATCACAAATACAAGC
This sequence comes from Ammospiza caudacuta, assembly GCF_027887145.1. Lineage (NCBI taxonomy): Eukaryota > Metazoa > Chordata > Aves > Passeriformes > Passerellidae > Ammospiza > Ammospiza caudacuta. The sequence goes on along the minus strand of NC_080600.1, from coordinate 20,493,333 downwards.
AGCAGATTGTTACAAGTCAGGCACATCATGTTTACTTCCTGTGTGTCAAGACAGGGCAGTTGTTATTCTAAAAAAATGTTTCACTTCTCACTGAAGATCAAGCTAATTAAAGAGCACAAGGTGGAATATAGTTTGGAAGATCAAGCTTGGTATGAGTTTAAACTGCAATCCTGATTTAAGAGTAATTTATCAATGCAGATGGCAGCAAGATACCAAACAACCACAGCTGAAGTCGGTACCAATCTTCAAACTGACTTTAATGAGACCTAAATCTCATTCCTACTAAACAGGATAGGCACAAGTAATTGCATCCTTCTCTTAAATCTTTGGAGCTCATTAACATTTGCAGAAGTAAACAAAGCAAAATCCCACCCTTTCAGGACTCTGAGGAAGATGAAACAAGTTCTGTGTTCAAAAACAAAAGCACCACATCCATCCTTCCACAAGCTGAAGAACGAGGCCAAGCACAGTTTTGTGGGAGCAAGCACCATCATATTCTATAAAAACTCCACTTAGCACATGCCTAGCAGCAGCTTTAATCCCAATAATGACTGAATAATGTGCCTTGTTAACTAAGTCCTATACAAGCAGGATGCCAGACAAAATAATCCAAACCAAAACAAACAAGCAAACCCAAACATGCAGCCTATAAACAAGGTAGAAAAATATACAAAATTAAGGACCCAAGCCCTTCTTATTTAAATAGTGATTCAATAATGGTTTTAATGCCATTATTCAAACTCCCAAGTAATCTCTTTTCCCCTATGCAAGCTCAAGATATTATTTACCAATAACAACAGTTCCCCTGAACACTATCATGTTACTTCAGAACTAAAAGCCTTTGATGTCCATGACTTGCACTGCTCACACATTAGTAAGTCACATTTTTAGTTCTCACTTCAGCTACTCAATTTAATGTGAAAAGGTTTTATCCATACAATTCCACCATCTCTATCATTAGCATTTTTTACAGAAACAATGATTTTATTACTCCAAAATGAAATCCTGTTCAAAATATCAACCGATTTTCCTGACATTACAAACAACTTCCTACCACCTCCTTCCCACCAAAAGTGCAAAAGCATCTCAGTAAGAACAGAGTATCTGCAGGTCATGTAAAGCATGACTGATGAAGGTACCAAACAGAAATTGTAGAGAAAAAAATTGTCCTTGGAAGTGCAAGCACTTCTGCAGTACAATTAACTTAATTAACCAGACAACATGAATATTCATAAGGCTGTTAATGTCTCCCCCATCCAAACAGATAAATGTGATGTAATGACTTCCTAGTCAAGCATAGCTAAAATTCTGATGAAAACTGCACCAACATTTTGGTTCTTTGCCTGAAATATCACAGAAATTAACAGTCCCTCAGTGATATTTTATTTTCTGAATTAATTGGGAATTATGAATTTATTTATATGAACCCCTTTGGATCAAAAGGTTCGTAGGCATCAGATAAAGATTGTCTCTTGTTCTGTAACAACTGGATAGCTTTTTTAATGTCCTTCCACAGTTCCCCCTCCCCTTTCTCTGTTTCCCCCTCCATACAGTTTCTTAGCAGTAGTTCCCATAGCAACAAACACTCTTGCTAATGGCCAGCAGTACAACTGCAGGCTTCCCCACATCTCATCCATTTGATGTGGACCACAATAAGCCAGCTCAGTAGAGTATTTCAGTAAAAACATACTCCCCTCTGGACCTCTCTCTTCAGGAGGTAAATTGTTTCAAAAGCATCTTCTTCCCATCAAGAGGACTGAAAGTTCAAAATGCTGTCTTAGGTACTTATTATGGAGACTAAAACCAGATTTTAAACCACCCACATAATACTATCCTGTAATTCAGTTGTTGATTCTACTTGGCTGGAAATTCCTAATAATTTTGTACAATGGATTTCTGGTGGGGAAAAAAATGTTAACTGACCAGAGTTGCATCCTCATGAGAACAAGTATCATAATTACCTGTTTCCTAACTGAGCACCTCATGGAATATGGAAATCAAACAAACAACAGATTGTTTTTAAGAACCTATTAGGAGTTTCTCACAATATCATTTTATGAACTGTTCTGATCCTCTTTCACAAAATCTATGCCATTCTGTGTAAGAAACCCTACGGAATTCTTTTGGGTTTACAAGTCCTTTCTGATCACAACATATCTGCCCTAAAGTGAGGAGAGAAAGCACCACTGAGAGGCACAGTGACCCACACACAACATGGAGTCAGGGGCTGCAGAGATTCTGTCTCAGCACCCTTGAGATATTCACAGGAACTGAGCTGGTAAGTGATGGCCCAACTCAAATTCATTACCTTCATGTCTTTGACATTGCTGTCTCTTTTACCAAGGGCTTTTAACCTCAGAGAAAGCTAATGTAGTCTTGCTCCTTAAGAAGAAACTAATGGTCCTTTTATGTGTGGAAACCAAATCAAAGCATTTAAAAATCTGCTGGCTCGGTTCAAAGTGACATGCCCCTTTTTTCTGTAGAAAACTCAAAACAGTGATTTCCTGTTTTACTGGCTGTAGGAATGTTGTCCTTACCAGTTAAAAACATCTGAGGAACTATGTCAAGTAGTCTTAGCACACATTCATGCAAAAACACCTCTCTTCTTTTCAAGAGAAGTGATTCATATAGCAGTCCAGAATCAACCCTGACTGTACTGATTTGTGCTGCTTTTGGCTGGGGTAGAGTTAACTTTCTCCCCAGTGGCTGCTATGGGCTGTGTTCTGGATTTGTGCTGAACACAAGGTGGATAATACAGAGATGTTTTTGTTATTGCTGAGCAGAGCCTACACAGAGACAAGGCCATTTCTTCTTTTTGCTCTGCCATGCTGGTGAGAAGTTGGGGGTGCCTGGGAAGGTGAGAGGAGACACAGCCAGGACAGGTGAGCCCAGCTGACCAAAGGGATATTCCAGACATATGACACCATGCTCAGTAATAAAAGGGGGGAAGGGTGGGACATTTGAAGTGATGGCATTTGTCTTCCCAAGCCAGTGTTACGTGTGATGGGGGCCCTGCTCTCCTGGAGATGGCTGAACACATGGGAAGCAGGGAATGAATTCCTTGTTTTGCATTGCTAGTGTAAGCAGCTTTCCCTTTTCCTATTAAATTGTCTTTATCTCAACCCAAGAGTTTTTCAGCTTTTACCCTTCTAATTCTCCCCTGATCCAAGAGGTGGGGCAGTGATCAAACAGCTGTGTGGGGCTGGGCTTAAACCACAACAGCTCTTGCTAAAGCCTTCCTGCTGGGCACAGCTACACCCCAAGGAGGGCCAATACAAACACTGAGGAGAAGGGACACACAAACCCCCCAACACAAACAAAACCACACCACCAGATACAAGTTAATAAAAGAGCAAGATGACTTTTTAAGAGAGACAGATTTTCATGTCTGTAAAGGAGAAAGTCGTTTTTGCACCCAATATTTTTTTTTACTATAAGGCACACAATGTATTCCTGAGACACCATTTTAAAATAGACCCTAACCATGAATCCAACTGAGAAGAAAACTAGATATGCAAATAAGGAAAATCTAGAAAATAAAGTTTTCACTTGGTATAATTTCTGTCGGGAAATAAGACTGAAACTTGATCTTGTATGGATTAGCTGAAAATTATTTTAGTTTTATTCTTTCTCAGCTTCTTCCTTCAGGCAAAGAGCTCATCTGTGCCATTACTATAAATTATCATTACAATTTAAAATCAAGTCATTTGTAATCAATATAAATGACCAATTTAGGACATTTATTCAATAGCTCCCTTACATAACTGAAGCTTTAGCATCAATAACTGCCTTTAGTAGCCATAACTGTAAAACATGCCAGAGGGACTAAAACCAGATGACTAACAAAATGTAACAGTACCTTTCATTCTCACCTGCTGGTATTACTCCAAGAGGAACTGGTGCTCTGACAGGCTTTGACACATATTCTGTGTCTTTCCCAGCATCTATCTGGGCTCTGAGCAGTAGCCCATGAGCAACTTCACTGACAGATCCATCTCCACCAACACAAACCACCCTATTACAAAACAAAAATGCCAAACAGTTTAAAACAAACTCTTTCATAGCTGAACAAACAAGTGGAAGGCAGCTACCCACACCATATACATAATGGTATTTCAAAAAGCTAAAAACATTCTTTCTTTAACAACAAGCTTGGGTTTCATTGTCAGATCAGTAAATGTTACTTGATGCTCCTTAAGCATTCTTATTTCTGCTTTCTGTCTCAGTAGGAGTAAATACACTTAAAAACTGACAAAGTTTTTCTTACCTTACCGCACATCATGCACATAAACTGATCAGATGGAAGAAGCAAACACATGTTTAAGTGCCTCAGTGGAAAAGCTCTTTGCATCTTTCAATGCTGACCCATACAAACATTCCAATGTCTTTTAATTGCCCTTACAATAACAACTCACCAAATATTGCAATAAAAGAAAAAAACACTTGAAAACAGCTATTTTCCTACACTATGCAGGCAGTTGAGGGATTTAGCAAAGTATAAAATCCTGGTGCCAGCAATCCTTTGCACAAAGGTACTTAATCACTGCTTCTGGAGCACATAATTAAACTCCCACCTGCTGTGGCTATAGAGAGCAACGCATTTGTCTCTAAAAGCTCTGTTACAGCAAACCTTTTTTTCCTTGTTTTTGTTTATTTAAGTACATATTACAGTGATTCTCCAAGTTAGTAAACATATTTTAATGATAAGAATAGTAATAATACATTCCAAGCATTTATGACAGAAACATCAGAGTTACTTTGGGAGCAATTCGCCTAAATTATATTCTTTTCAAATATCTGTATGAATGCAGTTGTGAAACTGTACCAAATGATTCAGCCAGGTAAAACTGGTCAGATCTTTATAAGAAAACACTCATTATGTTATTAATGGTATCAAATACTTAAATTCAATTACCTCATCACCTTTCACATTTTCCTTCAGTTTCTATTATTATTTCCAAGCCAATTTTTAATCTCTAATTTTTAGGAATATTTCCTCTATCTAGCTAAACACTGCCACATTAAATTAAAAAAAAAAAACAATATATAGCTGGAAGAATAGAAAATAAAAGTTTGAGGCACATTTTCTTCCTGCTTGCAATCAGGAGCCTTTGCCTTTCTTTTGACTCATTTTTTGTTTATTCCCAGGCTTAAAATTCTCTGTCACAGTAGCAAAACCAGTTAATCTTTGAAGTCTGAAAAACTGTATACCTTCTTGTATACAAGAAGGACTTGTGTGGATTGTCTTCTAGCTATTAAAACTTTTGAAAACAGATATATTTTCCTCTGATTTTGGAGTGCTGTGTAGAGAGAGTCCAAGGAATAACATGAGAATGCTGCTAATTTTGTTTTTTACTATTTTAGCATTAATCATCAAGAGTTGCATTTTTGCATTTTGGAAATAGAGATACCAGCAGGCACCTGGGATTCCAAAGCCAATCAGCGAGAGCCTGCTATGCATAAAGAGTAGAAAGTCTTGAGCCAACAAATTTTACTTAGACCTTGAAGAAGAAAGAGAAAAAGAAACATCTTTCTGAGAAAAAGAAACATCTATTTAACCATCAGATGCAACTTTATTAATCAACTATTCACTAAGGACTGACTAACCCAGGCTACTCTAAATATTCTTGATACTTTAGGCTCCTGCCTAGGGAAGAAATGTATGTATTGTCTATTTCTTTTTCTGTTCAGATAGGAAAACCCAGCTGAGACAGCAGCATCACAAATGCAGCCTCTCTATTTGTCACCAAAGCTCAGCCACAAGTCAGGGGCAAAAAGCCAAATTAACAAAGTGCCTCAATTTTCAGTGTCCCTAAAAAAAATGTGGATAGCAAAAAAAATTTAGAGGGTATAAGACATCTGCCTGTGGTTTTTCAAAATAGAATGGTGACTAGGGAAATCAGAGAAATTATAAATACAAACAAACAGCTTTGACAAAGAATTAACACATAGGAGTGTCACTTTCAGAAAGCACTGAGATATAAACTTCCAGTTTTCTACTGCAAATCATAAACTTCAGTTTACCTCATATGCTGTTGACATGGAAGGAATCATAACTTTCCTAGTGAGAAAATCAAGCTCAGAAATTGCATTGCTAGATTGTTTCCATACTGCAATGAATTAAAAAAAACATGTTGTCTTGTCATTTCTACATTTTTGGATCTCAAAAAAAAAAAGGATAGCAAAAAAGGTAGAGGCACATATGCCTGTGGTCTTTCAGAAGGGTTCCAGCTTGGATCTGGTTACTGGAGAAAGCCTTATAGGGGAAGTTCTCAGTGTCTACCCAAAGATCAAAGATGAAACAATTCAAATATGACTCAGTGTAGAAGATACTTGTGAAAGAAGATACAATCCAGGCTTCGTCTTCTTTATCTTTGTATTCTTACAAATACAGAGACTGAAACCCTCATGAAGCATATTTTCAGAGAGCTTTATGTACATTTACCATTATTTATGAATCCAAGATGCATTTCTATTGTCAGTAATTAATAAACACCAAAGTGTTTAATGAGAACTGAATTTCCCAGGTTTCATATATATGAGAAACAGTGTAACTTTTTAAATACCCACTGACATAGTTTTTATTGGAATACAAATAAAAAACAACCTGATGAGATTTACCAACCTTCATAGTCACTAACCAACTTACCCATCAAATGCCTGCAGTTCACATTCTTTAAGTACTGAGAGAGCATGTCCTTCATATTCGGTTACTGTGGAAAACGTCAATTAGCAGCAGATTAGATAATTTAAAATTATTTTGTCCATCCAACATAAGGAACACAGAGTAATTTGATTCAGATTATTTTTAAGTCATTAATGCATTAAAAGGATAGAAGTTATATTTTACAGTTATGCTAGCTAAAAGGCCAAACACTAAATTACAGCTGCTATCAGATACATGGCTATTTCATGCATTTAAATTTGGATAATTCAAGATGTTTGTTGCATCAGAATGCAAGTTCTAGCACTGACAGAGTTGGTAAACTTAAGGAAAATAAGCATTTCCTCAGTTAAGATAGAATTACTTCAGCATCAATCAAAGTTAATTGCCTTTGTGTTAGGATATGCAAATTGCTAAATCAAAAATAAGAGGAGTTAAACACAGAAGTATGAAATCAAGCCAAATACCAGTGACAACAGCATATAACACACAGAGGAAGGTGGCACAAGTATACACCAGAGTTCATAGCCTCTGGAGGAAATGAATCTGTCACTCCACATTGATGTCTCTGTGTTTGCTGATACCCCATATAGTACTGTAAATGCCAGTGAAGGCAGGATAAACTGGCATACTACAGATGGCACGAAGCATCATAACTACATTTAGCATTTTCTAGGGCAGCTTTGCCAGAAGAGACAGCCCAGCTGCAGCCACCCATCAAAGATTTTTGCTGACTGACATGACACTTGCAGATGGATTTTTTGTGTAAGAATGTGCATCATTATATGCAAAATTACATTAATCTTTCATGCTTGTCTGTCCCTGGTGCTCACATAGTTCAAGGCTTTTCTCCAGTGTTCCTAAACACTGCTAAAATTATTAGTCTTGATGTCTAAAACAATCATTCCATAGCTGTACCTGTTCCAATAGTATTTCTACAACTATTCAAAAGCTGCTTACAAGAATTGAAAATACCCCTATCTCTTCCTATTTAAACAAACACACAAGTATGTGTGTGGACATAGTGAGTGTGTATATCTTTTCTCCCAAAAAACGAGAAGGAAAACAAAATCAAAACAAAGGTGATACAATTTTTACACTTCACACTAAAAATTTGTTTATATTGTCTGTAAGTTCAAAATCCCCCAATCAGTACCAGCAAAGTTCTCATGCTTTATGTTTTGAAAATTCTTAATTAAAAAAACAGCTGTTTTGATTATATGGAAGGCAGAGATTTATCATTTTGCTGCAGAAGCACCTATCACTGTAATAACTTTTGGGAATTATTTAGAGAATTTACTTTCATGCAGGGTCTCTCTGGAATATCAAAGCACATTATATAAGCTACCATATTCAGCCTTGCATTGCCAATGGGAACAATGCTTTTATCAATATCTGTAGGCTGTGTGAAAAGTGACCAATAAAAGTGTGCATCATGCAAAAATGCAGAAAGGTTCAAATATCTTACCATTGCTTAGCTGTGAAAGAAACTCTTCCCATGAAAATAGAGTTGGTTACCAGGTTACATGCCTTTTTAAATGAACACGATGACATTTAGAAAGTTATGAGTACAGTCTAATTAAAATGGAACAGTAAATAAGATTTATTTTGTAACAGAAAACATGCTCAGTGCTTTCCTAATGTAATGTAAGTTATGCTTACTGTTACAGAATTAATTCACTCAAGGAACAAGGACATAAAAATAAAGAGGGCTCATGTCTACGGAGAAGTCAATAAAGGCAGTAAAAATGACTACTGTTAGCCAGATTGAGAGCAAATCCATCCTCTTTGCATCTAATTGCTTAAGTTTGGAAATTATGTAGAAGTACTGCTAAGGCTTAAGACTGGGGAATTACAAGAAATTTAAAATTTGATGAGAGAATGACAGAGGATCTATTTGGACACATCATGACAAAAAGGCAGTGAAAAAATGAGGTTTTCAGAAAAAACTTTGTGAGAACATATAGAGAATAATTCAAGTAGAAAAAGAACCTAGAAAAATCCAACACAGACATAAAAAGACCATGTCTAGAAAGTTTTCTGCAGGCTTGACAACCTCCAGAAGGGCATGTATAAATCATTCTGATAGCTGGAAAAAAAGCTAAGTGTTTGAATATTTGGCACTGTTCCAATTCAGGAGGAAAACAAACAAACAAACAAAAAAACCTACTGAATGTGTTTTGGTAATAGGAAGAAATCTTCTTTCATTGTTTGAGAAAGACCCAAATCTCATCTTTGTCAAAATCATTATCACAAAAATATAATTTGATTATTTTTGACCATTTGTAATGCAAAATTTAGAAAGATTTTCTCTTTCTTTTGTCCTTAAGTGCCAGATAACAGCATTCTGAAGGAAGGACACCAAAGGTGCACCCCATTTGAACAGAGTCACACATACTCCAAAAACACTTCAACATCCCCTTCACATGGCAAACAAGAACCAAGGGCTTGGCCACTACACACAGAAAAAGCAATATGAAATTAGTTCAACACTTCAAAACAGGGGATGCTTTCACATGGCACCTGAACATGCTGGCACTCCTGCCACAGTCTAAAATCAATGGGATTAACTGTTAATGATGACAGCTTTTTCTCATCCAGCATCAACACCAGTTATCTGTTGGTATTTACCATATGCCAATGCAATTTACCATAAACCAGTGCTGTTTGTCCAACCCTCAAATATTCCTTTCTTTTGTGGTTCTGCCCTAAAAATAGGAGTTAGAGAAGGCTGTTATTTTTGCCTAAAAGTCCAGGTTGTAATAGTGCATAAGTGGAAGCAAGAGAGTCAAAACTAGGAAGAGAAGTGAGACAAGCTAGGATTCTGTCAGGGTTTCTTTTATTTATTTTTCTATAACTATGTGTAAGATTTTGCAAGACACTAATGTATTTCTAAAATAATAGTTCCAATTATCACAGTTTGCCAGTACCTGCAGGTATCTCAACAGTGGAGTGAGCTTTTGTAGAACTCAATTTTTGGAAGAGTCACTGTTCTTATCCTAGCAGCCACATCCCAGCTGCAGCACAAAAAAATTGCCCAATTCTTAAAAGAGGTCAGATTTTAACTATTGTTTCACCTTAGCCACAATTCAAAGCATTGCTTCAGTTTAAATTTGCTAATTCACACTTTCTAGAGCTCTAAGCACTTCAGAGGTTTGCTTACTGCATGTGACAAAAAAAATCTCAAAAACCCAGCAAAACACAATCCACTCCAGAATACCTTTGATTATTTTTTACTGAAATTATTGAAGTGTTCCACACAAAGCTGTCTGGGAAAAAAAAAAAAAAAAGAAAGAAAACTCCACAGAATTTTAAAACAATTAGAAAAAGTAAGTGTTACTTCAACACTCACTTATTTACAGACATGTCTTTGGATTGCCATATGTCCTTGGGTAGGAGAAAATATTTCCACTCCAGACTTCTAAACACATAAGAAGTTTATTCCAAGAGAAGCTATAATGAAGAATAAAATCTGGAAAGCCTCATCAGAGAGGAAGCAACAGCTACCAATGTACAAGACTGGCTGAGGAGAGCTCTGCCTTTCAGCACTCCACTGTCAATCTTTGATGTTCTGAAGTGGTTTAAGTAACCTGAAAATTTTTTATTTTTTATGCACTAGAAGCCACTTCAGAGGTTCAAATTTGCTAGAATTTTTTTGTGCTCAACAAATTTTAACTTCTCATTCAATGTATTTTAAATATGTGCATGTGGAAAAGTCACAATGTAAACTATCTTCAGTGCAAAAATTGTACAAAAGCCTTCACAATTTCAGTGCCCAATACACCTTTGTACACCACCAGTTATGTAAATATTGGCCATGCTCCAAAACAGCAGGAACAGCAGGAAGCACACTCCAACATCACAAAATCCAAAACAATTATGGGAGGAAAAAACCCAGTGCAATTTACTTGAAAAAAAGTGCTTGGTTTTATTAGAATAGGGTACCAGTGGACAGGATTTTTATTCAGCACCCACCACCACCCTCTTTTTTAAAATAAAAACATAATCCTTAATTATTTAGTTCTCAACTAGCATTGAAAACTGCAATGTAGTTTTCTCATTTTGCCTGTAGGAGGAGTGTTAGGCAGCTAATAAGCACAGGAGTATTTCAACATTGCCAAAATAACCTTAATTAAAGGACAGGCCATTAAACATTTTTCTGGTTTCACTCAGAAGTTTTCCTATTAAAAATTCAAAGACAAATACTTAAAAAATAAACTTTAAACTGTTTTTATTCCGCTAGTAAAAAGGTTTTTGAAACCTCCACAAATTATATTCAAACTTGTATTAAAACATTTTTTTTAAATTGTGACCAAACAGGGCTAAGTCAATTTATAATATGACAACATAATTAGTCTGTTCACACTATGATTCATGCCTTCCAGGTAGAAAAATATGTCTGTGAAAATTAAAATTTATATAAAGGTGCTGGCATTCCCTCTCAGTTCAGGGTAGTTAGGAAATTATTGCTACAGAATTCTAATACAGACCATCATTTTCACATTTCTTCTAATGTGTCTTTAATCTTCAATTGCTTTTACTTTAAATTGTGGGCTAAGTAGTTAAAAAATACATGGATACAGGGAATAAAATTAGCAAGATAATTTTCATCTACCATTATTGCACTAGTATATTCTCATGGCTAAGTGAGATCTTACCAGAATAATTTTTGATTATTTTGCAACCTGAACTAGTCATCATTTCATAATAAATTTAAGGAACAACTACAAGATGAGATCATCTATAATTTTTCAAGTCAGTTACAACAGACATAGGAAAAAAGACTAGATTACTAGTATTGATTGCTACAGGTGAAAAGTACTGAATCAATAAGAGAATTACTAAAGCACTTTTCGACAAAATAAAAATATATTGTGTTGTATTAACTAGAACTCCAAATGCAATACTTGCAGTCAAAGGCAATAGGGATAAGCAGTAAATTGAATTTGTCTCACATGCTTAACTATTAGTTTCACAAAGGATTAAGTTATACTTCTGAAGCAACTTACCTGTAACATCAGTTTTTATGTCAGCAAGCTTAAAAAGAGGTGCAACTTTTTCATAATAAATGTTAGTGGCTTCTCTTTTGTGGCTGCTTGGATTAACAAACACTTTCAAGGATTTAGGTCTGTTTTGAAAACCTAAAATTAAAACAAAACATTCAAGATTACACACAATCTGACTATTTTTACAGCTTAAATGGTTTTTAGAAATCAGAACCATTACAATACTTTGACAGGACAAGTAAATTACAGTCTAAAAATGTCTCAATTTCTTCTTGCATTTGTACTACTTACCTTTAAATTACAGCATTGATTAATTTTGTTTATACAGGTAATAAATAGCTGTAGGAACCAGAAAAGTGCATATGTCACAGCCCAATTAAACCCTGATTCAGGAGCAGGGTGAATGTGAAGTTTGGGCACCAAAAAAGAAAAGAAACCCAAACATAAAAACGCATCTTTGTTGGAATTTAATGACTCATCCCAGCAGGTATACGAAAGTAACACCCAACAAAACTGACACAACAATCCAACTCTTTTCTTTTCTGAGAGTGCAAATCAAACAGTCCAAAGGAAATTTTCTCATTGTAAAGGAGGTTCAAAACTATAAAGAAATAGAAAATTGGCAGTATCATTTGGAAATCTGCTCATTTAGGCCTTTGAAGTAACAAACTCCAAGGAAATAACACTGAAATAACACTGTTATGCAAAGCTAAACCTTGTTTTGCACATTGATCGCATGAAGTAATTTTATTATTTGAAACATGGCATTTTGTTGAAGAGTAAATAACTCATGCTAAACCAATAACATTACTTTTTAAATTCCCTTTTCTAGAATTCCTACAATGGCCACGGTTCAATGAGGCTGCTTTGCTGCAAGAAGCAAGCAGTAGTGTGCAATACTGCTCTTCTTATGGTGTTTATTCAAAAGACTTGATTTGAACAATTCTGAATTTGGTTTCAGGACCAGGGTAGACTATCACTTTCTTAGTCAAAAGCTAGAATATCTGGCAAGTGAACTGCTTTCAACATTCAAGAACAAAATTAGTAGTAGCCAAAGGAGCTACATAGGGAGCCAAGAATGAAAGCACATTTTCCTGCCCATGAAGAATACTACTCCAATTTTTGCAGCCACAGGTACCTTCAGAGTGTCAGCAGGGACTTCCTGCAGCTCGTTCCACTTACTCTACCTCAACAATTGAACAGAAATAGTTATTAAAGAAATTATAGCTAAACACTATTTCAACATTAAAGAGGAAAGTATTCCTTAAGATCAAAACATAATTATAGAAGTCACAAAGATAATTTTTCCTTTTATTTCAATGCATCAAAGAATCTTGAAAGGAAAACTAGCTCTTTATCCAGTTTGTGTCAGAAAATTTAGAAGAGTTTCTTAATAATTTCTGAAGGAAATTATTGTATCAGTTTTCTGCTATAACCTCAAAATCTTACACGAAAAAATGTATAACCATGTTTATGTGAAAATGTTGCAGAGAGTGCCAAGTCATTGCACAGCAAGTTAATCCTGGAGAATCCTGAATGCCTGCAGTAACAAGCACCTGTGTTCAGAAGCATCTCTTTCAAAAAGGAGGAAAAAGAAAATAGGGAACTTGGAGAGGGCTGCAGATGTGCTGTAGGGAAGGGTTGCTGTTCATGAGGGCCCTGATCAGCTACAAGAAAGGTCTGAGAAAAACCTGACGATGTTCAATAGGACAAAGCCAAGCCCAGCACATGGGCCAGCCAAACCCTCTGAGCATGGGATGGGGCAGGGCCCAGCAGGGAGCACCTCAGAGAGCACTGGCAGCTCCAGTACCTCAGGGAGCACTGGCAGCTCCGGCACCTCAGGGAGCACTGGCAGCTCCAGCAGGGAGCACCTCAGGGAGCACTGGCAGCTCCAGCACCTCAGGGAGCACTGGCAGCTCTGGCACCTCAGGGAGCACTGGCAGCTCCAGCACCTCAGGGAGCACTGGCAGCTCCAGTACCTCAGGGAGCACTGGCAGCTCCAGCACCTCAGGGAGCACTGGCAGCTCTGGCACCTCAGGGAGCACTGGCAGCTCCAGCACCTCAGGGAGCACTGGCAGCTCTGGCACCTCAGGGAGCACTGGCAGCTCCAGCACCTCAGGGAGCACTGGCAGCTCCAGCACCTCAGGGAGCACTGGCAGCTCCAGTACCTCAGGGAGCACTGGCAGCTCTGGCACCTCAGGGAGCACTGGCAGCTCCAGCACCTCAGGGAGCACTGGCAGCTCCAGCACCTCAGGGAGCACTGGCAGCTCCAGCACCTCAGGGAGCACTGGCAGCTCCAGTACCTCAGGGAGCACTGGCAGCTCCGGCACCTCAGGGAGCACTGGCAGCTCCAGCAGGGAGCACCTCAGGGAGCGCTGGCAGCTCCGGCACCTCAGGGAGCACTGGCAGCTCCAGCAGGGAGCACCTCAGGGAGCACTGGCAGCTCCGGCACCTCAGGGAGCACTGGCAGCTCCAGCAGGGAGCACCTCAGGGAGCACTGGCAGCTCCAGCTCCAGCACCTCAGGGAGCACTGGCAGCTCCAGCACCTCAGGGAGCGCTGGCAGCTCCAGCACCTCAGGGAGCACTGGCAGCTCTGGCAGGGAGCACCTCAGGGAGCGCTGGCAGCTCCGGCACCTCAGGGAGCACTGGCAGCTCCCAAGGGACCAGACCCAACATCGGTGGACGGTGCCAGGGCAGCCAGGAAGGGCAAGGGCTCTCTGGGCTGCAGGAACAAGAGGGCAGCCAGAAGTCCAAAGGATGGCACTACAGCCTTGTTGTCAGCATCTCCCGAGCCTGAAGTTGAAGAGCTGCCCCCCCTTGCAGGCTCCCAGCCCAGGAGAGATGAAGGCAGCAGGTCCAGCACGGAGCTGCCCCCACAGCAAGGGGCCGGAGCAGGCCGCAGGCAGGAGGCAGCGGCAGCCGGCCTGGCCAGCCCCAAGGACAAATCTACCAAAATCTTTCCTTGAGCATCTCCTGTGCAAGCCACAGGCCTCCAAGCCAGGCTTCCTGCAGATGCTGGGACAAAGAGGCCATGGGCACAAGTGGCACAAGGAATATTCCAGGGTGAAATAAAGAAAAACACCCTTCACAATGAGGGCAGCTAGCCATAGATGACACTGTCCATCCTTACAGATTTTCAAAACTTCTCTGGACATGGTTCTTAGCAACCTGATCTTTATTAGAAGCTCACCTGCTCTGAGCAGGAAGCCAGAACAGATCATCTCCAGATGTCCATTCCAACCTAAAATCTTCTTGATTCTCTGGAAACAGAAAGAAGCACTGCAGGTATGTACTGCAGTGGAATGTCTTTTTACAGGAATTACAACACAAACAAGGAAGTCTAAATAAAAGCTTCCAAAGACAATTAATACATATAAATAATTATCAGAAATTCATTGTGTCTTAATTGAAATCCACTAACTGGTATTGTTGCAGTCCTGTAGAAGTTATAAAAATAACAAGACCAAAAAAACAATTTCTGTGACTATCATTTGCCTAAAGCATCAGGCAAATTATAAGTTTCCCATTTAAAAATTAAATGGTAAACTTCTAAGAATAAGGACCCCTGCTTCAAAAGAGAAAAGATTTAACCAAATTCATAAATGTGCTGTCATGTTTCTTATCTTATTTACAAGAAACTGTGATCAGCTGGTCCTCCTAACACTCAACTCCCCCACCAACATCCACAGCTAAAAACTGTAAAAACTGACTTCAGTCATGGATATCTGAGTATACCTTTAAAGTTATAAAAAACAAACAAAAACCACACCCCCAAACATACAAATATAAGAGTGCAATGGACAAAGCAGGGGGAAAGAATAGAAAATTAAAGTTTGTAGAAGTAGAGAAGGCAGATGAAGTGTCAAAACTTCTGTTACCCAGACAGTGTGAGTTACAGTTCTGCAAAACAGACATCAGGAGAAAAGTGAAGGGAGAAAAGCAAATATCACTATCTCACTTCAATGTTTTTGCATGTGACATGTAAAAATTTAACCCTAGGTGGCAATATAAAGTTTCAAAAGAAATCCTACGGAGGCAAAAGAAAATAGACTTTTCAGTTGGAGAAAAAATCCTATATTTTTGAGAAAATGGTTGAATTTAAGTTTTTAAGAAAAATTAATTCCTTAAAGCATTCTAAACTAGAAAATTTATTTATAATTATGCATATTGGGCTATTGCTGAAAAGCATATCAGAGTTAATAGATAAATCCCAGCAAGACTTTCAAGAACCAAATGAATTCACAGGATCAAAGTATTAAAATATTCTCTTTATGACTACTTGAATATCAATTTACTTTTTTAGAAATATAAAATATTTCATTGACAGATATATTTTTCACAAACATTTGAGCAGAGATGGTGCCCTACTGAAGTGATTTTACTTGTGCCAAATAATTGCCAACTGACATGAAAGGACGATCATGACAAAATTTATTACTTTATCATTCCTGGTGTGCACTGGACACATTAGAATGCACCAAACCACTGAGTTTAATGAAAGCATATCCTACAACAGCCAAAGATTAAACTTTCACACAACATAATTGTGAAGCTTCTTTAAAGTGTTTTTGAATAATAATCTTTTAATTGTCTTTAAACAACATCTATATGAATGAATCAATGTCATTGACTACCGTGTGCAACTGATCCCAGTCTGCCAGCCTTTTGGGGCTCCCCTAACTGGTATTCTGTTATTGTTTTCCCTGGCTGCTCCATTTGAAACGAGCCAGCAGCCTAAAGCAGGAAGGCCAACTGTTCCCCTAGTACTAACAAATGTGCTAATATGCACTAGTTTAAACTTGATCTATCAAGTGAATCAGTGAACCATGAAGGGTGGTGGGTCAATCAGGGTGTTCTGAAAACAAAGGCTCCTGGGGCAGCAGAGACGCTGTGCTCAGACATACATCTGTGCTGCTTTCAGGCCCCAGCCTCAGCAAAATGGGTTTATGTTACAAAAGTTAAGAGCCTGGAATCATGTCATTACCACCTACATTTATAAATACTTTATACATTAGGAATATTATACATGAGAAAAACTAACAATATGAGACAGAGTCGTTGATGTAACTATGGAGACACTGCTGTTAATATTAACTAAGCTAAGTTAATGTTTAACATTAATGGTTTAATTAAAACTTCATGCATGAAGTTTCAGGCTTTCATATCAAATCCCCGTGTGATAGATACTACAGAACAGCAGATAAAAATAAAATGCACTTTGTGCTTTTTTTTGCTACCTTATCATTTATTCTTAACCACATTTACTGTCTTGTTAGTTTACAGAGTTTTTAAGTCAAGCTTTTTCAAATCAGCTGTTAGTAAGTCTTATCTTGTTAAAAACAATTGATGAGCATTGACAACTGTACATTTTCTCTCATTTTTGATCCTGCCTCAACCCTTTCAGAACCACTATGTATTTGCACGTGCAGAGGATTTTAGAAGAAACAGTGAATTCTACTGACACAGTGTGCCCCCACATGCCGTGCCTGTAAATCCTGTACAAAGATGTGATGTATAAATGGAAATCACTGAGAGTGGGGTGTGCAGCAGGGCTGACACAAGATAACAGCACCCTAGACCCTGTCTAAACTGCCCTTTGGGGCCTTACAGGAGCCAGCCCAGAGCCAAGGCTCCAGAGGTGCATGAAGATGGCAGTGGTTATCTTACAGCAGTTTAACACACGTGTGATGTACAGATCAGATTTCAGGAGCACTCTATCAATGAGCAAGCTCTTCATGTCTAGCTGGCATGCACTGCAACAGCAGCAACAGCTGGCAGAAAATAAGAACTTCCTCAAATATGGGAAGATGGTGGTACATTTATTTTGTTACCCTGTCACACACAGGAAGAACCATAATGGCAGTCACTGTGACTAAATTCTAAACACTTATATCTGTGTGTGCTCACTTACATGATATCAGGCTTCATAAAAAATTACAGCTCAGTTAAACTTTAAATTGAAGTACTCTGAACACAAAGTCAAAGCAACAGAGGGCACTCCCTGTAAAGATAATAAGAATGAACAGGGAAAAACCATTTATGACATGACATGTGCCATGACAAACACAGATCACACTGTAAAAAGGAAACTGTACATGAAACTGCCAAAAAAAAATTAAATCTTCATTAGAAATATCCAGATAAACTTTGTCTCATGCTATCACCAACACACTTGCTATTGTTGTTCCCTAATTAATGTATATGCCTAAAAACCTAAAAACTTGTCAAAGAGTAAGGTAAACAAGTAGAAATTGAATTTATCTGCAGAGGAAACATACCTGTCAGTAATATGTGCTCCCATTTGTCAGAATGTCTAAATATTATTGACCAAATCTATATATATATATGTTCTACTTTGATAAATCAACTCCTTTTAATTTGATATAGCCCAGAATCAATAAAAAAAATCCTTCATGTAAATAATGCAGCTGTTAATGAAAAATTACTTTGTGATCAGACAGATTGAGGGAGGAAGGAGGGCAGGGAAGTAATATTTACTACTTCAGAAGGATAAAACCAGAAGCAGCCAATTTGAATTCATGAACAGCAATGATTCTAGCACTATTACAAAAAAAAAAAAAATTAAAAGGCTGCAGCAAAAACTATGAAAACCCACTATAGCTTCCCAAAGAAATATCAGCCACTGAGAAATTAACAGAACTCAGCTGCTTTTAGTTCAGACTTAGGCAAATATACACCTCAGCAACTGGTATGATGAGAGTTTCATTTGGTTATTATTATCTGAGTCCTTTTTATACCTGAAGTAGAAAGCAAGGAGAAAAAATGTACTGATCAGAGATCCAAAAAACATCTGTACAAGGTCTGAGCTTCTAGAGAAAGACTGAAGCAAGAACTTGAAACAGCATTGCACAGAACACATTTTTGGGTTCAGGTGGCTTCCAGTTACAAAGCTCTAAAGCACAGACTGCACCTCGAGGTCAAGGCAACCTGAGCTAGAGATTTTTTCTGTGAACATATGGTATCACTGCTCCTGATAGATGGAGAGTAATCTAGGAACAAAACAGACATTTGCTCCTTATGCAAATGTCCTTGCCTTTATGGGTAGCTGGAGATCTACAGGAATCCTGGCACTTGTGCAGATTGAGATATTTCATCATAAAGCCTTTTAAAAGGGGAAAAGGGAAGGCACTTCTTAATGCACATCTTCATTGGGAAAATCCAAACCATACTGTAAACAAACAATGCAAGAATGTACAATTAATAACTCGTGTTGTTTCTTTAATATGTGCTTGTGAAACTTCAGTAGAAGCACACCATAAATTCTTATTCAAAGTATTGTCACAAGCACCACAGATGTACAAGATTTGAATTCTGTAATCTGGCTCAGTCTTAACAATTCAGCTGGAGTTCTAATAGTGTGTCACAAGATAGACTGCTTTTCTTCTCTAATAAACTCATTTTCTATAATCTGTAAATAGAGGCACCTTTTGGAGCTAAATCAGAGTTTGGCATTGGGGAAGGGATGCAGTTTTGGTTATTTAAATCAAATGTGTACTACATTCTGTGCCTTTCAAATATAAACTACAGTGAAAGGTTTGGATTTCTTGTGAGGCTCCTTTCCCTATATGGTGAATATTTTTCTGATAATTTTGATAGAGCTTCCATAAAATAAAATAAAAAACCCCAACCAACCAACCCTAGAATTGGTTAAACAAAGCATCTTGAAATTGGCATTAGCCTAGGCAAACACAGAAAGATATTTTTACAGTAAAGGATTGCATCCCATCACTATTGTCAATAAATTTTGTATCAAATCAAGCAACAAGAGTCATACAGAATCTTAAGAGCACTGCCACCTGTGAATTAATGAAGATGAGGAAATTCTCTCCCATTATGTTGCTAAAGAATATGGAAGCCTCAAGTGGGATTTCCTAAACCATCACCAGGAAGTTCCTGAAGAGTTCCCAGAAGTGCAACTACTCTAGTACTATCAGGTGTGATGCAATTTCAAGTGAAAATATCAGCTAAATATGTTCTTTCTCTCAGAAGCAGATTTCTGAACGGAACAATCTTCAGTCAAAATAAAGAAAACCACTTCTTTTCAGTAGCTTTCAAGACTCTTCCAAAAATAACATCAATTTGTTTCACTTTTACAGATACATTAGTCAATTATTGCCACTTTCCTAGATTTTACACTTGACTATGTAAAACTTCAGTAGTAAACATTTGCCAGAAATAAGATTCATGTCTGTGTTTTAATTTCCACAGGCAAGATGTTTCTGAGCTCCAGTCAGCCTCATGTATTGCCAATAGAAATAAATATGACAGCAACCTCTATTTAATGCTTACCATTTAAAATTTCCTTCAGATGTCTAAACCATGACTGACAATGATCTTCACTTAGGTTATTTAAATGGATAGCACAGTCTGTAAGCTTGTTCTCCTCTTTATGCAAGCATTTAAAAATTGTGATACCCAACAAAGTACCACCTTTTTGCTGCCCTGCAACACGACGACGCTTCAGTTTTACTGAAAATACATCCTTCATTTCAATAATCTCCTCTTGAGCCTGTAAAGCCACACTGGAATCACCTGTAAGGAGAAAAAAATTAAAAGAAAAGCATTACCACAGTGACTGGGAGTAACAACTAAAAGTATTGTTAGGACTTCATCTCTACGTTCACTTCTTGCATCTGTTCATGCTTGCATTGAAACTTATGGCATATCATTTCCCTCAATCATTGGTCTTTTGTTTTACCAACTTTGTTATGTATCCAGCTGTACAAACAAAGCAATTTCAAAGAGGTTATTTACTCAGCTTTCTGGTGTTCAAAAAAATTAATAAAATTTCACACTCTAAGAAACACCTTTTTTAATTCAGATTCAAAAAGCAAATTCTTTATTCTATTCACCTAAATCACAGCAATCATAGCAATCATACTTGTAGTGTCATAGTGTGCTATGACCCAAGCTGAGTATATTTTTGCATTTGATACAACCATTACCTTTTGTGTTTACAGCAGAAACATGTCAGAAAACAGTCAAGGAAAAACAGACAAATAAGCCAAAACTGTGTTACTCATCTTTGCTTCCATTTTTGATTTATGAATTCAGTTTAGCAGACAAGAAAAACAGTGTCCAAAAAGTTCTTGTCAGAGTTTGAGATCCTCATCCCAGGGGAGATTTGTGTTAGCCAAGGGAAGGTTTTGTTATCTTGGGGCTGTTATTTGCATGGATGCTGTGGCTGCAGATGCTACCACTTCATTTCCAAGTGCCTTTTGGAGATGTATCAACTGAGGCGCTGTGGTGCAGGCTTCTCCTTTTTCTGCTCTCTTGAGCTGCATTCAGATTCCTCAAAACCAAAGTCAAATACACAAATCGAAGGAAAAATATCACCCTTCCTGTAGGTATCAGATTCTTTGGACACAGAAAGAAAAATTTCCCTGCTTTCTTCTTAATTACAGCAGATCTCATACAGCACATCAATAAAGGTTCTTTTGCAGCCCAAGGCAAGAAATGCTAGAAAGCAGAAAACTTCCCCAAATCTAGCAACAACTCTGGTTTCTCAAGAGAAAAAAACTACAGCAGATTCTGTTTGATGAATAGTTGATACATGCTGTACTGGAGTGTTGGGAAAACTATTTTAATTGTCACCCAGGGAAAGATGGACAGCACCCCCAACTTCATTACCCCACTTGAAGCTGAGGGTTTCAGAAAGCCATATACTTTTTCTGGGCAGGAAAAAGATGACTTTGTCAATTCTTGTAACAGTCTGACACTGTCATTGCTCAACATCATTTCTGAAAGGAGGCTAGGAGTGATCATTTCTCTGTCCAGGAATCCTGGATGACTTCTCCTCAGCCATGCTAACACTGCTAAAGCTCAAGTCTATATGACTTCTCATAACTCTCAACCAATTCATTTTCTCCTGCTCTGAATCAAGCATGACCTTGTTATACTTCCCACATATTTTTCACCAACTTGTTATACTTTATCATCCTAATATTTCCATAAATCAGCTACTAAGGTGTAAAACTGGACTGAAATCCACTCTTAGCAGGAATACTGTGACAAGTAATTGAGAGTACTGTGCATTGAGACAGTAAACAAGAAATTCTCTGTAGTGCATATTTTCAGAAGTATACAGCAAATAAACAGGAGAAAACTCACCTAAAGACTTTTTTTAAAAACCCCAACATAAATCCTGAAGTACTGCAACAACTGTTGTAAAAATATTTTCAGCCAATGTATCCTTTAAAAATGAGGGAACTGAGGGGGAAGAAATACTGTATGATTCCAATTGAACTATGATGTTACACAAACTCAAAGTGGACATTGCACAAACAAACTTGGTACTAACATTACCAAACCCAAGATCCTAATTTCTGTCAAAATTTGTACTGCTCTTCTGAAACATTTAAGAGCAAATAGTCTTTGTAGGCCTGAAATGAAAAACTGACTGGTGATGTTCCAAATTACCTAGAACTACATAGTTTAATATCTACATTAAAGACTTATTTAACTTTTAAAATAGAATTTTTGAGGGGTCTGCTTAGGTTTTTTCACAAAGTCTCACTGTCAGACATACAGTACACTGAAAATGCCAGCACGCTACCTCAATGTTTTAGGAGAAAGGAAATATAACCACAACCATTCTGTAGCAATAACTGAGCTGCAACATTCATTCATTAGAATACAAATATTCTAAATGGGTTTGCTTTTTAAATTCTTTAAAATAAATCATATTTTGGATTTAACTCTTAGTTTTGCTGAGGAGATCATGAACTCTATTATACCAATGTTATGGATGTGCACCACATATAAGTTACAAACTTTGCTCTATTTACCCCACACAAGTCAAGGAAAATGAAGGCCTGACAAAATACTTTTTATTCTCCACTTGCTTTCATAAAATGACATTTAGTCTTAAGTCAGGTAAGGTCTGCATTTTCTTTTCACGGCTACTTTAGCCAGTTACTTACTTGCATTTATCAAACATTCTTACTAGATAGAACTAGATTTTCAAAACCATCATCTGACTTTGCTGATTTTACAGGAATACATTTCCAGATGAATCTTGGAAAATGATATAAACTCTAGGAATGCTGAATTGTAAAAAACCATCATCCTTGAGTTTTAATTTCTAGAGGAAACATTGAATTAGCTAGTAGGATTAGGATAGCCCATTTTTTCCTAAAGTTGTAAAGAAATCTGCATAAAATCCCAGGCATATTCTATAATTTTCATTTGCTCTGCTTACTGAAAATAAGACCATCTCAAATGTAGTAAAATTTTATAAAACAACTCATTAAGATAAAGAAAATTTAGGTCATAAGCTGTGTTTATAAAATATTTCTAGAATGAGGGGACAAGCAAGCTTACTTGTGCAATAAAGTATATATTGTAGTAAACACTTTTTAAACTTTGAAAACCGTATTGGTTTGTTACTATCATATTGGTTATTGCAAGCAGTTTCAGGACATTAACTGTCCTCTCACATTACTCAGAAAGATATTGGGTACCATCTGTTCTTGCAAGAGATTTAAGTGTACATCTATTAGATATCATGCTATTTATTTAATTCAGTACCCACTTCCCATTGTTGTATCTTCTGAAAAAAAAAAGTCAATTTAATTACAAGGAATAAAGATAATCTCTTCTACCAGGCTGCCGTGTCATCATGAAAGCAGAGAGGCAATCTGCATAAAGTAGGTTACAGGCGTTAGGGAAGAGCAAAACTAACAGCACTTAACATTTAATAAAGATCTAACAAAACCAGAATATGTGGCACTTAAAAAAAAGTTACTATAAGCCAAGGGCTTGTCTGAATCAATCTCAGCACATCTGTCTGATGTGGAGCGTAAACAGGATTAGAGTTGGATTTATCTGCTTGACGCTAATTGTACTCACAGTTTCTGCACATGTCCACTTTTTTTTTTTCCAAATACAGCATGAAAAAAAGAAAAATCTGCCTGGATAGATGAATTTCTAGGAAGTTTTATGCTGCTATTTATCATCGCACTAATTTCAAGCAACGAGACTATCCTATCTTTTTCCTATTTATGGTGATCAAATCTCTAATTTAACAAAAAATTATGTCTGAATCAACCAGACTGAGCTAAATCAAAAGATGAGGAACTAATACACTCAAGTAGAGCTTAATTGTAAATAGTAAACCAAATTTTAATTAGTTAAGAGTGTTAACTACCTCATGTCTACAGCAAAATTGATGAAAATATACACAAAGAAAAAATGCAGTACAACTGAAAAATAGAACAATTTTAAAGAAAATGTGCTATTTAAATATAAACACCA
Source organism: Ammospiza caudacuta (assembly GCF_027887145.1). Taxonomy (NCBI): domain Eukaryota; kingdom Metazoa; phylum Chordata; class Aves; order Passeriformes; family Passerellidae; genus Ammospiza; species Ammospiza caudacuta. The sequence goes on along the minus strand of NC_080600.1, from coordinate 20,469,387 downwards.
ACAGTTCAACAAGGAACCACTTTTTGGACTGTTACCTTACCACAGAAGCCCAGCATCCAGATATGGTACTTAAGGACTTGATTTCCATAACAAATATCTGGAGTATATGGAAAATACCAGAAAACACACATAAAATGTGACAATAATACAAGAACTGGACAAAAAGCAAAGAGTGTCACAAATGCTTCCTATGACCTTTGGCAAGATACCTAGCCCTCCTGACTATAATGAATAAATAAAGCTTTTACACATTTTAGGCTCTCTGCCCCACTGTGTTCTCAAAGTTTACTTCCTTAATAGTTGATTGATATAGCTGAGTGCAGTGTAACTTAACAGAAATAATTAGAAATTTTTAAAAATCCTCAAGACCATGCTAAAGAAAATACAGTGATCAGTACATATTAAAGAAGTGGTTTATTATAAAACATTTATCATAAAATTGATCACAGACCATCCTATACTGTATGAATACTACTTTTAAAATAAGCATTCAGGACATACAATAAACATAATTATATTAATATAAACCCAAAAATAAATAGAATTTTAAATTAATTTTTGACAGTATGTCAATAAATCTATGTTTAGGAATATTTAATATAATGTCTAATGCCTATAAACCAGCCCATCAGTTACTAAGCCCATTTTTCCCTCACTGTAAATCAGCAAAGCACAGAAAGCAGCATGCAGCTGATTCATAAAACCTCTACAGTTTTCAGCTACTTATTGATCAAGAAGGGCTGGCAGTGAGAAAAGCAGATATGATCATTCTTGCCAGAAAAGCCAAGAAAAAGTGTAAAGCTTTTCTGGCTATTTAGCACTTATTTAACTACCCTAAACATGAGACAGAAAATCTATTTCAAAACACATGAATTTTGAATGATTTCTTATTGCAAATTCTGTAAGCAGAGAGATCAAAATTCCAGTTTCTGCTTGCCAAAAGTATCCAACAGTAAGCTGAGGAGAAGGTGGTACAGCCAGGGCCAGGCTGGGGAGGGGCTGGTTTTTGTTTGAAGATTAGTTTTACATTACTCTAGTCCTTTTTAAAGGAGTTACAGGAGAAGTTTAACACAAGCAAGGCCCTAATCTAGAAATACATTTCTCAGACTGTGCAATGACCTGCTTGGGAGCAGCAAGGAGCTCAGAAAGTATTACAAGGGACTGAAGAGATGCATCTCAGTTTGTGCAGAGCTGGAGAGAAAAAGCAGGGTGCAACTACTCACTTCACCTTTTAATGGCAGCTATTCACTTGCAGCAGCAGCTGTATTCCTTCAGGGCAGAAAACTGAGCTTAAAAACATCTGACAGGGATACAACCCACTTTCATTCTCCTTCTCTAGAGAATCTTAGGGAGAAGGGATGTATTTTGTCAAGCAAATGCAATAGCTTCCTGCTAATCCCTCTCTCAATAGACACCCACCCTCCACTCCCCTGCCATGACTGCGCAGCCCAGCCCTTTTCCTGAAGTCTGCCTCTGGACAGAGCCCAGCTGAGTCAAATCAACCCCTAAAGTAACAGAGATTGCCCACTTTTCCCTGGCTTAGTCTGCTGACACATTGTTTAGTACAATCAGTTCAACACAAGTCCTATAAAACTAGAGATGCTACAAAGTGCTAAGAAAATTCACAGCAGGGAAGAAGGAAGAACTGGGACTGTCTGCTTTCATCAGCAGGAAGTCAACGTGGCCTGAGCCAATCTGCTGTGCATTTTCACTTCCAATTGCCAACTCCCCAAAGATCACACAGATCAACAAGAGTCAGTGAGAACTGGAAAATATGCACAATGGCTTCTCTTAATGCTTCAGAGCCCTAGTGACATCTCATACATTAAAAAAAATAAATTACAAGTCTCAGAATAAAATTCCACTTTGCAAAACAATGACACATTCAGTTATGTTTCATTGGACAAGGAGTTATTCACTATTCTAGCTTAAAGTCATCTTATTTTAAACTACTAAGCAATTACAGATTGCTAAAAAGAATATTTTTATGAAGAATAATGGACATATTTAAAAAATAAAATTCCAGAACAAATTTGTACTTGATGTTTCAATTTTTCAACACAATACTAGCCAAAAACCCAAGTACTTTTCCAGTGCAAATCTCAGTCATAGGATAAAGGTTTACATTACATAATAGAATAATTCCCTTGTTCCTAAACAATTTTGCTATACTAAAAGCATGGGTAAATGTAACCTCCTACCTTTCATCTTCCTCTCTTGTCTCTCACCACTTTTCAAACGGGTCTTTCCCCAAGACACCACAACCAGCTGATTCCAGCCCCTGTTCTCCACCATATCTGTTAAAAACTATTCCTCAAGCTTCTGAACACCCCCACCAAACCACAGGGCTGTTGCACACACAGCCCCTGTGCACAGCATCCTACCAACTGAAAGAAGGGCAGCCTTAGGGAACATTTGGTGTAGTCCTTGGAGTCTTGAGCTGGATCAGACTCAAGCTGGATCAAGACTTAAAATTTGTTTAAGTTTCACTACAGCTTTAAAAAATGGCAATAGGCAAACTTCTGAAAAGAACAACCATCACCAAACTACTTAGTTCTGGCTGAACCAAAAGAAAAGAGGATCCCATACTGTAAGAGCATAGTTTAGTACAGCTCAGAGGCTGGCTTTGCTGGAGCTGAGGCCTTGTGGAGAAAGGCCAGGCTTGGGGACTTCCCTGGGAGTATGACCAGATCTCAGAGTGACACTTGTCACCCATCAGAGTGAAACATCCTCCTGAGTCTGCTTGGTGCCCAGCAGGCCATGGAAAAGGCCTTTCCTCTTGTAATGAGGCTCATCAGACATCTATCCATCAAATTTCATTAGTGCCTTGACTCAGCTCTCACATAGAGCAGTGAATTACCTTGCTTATTAACTACAGGCTAATGGCAGAATTTCATTAGAAAAATATACTGACACTGGCAGTTTGAAAAGAAGTCAGATAGCTTAGTGAATAAATACCTCTGCAAAAAAAAAAAAAAAAAAAAGTGTGATTGAAGCTTTAGCAGAAGGCCTAACACTGTCCCAGAGAAAAAGCTTCACCTTAAGGAAGTTTCCCCCTCATTCTACACGTACGTTTGAGGGAGATGATCAATTTAAAAATAGCATAAAGATCTATCAGGAATAATGCTAGAACAACAAGGTAAGCTGAAAGGAAGCAAGGCAGACAAGGACTGATTCCCCTCCTGAAGCATTTGAGAGGATGCATGAAGCAAGAGCTTTGCTTTTAATAATTACACTTTCTTATTAATACCAGAGCAAGAAAGAGGTCACTGGAAATGTACTATAGAAAGCTCTACATTTTATATTAAGATCATGGCCCACATACTGCCTAATTTCATAATATGATTTGACAAATAGCTGCAAACCTTTTGTTTAGTGGCTTAAACTTTGAGGTTTTTCATTTAGTAAGTAAGAGGACTTATGGTAGAAACTTCAGAGTAACAACATTTTAAAAAGTGTCACTGATTTCCATCACTTCCCAAAACCTCTGCAAACATATGTATCATATACAATGACTAGTCTTACACAGACCAACCCTACATCCATCATAAAATGGAATTTATTTTGAGAGAGATTTCTCAAATAAAGAGAAGACTGGTATCTAGTAGCCTACATGATTTAATAGAGTGGGCTAGCAGAGCTGAAATATACTAAAGAATTCCCAAAGAGGAAACATGAGCCTAATTTTACATTTCCTCAAAAGCATCTCACAGATACACAGTGTTTGGTACCCACTAATTTATGTTACAATCACAGCAATTACTTCTGTCATTTCAGAAAATAAGGGAAAGCGGAGAAACAAATGACTTCTTATGGCCAGACAACATTACTGAGTTTGATTAATACAAGTTAACAATTACTTTTACTTGGAGCCTTACCGGCACCAGATCTGCCTCAGCCTCAAATACAGATTTATAAACCATCCATATTGCTGAATATGCTGAACCAGCAGCCTCTTCTAAACACAATTTCCTTCTGTAAACTGTGGATAATTCAAGTACCCTAGCAAGTCATGCTTTTAGTTATCAAAGCACAGCTATCAGCTGCTAGATGACCTCATCCACAAATTTCTACATGTTTGGCTTTATCCTCATTGATGTCTGGTCTGTTTCTTTTTTTCCAGAGATTTATGAAGGAAACTCTGTGATCCTTTGTATCAGTGTATCTGCATCTCCTGCCCTAGCCCAAGGGCAAGAGATGGCAATAGCACCACCAGAATCCTCTGACAAGCATAAAACCCTTCCCTCACCCCAATGCTCAGTTGCCACTTAGGAACAGGAAGAATCAGGCTACACCACTTTGCCTGCAGGGGTGAGTGAATCCTATTTTGTTCATGTACACCACACTTGTAACAAACTTAAAAGAAAAGGGCCAAAAACCCCCCCAGAATTGTATTAGAAGATCTTTATAATATAGATTTTCCCCCCTTTCTCCTTATGAAGACTGTTCATGTTTCTCTAACTTTATAAAATATTTTGTCTTAACAAAAACATAATTTATATTACATGATAGATGTACAATACAAAAATTACTTAGAATGCAACACCAAATTTAAAGTATTCTTAGTCAATTGTGCAGTAAAGAAATTAGCACTTCATATAAAGAGAAGGCCTAAAAATGCAACACTCCAGAAGCTTTCCAGTATTACAATTATTTTTATTATCTGGAATTGACTCCATTTGCAATGATGCATAATTCTGTGACTGAGGAAATTACAATCTCAGACTGTCATAAATTTTAATTTTTTTTTGTAGCTTAACACTACGACATGGCTCTCACAAAAGATTTGATACCAATATGATGTGACACAACTGAACCAAACCTTAATTTCACTCACAGTGAGAAATCACAGGATTAAGTAACACTGTGCAGTCTTTTAGAAAAGTTTATTGCTTCCAGATGGATGCAAGTTTCCTTTCAGCACTGATTTTATCTTCTGTACACAGGGTGCCAATGTTACTATAAATATAGTCAAAAGCAGTTATAAAGATAAATTATTAAAATATTGACATAAACAAGCTCATACAATAGCTCCTCTCTGCACAAAGTAAGGACAGCTACATTAGGGTGCTGTCTGTCTCACAAAAGTTCAATACAACAACACGCACTCCCTTTTCAGAAATTACAACCCATACATCAACAAGCACAAATTTCCAAGGTATCCACAGAATGAATCTGAATTCCAACTGCGTGCTCTTTGCCCCATGTTGTGTAGTGCCATGTGTTTCCCTGCGTGGTGCCACCAGGACACCCACCTGTGCCCGTGGATCTGCACTGAGCTCAGGGCAGGCTCACTGCATCGAGCAGCAGCACTGCTGCGCACACACTGCAACACACCCATGTCAAAGGAAAACTGGAGATAAGAAATATCTCTGAGCTAATTTAAATTTTGGTACATTGCATCACACACATATAAAGTCTATCAACAGGTCTACACAATGTTTAGCAGAAAAAATAACACTAGGGAATATCTGATTAGTCTATAAAAATTGTATATATTTCTATTTTAAAAATTAAAATACACTCAAAATGATCAGGTGAAGCCCTTAGAGTTGTTTTAATATTTTATGTTGTTATACCATTTAGAAATTATAATTCTAAATTATAATTTCTATTACCATACCTAAAACAATATTTTAAATGACTCATTACCATTAATAAATGGTAATGAGTCATTTAAAATATCGATTGAGATTTTCACAAGATTCTCAAAAATCTGGAGATCTCAATTTTGAAATGTGACATAACCAGTCCATAAAGTAGAATAAGTTAATGCATGCCAGAGAACATGCATAATTCATAAAATGCTTTATGAATAAAAGGTCAACATTGAGTATCATGAAATTCAAAATTAGGTATAGAGATAACTTGCACTTTTACATCAATCTAAATTAGTATAGTAAATATATACACAGAAACTTACCTATTTTCTGACTGCTTTAAAACAGAGCTACTTGCCAAAAAAGCAGCCAAAAAAACCTACCCCAAAATGCTCCACAATGTCTGCTTTCCATCCTGGCATGCACCAAAAACTTCCAACAAACCTCTCCAATGTACTTTAAGCAAGTCCTTTGGCATCTACCACCAACTCCTCCTATCTCCAGTATGGTAACTGCACATGCACTTCACATTTACATATCCTGGTACTAAGTACTAAAATCAAACAGAAAGATTACTTGACATATGACAACAAATACGACTGACATATAACAACAAACAAACAAACAAGCCGTTTCTGATCAGTCTTCACTGTTGAATAAACATGTCAGCTGACAAAGATGCGCTTCAAATCTCCCATAATACACACGAATTTTTACTCCCTCAAACTTTTAAATGCTAGCATTACACCAATATGCACAGGGATTACCACTATGAGGCTGAAGTAAGTATCTTACTTGCAGATCCTACAAATTTTACTCACAGCATCACAATCCTGCATATGGTTGCAGAGTCAGGGAGCAATTCCCATTCAGAGCACCCACACAGCAACAGAAAGATGCATCTTCAAACTCTTCAGCATGCACTTTCACAGTGTGTTATTGTTATATTCCATGCAAGTTTTCCTCTATCTCAATATTAAACCTATTTTTCTCGTTTAAAAGTAAATTTAACAAATATTAGTTCTTGCACATATCCAGCCACACATTACGCATCATACAATAATCTTTGACTTAACCATAAAGTGAATTGTGCAATAAAATTATCACCACCTGTGTTCAAGAAATGATTTGTATTGATATCTTGGCACATATCTTTAAGTGGCTGACAAAACTAATGGAAATGGATGTTTTGTATTAAGGGTTTTCTTCTGTGAACATAAGAAATCTTCTCAAACACATTTATGGATAAATATAATTTTTTCCATAAATAAATTTTAAAATAAATATATTTTTCCATAAATATATTTATGGAAAAATACCATCAAAGCATATTGAAGTTACACTTTTTCCCTATTCTGAAGTTGATCAAACTAAAACATTTGTAATTGTTTCAGACTCTTATCCTATACAAGTCTAACTATGTCTTTGGAATTTACCTTCCTATCTCCACAACAAAAAATAAATATATAAAAAACCCCAATACTATAAATAATTAGAAGCAGTCATATGAACAATATTTTCAAGGGAATTATGGCCAAGAAATTCAGGTTTCTTAAACATTCTGCTACTGCACTGTAATACTTAACCAACATTTAATAAAATGAAAAGGTATTTTGTTAGGCAAAGAACATAGTTCTTTAAACTGTATTGTTCCACCAATAAAAAGAAGCACCTTGCAAATGGAAAATGGAAGGCCAGGCAAACTGAAGTTAAGATTTTATCATTAAATCTTGCTTGGCACTGCAGACACTGGCGGAATTGCAGACTAGCGATGTGTGTGCTTTTACTCAAAATATCATTTAAATATAATTTAACTGGTTTCTGGTATGTAAGAGCAGCAATACCAGGACAGAGCAAACGTCCATCTGTCCCAGTATCTTATATCAAACCATAGCCATAAGCAGATGCTAAGAGAAGAGAAGGAATAAAGGAAGCATTTATTCTGTTTCCCACTAGTACTTTTCCATTCCCCACCTGTTTTCATTTGGGACACCCTGAGCTGACTGTGGTTTCTAAACATTTAAGAGCAGTAAAATGAGGCCTTCCATATCCATCTGAATCCACACAATCTTTTAGCATTAACAATCCTTTGGCAGTAAGTTTTACAGTTCTCATAGCTATCCATTTGGTTTTCAGCCTGGTTCTGCTCAGCCTTATTAGAAGCACCATATTTCCATATGTCCAGAGCCCATCTCCAGTACCTTCCTTTCAGACCAAGAAGTGCCAGCCTAGTCTGCCACTCTCATCCAGAAGCCATTATGCACCTTTACCCATTGTCATCCCCTGAACCTTCTCCAGTCCCACATTGCCTTTGCAGACACCAGAACTGCACACAGTATCCAAGATGTGGTTAAATAACTGCTGGTTTATAGAGCATACAAACATCTGCTTTAGCCTCTACTTACGTTCTAATTATCCTCAACATAATAATCCTAACAACTGTTTAAGTGACAGATGACATTTTGCACATGATAAACTATAATCACACACATTAGGAATGGTATAGCTACAGCTCCTGATCTTTATTCCAAGCTGATGGCATTCAAGCAAGAGATCAATACACTAATAATTACACTATGTGTAATTCTTCCCACTCTTGGACTCACTGTCCTGTTGCCTGGTCAAATCTGTAAAACTGCCATGGCTTTGAAGTTGGGCTGTAGGAAAGAACTTACTTTATTGCTCTGCTCCCACATAAAATCAATATTGCTAAATGCTGATGAAAAAAACAATATCTGTTTTAAGCAAGACAAACATTTGTATACATACAAATCATTGTAAATTAAGTACTGAATTTCTGTGTGTACCTTCCCCAAACTGTTTCCATAAAACAAGTGAAACCTGGGGACAAAATTTCAAAAACACCACCTGCTCATTTCCATCATATTTTAAATAATTAAGTACTCAGCAAATGCAAATCCTAAAAAAAACCCACCTCTTATTTAATTTTAACTTGTACTACAATTAAAAAAAGAAACAAACATTGATCAGGTACTCATTTTTCTAGTAAGCATTGTTTCCCAAACCAACTCCAGTTACTACTGGCTCTGTTTAATGAGTGTGTTGCAGTCAAGTGTCCAAGAAACATTACATTTGACATTAAATACTCAGCATATTCTTTTTCCTTAAATAAAAACAATACAAAATTAAAAACAGACATCTGTATACAATCTTTTGTATACATACAATACATTTAGGTTCACCAGAGAATGTCAGCTGCAGAATCCACGGAAAAAATCTGTTCAAAGTTTGATGTTGACATGAGTTACCACCATCTATAGCCATCTAACTGTTAGTGTATTATTCACTGGCAGCACAATAATTTTGATCCCTAGCTAATCACCTCACTCCAAGTTAAATTACATAGATGTGACAGAGCAGGCCTTTGGGAAACCCAAAGCCATCCAAGTGTGAAATCTTCCAGTACCTTTCTTGACAGAGCATTTTGACAAGAATCCAAAAGGCCATGCAACAAACAGAAGACCAGGGAGAGGACTTGGACAGGAGCAATCTCATTTTGAACCATCTTCAGATCAGCCAGGCAAAAATGTGCTATTTTCACATAGAAACCCAGTAAGTCACCTTGAATTTTTTCCTATTTTCTGTTAGCAATTTATTTACAAGAATTTTCACTACTTAGAATTACATAGGCTTTTTCAAAAGTCATTTTCATTTGTTATTTTTAAGTGAGAATATTCTATTTCTACTATGCTGTACTAAAACAACACGGAAAAATATAACTACAAGATAATTTTTAAACTTTTGTCAAATGACAGGAGGGTGATATAACAATAAGCACTTAATTACCCAAACTCAGATCAGTATGTGCAAAACAGCATTATATTTAGTCATAAGGATTCCTTGCTGTTACCCTTAACTTGATCATTCACGTGTCAAATTTTGTTTTTCCAAGACTGCCTGCACTGTGTAAAGACCTGTTTCCAGGATACCTATAATTGTGCAGTACATAACATCTGTTGCTTTGCATTTTGAGAGCCTCACAAAGAATACTTTCCTATATTCACTTGAGTGTATGGACTGGCAGAACAGATATATTGTCACAGTTCAAATAAACTGACAACTACAGCAACTATTCAGTACTGAAAAGCATCCAACTAACTACCATCTGACGTTGCTCAAACAGGCAACAGCCAGGAAATTCAGAGTTCAGCACTGAATTCTGTTAATGAACTGACCATTTGTTTAAACTTGGAGCACACAGGTGAGAAACAGCCACATGCTGGACTAGAAACCTGTGAGTTACACCAAGTCATTGAAAAAACTGTTGTAAGTGATTTAATATATTCCTTTCACAACTAGGTGAGAAGCTGGGGAAGGAGGAAGTTCCATCAGATCTTAAACATAAGTGAATTGTGTTTCATCAAATCCCTTACAGGTCAGCTACCAGACATCAAATCTCACAAAAAAATTCAGGCTTACAATTTCAACTTTTTTAATAACACATGGTTTTACTGTTCAAATCTGCTCTTCAACTAAAGGGGGAAGAGTTCCTAAATTGCAAGTCTAGAGTTCCAAAACTACTTCCCTAGAGAAATAGTTTGAGATGTACCATCCACACTTTTAGTCCCCAGACACCTGTATTTCTGAAACAACCTGAACAATTGAGTTGGAAAATATTCTAGTCACTTATTTCAAGTCAGCAGTTTTAAAAGTTTTAAAAAAAAATCACAACCCCAAAAATTGACAGTTAATGTCTATGAGACAGGAATCAATTTAGAAAAGGATCCTGGTAAAACACAATTCTATAGCAGTCACAGCACTAAACGACAAAAAGGTCAAATTTTGAAAGGAAACAGCAGATACCACCACAAAACTAGCAGATGTTCCTAAAGGATCATCTGTACAAAAACATAAGCATATGTGAGAGAAATCCAACACTATCACGAAATCAGTTGGTGTCTAACATAATAGCAGTTCCTTATGGCAATATGGTAATACATGTATCAGATACTCAACACATTATGGTTTTTTGTCTGCACATACTGCTACAACATAAGTCATAAAAACCAGGACCACTGATTTCCTCAAAAGGAAAACATTAGTTCCACAACCCACAAATGTTAAGGTACACAGACTACTCTGTTCTTCAGGTTATGTTCTCAGATTTTCTGCCACTTAAGCTTTTTCATAAATTGTCTTAGTAGGATAAAAATACCTTTAGAGAACTGCATGTCCTGAATAAATACTTCCTTCTAAAGGCAGTGCATAACATAGCCAGGCATACCTAAATGAAACAGCAAACAAAAAGGGATTTCTTCTATCCAATATCTATTTGTTTGGGTTTTACATAATTGCAACAGTATCTATTATTTACCTGCTGCTTCTGTGACATACATAGTTAACAAGACATTTACAAGGAGAGGAAAATTGTTTCTCTAAGTTTAGTTTTATTGAATCCAACAAGAGCAGATGACAGACTTCCCTGCTTTTATTTCTTTTTTGCAGCTGCAGAAAAAAATTCACTTTCATGCATCTTCCAATTAATTACGCCTAAAAGTTAAGATAAGCAGGCAACATTTGATGCAATAGAAAAAGACAAAGGTGCATAATAGAGGGTACAGATTTGGGGATGATATGGTAAAAGGACAATCAAAGAAAGAATACAATAGCATCTAGGATCTGAAAGAGGGAGGGGCTAAAAAAATTAGTGTTTCTGAAGGGACAAAAACCAGGATAATTAAGAAATTGAGATAAGACATTTGACTGCATATCCCTACTTCAATAAGGGATTTGATTGCATATTCTTTAATAATTTTAAAAAAACAATAATTTAAACTGAGAAAGTGACTCAGTGTTACAGCACCATTGTGGATATGAAAACATCACTAGCATGGGCATCAAAGATTGGTTAGCATATCAACTTATTTTTTAATATACACCTTTGGATTCTCTCCATCATGCTCTGTAAGCAGGACCATCATTTGACTCTTGCACGCCTTTGCCAAAAGGCATAGCCAAGAGTGAACTGTGAACAAGATAATTATGGAACCTTGATACCTTTTTTAAAAATAATTCACATTCTACTCCTCATTACCTCATGATGTCTCCTCTAACTCTCCAGTGATTCCCCAGGCTGTATCACACACCCCCTCACTCCACAGCACCATCCTGCATGTCTCCCTGTCTGCCCAGGAACGCTCCAGCGTCCCCTCCAGTCCTTTCATCCCTCCCGCACACATCAGCTGCCCCAAAGCCCCCACACTCCCATAACACATCATCTCAGCCCCACCACAGCGCTCCTGACTGCCCCTGATGCCCACCCATCTCCCTGCAATCCCCTGCTCAGCAGCCAAAGCCCAGCACCAGCCACGCCTGGCTCGTTCCTGGTGTGCCAACTGGCCCATGGCGCACAAGGTGCTGTGCCAAGCACCCAGCCAGGCACCAGCCTCGCTCCCCAGGCAGGCAGAGGAGAGCAATAAAGCAAAGCACAACCTTATCTCTAATAATACAACATGGCAAAGACCTAATTATTACACAGTGCTACAGGAGAAACAAAGGAAAAAATCTCACCCACAAAAACAAAACCCAGCACCTTTATCCAAGCCTAAAACTTGCTCAGTTTATGGCCTACAAGAGCTTTAAGATAACACAAACCACAAATTCATCAACAGAAAGTCTTACGTTAAACAGGCCATAAAGTAGACTTACTTTCCATGAAAGCTAAATAAATCCTGTTATTTCAAATTCCCATAGCATCAGAATCCAGCTCACTAACACAGGCAGAACTTAATGTGTATGCAAACCTGAACACACAAATATAATTTTCAAGAACTAGCACAGAAACTTTTTTCCTGAACAAAGTTTTAAATATCTGATCTCTCTCTTTGGAGGTAGAGAATTAAAGTGCATATAAAAGGCCCTATTAGGTATCCAGAGGATGTTAGCCCTTTTCAATGTAAGCAAAGAGGTGGATAAATGTGTGAAATACAAGAAAGAATAGAAAGAATGAAACAACCTAAGTTGTGCCACAAACACGTGAACTGATCTTCTGATAAAGGAAAAAAAAAACCACATGGACAGTCAAGATATGTTCAAAAGTCCCCTGAAATAAAGAACAAAATTTAAGACTCCTTTAATTAGTGTATCCTATTTCCATAAATACTTTTCAATTTCCACAATAAATTGTAGATTAGTAAATTATTTTGCAGCTTCATAGAGCAGTTTTCTAAAATACATTAATTTTACAGACTTCCTGGAAAAATATTTGAGTGCTTTATAAGTTTAGATACCATGGGATTGTTTAAAACTGCATGCTTTCTTCCTTCAATTTACATCCTAAAATGTACATATGTATATAAAATGTCACATATTTATGTGGCACATGTCACTTTCAGTTACACTTCATATTTCTTACGTCTCTTCCTTAAAAATAGTTTTTCTGTTTGGATAACAGATAAGCCACTTAGAGAAAATATGTTCTCTACATGTCAGAAGTAGAATCAAAAGCTTTGAATTCAGTCCTCTTGGAACTTCAGTAATTCACATTTTGTAACAGCCAGTTTCCATTTCCATTATTCCTGACTGACCGATAGACTGACAGATGTCTTACTTTAGAGATCCCAAACAGACTATTGGTATCTATTTCAGCCACATCTGTTCCTAAATAGCCTTGGCAACAGGCCACTATGCACTCGGAATTAATTTTAAGTCCTTTATTGCTGACTCTTTCACTGTTGAAATACATCAGTGATTCTTTTTTCCTTATTGCTGCACTTCCACAGAATATCTGTAAATCTATATTTTAGATTAACAGCAACAAGAACTATAGCATACTATAGATAAGAATAGTATGCTTATTATTAATTAATTTAAATTAATTATAAAAATATATTTTTTTATTTTATTCATTGTGAAATATATATTCAACAGTACATTAACCTCTGGATTGCTCCAAGATCTTATTTTCTTGTTTGTTAATTAATTTAGAAATTATGTTCAATTACTTATAATTAAAAAGCAAGCTTTATCCAAATTATTACTATTATTATCCCAATAGGCAGCCCAGCCCAAAGGCTGTCAGTCAGAGAATAACTTCATGTGCAGTTTAGTACACTACACACACACAAGAAATTACACTTATAAAGTTTATCAGGATGATCAAAATCCTCCAGGCTTCACATACTGGTAAAGCACTGGACAATTGCCAGTTTTGTTACATTTCCTACCTGTCAGAAATCTGCTGAAAAACTGCAATTATTGTTAATCAGGAAACTCTGTGGCAAACTTTAAAAACATGCTGGAGGCTTTAAAAATTATCAGAATTACAGTCTTTATTTAACAACAAAAAAACCTGTGTGCATAAAGAGGATACAAATGATCTTCTAGGAACTTAGAAAAATCACATATAATATTCAAATCTGTACTTAAGATCGCTTTCGCTGCTGTAGTTTTGAAGCAGCACTCAAAATGAGTGAACCTCCCCAGTTCAGGGCTGGAATATTAATATACAAGTCTTGTCTTTTTCTTAATTTCCATTATTATAGCACAGGAATGACACATAGAAAGAGGCTAGAGAGAAAAACTACCAACTACTGCCTGTGAGCTCTGTGTCTCATTGAGGCGCCCAGTGCACTGTTAAAGGCAAGCAACCAGCTATGGGCCAAGGGGTTCTGCCTGCAGGGAGGAGAACAGGCTCAGCTGAGCTGCATACCCAGGCTGGAGCTGCAGCCTTTCCAAGGGGGCCCTGAGCTGTGCCTCACTTGTCCACATTCCCACCTGACACATTCCACAGGCTCCACACCCAGCCACCTGCCCAAGACTCACTTCTGCCATAAGCTCTGTGATAACAAATAACACACAAAACTCATAATGGGCCATGCTTATTTCAGAGGTAGGAACTTTGCTGTGGAGTGAACAGCAAAGGAGGCCATCAAAAGTCATCAGCAAGCATGGGTAGCCAAAAACCTCTTGGAGACAAGAGCTGCAGAACTCCAGGACAGAGTAAAGGAGGAAGTCCTCCTGATAATCAGGCTGCCTAGAGCCCCCAGCAGCAGCACAGTGGAGCAGAACTACACATACATACATCCCTGTGACATGACTGGGCCCAGGCACAGCAAACGTCCCCTGCCTGGGGACTTTGAGCTGCAGCTTTGAGCTCTGGTGGAACCTGGAGGAGCCAAGGCTGCACAAAATACCACGTGTAAGAACAAACAATCGGAACCTCAGAGCTGTGGATGACAAACGACAACTTCAGCAAGACAGGAATACATCTGGAGAACTATGGGGGATGGGAGGTTAGGAAAAAGGGAACAAAGCAACTACCTTATGGTTCTCTGATTTTGACAGACTGTAGCAATTGCCATAGAAAAAAGACCTTTCCCTAAAATAGGAAGAATTGCTACAAATGAGTCCAAGCAAGATATTCTGCAGTGCTTGCAAAGCGTGAAGACCTGGCTTGACCTCTTAGAGCCTCAGGCAAACTACATGAGGAAGCTTTTGGGTTGGAGAGAACATGCATAAGCCAAATCTCAGTGGAAAGACTTGTCCAGAGATCTTTTAGCCATCTCTGAACACTCCACTGCTGTACTTATCTACGAATGAGACCCTACCACAGATGGCTCCTCCCAGCACCGGGACAGAACACCCCAGGGTAAGTGCTGCTGGGAGCCAAGAATGAGGGAAAGAAAAAACATTCAAGCTCCAGAACCTGTGTTTGACTGCTGCAACTGCAGCCTCTCAAAAATGAAACTATTCAGCAGCTCAATGCCACATAGTATAAAACCAAATTACCAGAAAAGAAGTTTCAGCATATATTTAATACATGTGCAGTAAAAGCTCAAATCCTGATAAAATTGGCAACAGTTTGTCAGTGCTGCTTTTCATAGGACTCCTGAAGTCCTGCCATCTGCTACAGGTCTGACTATAGGCACTGCTAACGTCATTACCTCTCAGGAGCTATGGAAAGTTTCTGGTGTGTGGATGAAAGCAGCTGAGAGGGATGAATTTTTCCTAGGAAAACAAACAAACCAAACCAGTCAAACAAAACAAAAAAAGCCAAAACCACACAAATTCCAAAACACAGAAAATACTCCCCATCTCTGGAAGCATGAAGCAATATACACCAGAATCTATTCTTCCTGTCTGCACCTTAATATCCTTCCCTGATGACAATTACAAGACAATTACAGACCCTAGTTCCTGATATATGGCAATTTAACCTACATTAAAGGAGGCAGAACATAAAGTGACAGACATATTAGAGCTCTACACACAGAACTAAATAATTAATAAATCACACTACAGATCACATACACAGAGACCTGTAGATAGTCCCAAATGAGAAGGAAGAGAGCCTCCAGCGCTAGCAGCATTACCTACGGCACCCAGACCGGCTCCCCAGGAGGAAGGGCTGTGCCCCACACCGGGTGTGCGGGCGATCAGAACTCAGCAGTCCGGCTGCAAAGCAGGTATTTCAGTGTGAGTGCAGCACTGCATTAACACGGTTACACTGTGCACAGGAGAGGAGTCAGCAGCAGGGCATGACTGTGTACTTGATCAGTTTCCATAGCTCTGCTATCCCAACATTAAATGAACCATAATGACTTCACCTGCGAGCATCTAACTACTTCTTTGCTTCACTAAATGCTGACTCCATGGTGATGAGATCTTACCTACAGGAACTTTTAATTTCTGTCCAATACACTTCTAAAATAAATGTGGTATTTTAAGCCTGGACAAGCAAACCATGCCATCCCGGGAGGCAAACACGCTGCCTGGAAACTGCATTCCTGAATACAACTTTGACTTCTCTTTAATGTAAACACTGGGAGGTCACTGAAATAAACAAGGACGTTTAGGAGTGTGTACGCAGTTTTACAACTATATGTATGTTTCAACAGTTTCTAGGAAAAAGGTATCTATTTGGATATGTTCAAGCAGCACTCCTTTGTTTCTTAAACTTTCGTATATAATTTGTTTCACTTGATCAAATCCTGTAACCACACTTTCTCAGCGTGTTGCCGTGTGAACGCCATAGAGCAACGACGACCTGCAACAGAAGCCTCATCACAAAACTCAGACACATCGCGCAAAACCATACTCTCCTCTCTGTGCTCTAGCTTATGTACCTGCCAAAGAGTATAAGCCGGGAAAAGTTGATGCCGCAGAAACAAAATCAAATCCTCTTACTGCTCTGCCTGGGGCTAAAGAGGCCATACAAACATGCTCTCTACCTTCTGTCCCTTCCGTATGACCCACCAAGAAGACAAGACTCTTGCCAGAGAGAGCTGGTTCAGGTACAAGACACTCAAAGCGTTATGAACAATTTCTGTTTCTCTTCAGTCAGCAAAGTAACCCCGAAGGGAACAGAGGTGCCCGCAGCACTGCCTCTAAGCACTCTACTGCAATCCCGGGTTAGGGTGCCTGTCCCGCGCTGCCCGGAGGGCCCCGGCCGCCTCTCCCCGCGGGCCCCAGCTCGCCCCGCCCTGCCCCGTCCCACCTGTGGGGCTCTCGGGCAGGATGGGGCTCCAGCGGAGCCGCCGGGCGCTCAGCACCACGTCGCAGCTCCTCTTGCCGATCTCGAAGATGCCCCTGAGGAGCGGCTCGTCCCCGGCCCGGGCCGGCGGGGCCGCGGCCAGCGGGGCCACCCTGCGCCGCCGCTCCTGGGGCGCGGCCCGGGCGCGGCCCGCCGGACGGGGGAGCGGGGCGGGGGCGGCGGCGCCCGGCATGGCGGCAGCGGCACCCCCGCTCCGCTCCGGCCCCGCCGAGCGTCCGCGGCCCGCCGGGCCCAGCAGCGCCCGCCCCGCCCCGCAGGCGGGGCCGCACCGCCCGGGGGCCGGCGGGAGGGCGCCCGGGCCGGGCCGGAGCTTGGGCCGCGTCCGTGCCTCGCCGGCAGCCGCGGGACAGCGGGGCTCCGCTGCCGGGACACCGGGACAGCGGGGTTCGGCTGCCGGGACAGCGGGGCTCGGCTGCCGGGACAGCGGGACAGCGGGCTCGGCTGCCGGGACAGCGGGGTTCGGCTGCCGGGACAGCGGGACAGCGGGGCTCGGCTGCCGGGACACCGGGACAGCGGGGCTCGGCTGCCGGGACAGCGCGGCCGCCCCGGCGCCGGGCAGAGCGCAGAGCGGCACCGGCCGGACCCGCGTCAGGTGCGCTGCCCGCGGCGAAGAGCGGCCCGAAGGCACTCGGGCATCGCAGCGCTGTGCTCTCCTCAGTTACTTCTGCAAGGAAGGAAAGCTCCCACTACAGAAATTAATTTTCCTTGTCAGAGTGCCAAGTCTTCCACTTTTCTGTTATCATTAACAATATTGCTATTCCTTAGCTTCAGAAAACTACGATGTAAAGTTCTAATAGCCCTTCCGTACTAAAAAGGCTGAGTCTTTCACAAGTTGTGACTCTGACATAACCTTAATGTAAATACCACGCTGGCATTCCTGCTGCAAAACAGATTATTGCCATAAACCCGGGTGGAGGCATCATCCAGCTGTACCCTTTATTCATAAGAATGCAAAACATTGCATTCGAGCAAAACAGTGACTTGGAGTCTGCTACTCACTCGTACTAGAACAGATCCGCTGTCAAGTGGGCCAGTGCCGAAGGAATACCCAGGAGGTTGCGTAGTCATCCCTCATCCTCAAAGCTTGAAAGCAAGGGAGGAAGACCACTTTACTCTTGCTCTATGAATGATAGAACTTTACTGCTTGGAAATACGACAGTTTTACTCACAGCTGCTGTAAGGTTCACTGGTGACAATCATGTTAGAGTGCAGGGCCAACTCCCGTTTATAAGGTGCTTCTGAGCCTGTAAGGGCTAAACTTGGAAAATTATAAAGTTTTATAATGTCATGGTGGCTTGCTAGGGCGTGAAAGTTAACAAAAAGTTCAGTAATTTTATCTTTTATGTTTGTCACAATACAAATGTAACTGTCCTCCTGAGAAATAAGCAATATATTGAAAACATTGCCCTTTGCTGATACAGTTTAAGCCACATGTTAGAGTATCCTGTGATGTTTAGCCTTGTAGAAGAGAGTCAAACCAGCCAAGAGCTCACAAGATGATGCATGTTTTCAAGGCATGTTGCCTTCTGTCATAATTCCATAAAGAACAGGAACAAGCTACTTATTATGTAGCTGAGAAGACAGGTTTAAGACACATTTTAAAAAGTCATCATGGTACAACTTTTTGATACTTATTTCCATCTATTACTTTGCCATGTTTAATGTATATTCCAAATATTTGTTAAATATGCAGCCTGTTTTCAATTTGCATCAAGCCAATTATACAGCTTTTACTGAAATGCAGGCCTCACCAATTTGCCTTTCTGAATCACATGACCACATAAGGTTTAGGTTTGCTTAAAACCTTTAGTACTTATTACAATTTTTGTTTTGTTCCTTAAGTCTTTTTTGTTGGGATATAAATATCTCAACTGCAAAGTAATCAGATAGAATAAGGTATAAATAATTGAAATTATGTGTAGAGTGCAGAAGTTTTGTGCAAAATATCTTTAAACAAAAAAAAAAAGACTGATGAGGCAGGAAAAACTGTGAGCCAAACAAGCTTGCCTTAACTTTTATCATTCTGATACGGCAGTAGATGATCCAATTCAATTTGTGCTTGTTATTTGGTGTCAGTGATCTTTAATGTGTTTGCACTGATGTCATTCAAAAGGAAAGCTAAATCATTAACTGGAAGATAAAGCATAATATGAAGCTAGGTATAGTCAAATCTCTTTTGAGGCCATATGCCCTCTATAATTCCCTGCAGTCATTTGTATTTGTTTCTGGGACAATTTATTAGCCTATACCACCTAGTGTATATTATGTATTACCACCAGATAATTTCTCCTAAGGTAGAGGAAAGGGTAAATTGATAACTGGCTTAGAACCCTAAAATAATAGTGTTTTCAGTACCACCAGTGGGAAAGTACTGCAATCCCTAAGAGACTTGTAATATCCTTTGACTGATGTAATTAAAACTTCTAACACCTTCTTATAGGCATTACTTGAAAAGTCTATTATATCAGTAACAGTTAAGGTACTAAATATATTAGATAAAAACATAAAATAGTAAGAGAACTTAATAGAATAGTAACAAAACCCATAAAAGTCTGTTCATTGTGTTTTGCTGCTGTTCAAAAATCCTCAATGACCACAATTCTTTCTAAATCTGAGACAGACACTTTTTTCCTGGGGGCAAAGATTCCAAACAAGTCTATTATAACAGCCTTTTTTTTTTTTTTTTTTTTTAGTTATCACAAATTTCAGGTTGCACATTGAATTTGGAAATGCATGGAATAGTCCAACAATATAATTTTATCAATTTTTCTAGGCTGTGTCTGGAATTATCACACATAAAACTCCCTTTAACTTTCTTGTAAGAAATGGTTATGTGTATGGATGATCTAATGTGGTATCTTCTGTTCTTGTAACAGAGAAAGAAGATGCAAGACAGTCAGTAGGAATTGTACAGCAGGCATTCAAGCAGCATGGAGCACTGGGCCTACATTCAACAGAACAGGGAAGTCAGGGGAGGGTGTTAGACTCCATCAAAGACCCAAATCATCGGCCAGGTTTGCAATGATGAGGCAAGTCTGCATCAGCAGGGTTCAGAGCCAGGTCAGGATTGTGGCTGAGCTGCAGAACATCATCCCACACCATCTGGAACTGAAAAAGTTGTAGTCCCAGAAGGAACTTGAATGGAGCTCCAGGCTCATGTTTAGGGTCAGTGAGGGGGTTGCAGGTGGGGATGCTCAGGGTTCTAAAGGCTCAGTACTGGCTTCATGGGCCTTGCAGCCAGAAGAACAAGAGGAGGAATTCTGAGGAACAGTAGGAGCAGGGTGCTTCAAAAAGGAAATGGGGTTTAGAGTGATTACAAGTCAGGTAGGAGCCCATATACCTGAGCAAGGTAAACAGAACTGCGTGTAGCTGAGTTCAACAAGAGCCCAGCCAGCCAGACAAACCCCTTGTATCAAGGTAGGTCCAGCGTCAAGCTGAAAAGCACAGTCATTAGGTCAGGTCAGGTGGCAGTACCAGTGTCAGTGGTAGCCCAGCAGCCACCAGGGAAGTTTGTGTTATCAAGGCAGGTCCAAAGTCAGACAAGAATTTTGAGTTTGTGGGTCAGGACCCAGATATGGCACAGACAGGGCTGCAATAAGATGAAGGGAGACACCACGCTTAAGAGCCTCTTCCAAACCACAGATCTTGCATGAAGGAGAGGAAATCTCCCTTGTGGTTTCTTAGAGTTTGTTCTCAGCAGTCTGGACCCAGGGGAGGTTTTGTCCCAGGTCAGGGTGCTGGCCTTGAGCACAACCAGATGGCCTAGGAGAGGGAAGCACCCTATGGACCAAGAGGTAGTGGGAAACAAGGAGAGGAGCTAAGCTCTCCTTAACTAACAGTGTCTCTTTCTGGAAATCATCCCTTGCTCTCTAAGCTACTAAGTAGTGAGAGCCTCAGAACTCTTTTGCAGAAGAACCCTGTGAAGTGAAGAAAGAGGTAGGACAACCTGTGACAGAAGTAGTGAGTGAGGGAAGTGCAGCTAGTGTTAACTGAAGGACAGCAAGTGGGTAAAGCTTGCTACTGGAAAATATGTCCTCCCACCTCAAAAAAAGTGTCTGTAAAAATGCAATGAGGTATCTAGGCCAGTTTTGGAGTCATAAGAAATGTGACGTTCAAGTTAAGGAACAGGAATTTAGACCAGAAGCAATAAGGGGACACTCTGGGGAAAACATCCCCATCCTAGAGCTTTTGACTGAACATTTCTGGTAGCTGACTTGTTTTCTGTAGCTAATGGAGATTTCCTTCTGGAGAAACCTGAATTTTGAAGTTGGCAGCGTACCCTTGGCTTGTATGTTTTTCTGGCTACAGTGTGTGTTTATACAATGAGGGTTTCGTGTATAGTCAGTTATACTTCAGCTGTTCATTCACAGATATTAGCCCTCCTAAGTATGCTCCCTTCTTACATTTCTACTTCAGAAAATAAATTTTGTAACTCTTAATATTAATTCAGCTCTGTTGAATTGGTTTACCATGAAGAAGCGACATTAAGCAGAACACCAATTTTTGGCATGATAAGCAAAGCCATAATTATTCTGAAGGAAAATGGTATAAATGGTCTGTAGAAGAGGGCACCACTATTGCTGTACATCTTCAAATTTTCAAAAGAAGGAAAGCCTTAAAGAACAGAGAAAAAAAATGTAGATAAGGAAATGGACAAACCTTTGCAAAGAGAACAGTGAAATTATTATGCAGGTATAAGAAGCTGCAAAAATGCAGTCTGAAGTTGCAGACATTCGTGATACTCCCATGAACTGAAATTAATCAGAACAATAGAGAAAAACGTGGTAATAGGAAGAATATTAAATGAGAATGCGTTGCTCAGGGTATATTGTCTTTTCTTTGCATTAAGGCTGGTATCTTTTTAAGGTAATTTTCTCCTGCTGAATCTTATTGTCTCTTGCTTTGTCACAGTGTTGGTAAACATGTAAATATTAGTTGTTTATATTTTATTTCATGCAAAATGCAGTGAACTCTATGCTGCAAACTATTACAAGCTAGGGAATTGAAAACTAGGGCTGGTATTCTATGTTTTACATACCCTTTAGGCAGCCTAAATACTTAAGAGAATGCTTTGAGAGCATTGTCAGTTTTAATTTTGTATTGCATAGCTTCTGACAGTTTGTTAAATACATATATGAATTATTTAAAAAAACACTTATGTAGATATTAGTGTATTTGTAGATCTTCAGCTCACTGTTTCAGTATGTATTTATGTACTGTGTTTTTCAAGGATTTTTTGTAATATGGGATTTTCAGATAAGGAGAAAGTGTAGACCATTTTTAATTTCTGAAATAATTACCATACCACCCATTTGGTCAATAAAAACAAAAACCAATTTCTGCATATTTTCCCTGATACAGCACCAGGCAGAACTCCAAGTTTCATTTCTGTTCTTCCTCAATAGAAATGACTGATAAATTAGTGGGTTTTGCTTGATTTTTTAAATTGTAAGATACCTTTAATATATATAAAAGAGAATGAAATGTAACTCTGTAATTTTTAAAACTATTTGAAAGAATGGTTCTCTGACCAGAAGTATTGTTGTACTTTTAAAAAAAGAGACTTGTGCTTTTAATATGTCAGAAGTAATTGATAAGGTCAAGGTGGATCTAGTTTTAATCAGTTACAATATTGAAATAATTGTGAGATGTCTTTACTTTTACAAAAGATAGAATTGTTTTTCTTGCCCTCAGTAGTTAGTTTAGAATTATTTCTACTAACCCTTATTGCCTCTGGAATTGCATGTTGCTTTTCCATATTAGTTTATTAATATTCTTTAACAGTATCTTTTGGAGAAAGAGGCTCTCTGCTTTCTTCTGGTGAATCCAGGAATCTTGGTTCTCCTTGAATCGACTTCCCTTCACCTGGAGACTCCTCCTGAGTGCACTGGGCCAAGGTCTGATGTTGTTCAGGCACATTGTTCATTTGGGCTGGGTAAAACCAGAGAGTTCAGTCTTCCAGGCATCTTGTGGATGTAACCTGGAATTCCACCATTTCAGACTCCTCAGCTGTGTCTGTCACAGCCAGCAATGGGTCCACAACCTCCACAGATCCTCTTCTGTTGTTCCAGAACACCAAGAAGGGAACAGCTGCTAGTCATGACTGTTTCTTGTGTACTGTACCTGCAGATTTAACCTCAAGCACGCACTGGTGGCAGAGCAATTTCTGCGGTCAGAAGAATGTCATAAAGAAGAAGGGAAAGGCCATTGGTCACAACCAGCCCTAAAAATAGAGTTTTAGGCCTGTGCTGGCTGACCCAGTGTGTGTGTGGGCACAAACCAACCCCAGAGTTGTCTCTGCATGCGGAAGTTGGATAATCCCACTGTAGCCTTAGTTAATTAGCGATATGTTCATAGGATAGGAACAGTGTGAGTAATTCTTTCCATTAAAAGAGACCTTGATAGACCTTCCTGTGGGAGTCATGAGCAGAAATTTCAACATTTGGCTTGATGTTAATAATATGAAAGAAATATCATGGAGACATCAGAAGCATCAGCAAAGCAGGGGATGGGGGAAGGTCTCCAGTATTTTATAAGGGTGGTGATGGGGAAAAAAATCACCCAAAACTAATTGAAATAAGAAAACTCGCAAGTGATTTGTAAATTAGAGCCTCTAGTTACTAAAATGCCTAATTAATTTTCCTTATTAGATTGCTCATAACATTAAAACATTACTTTCTCTGAAGTATCACAGTAGCAAATACTGAGATAGCCTAGATAGATCTTTTAAGTAGGTTGCATTGGCTGGAAGAGTTGAATTTTGTTATCAATAGTGGAAAAAGAAAAGGTAATTGAAAAGGTTTCTTGTGCTTTGGAAATGCCTTCCAAATATTCATTAAACATTTAAGCAACTAAATTTGCAGAATATGTTCCTGACATTGGCACTGGTTCTGTGGTATTTCTCTCATCAGATGGAAGTACTGTGTGTTATGCAGAGTGCATTCATGCATAAACAATATCATTTTCATAAATTAAAACCTCCCCTGCAGAAGGAACATCTGTGCCTGCCTTTGAATAAAAGATGGTGGCATGTGAGTTGCCCCTTGACTGACTAGAAGAATCCTTGTATTTAGGAGGAAGGTGCGTAACCAAAAGGCAAGCAAGCCTGGGTCAGCTTTTTCAATTTTATCTGAAAAATCATCATTCATTTATCCCCCTCGGCTTATCTAGGGCACCCTTACCTATATTGCCACTGACTGGGAAAGGTTTATGGGTGCTTGAAAAGTTGCCTTTTGCGTTCTTTCATTTCAGATTCAGCAACAGTTTTCGCGTGTGGAGCTGCAGGCTCTGGCGAAATGCAGGG
Organism: Ammospiza caudacuta; assembly: GCF_027887145.1. NCBI lineage: Eukaryota > Metazoa > Chordata > Aves > Passeriformes > Passerellidae > Ammospiza > Ammospiza caudacuta. The sequence goes on along the minus strand of NC_080600.1, from coordinate 20,444,969 downwards.
AGATGCTGCAAAATGCATCAGTCGGCGTCGCAATTAAGTTTTAGCATGTTTTTAAGGCGGAAGCCTGGCAGCAGGGGCTGCTGAACTGCTAGGGCAGGTTTGCTATGCTTACACGTTGGATTTCCGTAGCTACAAACACCTTTAAAATAGACGCCAAAAGCTTGCTTTCTCCTGGGGAAAAAAATGCCCTCATCCATAGGAAAGCTTGTTTACTTTCTGCTGGGTTTAGCTGAAATATTTATGAAATACCCCTGCTTTGCGACAGGCTTCATGTAAAGTATTTCAGGTAACGTCTTAAATCTGTTTCTGACGGTCGGAGGCAAAGACCTGTTGATAATTGTTCCCGGTCATTAGGGGAATTGCTCTCCCGCAGGTTGTGTCTCCGGTTTTCTTAAGCCTCAGAATAATCAGCGAAGATTAAAGGAATACGTTTCCCGTCTGCAAAGGGGAAGGGACGATCAATCGATAGCGCGGGTCCAGGTCTGCCTTGCGGGGGGAAGGCGCACCTGCTGCCCAAGCGCGGGGACCGAAGCGCCCGCTCCCGGTGTGCGGGTCCCGGCCGGGGCTGGCTGCGGACACCCCGGGAATGGCTGCGGACACCCCGGGAATGGCTGCGGACACCCTGGGGCCGGCTGCGGACACCCCGGGAATGGCTGCGGACACCCCGGCAATGGCTGCGGACACCCTGGGGCCGGCTGCGGACACCCCGGGGCCGGCTGCGGACACCCCGGGGCCGGCTGCGGACACCCCGGGGCCGGCTGCGGACACCCCGGGAATGGCTGCGGACACCCCGGGAATGGCTGCGGACACCCCGGGGATGGCTGCGGACACCCCGGGGCCGGCTGCGGACACCCCGGGAATGGCTGCGGACACCCCGGGGCCGGCTGCGGACACCCCGGGGATGGCTGCGGACACCCCGGGGCCGGCGGGCAGAGCCGCGGGCGGCAGGGCCGGCACCGGGAGCCCGGCAGGGCCGCACCGGCAGCCGCAGCTCCCAGCGAACGGCGCTCCGGCCCCGCTCCCCTCGTCCAACAAATCAGCATTGCAAATAGCCGGGTCTATCTGTAAACAAACGAACGCCACCCCCCACCCCAGGCCCGAGCACTTCTCAAGTAAAGAACCCGTGTCCTTTTTTTTAGACCAATTTTATTCTACAAATAATAAGTGTTGCACCTTTCATGAGCTATCCGAATAAAACAATAATCCCATAGGAATTACTTACACTAAGAAAAAAAATCACATTTAAGGAAAAATGCAACATTCGACCAAATGTTCAATACTATGTTGTTGCCAAAGGATGGATTTTTTTTTCTAAAATCCCAGTGTGCATTACACCATAATATACAGGATTACAAACAAAATTACAGTACAGATTGATTCCAGTTGAACCAGCGTTACATTTCAAACAGCACTTATTCTGGACTGCATTGTACATGCAATAGCTATTGTTCTAATTACGGATTAAATGGTTTGAATTTGTTTCAAGCTACCGTACTAATCGACTACAATAGGTATATAGCCCGACTTTAACGACCTGATTAGATTTCGGTTCAGATTTATAAGATGAGCATATGACAACCACGGATTGTGTGAACGTGTATAAAATCATGCATTTATAGCGCCTGGAAACATTAACATCTTCAAGTTATCTTTAAAAAAAAACAAAACAAAAAAAAAAAAAAAAAAACAAACCAAAACAAACAAAAAAAAAATCCAACAAACCAAAAACCACGGAATGCCAAGGGGTTCAAAGACTAAAAAGAAACAGTGCAAATTGTATGTGATAGTCAAGCAGCTTTCGATTTAAAAAAGGTGTTGGCATTTGCTTATAATCTTTATATACAAGTTTGTGCAAGTAATGTGTTGAAATGATATGTTTTAATAGAAAATAAGTCTATCGTTCTTATATCTTCTCAAGACCTAGGGGATCTGGTTCTTATTGTACGGGGTAAAGGAAAAAGAAATTAAAAAAAGAAAAAGAATGAAAAAAGAGACTTGGATAGGAAAGAAATCGCCCGGATTGTGCATTTTTTTTTTTCTTCTTCATCTATTTGAAAAGGAAAGAAGTGCTAAGGCAACATAACTTCTCTAAGCACTTTTCTGCTGGTTTAAATTAGTTAAATCATTTTGTATAAATTAGATATAATTCTACCTTTCCAATATGTATAAAAATTGATGAAGCTGCATGGTTTAAAATAGGAAATTCACGTTATAAAAAGTCATTAAAAATTCTGTACAAAATCACAACAAAATAATTCAGCATGGGAAAGGTAACAAGTAGTAAAACGTTGGTTGAAAAATATAGATTTCATATATATTTTGTAATTGGCCCATCGCTAGTTTAAAAATTGCATAGATCCTAATTATTGCTTGTGATTTTGTTATCCCGATCAGGTAATTGACGCGATCCCAATGCCCCTACCCCAATTTACAGCGTCGCTCCGAGGAGCGGCAGCGCGGACAGCGGGCGAGCGGGCCCGGGGCGGCGGCGGGACCCGCCGGGCCGCCCGCTGTAAACAAGGCGGTGGCGGGCGGCGGGCGCGGCTCCCGGCGCTCCCTGCGGCCCGGGCCGGGGGCTCAGTCGTGGAAGATGGCGTTGAGCTGGGCGCTGAGGACGCGCTCGTGGTGCGGGTGGCCCTCGTAGGGCGCCAGCCCGTCCACCGGGATCTCGCAGCGGGAGGCGGCGGGCGGGAAGATGGCGGCGTGGGCGGGCGCGGCGGCCAGCGCGGCGGCGGCGGCGGCGGGGTAGTGCATGGAGAAGGCGTAGCTCTTGTCGAAGTCGGCGGCCGGCTCGTGCTTGAAGGAGAAGTTGCCGTTCACGCTGAGGGGCGGGCTGAGCGGCCCGTCGAAGGCGGGGCTGGCGCCCTCCGCCAGCCCGCTCTCGAAGAAGGGCTCCAGCGCGGCGCCGTAGGCGTGCGGCGGCTTGAGGTGGAAGAGGTGGGAGCTGTCCATGGTGCCGTAGGGCGGGCTGGGCAGGCCCGGAGACTGGTACGGGTAGGGATGCGCCGGGAAGGGCGCGCCCGCCGCCGCCGCCGCCACGTGCGGAGGCACCTCCTGGCTCTGCTCGGGGAGGAAAGTCCGCGGGTTGAGCTGCAGGCAGCCGGCCACCAGGTTGGTGGTGGGCTGCGACAGGCCCTTGCAGAGGGTCTGCACGAAGGACACCAGGTCCGGGCTCTTGCCCGAGCGGAGGATCTCGGAGAGCGCCCAGATGTAGTTCTTGGCCAGGCGCAGGGTCTCGATCTTGGAGAGCTTCTGCGTCTTGGAGTAGCAGGGCACCACCTTGCGCAGGTTGTCCAGGGCCGCGTTCAGCCCGTGCATGCGATTGCGCTCCCGGGCGTTGGCCTTCATACGCCGCAGCTTGAAGCGCTCCATGCGCGCCTTGGTCATCTTCTTCTTCTTGGGGCCCCGCCTCTTGGGCTTCTGGTCGTCGTCTTCCTCCTCCTCCTCTTCCTCCTCCTCTTCGTCCAAGTCGTCCTCCTCGTCCTCCTCCTCTCCGTTCCGCAGGGAGTCCTCCTCGGCCTCGGCGTGCAGACCCTCCAGGTCCTCCTCCTTCTTGTCCGCCTCGTGCTCCTCGTCCTGGGAGCTGAGGCACTCGTCCGTCCAGCTCGGGGGGCCCTGCGGCTGGGACTCGCCCATCAGCCCGCTCTCGCTGTACGACTTGGTCATGGTGAGCCTCTGCATGGCGGAGGGGACAGAAAAGAGACGTGTCAGCACCAGGAGCAGCGACCGTGGCCACCCGCGGGGAGAAGTTGCCCGCGCTTCGCTCCCCGGTCCCGCCGCCCCCTCCCGAGGGAAGCCCTGGATTCCCCACCGTGCCAGGGCAAACTTTTAATTGTCTCCGCGTTTCTGCCTTGTAATTAAGTTGACATATGTTCAAATACCATTATGTAACTCGCCGATATTAGCGGGCAATATAAGCAGATTATGCGTGCGGGAGTCAGCCCGGGCGGCACGACGCAAGCGGACCAAGAGTGGGTTGTTTTGTTTTGTTTTGCTTTAGAAAAAATCCTCAAACATTTTTGCCGAATAGAGGAAGGGGGAAGGAGGACACACGCGCACACAGGGCACCTGCAGGGACGGCTGGCGCCTGTGTCGCCTGTCCCCGCCGCTCTCCGCGGTTCCCCCTCGCCGCATCCTTGCGTGGGGCTTGTCCGCCCCAGCGGGCACCGAGCCCCTGCTCCCCGGTGCCGCCTCCGTCCGCAGCACTGTCACCGGGCTGCGCGGCCCCTGCCCTGCCCCTGCCCCTGCGGTAACAGGTGCGGGACTGGCCCCGGCTTCCCGTCTCCGTCGTCCCCTCTGTTGCAAACGAGCATCGGTTCCCCGCTTCCCGTGCGGGGCTGGGACAGCTCCCCGGTAGCGTCGGGCGCACCGGGAAGGAACAATGCCGCACGGCCGCCGAGGCACAGCCTGCGCCGGGACCGCGGCGATCGCGCTCGGGGAGGAAGGGAAGCCCAAAGTTCGGAGGTGCATCGGTGGAAGCACATTAACATATCTAACATGCGGCTGTACAAACGGATTTAAATGCGTGCATGGACGCACACACACATTTACATATATACATATATAAATGTACACACACACGTACGTGTGTATGGATGGATACAGGTGCGCCCGCACACACCAGCAGGAACGACAAGCGACAATAAAACCTGAAGCCGTTCCGGCAGAGGAATATCCCGTCCGCCCCGACGTCGCAGGGTCCTCTCCCACCCCGGCAGAACCCTTTTCACCGGGGATAACACACGGTTTCCCATTACCTCCGTCGCTCAGCCTCTCCTGCGCGGTGACGGTCTCATAACCCCGGCACAGCTGTCCGTGCGAGGGCGCCGCGCGTGTGTGCGTGTGGCGTTTATTTCCCGAGGTTGCCCGGCGCCGGGCTCCCCCCGTTATATAGCGGGACGGAGGATGCGCGCCGGGGGGCCGGCACCGGGACCCGGGCCGCGCGCGCCCGCCGCGCCCCGCGCGCCTGCGCCCCGCCCCGCGCCCCGCCCCGCCCGGTGGCACGCGCCATATGGCCGCCCACGTCAGGCGCGCGGCGCCCCCCCCACGTGACGCCCCTTATTTGTATGCGGCCTCGCGCCCGCCCGCGGAGCCGCCACGCCCGCGCTGACCCGCGGGCCGCGCCATCTGTCACCAATGACACCGCCGACACCGCCGCCACCGCCACCGCCACCGCGCCGCTCCGCGCCGCTCCGCACCGCTCCGCGCCCGCCGCCGCCCAGCCCCGGCCCGCGGAGCCCCATTGTTCCCATTGTTCTGGGGTGCGGCCACCGAGGGTCCCCGCCGGCCCCCCCGTTACATCTCCTCACGCGCGCCTCTGGCCCCCCGAGACTCCCGGTCCCCGTCCTTGTCACAGGCCCCCTCCTCTTTCTCCGGTTTGCGCCGGTGCTGGGGAAAGCGGACGTCCCGGGGCTGTGACACTCACACACACACACACACACACACACTCACACACACACGCACACACACACACACACGCACACGCACACGCACACACACACACACGCACACACACACAGACACGCACACTCACACACACACACGCACACACACACGCACACACACGCACACACACGCACACGCGCACACACGCACACACACACATACACGCACACACACACACACACACCTGCCGCCCTGTCCGAACGCCCGGAGCAAACGCCGGCCCGCTTTTCCCGGGTTTTCGGTGGGAATGCTGCCGGTTAACGGAAAGTTTGGAAGAAATGTCTCGGCGGAGTTTGCAAAGGCCGCCAAACCTTAGGGATGCGCTTTGAGGAGGGATGTAACCCCCTCGCATGATAGCTGTGCTACCGGCAGGCGTTATCCGGATATTTATTCAATAAAAATAAAATTATTTTCACCTCTTGAGGATTTAATTGCGGAACAAATCATTCTCCCCTGAGGAGATGGATTTGGAAGATAATTTTCCAGGTCGGGTTATTTCTAAAATGTTTCTCTCCTGTTGGTGACCTACATAGCCCGGGGCAGCAGGAGGGGACTCCGGGGATGTTCGCCTTGTCGGTAATCAAATACAGAGGGCAACCGGCTACTTTTTGTTCCGCCGAATCTGGCCGGTTCTCGGTGGGAAGCGAGGGCCAGCAGCGCGGTGTGCGCCGGCAGGTCCGGCGGGCGCGGCTGGAGCGGGGCACCCGCGGGTCCCGGCGGCTGCGGCCCTTCCCTGGGGCACGGAGGGGACGGAAGCGCCGCCGCAGACCCACCGATGGATGGCCCCTGCCCTGGCCACCGATGGATGGCCCCTGCCCTGGCGAGCCTTCTCCGGCCACAGAGGCACCCCCGGGCCGGGGTCCGGAGCATGCCCGTTCCCTGGGCGGCTGGGCCGGGCTGGCAGCCCCCGAGAGAGCGCGACCCCATTAACGGGAGTTGCTGGGGCGGCCGCGCTGCTGGAACGGACAAGTTTTGGAGGCAGTGAGGTTCAAACAGGTTTGGAGCGTGCAGGAGAGACATGGGTCTGGTCCAGCCCTGTCTAGATTACTGGAAAATGTCCCTTTGAATGACTCTGTCTGGGAAGACACCCGGGAATGTGGGCACTGGGGAAACACTAGGCAAGAATATTGGGAGGAGGACACTGACAGAAAACTGCATCTCGGGGAGCGGTGAGAACTTTGGGGTGCTCGTGTGCTTCTGAGTGTGATGAACACAGTCATCTTCCCTGGGAGCAAGATAAAATCAACACGTTGTCGATTGGCAGGTAACTAGAGAGACAAATAAAGAAGCAGGCAGTCGGACAGAGGGGCTTAAACCCGGCGGGCCCGGCTCGTCCCACCCCAGTCGGTGACTGACGAGGGTACCGGTGGCCGGGCCCGCAGGTGCGGGGCGCTGCTCCGGTGCCGCCCGTCGGGGCCGGGGACGAGCGCAGCGCTGCGGGGGCCCGGGGCTCTCCGCCGTTCCGCCTTCACCTTCCCGCCCTTGCCGGGGCTTCGGCGCTGCTTCTGCTCCCGGTCCCGCAGGCAGCCGGCTCTGCCTCCCCTACTCGGGCCGTCCCTGGCTCAACGGCTCCAGTTTCCCACCTTTCCGTTCCTCCTCTTCCCCCAGCCGCTTGATTTTATCGCTCCAAGCGTGCCTATTTTTTTCTCCCTGACCTACAGACTCCTCCTTCTCCATCTGGCTTCTAATTCGGCTTCTGTTTATTTTTCCTCCCGAATCCTTTGATTCTCTTTTCTCTCCCTATTATTTTTTAACGATTTAAAAATTTTTTTCCTTTTGTCTTTTCTTTTCCTTTTCCCTTTATTTTTTTTCTTTATTCTCTCTTTTTTTTTTTTTTTTCCTTTTCCTTTTCTTTTTCCTTTCTGCCCCCCATCCCTCCCTCCCTAGCTGGCTTCCCGCCCCCCTCCCCTCCTCCCGCGGCGCGGCACGCGAACCGCACGCGTCCCAACAAAGCTCCGTCCGTCCGTCCGTCCGGCCGGCCGGCCCCGCTCCCGCCTCAGCTGCCGCCCCCCGGCGCTGGCGGGAGGCGCTCCCGGGGCCGCCGCTGTCCCAGCCGGGAGCGAGGGGGGCTCGCTGCCGGGGGAGGCAGCGCTGTGGAAACGCCTTACAGTTGTCCGGAGCGCGAAATCCGCTCCCGACGAAATCTCTTGGGTTTGCGGCATTATCTTAATTAAGATAATTGATTCATATTGCACCTGCGAGAGTGCGGGGAAAAGATGCCTCCCCAAATAGCTTGGAGCTATTGGAGAGAGGAAGCCGCGCTTACAATTGAGCGAGTGATTTACTGCCCGGGTAGCCCGGGCTGCTCGGGCTCTCCTTTCACTGCCAGGCTTCCCGTTCTCCCTCTCCAGAGAGGCACACACGCAAAACAAGGAGGTTATCCTGAATAAAAAACAGAGAAGGGAAAACGTCTCTGCCCGCTGTCCCTGTCGGTCTGTCCCTCCCCAGGGCACGGCACCGCGGGGCCGGAGCCCATCGGGCTCGGGAAGGGCCCGCTCGGGTCTGCCCGCGGCGCTGCCCCGCTCCCCAATTCCAAAGGCTGCGGGGACAGCAGGGCACGGGAGGGGAGGGCAGCCCCACCGCCCGGATCACCCCGAGCCGGGGCCAGCCTGCCGCGGGAATCGCCGCGGGAGAACCGCGCCCTGGATGAGCCGCGCCGGTACCGGTTCGGTGCCACCGGCGTGAGACCGCTCCGCGCTTCGTAGCGTCTCTCTAGGACACAGTGTACATCTGGGCTCCAAAACTGGTACGGCTGATTAAGGTGCCTTTTCTGCTCTTTCCCCCCTTAAAACTCAGTGTATTAATTTTATTGAGCCTTTCCCTGCTGTTGTTATTTTAATTCTAAACGCTGTTGTTATTTTAATTCTATAAATGTAAACTTCTATTTAGTTAATGGAAAATACATCACCACTGAGGTTTAATTATCAGCTTTTTAAATTACTCTTTTAGTCAAGTGCACACAATTATGAAATCACAATAGATTTAAAAAATAATTCAAATTGATTAAAAACAAACAAATCGGAGAAGTACGTACCATTAAAGCAAATGTCTAAATTGTATTGGTAGGCCGGCTACCTCCTGAGCTACAGTTGAAATAGCGTCAGCACTCTGCTATCGGTGTCAAACCACCTCTGTCATTAGGAAAAAGGATTCTTATCAGAAGGGATTTAGATGCTGTTGTAACTGCAAAACCTAATTATTTTTGATCCAGGCATTTACCCCCAGAGTCCCACCTTGTTTAAATAAAGTGTTTTCTTTCCTCTTGAACAAATGCATTTCCATTTGAATTAAATATTGATAATTTGACCTTTTAGTTCCTTTAACTAATCAAAAGGAAAAAAAACATCCAAATGTAGATCCTAGTGCCTTGCCCTAGTGGGTCTTTCCGCTTGAATAGACACTGAGATTAAATGAGTCAAACTTCCTCTTTCATTGCACTCTCTTTGCACTAATTGCTTATGCAAAAATGCAGATTTGTATTAATTAGTAACTCCACTGATTAGTTCGGTGGTATTTTCACGTAATAAATCATGCTGCAGACACGATTTTTGGCACATCCCCAGTAGTGGCTCAGGATGCAATAAGTTTTCCATATTAAATAAAATCTTAGCCTAAATCTACCTTTTCGTTGCAGGTACACTGTGTACCACCTGCTGTACGCACCTGCTACGGGAAATTACCTTCTGTCCCTGGCAAGGCTCTTTCCTTGATAATGCACTCCTCTTCACAGGGTGTAGACTTTAAAATGGGACACGTGAATCACAGAATCAAAGAAGGAGAGAAATCTGATGTTATTTTTAACCCTTTCAAGTGAATAATGTTAATTTTAAAGGAGATGAAAGATACATGTATCTATGTAAGATACACCAATGTAGATTTTTTTTCCTTTTCTTTCCTATGCCCGGCCACATTATTCCCTTTTACAGCATCACTCACTGCATGCCCAAATTATCAAACCCAAGCCCATTTTTATTTTGTACATTTCTTTCTCTTTCCTCGAGCTGCAGAGGCTGAATTTGTACAAATATCACACTAGTTAACTGGAGCCCACATCTCAGTTGGATACAGAGGCCTCAGCAGCAACAAGGCTCCACAGCATCTCTGATGGTATCTACACAGTCCCAAACCCATCCCTGCTTGCTTGTATCCTGAAACCTCTATAAAACTCTCTCTAGATCACACACAGGCTGATGCACAGCCTCCAGCAGCTGAGATCTACATGTGAAAAATCTTTCCCAATTCTTTCTAAAATCATCCTAGACATTACCTTTCTCCTGGTTCCCTGAGACTGAGTGCTCTATACTTCACACTGTGTCCTCAAGCAAGGCAGCACAAGGCATTGTTGTGATATTTGCCACAACAAACAATGTCAGTTGGTGCAGTGCTTGTTAAAAAGAATATGAGGCTCCAGAGGAGCATAAAGGATGATGACACTGGTGTCATTTCCTTACAGGTGATACTTTCCAGGGCGGATCCTGACCAGTCTTTTTTTCCTTTCTGATAAAACTCTCCCTCACTTAAGCAGTGCTGTTGCCACAAACACACTTGCAGGATCTGGCCTTTGGCCTCAGTCTAAGGGGTACAATGGGGTGGAAGAGCATCAAACACAGGTGCCAGCAGATTATCCAAAGCTTTGCTGAGATTAAAATCTTGTCTCAATATGAGTTATTGCATATTCTCTAAATAGAAATCTCCTTACTGGTGGCTTTAAAAGGTGGCTTTTTTTTTTCCTCTGAGAGAAAATAGCAGTTGAACCCCAGGCTGTGTACATAAAAGCTTATGTGTTTGTTCCCTATGGCCATCCAATCTGAACATTTTGCCAACATTTTGCACTTCCTAGCAAAGCTACTGCTTCTGTTAGTGTTCCTTTACTGAAGAAAGTTAAAGCAAAAACACTCTTAAAGGGTTATACACAAAAATGGTCCTGATTAATCTCAGAACATGGTTACTTGTTTAAGCAATATCCTGAGAACAAAACAAGAAAGGTTAAATCAATGATCCACAGGGATGGAAAAAGAGATTCAAATAATCATTAAATCTTATTACGTAATGCGGCTTTGTTTTTACCTCTTGGAATGAGTTCACACCTGGATCTGTGCTTTAAGTGCTCCACAGTGAGCTGGGCACGATGGAGAATCATTTCCCATCACAGAACAGTGTAACTCCCACAGCTGAAACTCTTGCTAAGCACTGTAAGTGTTTTTGAGGATATTCTGAGTTATACACATCACCACATTGTAAGGGATTGCCTTCCTCTGCCGTTCCTGTCATCGCTCCCCTTTTACCCCCCTGACTGTCACTGTCAGCTCACAACATTGTGTGAATGCCTAAGAGTGTGTGTCACCACATGTGACTGCTTCTCAGAGATGCTCCTGGGACATTAACCATCACAGCTATGGGTGTGACTATCCCAAAACTACACTGACATGATGTTCTTCTCTGTTTCTTGAGGAGATGTCTCAACCTCTAATCCACAAAGGACAGGATAAGCATTAGATAGCACACTATGTTTTCCCTCTTTCATTGCAAAGATTCACAGAAAAGATGCTATCTTGTCATCAAAAAAAGCGCTTTTGTTCTTATATCACTTCCCGCAGAGTGTGGTTTTATTGCCCTTCATTGTCTGGAGGAAATCTTAAAATTCACCTACAGGAGGTATGTACATATATATGTATATACATACCTATATATTTCAGCCCTAGGGCTGAAACCAAGCACAACCTAGACATAAATAAACTGCAGTCATGTCCCAAGGGCTTTCAAAGGCAAATGTCCATGAGGACCAAAAATGTGTCCAAACCCCAAAATATTTTATTGTAAGTTCTTGTGCAAAATTAACTTTCTGTGATATTTCAGGAGGGAAGATGCAAGCCTTGTTGAGGTGCTCAGTGTCAGAGAACTGATGGCTGTGACTCTAACTGACTATGGGAGAAGTGTGGACAAGGAATGGTCTCCACACTGTAGCCTGTCAGGGATCCTTTGGAAAAAGACTGGCTGTAGTGGAGTTCTGGCATGGGCAGGCAGTGATGCAGCAGCTAAGGATGTTCTGGCTGGAGTAATCTTGCAGAGGCATCCTTAATGCTGAGCTTTAGCCCAAAGCTCTGGGTGGGACTGTTTCTGGGGTGCTGGGACTGAAGCTGTGTGCCACAATGCACAATAACTTCTCTCATGTACCACGTAGATCTTTCCTGTTAATTTGTGATGACTCGTGCCTAGGAAAACATTTCTCTTTGCAAATCATCATCTGATCCCAGAGATGTATGCCCAGTGTGTCCTAAAATCCTGTAGCTCTCTCATCTTGCTTAGTCCTTCTGTCAGAGATGTTTCTCAGTGCTGAACCTTTGCTTGGTTTATGTGGATTCCCAAGAGAGGAGGAACACGCTTGTAAATCACTGTTTTCTCTACAACTGAGCTCCAGTTACATGCCACTATGATAATATAAATATTTACTCATTTTGTCCCTCTTCACCCTCGCAAATGGATAAGAGCATCTGGCCCTTTCTTAGTAGCCTATTGTGAGTTTGCTAGAGCATCCAGTTGTTTATGCTCACTTGAACAAGAGAAATAACCCTGCTCTCCACTGCTTTGCAGAGTGGGGTCACTGCTGAAAGGGGGTGTTAACCTCTCCTTCCAACAGGAGTGGGGAATTGTCACCTGGTCACTCTTCAGGTGTCTTGCAGATCTGTAGTTCACAATTTCCCATGTGAAGCAGTGGATAAGAAATCCATGATTTCTGTATTTCTGTATGTTTATCCTCAGACTTCATGCTGTGTTATTTACAGAATCTTTTTGACAACACAAAAAACTTAAAAAGCCAATGACAAGACAATGGAGAATGAGATCTAGCATTTTTAAAACTGACTTTTAAAAAGCAGTGGAAGCAGAAATACAGAGCATAACATTAAGATGTATTTTCAAAGATCTATTTCAAACTATCATCTGTTGTTCTTCTGTATCTATATCACCTCTAGGTAGACTGATGCTCTGTAAAACTATCAGTAAAGAGAATGACTACATATTCTTTCCAAAATTATTTTAAGGGTTGCAGTTGTCCAGAATTGAAAGGCAACTTTCAGTAGGTTGTTTCTTTTTGTTTGGTTTTCTTTTAAACTGGGGGGTTCACAACAGCAAGAATCCCTACTTCTGATAGATTTGTACTTGTAAAATGATTTATTATTGAAAAGGGTTGGCAATTTCAGCTGGTGTCAGGTTTACTCTATCTCAAGTAATTTATGGTCCATTTCCTCTACTGTAGATCCACGGGTAGTTACAAGTTTCTTGGATCACCTTGATTTCCAATTTTCTGTTGCAAGTTTGGGGCAGCTCGTTCAGTGGTGCTGTGAGCAGACATCGGGAGCTGTGAGCAGGAGGGAGCAGCAGTGAGGAGTCAGCCTGGCCAGGGGTGGGCAGCCCCGCTGCACTCCCGCCCTCGCGTTAGGGGCTGAGGAAACGAGCCCGAGGGGGACAGATCGGTGCATGCAGCACTCGAGGGCTCAGTAAAGGCCAGTGCAGGGCCGGTGTCACCTGTGCAGCTGGGGAAATGTAACAGCTTGCTGCTGCTCAGGAGGAGAAGGCTCACTCCCTCCGCCTACTGCTCTGTTTCTCTCTTCCCTTTGCTCTTGTTGGTGGGATCTGCTCCATCCCCTGATACAGATCTGGTGTCGTGGGACTCAGCTTAGAAAACTCTTTTGTCACTGAACTGGCTACATTGGCTCTTAGAAGACCTGACAAACACCTTCACAATGCAGGATAAGAAGCAGAAGCACACAGCCAGGAGAGAATAAGGACAGGGAGAGAGGGGGAAAAGGAGCAGATGGAGACCCTCACTTTTTCTGCTGCAATGTGGTTCTGCATTGAGCCATCATGACTGGTGGCACTGCACCATTTTCTGCTCCTTGTTAAACAGTCTGGGATGGATGTGCTGAAAACACCATCACCAGGCTAGATGGACCTTTGATCTGGCCTAGTATGGGACCACATCACATTTACAGTATTTTGTACTTTTTCTCATTTTTAGCTTTGTAGGAATGGCAGAAGGGAAGTCCTGCCTATCCTAGTTTGGGTCTCTGAAAAAATGATCCCTGAGAGGTTTTCGGTGAAGCTGAAGTCTCCCTGGATGGCTTAAGCCCATGTCATCCTATCCATTGCATTGTCCATCTGCAACATGTTTCATTCTCACTCCAGGTTAACCCCAATGTGTCACCTGTGCTCATCACCCTGAAGGACAAACACACAATCCTTCTTAGTTCTGCATTTTCAGTTTGAAGAGATGGCAGCTTTCATTTATCTGGCCAATAGAATTGTTTTAGTCAGCAACCAAACTAGCAAAAATATATCCAGCCAAATTCTGATGTTCTCTAAGACCAGGTTGGAGGGAATTCTCTAAAAGGATTCACAGCAACATTTGGGAAGAAACAGACAAGAGTCCACATCAGACTCAGAGAAGAAGGCATTCAGTGTCCATCTCTAGTGGCACAGGGCTTCATGCATCAGCCATCAGAAGTTGCTTCTAACAGCCTTAGGGCTAACATTTATTTGAGAAAAAAAAATAGTATTTTCTATGAATTCCTTTTACAAAGGATTGAAATTGTTAAATAGACTTCATGCTAAAGGCAACTTAAGCAAGGCTTTACTTTGTTTTCTTTCTAGTTAGAGAAGAGAGAACATATTTTCATTTCTTTGCATTGAGATGCAAACTAGAGATGTTATTCTTGACCATTATGGTGAGGTAGTTTACAAGAGACTGAGAACAAGACATACAGACATTAGAATATTAAAGGGAGCATAAAAGAATTGATCAGATATTTTGCTTCCTACAGGCAACAGAGAAGAAATGGAGCACCTGCTGGAAGTTCATTTGTATGTATTACTGCTGTGGTGGAGAGATGGATGGCCGTGGGGGCAGAGCTGTGCAGATGAGTGGGAGGAGTGGGGGAGGCCGTAGAACAAGGTAACTCAGAGCCATTTCTGTGCTCATTTGCCTCCTGCATTCCCAATCAACTTCCAAAATAAATTAGAGAAGATGAAGAATATCTCCAACTCACACCAGCTGCCAGTTGCCTTGCACAATTAAAATGTGCAGAGAGGTGCTGCTGTGCTCCATGATCTGCAGGGGCCGTGGGAGCTGACAGCCCTCACTGCTGTATCTGCCTGCCATCCAGGACAATGCCACGCTCACACAGCTCAGAGTTCTGTCTGTGGGTACTCTGTCCTGCTCTGGAATTGCAGTAATGTCTCAGCACCAATTTGTTTTTTTCCACCTCTGTCCTCTGTTCACATATATAATTCAAAATGGCACAGAGGGGTTGCTGTAAAGTCAGCAATAAAGTGATGATAACGACAGTGACCCTCTTCTCCTTTGCAAAAAATTGCCTGTTTTTTGGGGGCAGAGAAGATGGGGATGTCCTTTTATTGTGTACTCAATAGAGCAAATTGTTATTAGATTATGAAAATAAGAAAGTTAACTCTCCTCAAAAATACTCAACCAAACAAACCCCAAATAAACAAACAAAACCCCTATCTTCACATTTGCATTTATTTGAAAAAAAAATCTTTCTCCCCTATTCTAGACAAGAATGCTCTGTGTGCTCCATTTATTTCTATATAAGTAATTTCATATATAAGTAATTTCGTATATAAGTAATTTCAATCATATATATTTCATATATATGTATATATGTGTGTACTGGAGGATTACAAAGTATGGTACAAATCATACAATTCATACACACACAAAAAAAATTATCTGCCGCTAGATTGCGTCATTCTGTTTAATAAGTTGGCAGAAATCAATATCTATTTTGACATTTCATCTTCTCAGCCCTTCATGTGGCTCGGCTCTACACTCGGTTCCCGCCGGTCGCGCCCACCAGGAGATGGCACTGGAGAACCTGTCCTGCAGAGAGAAGGCAAAAATGCCGCTTCGCAATCCGGCTCTGTGCTTGTGAGCACGAAATAATCCGAAAGGTAGCTCTCCTCCGCAGTATTTGCTTTTAGGAAGGACTTAAGGCTTTGAGTTTTTTCATTTTGTTCTCAAACATGATGAAGAAGAAGCTAAAAGGAAACCAACCACAGCACCCAGTGAATGCCATCTGGGTTTGCCTAGTGAAGCACATTCTATTTTCTCAAGTAAGTCCTACAACACTGATAAGCTTTCAAATAGAAGATTTTATGAGCAAAAAGGTTTTTTCTCATACAATAACAACTTATAACACCCATTTTCTGAATGAACAATCAGTTAATTCAATTTTGAATAGAACTACAATTGTGACTGGAAAAAATGCACTGTAGCAACTTAATGTGGGAACTTTTTTCAAACTTTAATAAAAAATGCAAAGGATTTTCTAGTGACATGAACATTTCCACCTTTTAAACACTTATGTGGTACATACTAAATCTTTCTTTGGATTCTTGAAGCATTTTTCAGTCACTTCATGCTCCTGATACAAAATGCAGAACCATGCTTTCAGATAGGTTCCCACTATGGAATGACAGCTGAAGGGATGTACATCTTTCAGATTTAGCAGCAAGAGATGAGCAGAAACTAGCAATATATAATATTTTGGGGAGAAGTCTAGTTACTTAAGAAAATGTAGAGATTACAAGATGGAAACTTGCTCACAATCTCTTTCTCTCCAATAGCTGTTACTTCTCGTGAAGATTGATGAAAATGTCTTCAACACGATCTAAATGTCACTTATGCCTCAGGGTTCACTTCGTGTCTTTTGATGTGTCCCTGATCAGGCTTTGTTTTGGGAGGTGTGATGGTATAGGACCATTAACCGTTACCAGTAAGTGCTAATGTTAATTACATTAAGCACAATCCTCCAGTTGGTCCATCTGTTACTCATTTTTTATGTCTACCTATTATTGTTTGGGGCTTTCTCTGTGCTCCGGGAAGATATCTTCTAGCTTTCTTCTCGGCTTTATTTAAAATATGTTAATTTATGTATGCCTCGATGAAATACTTAAACGCATTTCAAATTTAATTTTCATTTTCTAGGGATTTTTAAAATATTATTTTTGCCTGTGGTTTTAGTATTTAGTTGCGGCATTGCACCTGAATGTATAGCTTAGTAAACCACTACGGCATCTTGTATTTCATATAGTGTGCATCTTGAAAATGATCAGTCATATTTTTAGATGAATTTGGGCAGTTTTCCTCACATTTCAGCGTCACAATTTGTATCTTTGTGTGCAAATTGCATGGGTTTCCGTTTCCCTCGCTGTATTTCCCTTTATTTTTCGGGTAAATTCTAAACTGTAATTTGTATTTTCGGTGTTATTCACCTGCTGCTTTACTTCTGGTAGCAATCAGCCGTGCCGCTGGCTGAAGGCGCAGGGACAGGGACAGGGACAGCCTGCTGATCTCCAGCTCTCGGCCCGCAGCGCTTCGTGCACCACAGCCAATTACTGCAGAGCCACGGACCGACACAGAGCGCTCAGATCAGGATTTAGATAATTGCGGCGTGCTTAAACTGCGGCTCCCGGCTGCTGCAGCCGCCTCCCGAGAGCGGTGCGGGGCCGGGGCAGGAGAGGGAGAGGAGCCGGGGTAGGAACGGGAGCGGAGCCGGGGAAAGGACGGGAGAGGAGCCGGGGAAAGGATAGGAGGGGAGCCGGGGCAGGGACGGGAGCGGAGCCGGGGCAGGGACGGGAGCGGAGCCGGGGCAGGGACGGGAGCGGAGCCGGGGCAGGGACGGGAGCGGAGCCGGGGCAGGGACGGGAGAGGAGCCGGGGAAAGGACGGGAGAGGAGACGGGGCAGGGACGAGAGAGGAGCCGGGGTAGAACGGGAAAAGAGCCGGGGCAGGGACGGGAGAGGAGCCGGGGCAGGGACGGGAAAAGAGCCGGGGCAGGGACGGGAGAGGAGCCGGGGCAGGGACGGGAGCGGAGCCGGGGCAGGGACGGGAGCGGAGCCGGGGCAGGGACGGGAGCGGAGCCGGGGCAGGGACGGGAGAGGAGCCGGGGAAAGGACGGGAGAGGAGCCGGGGCAGGGACGGGAGCGGAGCCGAGGCAGGGACGGACGCGCAGCCGGGGCAGGGACGGACGCGCAGCTCCCGCTCCCGGCCAGGGGGCTCTCGCCGCCCCGGGGGAGGCTCCTCTGCCCGGCCCTCTTCACCTTCGGGTCGCTGAGCCCCTCCCGGACTGCCAGCTCACTGCCTGGCGGCTGGACAACGTTAGCGAAAATCCGAATAACTGGGTTTGGGACGGGTTTAACCAGCTCAGGACAAGTTCTGGAAAATCAGATCTCAGCAGCAGTTTCCTGTGGTGACTTGAGATGTCCTCCCAAACAGTCACATTGGAAAATAATTTAATATCTTTATTATTAACTTCCACCTAAGTCTTGTGTTCCCTCTTATGGGCTTACACTTACAGGTAAACCTAAGGGGACATGATATACTGACCAGCACACTTCTCTTTCCTATCTGTAGGATACTCTGAGGCAAATTCAAGGCTGGGTTTGAATGTTGTATTTCTACTTTGCAGGAATTGTAGGTGATCTTGAGTTTTCTAGAAGTCCAAGAGTAAGCGTAGCACAAGGAGTTAGGGCAGTAGGGTTCACAGATGGATCTCCCCTGCAGTGTTTGGCAAAGTTGCATGAGATCATCGGGGACTGCCCTCATGAATCTGATGCCTTATTCTCAATTTTCAGGCAGGGGTGGTGTTAGTCTGCTTTTGTGAAGGCTTTAGGAGAATATGAGACAACTAGGACTGCAGGATCAGATTTATGTGTTCTTACAAGGTCTCTTCAGAGAGGAGAAAGTGTGGTACAAAACGAAGGTTTCGCCTGAAATTTTGGACAGGTCTCCTGGAAGTTAGGATCAAGATTTGGTTTTGGGTAGCCATACAAATAAATACCAAGTTAGGAAGTTAGGAGAAGCTAATGTGATATTTTTAATTTTGGAGTAATTTTAGCAACAGTTTATTTTATCTATTTAAAGGTTCTAGTTCCAGAGTAGAGAGCAGTACCATGCATTTCAAAGTGCACACAGTGATAGATGAGATATACTTCAAAGCAGCCATGAGTTTCTGGGCTTTGGTAAGGGCTAGTGTTAAGGTTGGAAGTTCTGCAGAAGCAAGTTAAGATCTGCAGGTTACTTTAGACTATTAGATGACGCCTGTTGCACTTAGCTGGGGATCTGCAAAGCTGGATTTAAGGAGTTTAATTTTTCGGGCAGCAGGTGGTGCCTGGTCCCCAGGATGCCGCAGTGCCGGGAGCCGCAGGGCTCGCTATGACTGTGGTGGGCCCGCCCGCTGCTCACCGGGGCTCTCCGCAGCCACAGGGGCTGTCCTTGTGCAAATCGCCACGAAAACCGGCATCTGTTGGAGGAGGGAACTGAGTGTGGCTGCGTTTGAAGCAAATCACGAGCAGAATGGTTATGATAAAGAGTATCAGAAGTTAAAGGAGAGAGAACTCTCCCCCTTGTTCTCAGCCAGGCTAAGCTGCTGACACATCCAGCCAGAGCTGTCTCTGAAAAGCAGGACGGGGAATCCAGATCCAGAAAGCACACACACCCAAAGATCAGCGGGTGCTGGGGATTTCCAGGCTCCTGTGGACATCCATGGGATAGACACCCCAAGAAAAGTGCTGAGTACAGTGGTTTCCAGCTCATCTTGCTTGGCCACAGCATCTTGAGATGGGAGTTTGCCCTCAATGCTCTCCTTTCCATTGCCATGAGTTGTGATAATGTTTTCAGACTTGCACAAGAGACTTGGGAGGCTGTGTCCTGTTTCAGAAGGTGACATAATTAATCAGAAGGACAGGGATGTCCTCCTGTGGCAGGCAGAGCAGTGCCCAGCCCAGCACTGGCTGGGAAGCTGTGCTAACATGATGCTCTGCCTTCTCCCACTCTGCCAAGGAAGGGATGCTCAGCAGGGGAGTGTGCAGGACTGGCACTGGCAGCAACAGCAGTGTGAAGCTACAGCCAGGCAAGACAAATTAGGAAATGAAAATCATGAAACAATAGACAGAGCTTTGCTTCCAAAATGTGCCATGGAAATAGATGGGCTGTGAAAGTTTCTTTGTCTCTTCATTCCTCCTGAAGATTTTAATTTTGGATCAGAAAAACAAGCAGAAAGGAGTAGAAGGATACTTTGGTTTGTTTGGGAAGTCTGTAAAGGCACCTTGGATAAATGCTAGCAATAAGGGACTGAGAATATCACAATGCTTGGAAACAAAAAAGTCATCAGTTATATTTTTTGCTGACTATACCCTGAAAAATAAAAGCAGTGGTGTCACTGGCATGCGGTCCCTGACAGCTGCTGACAGGGCAGAGGCAGGTACCTCTCCTTTGGGGCCACTGGCCATGCTCCCCCTCCTGTGGCGCAGAGCCAGAGGCAGCACCCCGGCATGTCAGCGTGCGGCCAGAGGAGGCGACACCCGACTAGCAGGGACACTCGGGTTCTCATACAGAGAGGGGAGCTACGTCTACAAGCTGTATTCTGACACATGTGTAGTAACATAACACAACACTCAGAAAAGAGAAGGATTTTCTCTGAAGCAGCCTCCACTGGCAGCTGCCATGTGCTGTGTCTGTCCCTGTGACACAAAGCAGGTCCCTGCCCGCGCTGGAGGCAGTGACTCCTGCACACCTTGCAGCTCATGGCAGCAGCTGAGAGCTTGGGGTGTGCTTGTGCCTGAATAGTTGACAAACACAAACCCATATAAATTGTTGAGAAGTTTTAAATCTAAATTTCTATTTAAATCATTCCCTCGTTAATTAGAAATACATTTTATTTTCTGAAAATACTGGTATTACCTTGTCAGAACATAATGGATCTGGGCTCTTGGAAGAAGCCTTACAGCTTTCTTTGACATTGAAAATTTTCAAAATTGATTTTCAAAAATTTTCAAAATTAAACTGTGTTCATTTAGATGCCAACGAGTTGGTTAAAAATATTTTGCTCTGCAATTCCTGTAGAAATTGGGTATTTTCCCGATACGTGGTGTTTTCACGGCTGACACTTGGTGGTGCTGCAGCTAACAGGTTCATATTTTTCTGCTGTGACTCGTTCACTCCTCTCCTCCATTTGCCGATATGCTTGGGCCGCCGTCGAGGTCCCAGAGAAAAAACTTTATTCACATTCCTGAGGAGCTACAACCCCTTTTTCAGCAGTTCTTAAGTGAATAATAATAACGGAATAACAACAACAACACAGCTGCATTTATGGTGCATTTCCTTTCAGAACGCAGAAGCATCATTCAAGTGAAGAAGTGCAAACACAGGCAAGGCCCTGTAATTATAAGCATCAGCACAGAGAGGAAGCTTCAAAAAGGACCTCGAGAGATCATGGAGTCCATCCTCTGCAAGAAGGAGCAAGGATAGCTGGAGGTCTGCCCAGCTTTCTCTGGGATAATAGCAGTGCAGGCATTATGGGCACACCTGAAATGCTCTGATGTGTTTTACAAGCACTCACCCACGCGGGATCCTCGCCCCAGTGAAGGCAGAGGTGAGGCACAACGTGGTGTTTGGGTGTTTCAGCCTGAGAGAACAGAAATAGTCATTCCTGCCAATGGACAGTGCAACTGGAGCTTTGGCTTGTTCCAGCTTTTCTGTGGGCTTCATCTGTTCACCATCCATGGGTGCCAGAGGAACTGCAGGACTCCACTGCTTTGCTCTGAGACTCCCCAGGTTTTTCTCTGGACACCCCAGAGCTTGGCATGCCCCCTGCCCTTCCCCTGAGACTCCTCTCAGGTGTTCATGGCTTTAAGGAAGGCACTGCAGGTGATCCTGGCACGATCCCAGCAAGGTTTCTCTGTTGGGAAGGAGGTGCATTCCTGCATGGCTGTGATGGAAAGCTGTCTCTGCTCCCACTGCCACAGGCACAGCCCACCACCTTTGCACAGCTCCAGACTCTGTTTCAGACAGAAAACAACCCATAGGGACAAATGACCTTAATTATGAGGACAAAGGTTAGTTGTTTAAGTGCAGAATCTTAGTATTAATACAAGAAATAATCAAGATATGTTGTTGTAATTAAATTGAATCCATTCTTTCCTCCCTGAAGATTTCTCTCTCAATCTAATTTATTATTTGGTTGGTTAATCAGTATTAAAGATCCAAAGCAATAGTGGTCCACACATGATAAGCATGGCCTAGAGCCTGACTGCTATTACAGGCTTCCTGGGAAGTGCTCAGGTTTCAGGCTCCAAAAAACCAGTTCTGTACTGACAAATTGCAGTGAACACACATGCATGGAAGAAATAAGAGCACAATGAATGTGCTCCTGCAGAAACAACAGGGACACTAAGCTGATGTGGAAAAATTGTCTGCTTAGGCAGGAAAATATGTTCTTACTTGGTGGTTCTGTGTGGTGGAAGCCTCAAAACATATGGGATCAGTTTTGGACACATTTTAATGCTTTTTAACATGCCAGCTTCATACATCATTGGTCTTGATAGGTAAAAGTGAGCTGCTTGTCACAACCTGCTGCTTCACAAAGGCTCATGTTATGTGCTGACTTTGGATTTGGGTCAGAAAGAGGGAATTATGTGCCAAAAGGAAAAAAAAAAAGAGATGCCATTGACAAGTTATGAATGGGAGAAATTGGAACATATACCATATATCACCATATACTATATACTCAAGCTCTCAAAAGGAAAAAAAAGGGAAGAAAAAAGGCTGGAAATTCCATTCATAATCTGAACAGAATTGTACTATTTTTCCCCAGAAGAAAAACATGTTTGTACCTTTATTTGTTTCCTTGGTTTATTTTTATTGTAGCTGTTTTTCCCTATTTTTCTTAATATTTGAAGACTGGATATGTTTTCTCAGAGAAAAATTTTTGTTTAATCTTCACCTGGGGAATAAAGTTTGTTTTCCTTTGCACTATGAGGTCTGTCCTTTTTACCAAGGGATTATATTACATGTGATTTTCCCCTGGAAATTATAGAGAAACCCTCACTCTTCTGGGAACGAAGAGAGTAAAATGTAGTCCGACATATTGAAATGGTTTTGCTGAACTCTTCTTCAGAACTGTGCCCTATTTTTTATTTTAAATCTGCTTTAAAACCAACATCAAACATTGCCTGAGCTCTTATTTTGGTTCATATTGTACCCAGGAACCTGTAGGTCATTACTTTACAGATGCACTTGGATATCCTGTTACTCCTGCTGAAACTCCCTTACCATAGCATGGGAACACTTGAGGAGGATTTGACTACTATTCTCTAAGAATACGTTTTCAGAATTAATTCCAATATTTTTCTCAGGAAGAAGTGTTTGGTTTGGTTTTTTTGTTTTGTTTTGGTGGGGTTTTTTTTAGGTTTTTTTTTTTGTTTTTTGTTTTTTTGTTTTTTTTTTTTTTTAATTTGCTTTCTATTTTTATTCACAGAGAGATATATACCTGTTAGGCACAGGTACATATTTCTTTCATGTTTTCAAGATTGTCTTATTTAGTTTTCCCAGTGGATTTGATGTAGACACTCCCTGTTCTCAGGGTGGTTTTCTCTCACAGAGTTGGATGCAAGCTGGACCTTGCAAAGGAAAGCAAAGCCACAAATATCATGAAGAAAAGCAAGCAATAGCTATGTGTACACCATGTACCCTGTGCATACCTATCTTATCCCAAATCAAGCAACTCAGCAGACAATAAGAGCGGATGTTGCCAGGATCTTGCTCAGCAAGAGCCCTGAGATGGCCAAGGTTCTTCTGCATTTTCCTGGTGCTGTTACTCTCTGTATTGGTTGGAGATGCTTTGGAGACAGCCAGCACCTCCACCTGGGCTTGGGTGCAGGCAGATTGTGTGTTTACCTTGTTTTGTACACACTGCTACTCATACCACTGAATTAATTATTAAAAATATTGGGGAAGAAAGTAATCTTTGGGAATGATTGCATGCTTTTAGATTCGAGAAGGTGAAAACCATATTAAAAATATATCTTCAGTGGAGAACAAAGATTTGAGATAGCAAAACCAAAATGATTCAATCCATTTTGAATGAGCCCTGTATATCGAAAGGTATGATTCATTGTGAATGAAGAAAAACTTGCCTTAAACCAACACTTAGTAGTTATTGAATAGAAAATGTATGCACTCACGTTTGAATAAAGATGACCAAGAAAGAGTTTCAGAAGGACCTCAGCATGAACCTCATAGTAATATTCTATATATAAATAATTTTAATATTATTATGGTGCAAGCCTTTTTGCAGAATTAAAAGAATACCTGGTGTTAGCACCCAGCTACTCACAAAGCAGAAACTGACAGGGAAGAACTAAATCTTCTTCCATGTCAGATGTCCTAATATGTAGATTGTATTAAGGAGACAGTGGGAATTAGATAATCCCATTCTGAGCCAAAATGAACACTCCCCAAGGAAGCTTCGCTGGCTGGCAGATGATGGATACAGTGGCATGATCCTCCCAGGAAGCACAGCTATATCCAAGTCCTCCTTTCTAGACCTTCTGCATACCTGGGTACTGTGGCCCAAAAACATCTCTCTAGGCTGTGATCCCCCTGACAAAGCACAACATTTAAGATTCCAGTTCGTTCCAAGCTTTCCATGGAGGAGGTAAGAAAATGCTGTAGGGGTCGTGTGCCTATATGGGTGTGTGAGAGATACCCTCAGCTGCTGGAGCAACTCTGGCAGCTGCTGAATGACAAACCCTCACTGTGACTGAAGGTCCAGCCTCTTGCTCCTGCAAAATGAATACCTGTGGGATAGAAGGTGGTTTTTTCATGTTGCTGGTTGTTATTGGGGTTTTTCCCTTAGAGGTAATTTCTGGCCTAGTCCCATGGTTCACACCATGGTCAACAGCCTCAGCACATATCAACGACTGAACTAATTTAATAAACTATTCCCCATAAATAGGAGAAATGTGGTGTTAAAATGTCCTGCTCCTCAAGACTTCACTCTTACTTGAATGCAATGCTCCTAACCAGAGCTGGAAGTAAGCAGTTTACTAAAGTATGCATGGCTCAGATTACAGTGTGTGCCTCCTCCAGACCGTGCCAAGGCAGATGGGAATCTCTACAGAGCATTACTCTATTAACTGCAGCACCATTCTTTTCCCATCTCATTTTTTTAAAAAACCTTCTTTTGTCTTATCTATGTACCTATAACCTAAAACCTGACTTCCTGAGGTAGGCGATATTACAGCTTCAGTGAGTGGAGCTTGTGAGACACAGAGCAGTCTGAGTGCTGCTGCTGAGCTGCCAGAAGCTTTTGAGAGAAAACTTTCTTTTGAAAACTGTTTTGATTATTTTTGCTTTATAAATACATATAAATGCTAGATCTCATTTGCAGACTGCTAAAGTGCACAAAGGGATCATGGTCAGATGCTTTCTTTGTGCTTTGTGCTCTGGCTGGACCTTGTAAACAAGCTACAATCCTTAAAGCAAATTTTGGGTTATGCATCCTGTAGGAGGTGTATGCCTGCTCTGCTTTAAAACCATACACTCTGAGAGTACTACCTTTGGTTTTCCTCCTCTAAACATTTAGTTTATTATAGCCTAAAAATAAAAGTTTCAGTCTTTTATCTGTGCTGTGCTTGAAGCATGTAATATTTCTCCCAGCAAAATGAGATAACAGTGAGCCATGACTGAGGGAACAGCACAGCATATAAGAAGAAAACACAATTTGATCTGTCCTTATGGACTCATGACAGTGAATTACAGCTGCCAGTGGGATGTGCTCAAGAACAGCTGAGGCTGCCCTACACCCTGTGAACAGCCAAAGGGCAAAGGGGCACCCAGGTTCCTTCATGTAGAGCATAATTGGCTCTCAGAAGCATTTTGGGCATCACCTTGGTGGTCACCTTCCCAGTGACATCTGGTGGGCCAACACCTGGGCCACCATGGGGAATTGTGTACATCTCTCCTCCCCACAGGTGTCCCACTCTCTCCCAGAAACCACATCTGAGCCTGGTTTAGCTGCATCCTGCAGGAGCTGGGCTGGCAAAGCTGCCAAGTCCTTGAGCCAGCAGCGGCTGCCAGGCACCGTGCATGGCAATGCCTTGCCCAGGCTGAATGGAAGGAAGAGGTGGTGTGTGGGGAACACCCAGGGCTGCTGGAGCAGGGGCTGGCCAGTGTGTACACCCTGGCTCAGGCAGCCTGGCCAGCAGAGGCTGCTCTCAGGAACTCTCCCTGGAGTCAATCAGCATCCCTTGCTGCTGCTGCTGCCCTTTGTGTGCAGGGTCTGTGGTGTTGGGTGAATCCCAGCTCTGAGGCTGCTTTGGGGACTTAGATGATGTGTGCCTGACCTCAGCTCCTCTGGCTGTTCACCTGTGATTTTCCAGCCTGCCTTTCCTCAAGCTGCTGTGCAAAACAGAAGCTTTACCCCTGAGGACTCTGGGTTTGTGTCCTCCAGAAATACACATCTCACCACACATCACCTGGGCTGCTGTTGCTGCTGCCCATCCTCGCCCTTCTAGGGAGGTTCTGCTTGTCCAGTCTCCGCTTCTGCTTGGTATCTTAGCCAGAGACACTTTCTAGAAAAAGACAGTTCTATGAGCAGTTTCCTATGGATTTACTCATGCGTATTTTTGTCTGCTGAGCTGCAAATTCCATTTAAAACAATTTTTCATGAACAGAGCATTCAGAACATCCCCCTCCAGAGTGGCCTCCTGAGTTTCTAGCAAGAGGTGGACTCTTACATCACATCTCTTCTTGAGGTCATTAATAGGCCTCTCCCCTTTCCTGTGAAATGCACGAACTTAATTTTATGTCTTCTCCTCTAAATGGGGCAGAAATAAGTCAGAGGCTCAAGAGCAGCTTGGGAAGGAGGGGGAAAAGGTGATGGTGAGCACAGATCCCAGTTTCCTTAGGAAAACAGCCCAGAAACAGGATGAAGGTATATATAGAAAGAGGCTTGCAGTTTTATCTCCTTTATGATAAAGCAGTGCCATGGAAAGTAGCTGGGCACAGGGAAAGTGGCTTTTCAGGACGTTAAGTTTCCTGCAGTGTCCAAGCAGGGACAATGTGTTTTTTAGCTGGGTAAAAGAGCTGTTTCAAAAGGCCTTTCCTCCCCTCCAAAGCCTCACAGCCCCTCCTGTGTTTCTGAGATTGCATCTGGAAGGAAACAAAAGATGCAAACACCAGACCCAGCGTGCTAACTGAAAAAAGATATTTTTTCAGTCAAGCAGATGGTGAATAGAAACCTGCCATAGCAACCAGCTTACGCAACCCTCCCAGCCCCTGTGTGCCTGGTAAATACAAACTGCCAGATAGAACAGCCAGATAGAGCTGGGCACAACAGCCCCTGCTATTAAAGCACTGACCCCAGGAGCACACAGAAATTCATAATGAACTTCTGAAGGAGACATAAAAGTGCAAACACGGTGATGTAATCTGAGGGCCGTTCCAAGGCACTACAGTTATGGCTTCTGTTCATTGCAGGGCCCCCCAAACCCTGTGAATCACCAGCAGAGATGTGAGCAAGCCCTCTGTGGGAGCACAAGTCAGCCAGAGGTGACAGTGGGGGCTGCTGGAAGCTGCACAGGCTGAGGCTTGGCTGGAGGAACGGGAGAGAGCAGGGCAGCCCCCACCTGGCTCTGCTCCTGGGCACAGGGGAAAGCTGCACAAGGAAAGGGGAGGAGGCAAAGCTGAGGGTGAGGAGGAAGATGGTGAGGCAATCCCATCTTCACAGGCTCCCCACTGTGAGGAGGGGATTGCCACAGCCAGGTGCCACAGTGCTGTGCTGGGAACAAGCCACAGAAGCACTTTTGGACAGGCTGGTCCCAGGTGGGCATCAGAAGCACTGAAACCCAACCCTTTGGCTTGTCCTGACTCCTTCCAGCAGGATGGCCAGGAGATACGAGGGCAGCTGAAGGAGAAGAGGCAGCCCAGATATTTGTCCATCTCCTATGTTATGACATGTTAGAAATTAATTATGTGGATTAATTGTTTACTACAAGGACCTGAGTCATAAGACAGGATTTAATGTTGGATGGCAGACAACTTCAGCTGGGATCTTCAGTGCATTATGTTATGTTCTCCACCTTCTATTTATTCAGGCCTCACCTAAAAATTTGGGGTATTTCAGAGGATAAGTGCTGTTCAAAGCAGCCTAGTTTAGCTCATCTAGATCTGTTATGTGCAGAAAAATATATATAAAGTTTGAATTTTTCTGAGGTGTTAGAGGGTATTTTCTATTGATGGGATAACAGGATCCAGTGTGGCAAAGACTGGCATTTGAGTTTTAGATACTCTGAACAAACCTATTGATTTTACTGCTAGTTGTCTAACTCTCACTTCTTTTTTCCCTAGATTTAAAAACTTTTATTTAAAACAGTCACTTGGGCCTCTCACATGGGTTGCAAAAACTGACAGCAACTCTCCCGTGTCCACATCTTTCCTTATAGAATTGTATTTTTGATTGACTTTCATACAGCAGAAGCTCCCAGAGGATCTGGTTGAACCATATGGGTCCTATCTTTTGACATAACAATTATTGCCTGATAATAGCACAATAGCAATAGCAGCATGTTTGGGAATCAACAGTGAAATACTAATGAATGTTAATGCATTGTTTTAATTTACTACATTTGTTTTGTTGATGTACTTATTAACCTTCAGGTCTGTGGTTAATAAGGCATTCTATTTTAAGGTACTATTATCTGGGGGAAGAAGAGAAAAACAACACTGATCAAGTTAGACCATTTGTTCTTAATTTCATTCATACTTTGGTAATTGACAGCAGATTCACCCACTGACCCACAGACTGGAGGGACTTGGATGTAATTTTAATAACGCAGTGAGAGAGGGACAGTTTCAAAAAGAGACAGCATAGCT
This sequence comes from Ammospiza caudacuta, assembly GCF_027887145.1. Classification (NCBI taxonomy): domain Eukaryota; kingdom Metazoa; phylum Chordata; class Aves; order Passeriformes; family Passerellidae; genus Ammospiza; species Ammospiza caudacuta. The sequence continues at coordinate 20,416,793 of NC_080600.1, read as the reverse complement.
TATTCTAGCAGTGCAAAGGACATTATGGCCAGGAATGCCACACACAGGCATTCCTGCCAGCCCAGTGAGGCAGCCCAGGGACTCTGCTGCTCACACGAGCCATGCACTGTGCCCAGAGCACTCCCAGCAAAGCCAGCGGCCACCATGGCCCAGCTGCAGACAAAACCAACAGTGAGGGGGCACAGGGCTGTCCTGTAGTGCTGTGGGGAAAGGCCTCCTCCTCCCTGCTTAAATTACTCCCTCCCAATCCTTCTGCCATTTCATTGTCACTCCTTCTGGCTGCCATGGCCACGCCGATGTATGTGCACCCTGCTCATGCGCACTCAGCTGGGTTTGTTTAACTGGCACAGGATTTGGGAGTTCTCCAGAGAGGACAGAAGGATTTCATGGGAAAAGAAATACCCTTAAGGCTCCTTCCTCTCATCCCCCTTTCCAGAAAACTTTTCCACTCTGGATGAGATTTATGGAAGTACAAAAGTGATATATTAAAGAATATAAGTTTCACTGACAGATATCAAAATTCACACTTCTAAAACATTCTGGCCTATTTAAAATTTCCCTCTTAGTGACTTTTATTGCCACGGTAAGGAAAGCAGCATCCTCATCTACATTAGCAAGGAAGATGCCCTGAAAAACTGGGAAGATAGAGTGTGATTTTTCAAGCACAAACTGTGTGTGTCTGTCAGAGGCCTTGCTCCAACTTAACAACCTTGCTCAGCCTCATCTGTGAGCCCACACCCCCTGCCTGGGCCCTATTTAAGCACAGCCAGAGGCCATTGCTCCTTTCTCAGATAGTGCTGTAGAATGCTGCTCTCAGTCCTGATAGTTTTCTGCCTTTGCACTGCCCACATCCCTACCAAGGAGGAAAGTTAAACCTTTCCAAGGTTTTGAAAGAAATGGTAAGGTAGAGAAGAACTTCACAATCTGGGTTCCTAAGTAAATTCCCTTTCTTTATGGGTGCAAAGTTTGTACTTTGGGTCTTGAATTGTATACTTATGCTGTGTTATTTGAAACAGCTAAAGGACACTTGGTTTGCATTAGAATTTGGATGTCTAATGCACTTGAATTAATTTGGTGGCCTCTCTTTGAAACTTTCACTTTAATACCATCAACAAAATGCATTTAGTGTTTGACTCTCATATGTAAGTAGACTCTGTGGTTCCCATGAGAAAGTTATGGGGTTTTTCTTCCCATTAACATTTCTTTTAAAAGTTTTCATTTCAAATAAAGGAAAAAATTCTTGCATGTAGGGTGAGGGGCCTGGATTTTATATCACTGTTTACAGAAGTATATATGCATATGAAGCAGAACCTGTCATTTCCTGCAGTTCTTATAGTAGGGCAGCTGAAGGAAAGGGGAGAAAGTAAACAACAAAGGCAGGAGGGCATTTCAGTTAACTTAATCACTAAGCTGTTCTAGAGACTAAATGTTCTCTTTTCTGAAATGGAAAAGCAAAATTCCTGTTAAATCAGGTCACCCCAAAAGAAGATATTCCTCTACCCTGGGTCTGTATTTGGGTGTTTCTCTCTAGGGACCATGACTGCACACCCCTGCTCAAGCATCTCTCTGGGCAGAATCTGTATCCTTGTCTTAAGCTTAGAACTCCTCCTCAAGGGCTGTGCTTGAACAAAAGCCTCAGATTTTACACTGAGACTGCAAAGTTTTGGGACAGGAACACACATTCAGTATCCATCTGTGGGCTAAATAATGTGCCTTGGGAATACTGGAGCCCAGTATTAGTGGCTGTGTGCATACTGAGATTTTTATTTCTGTTCACAAATGCCAGCAAGAGAATGAACAGGGTGGAACAGAACTCTGCATTCATTACACTGGATTCTCCTTTTGTATTATTCCTTCTCATTCCTATTTCCTCTGAGGTAGCTGTTTATTATATACCCTGCTGGTGCAATTAATGAGAAAAACAAGTTCTACTTGTGCTGACTAATGCAGAAACCCCACAACTTTCCAGCAGCCACAGTGGAAAGGAAAGGTATCCATGTCATTTATCTCCCGGAACAGGGATAGCTGCAGCCTAAAAGTGTTGGCATTTGGTCTGTGCTCAGGAAGTCCAATCCAAACCTTAATCCACACAGGTTTCCATGAAAAGCAGTTATACTGTCAAGTTGTCATTCTTATTACACATACAACCACTCTTCAAAAAACTTTAGACATAAGTCTAAACAGATAGAGTTTGGTGCAGAGCACAACTATAAAATATTTAATAACCAATTTTCCCCATAAAGTAATCTAAAAGAAAATGCACAAATATTTCCTTTGAAGTTTTTTTTTCCTTTAAGCCCTTTAAGTATGTGCATTATACAACTACCACCTCACTCTCTTCAGAGTTATGCATACAGTATGTTGCTTTTTCTTCACAATCTTTGATTCCTTGGAAATTGTATTGATCCATGGAAGAGAAACATCTGCAATTCAGTAGGCTTTTCTTGTAATCATTTATTCATTTCCACCTAGATTCCAGTGCCTGTCCCCAGCACAGGCTGGCACATTATTCTATTATCACTGTTCAAAGTATCCTCCAGGTTTTTGAAGATCTGACCAGCATCAAACAATTCCAGTGCAGTGGTACTATTGATTTGCTCTATAATGTCCCAGGTTGGCTAGGGAAACATATTAAGGGTCACTTCACAGTGCTTAGAAAATAGACAAATGTATCAGCAGACCTCAGATAATACTAGAAATGTAGCCCCATGTCTGTTTCCCCTGCTCTTAATTTTTCCTGTTAGGACTGGGATGTAAAGGTTCTTAACTGCAGAGAATTGTTTGCTTTCTGCTTAAAAGTTTGATAAAGAAACCTTAACTTGATCCTTGGATAACTTTGAATAAGATAGTTGCTGTGTGGATTCCAGGTTCATCACACTGCAAGGGAAAGGCTTCTTAGTGAAGACCAAACCTTAGGTTTTTGTGTTTTCTTTGAGGTCTGGAAGTGAGTGGTCCTGGTGATTGAGAAAGATTTTGCTGTTCAGCAGCTCCTCTGTGTTTATGCTCTCAGAAGTTTGGCTCTTCCCACTTCTCCATCCTGTGAGAAATTGTGTAGGAAAGGATTGGTCACTTGCTTGGTTCTGCTGTGTGACCGTGCACAAGCTGCTCAACTCTGACTTTGCTCACTTGGAGGAAACACCTGAGTGCAGGTCTAAGTACAAGACAGCTGAGCTTTGTCAAAAGCCAACAAAAGGGTTTAAAGCTCCACCAGCTGAAATGGAGTCATGCAGATTTAACTTCCAAGGTAACCAAGTGTTACAAAACACAAACCAGTATAACCAGTGATGTTCTGTAGAACTGGCTTCATTAGAGGGGAAAAAAGTCTAGTCAAAAAACCATCAAGAGAGTTATTATCAAACAGATTGATAAGGCTCTTGTCCATCAGAAAGGGATGTGACAGTATACAGCAGTATTTTGTCATTCACATCTCAAAAAAGCAAAACCCATTCTTGCAGTCCTGTGACAACTCTCCATCATTGCTACATATTAGGAACAGAAGTCACACTTTTCACAGCTTTTTCTGGAACAGGCAAATAAAACTGGGTGTATTTATAGTCTCTTGAAGAATACAAGCACTGATATTTAAAGTGCAGTTGGTGATTCATGGAACACTGATAAACATTAATTTCAAAACAATGGTATGGAATGCTCTCATTGTGCTGCCTTTAGCTGCCTTTTCTTCTATCTTGCCTCTTAGTCATGCATCCTGAAACACCCTGAGATCTTCCCTATGGCAGGGTCTATTTGTGCCATGTGTATCAGTATTCTTTTTAGGTTACTTATGTTCTTAACACTGTCCTTAATATGCCTGTGAAAGAACAATTCTGTCTCTAAAATATGAATTTGTGAACATCTCAGACATGCCAGTAGACTGTCAGTAGCACTATCACAAAAAATTGTTACTAGCCTAAGTGACACATACTTTTGCAGTTTTACAGAGCTATAGGAATTTTAGACAAGAAAATTACTTTTAACTGGTCTTTTTGTACTACAGCTCAGGGATTTTTTTGCCTTTTTACTGCCTGCGCCTTGTCTGTCTTGAATAAACATAAGCTGCCAGAATGGACAAACCAGATTCTTTTTTAAGCATTTAGTACTGTGAAAAAGATGGTTGTATTCACTTGAACTCATTTCCTGAAACATTATATAACCTTTTTGTTTAGCAAAGATAAGAGGCAAAACACAGTTGGTACTAATCTCTCCTCTAAATTAAAACAATGAGGACTTTGGGTCTACAGTAGAAAAGGGGGAAGTTAGAAACTGTAATTCTTCAGCTCAGCCATCCTTTGAGTTGCCAAAGAGCTGTCACCAGTGTACTCTTCTGAGTAAGTGATTATAGGTGGGGAAGCAGGGATTTAGGAAAGGGTCTGGGAGGACTTTTTTTTGTGGCTGTTTCAAAAAAACGAAAAGAATTGGTGAGGATGTGATGATCTGATTCATGTGGGATTAGAAACCACCCTTGTGTGCAACCTGCCCAGGAACCTGAGTCTGGCTGATGGATGAAAGCATCTGTGAGGGAACACATGCAGACTGAGGGAATGTGCTTTGGGGTTCCTCTCTGCAGCGTGCTCTCCCTGGTGAGAGGGACAGTGTCCTTTCTGAATCTGGAGGAATTTTTGGGCTCTGGATTTCCTGTGTGAGTGCTGTCACAGCTCAACAAGGAGCATCAAAGAGCCCTCCCTATTCTCTCTTCTGTGATCAAGGCACAAAGTTTCTGTTGTGGCAGACCTGTTGGTTTCTGGCTCTCTCAGTCTCATAACACAATGCCTGTAAATAAAAGGTGTGCTATGGCCTAGGATGATTTTTATTCACTGGGTGTTACTAAAGCTTCTCTTGAGTCAGTCTCAAGGAATTATTTTCTCAGAACAATTTTAATCTGTTCTCTGATCAAACCAGGTTCTATGTAGCTACTACAATAGTATCTGCACTGAATACACTGAGACATGATTGATATGGCTCTACCAATTAAGGATGTGGCTTTTCCTCCCAAGCTATATCAAGGCAGAGTAACTTTCTGATAAAACATTTCCCTGAGAAGCATACTCAGAAATGCTAATTCCATTGTTAATAGAAAACTTAGCAGGACTTTTTGGCCTCAGAGCTGAATTGGCCTGCACAGGAGTCCCAGGCTGTGCTGTGTTTGCATTAGAGTAGTCTGGATCATGGCTCCTTCTCCAGTGCAAAGCTGGAATTGGCAAGGTGAGGAAAGAAGTTCTTTCTAGAATATAAAACCTGTGGCTTGCTTTCTGTGTGGTGCTAAGATCACAGTGAACAGGAGCTGACAGATCATCTGTCTGCTGAAGCATGAGACTGGCTCACAGCACTTGACTCAGGATTTAATGAGTAACTTCACAAATGTTAATGAATGTAGAAATGTAGTCTTCTTCTGGGCACTGCTGTGGGCTGGGTTTGGCTGCTTGCTGCATCCCGAAATGCACCTGCAGAGGGTTAATGCAGCTCCAGCAGTGAGCTGGGCCTGTTATTTGCTACCCTTTGTCCTCCTGAGTCTGAGCCACCTCCTGAACTTAGATGGGAAGTGACAAGGAGCTAATTGTTTAGGTGAAAGCTAATTACATTCTTATTGTATGTTCACTGGTCAATAACATGTACTGCTTGTCATAAATAATGGTGCTGGAAAGGAGTGCCTGGATCAGTTCAATTCACCCTCAACATCAACCAACCTACTTTTCATTTTTGCTGTGTGTGCATACAAAGCAGCAAGCTCATTCCCTCAGCTCCATTATCTCTTTCTGTGTCAGGGCTGACAGGGAGGAAGGCACTGGGGCAGCAAGAGCTGCTCAAACACATGCAGGTTTGTTTGGAAGGGTGAGCAAGAATCCTGCTGCCTTTCAATGTGAATTGTGAAAGGAGTTATTTTTATCACAAAGAGCTTGCATTAAAATATATTTGTAAGCATCTCTATTGTTTCTGAACAATGGAATACAGCAAATAATGGAGGTAAAGTTATGCAAGAATGGGTGTAGGTCTTTTTTCTACTCAGATTTTGGGGTTTTTTTAAAGATATGAAACTTGCATATAGTAGCAGAAGAATGTTTTTTGTTAGGACTTACCTTCCCACAGCAAATTAAGAATCTGTGCCAGAGCCTGTCAGTGATAATTGCTGTGATTTAATGACACCCAGAGCTTATGGATTCTGGCCCCAAAGGAGGATTTCTGATTTTTTGGTGCAAAAGATTTGAAAAGCTTACGGGTCCCAGTTTTACATCAGTAGTATGCAATGACATTAAGTGTTTCTCATTGGCACTGGGGAACTCTCTTGACACAGGTGGTTTTTCTGCTTGGAAGAGATGCTTGTTAGCATGACAATCCTGTAAAATACGCAGTAAACAGCATCTTCAGACAATGCTAGCCAGAGTCTGCACAATCACTTTCGGTATGCATTTTCCATACCACTTGTGGTTTTTCCTGCAGGAGAAATGAGAGCCGGGAAAACCACATCTGTCTTTATTTTATTACCTTTTTTACTTATCCATGAGTTGTCTTCCCTCAGTGCTGAAGGGATCCCAACAGTCAGAGGGTCATAGATATTCTGGGATAAGGGAACCTCTTGCAATAGCATCTCTCCTCTCTGCCTGCAGTGTGGGGAGCTCTCCTTGTCTTTGCCAAGTGATTTAAGTGTTCCCACCTAAGCACTTCACATTAGATATATCTTGGGTAAAATGTGCAGTATTTTAAGGGACAGCAATGAGGTTTCCTCAGGGGCAACCGAGAAGACCTTCAGTTTTGGGGTAGCTTTTTGCTCTGTAGTTATGTGCAATACTCAGTAGGAGTTTTGGTTTCAAAAGCCTGAAACCTCTGAGGTGTCCCTGGGTTGGGCAGAAGTGTGAGAATCTCAAACTCACAAGAAGTCACCTTGACTTTTGTTGATCTTGCTTACCAGCTCATTCTTGCATTCATTATCATTAGGGAAATTCCCTATTGTGACAGCCTCCACTTTTGCCATTCTTCCCTTTCAATGTAAATTTTTATTCACTATTTTTGATTCTTTTTCCTATTCTTAAATAGTCTTCGAATTATTTTACATATATATTCCATTTGTTTCTCCACTTTCTGTATCAAAAGTTAATATCAGAATCATTGTAGTAAGACTTTAGGAGCCCAGTAATTTAAGAGCATGACATTGTTTTCAGATGAAATCTGGATCTATACGATATGTTGGACCATATACTAGTCCACAGTGGTTCATTTTCATAAATAGTAGCACCAGTATCCTGATAAGTTTGTTTTTGTCCTGTTTGTATAATGAAAGGTTAGACTCCAAAGATTTTTTTTGGAGTTAGCTAGTTAGCTGAAACTGCTGAAGTGGAACAGATACCCAGTATCAGTGCCCTACATTTACAGGTGCCTGTGTGAAATCAGATACGCTGGGTCTCGAGAACACTTTTGCAACCTGCATAGAGGATTAGGAAAATAGGATTGGATGCAGCAGGCCAAACAGGAAAGAGCTTGTTTGTCGTGGGAAGTGATGTTGTGTTTCTTCTGGTTGCTCCTGTGTTGCTTTTCCATCCTATTTCAGTCTACAAATGCCCATGAGGCTCTCAAAGGATGTGCTGTTTGCTGCCCTGCATCAGTGTAGCATATGGGGAATTTCCTGAGGGATTTTAGAGGTATAAATTGGAGAAGCACTGCAGAAGAGCAGGATTTCTGCTTGCAATCAAGTTTGGGAGTGATTGCAAGAGCCCAGACCTGTAACAGCAGATCCTGCTCTGTTTGTTTACCCTCGAGGGGTTCAGCTGGACCAGTCTGTGATACCTGCTGCTATCAGGGGTGGTGCAATGCTCACAGCACTCACACAGTACTGGCACTGAGGAAAGCAGGTGCATTTTGAAGGAATGTAGGTGAGGTTCATGCTAAAATACTGTCCTCTTGGATAAGAAGCAAGTTAGCAAGGTAAAAACTTTAACAAGAAAAAGAACTTGTCTGCCTGGGAAAGCCAGTTGTACAATGTGTGTTTTAATGTAGCTTATACAATGCCCAATGGGACCTAATTTTCAATAATGTGAACACAAGTGACCTGCCTTTGGTTTGGAAATGAATTCAGCTAAAATATCAACTTGAGTTCTAAGTGAATTTGCCAGCAGAGGCAGTGGAGTGGTTTAATGGAGCTGCTCCTGGTCAGGTAAAGGTATGAACTGCTATTACTTCTACACCCCATGAGGAGGATACTGCATGTAGACTTGCTTTAACAAATACAGAGATAATTAAAAGCATGTGAAGATTTTAGCCTGCCATCATTAGGTCTGACCCTTATCCCTCATGTAGCCATGAATTCACCTGATGTGAAAACCAAGGACTTACTCTGCAGTCTTATAGAAGAGCTGGAATTTTAACACCCTTTTTTAATTCATCATGGTGAAATATGTCCTTTACCCAATGAAAATAAAGCTTAAAACTATTGCAAATGTACTTTTATCTGAATGTCCCAACTAAGAAACATGTACTTGAATTTTTAGGATCTGATGCCTGATAACTTGTTGGAGTTGTTTATGTGCAGAGCTCAGCAAACTGTTTTGGTTTTTCATTTGTTTTGTGGTTTTGTTTTGGGGTTTTTGTTTGGTTTTGTGTTTTTGGTGGTTTTTTTTTTTTTGGTTGGTTGGTTTTTTTGCTTAGCTTGGTGGACCAGACTCATGGAAGAGGAAAGGATCTCTCTGGTTAGCTGAAATATTTCACTTTGGTTTTTAAAGTGTGCAGTCATTTTTTGAAAGTAGTCAAATTTTTGAATAAACACATGTAGAATTTAAAAACCAGTTAAAAGTGCTTTGTAGTGCTATGTTTTCTGGTAGATTATTTTTAAAGAAACTATTTCACAGAGATGTGTAGGGAGTAGAATATTGCTGCTGTTTTTTGTGCTCAATTTAAAAATTAAGGTTAAAACCTGTCCTATGTTTTAGCACATAAGGATTACCCTTTCTTAACATTAATTGAAGCAAACTGCTGTGATAACTGATATTTGAACTGTATTCACGTGCTTTGGCATGTTTCAAGATTCTTTGCCTTATCATGCAAAACCCCTATTAAAGAATATTAAATCTAATTTCCTTGAAAAAAATTCTTTAGCAATAGCTATACTTTGAAGGAAGTGTAGCAACTTATTTTACTTTTTACAGATAACTTTTTCTGCTTTCTTTATGCAGTCATACTAATGCTTTAAGACTTTCCAGTGAATTTAGGGTTTTACCTAGAAATGGCCTGACTTGCCATACTGTGGGAAGAAGGGATAGCAGAGAAGTCCTGGAGTGAGAAAATAATTTAAATGCTAATAAATCTGGCCCGAGACAAGGTGTTTACCAAACATGAAGGGAAGGAATGTAGTTTGGAATTACAATGAGAGATCAAAAGATGTCTGAAATAGGATTGCAAAAGGAAATTAAAATATGTATGGTAAAGTGTAATTAATTTAATTAAAGGCTTTGTAAAACAGATACAGAAGTAGGTACAGAAATGGAGGAATGTTTGAGATGAGCAGCTGATGTAATGTTCAAACATGTTAACAAAAATATGGCAGCTTTTCTCTGCCAAGAACAAGAGAAATATAACTACAAAGTGCTGATCTGTGGAGACAGAGAAGGGCTGGGCAGAGACACACAGGGATTCTTGAGAGATGTCTTTGCCAGAATTTCCCTCTTTACTGCAGTGTCTCAGCTGAGCTGGGGCAAACTCTTGTCTATGAAGAGACACTTCTGTCTGCATCTCCTGGAGCAAGGGCAGCTCATATGAGCTGCTGGAGGTGGCCTGGCTCTGCTGGGAGCACAGAGGAGGAAGGAGTCTGGCTTACCAATGCCAGCACTGGAATTGGCATTACTTGGCTTCAGCTAACTGACTGTGGGCAGCAGATGGTGATCCAACACCTTTCCTGGCCATCTCTGAAAGGTGCCCAGTCACTGTAGAGGTGGCTGTGTCCAAAGTCATGGACAGGGGAACCTTCTGGGTGCATCCTCCTCAAATCACCAGGGTTTGAGCTGGTGTTTTGCAGCTCACTTCAGTGTAGCTGTGACCCAGGACAGGGAGGGTTCTGCTCCTGCAGAGCAAGGACAAGAAAGCATTTGGCCATGCTCTTGCTGTTTGCATCTCAGCAGCTATTTTCAGACCAAAACCGATGTGTGTAAATCGTTTCACCCTCAAAGTGAGAAGAGGTAGCTTTGCCAAAACCAACAGCAGGTTTCAAAGCCTTCCAGGTTCCCTGGAACACAAAGGCTGACTCAGAGCTGTGACTCACCATCAGGAAGCAGCGAGGGGGGGCCCTCCTTATCTGCCTTCATATCTGGGGTGTGGGACCAGCGGCGGGGTGGGGTGGGGAGGGTGCGTGTCAGTGGGAGAATAGAGGAAAGGTTAAACATTATGACAGCTTCCACTTCTTTGGAAAGCAATTTGGAAACAGTCATCCTTGCTTATGTCCTTCAGCAGCTGGAATTGTTTTAATAAGCAAAGCATGGGAGCATTGTGGATCCAGTGACAGTTGTACAGTAAATCAGTCTCTAGGTGAATTATCCTTATGCAAAGAGATAGATTAATTTCTAAAGTTTTAGGAGTGATGAGAGTAACTCCAGGCACACAGGGAATTGTTGTTGCTAAGTTAGTGATGGCTCTGGGCTCTGTCATTCTCTTCTGCCAGGTGCTATTTGCTGTCACTGACTTGTGAGCAAGATATTGCAGGGCTTTTGCATCTGACTTTCAAGAGGCAACTTCTTGTGCCTGGATAGCAAAATTATAACTTTCACTGGGGTTTTTTAAAAGCAAAAAGGTGCTCCAAGTCCTGGGATATTACCAGTGAATAATGAGGCACAGCATCTCTCTTGGCAAAGGTGCTGAAGGATGCAGAGACCTTCCTGCTTTAGGCCTGTCTGCACTATGCGCTTCTTTCAATACTCCTTGGCTTTGAGAAGAAATCGTTACTTTAGGCTTCAGAAGAGGCTTAATGGTTTTTCCACTTTGATTCTAGGCAACATTATTCAATTATTTCATCTCTATCATTGTTATTGGCTTTCTGACAAAGTGTCCAGCGGCTGGTCAGCCCTCTGCCTGCAGCAGATGTTCCTGCATTGTTCGTAGTGGGCTGGACATCTCTTCCCTCCTAGCTCTACTGATGAAAAGGTTTTCTGACCTCATTGCTTATGTCTCAGGAGGAATGACCTTCACTCTCTTGGCATGCCCTGGATTAACTATGAGTGCTCAAAGTTTTCTTTATGGCCTGGCTCATGTTTTGCTCACCAGGTACCCATCCCTTCCCAGCCCCCTCTGCTATCAGGCTGTGCCTCAGATCCACGGCCAGGCTGGGTAGGCTGGGCTTTCCCTTCCTTCTTTCCCTGCCTCATGCAGAACTGTGTGCCTAGGATAAATGAGGGTGGTGATTTAAAAAAAAAAACCAAAACACCAAAGGAACATTTCTTCCTTCTGCTGGGCCCCAAGGAGACAGATGTTCCTGTGAAATGTCTGCTTCAGAGCAATCCAAAGAAGTGACTGCAGCTTGGACTGGTTTGGGTGTACCTGTACAAAATTAATTTACCTGAGTAGCAGCTGAGCCCTGGCCCTATGTGTTGGGCCCAGGCTGCCACACAGGCTCTGCAGCTGGGGCTCAGCTCTCCCCAAACAGCCCCTGGTGAGCTCCCCAGGCAGGCTGTGATGCTGTGATGGGCCCCAGGGCACCCTTGGGGCAGCTGCTCCCTTGGCTGCCCCTGCCAAGAGGTCTAGCTGACCCTGCTGATGAAAAAGGAGGGAGAAACAAGAGAGGAATACCTGCTTTTCATACAGCACTGGGTGATGCTTTTTGCAGTTCTGTAGGCTGGGACAAGCAGCCAGAGAATTGCTGCTGTTGTGTTATTAGTGGTCACATTTGGGAGTGGTGCAAATGGCTGCACAGGTAAAAGGGAGTGGTGGCTGTGCTCACAGCAAAGTAAACTCTAGAAGGTATCACCTGTGCTTTTCCTCAAACACCAGTTTTGGATTGACAACACTAGAGTTACCTGCTGATCTACATTTAGTGTGCAGAAGTGTATGTGAGAATTCTAAATTTCTGTGTGTGCTTTAGATTACATCTCTATTGCAGAATTCACTGAATAAAAGTATGCTCCTTCTAGCATAAAGTCAATTTTGTGAGCAGAAGTGCCCTCCAAGCAAGGCACCCTGTCATGCTCTGTCCCAAGTATCAGTGACTGCAGCTACTGGACTCCTTTATGCCTGCAGCAAAAAGCAGTGTACAGACCTGTGCCATTTTCCCTTTTTTAATTCAAATTTTCTACCAAAAAGAGACCTGTTGAGAGCAAGAAGAAATATTCATCTTAAGAAAATTAGTAACTTTCTACCTTCTTTTTCAGGTCTTCCAGACACTTCCCTCTTCAAGTCCTATTTCTTCCTTTCCTTGATCCTTTGTTGAACATTATAATCCTGTGTTTATATCTGTCTGTAGGAATAACTGTTGCTAACTAAGCTTGAAACTTTCTTGAGGGATAAAAGAAAAGGTTATTCCTTGTGATTGTTTCATCTGTGTGAAAATAAAAAGTCTCCCGATGGATGTCTCCTCAAAGGTCAGGAATTCAAACTTCTCTGCTGTAACATGAAAGAAGTGAGGTCCTTCCAGTGGCATTGCACTTTCCTTTTCCCAAAGAGCAGCTCTGACAGTGTGCTTCTGCATCCTGCCTTCCCAGCTGCTCCAGCTCTGCCTCTCCAGGGCTGAAGGATGGGTCAAGCTTTCTGCTCATCACAGCTTTGCTACTGACACCACAAACCAGGTAAAGGCACCAAAGCCCCTTCAGAAAGAGCCTGCGTGGTCAGTGCCATGTCAGTCACTCACTGCTGGCCAGGATTTGTACAGGGGACCTGCCAGGAGATGTGAGGAGTGGCTGTCCTGTCCCCAAGGCTCTCATGCTCGTTTGCCTCTGAAAGTCCCTGTCTGTGTGCACTGCTGTGCCACCCTGCCTTGGACACACCTTTTAAACTCCAAAGATAATGTACTGCACTTGCCTTAATGCTGCTTTTGGGGTGTGTGACTGCAAACTACCTCAGCATTTAGATAAAGATGAGCTTTGGGGGGAAACAACAGTGGTACTTCTATTTAAATCCAGGTAACATCTCACCTCTCTTTTTGATTGGAAAAAGCGGAGAAAGGGGGTGTGGTTTTTGTTTTTTAGTTGGTGTGATTTTTTTTTTTTTTTAGCTTATTAAAAATGTTAGTTTTATGAAGGAGGGGGTTGTCTTTTCCATTGTAGGGAGAAAGAAAGCAAAGAATTGTACAAAACAATGCAAATTGAAAAGGAAGTTTGGGGCTGCTTGGGAGGCTGCTTTACATCCAGTGCAGTGTGTGGAAACCATGGCCACCCTTGGGTAGAACCATCTCTAATTCAGCAGCTGCTTCATGAAATAGGGCAGTTGTAGCTGTGCCACAGCTGAGCAGCAGGAGATTCTTTGGTCTGCTCATTTCAGATAATCCTGAAAAATAAACCAAGCCCCATCCTGGTGGGCATGTGCAGCTGTGGGTATCCCTTCATATCACTGGTCTTTAAAGCACTGTATAATGAATTTTTCTTCTTCCCTGCTCTTTTCTGAGTTTTACTCTATATCTTCTCCCTCATCTCTAATGAAGCCCTACCAAAATTTAATAGTCCACCTGTTCACTCTCTATTCTACCTAAACTATTCCTTAGCATTTCTTCTTGAAAACACTTGAGGGCTCAAATGTGGGCTCAAAATTTCAATAGTCTTGTACAGCTCAAAACTTACTACAAAAACATTCTTAGGTATAATAAGCTTCACAGCCATTTGGAAGGTAAGTAAATATGCTGCATATGAGTCAACTGAAGAATAGACATTTTTTAAAGGTCATAAATAATTCAAAGACAAAACAAGCAATGAAAAAGATCCTGTGGTAAGATAAACTTCTCCTTATACTAGACCCAGATTTAACTCTCATTTTCATTGTAGCAACATGATGCTCATGTAGAAAGAATAAAGGAAACAAGAAATGTGATAATTTGGAAGGGATGGGAAGATAATAGAAACAACAGGAGTGGGAGAAATGTGCAATGCTTCTGGCCTGGTTGCTTCAGATTGTGCCCAGAGAGGCCTGTCCTTTTGCAGAGCAGAACATGGTTTTGCTGTTGAATTTGTATCCATAACCATACTGACCTTGAAATATCCAGATGTCTCCATCCTTCATGTGCTGGTCTTGGAAAAACAAATTGAGAGCATTGGGAAACAATTGTTTTAGCACATCCTAGGCAGTAACAGTTGCTTTCCATAATTTTAAGTAATTGCTGAGCTCTTTGAGATGTGCATGTGTTCGGGTTTGGGTTTTTTTGGAGTACTGATCTCTTCAGAAGTAGCAGGATGTTGGGATCCACACTGACTCCTAATTTGACTATCAGCCACAGATTTATTTTTTTTTCAGGAAGTTTTTCATCAGCTATGTCATAAAGACAAATCTGCTCTGACTTGATAAAAAATTAGCCTGAGCAGCAGCAAGTGTGAATGATGAGAAGCAGAGCTGGCTGGTCTCCAGCTCCCCTTCCTGTTTTCCTCATTAATACTGATTTTTGAGTAATGCCTGCCTCCAGAGCAACTCTAAAACATCACAGTAGTGATCAAGTCCAACAAGGCCAGGTTTTAGTCTTGTCTTGTGTCTAGAGAGGGACAGATCTGTCCTTTCAAAACCTGAGGTAAGTGCAGAATGAAACTATGACTCTGGCTGCCTGTTCCTAATGATCTCCTGTAAAGAAAACAGATGTTGAATACAGATTTTCTTGGAAGCGCAGAATAGCAGTAATTTAACCAGCTGGAATTTGGTTATAGCATGCTGACCTTTAGCAATCCTCTCATAATTTATAGCAGTTTTCTGGTTAAAAACTTGCTTGGATAAAACCTTCTTCCTTTATCTCCAATTTTGAACTGAAAACCCTTAAATGAATGTGAAAATAAAGTTTTCTTGGTTTTTGTTCCTTTATAGATTGTTTTCTAAGTATCTACAAGAAAATCAAAAGCAAATATTTTCTGGGATAATTAAAGCCAGTATTTGAACAAGTAAGGGAAGAAGTCCTATAAAAATATGCAGTCGGAAGCAAAAATTGAGGAGAAAAAATATATATTACAAAGCATAAATTGAAATACTTACCTCGGCTTGGAAAGCTCTGGGAGGATGATGTCTGATTCAAGGAGAGGCAGGAGGAATCCTGATTTCTGCTTGCTGGCCTGACCTAGCATTGACTCCCTGTGGAGCTCAGTCTGGCTCTGCCGTCCCTCTCGGACACGGAGTTGGTGCCCGGTGCTTGGGGAGCTGGTGCTTGGGGAGTTGGCTTTGCTCAGTGTGCACTCGGGGTCACCTGTCCCTGCCAGGGCCTTCTGTCCTTCTGCCATGGAGGGGGAGGTTTGAAGCTGTACAGACAGGAGCTGCCTGCCAGCCAGCAGTGCAGGGTGGCTTTTGCTGGGGATTTGGATGTTGCTGAGGTGCTGCTTGAACCCAACCCTTTGCACTGGAGCAGGATTGAATCATAGCAGTGACCAGTGTGCTCCACCTTAGGCTGTGGTTCTGTCCCTAAATAGATAATTCTGGAAGAGTGTTGTAGTAAACACTTGACCTATTCCTCGTTTTGCTTATGGTTAAATATTTAATATAGGGTAAATATTTTTAAATGTTTTTCTTGTGGATCACAATTGCCTTAATCATCTGGATTTTCCCACTGGATCCCTGCAGGATGCAGTTGTGCCCTGGTCATCCAGATTTCAATTTTAAATTCCTCTTGGAGCTTTAATTAGTGTTGTTAGTCGGGAGGTGAGCACTGAAAATGCAGTTCCTAGTCATGGAAAATGTTTGTTTAATTTCAGTGGATAAGATGTACCATGCTGGTTTTTAAAATGCCACTTTCAACGGGACACAAAGGAGCCCTTGGCCCCTGTGACAGCTGGGCTCTTATTACCAGGGGCACAACTTGTGCTTCTGCTCATGGGCATGGCTACTTACCAACCTGAGGGTGCCAGCTGAGAGCATGGTAAGGTCAGTAATTCATTATTTTGTAAATTGTTTTGTTACTGGGGCTATAAAAGGAGTTTCATCCTTCAAGCCTGGGTCAGTTTGTCACGAAAATACCCTGAGGTGACAGGAGGCTGAAAAAGGTGCTTTTAAACTTCCTGTGCTTTCAGCAATAACTTCCAACCCCGCTTTACAAAGCGCAGAAGAAAGGAATCTGAGGAATGCACTCAATGGCTATTGAGCAGAGCCCAGCTCCTTTCACTGAAGGTAACCAAGTAACGCTGGAAGCCGAGCTCTGCCCTCCAGTGCCAGGGCAGGGGGCTGGCAAGGGCGGCCTGGAGGTGCCCTCCCCTCCTGGTGAGCCCCCTCCTCAGCACAGGAATGTGGGAACACACGGGTCCATTCCCCTTGGAAGGGAGGCAGTCTCCCTCCTTAGGCTGGAATCATCAAAGCACTGTGGTTCTGCATTCATTTTGTGCTGCTGCTGCTGAGATTTTTGGGCACACGAGTAAAAATGGATATTGTACAGAAATGCTGTGCTAGCTGGGAGCTGTTGCATGTGCTGTTTCTGGGAGAGGAGCCTGGAATAGCAGGGCCACTGCTGTGCTGGCACAGCCAGCCTGCGCTGCTCTGCGTGCCGTGACCTTGAGGCCTCTGGCACACAGAGTCAGATGAGCAAATTGGTTCTCTCCAACTGGGATGGAGTTAGGAATAGGGGCAATGGTTCTAAACTGAGAGAGGGTAGAATTAGACTGGATATGAGTGGGACATTTTTACAGCAAGGCCAATGAAACAATGGAACAGGCTTACCAGAGAACTGGGAGATGCCCCCAGCCCTGGAAACATTGAAGGTCAGGTTGGGCAGGGCTCTGAGGAACCTGTTCCAGTTGAAGTTGCCCCTCTCACTGCAGGAGAATTGGCCTAGATGACCTTTAAGGTCCCCTCCAACCCAAACCATTCTAGGATTCTAGAGAACCCCAGGTTTTGCCTGAAATGGAGAATGGCCTGTAATAACATGGGAGTTTATATTTATTTAAAAACTTTTAAGTGCTTCATTTTTATATCTTAAGAAGTAGAAGAAACAGATGAACATGTGACAAGCAAACACTTCAGTACCTGAAGTTAGATTGGCATGCTGCTAAAAATACTTAGCAGGGATGGGAATGTGCACAGCGTGGGCTGGGGAGGCCTTCAATTTGCACTGGCAACATGGGCAGCCTTGTATGGACTCTGCCATGTGTGCTGTGGTAGACTACAAAAAGGGGGAGATTTCATGCTGTGTAAGTAGGTGGGATCTCTAGTATAAACTGGTGCTGAATGTGGGTCATTACAATATTTCAGTGGAATTAGGCTTGTGTGAGGAATTTCATTGAGGTGTGGGATACACAAGATACACAAAGTCAATCTGCCCAGGTTGCAAATTTAATGTTGCAATCAGCCATACAAACTGTACCTAGAGCTGTCTTTTTACAGAGGTATTGCTACTTTTTGTCATGGTTTGAGCTTAGTGAGATTTTTCACTGCTCAGAAAGGCAATCTGCATTCACCAAAAAATTAGCCAGGGTTAAAATCTTTATTGTAGTCAGTTCTTGGACTGAATTGTTCTTGATGGGCTACCTGTGAAACTGCTGTCTAAGCTATAACATTAAGCAGAAGAACCTAAAGAAAATCACATAAATTTATTTAATTGCCTTGCCAAGTTCCCTCTCTCATGAAGGGATTCAAGTCCCTATGAATTATTTGCACTGTATATATGTTGGTTTATACCCAAGATATGCTCTGAAGTAAGTTAACCAGAGTTCTGTGTGGGCAGGGAGCAAGTCTTTCTGCTCTGCTTCCCAGCATAGACAGTAGGATAATGTACATCAGAAGCCAGGACCCACATGAAATGCAATTGCAGCTTGCATCATTTGCATCACTTATCCCATGGATCATGGTGGGCCACCTACATAAATAACAAAGGCAGTGTAAAATTATCCCTTGTCTGGAGATGTCTGTGTAAAAGCATTAGCTGGTGCACAGTGGTTGTGTCAGAACACATCAGAAATTCAAATTATCTTTCATAACACACTGAGTGTAAGTGTTAGCTTTTCACTGCATCTGCAGCACTCTCATGGCTGTGACTGAGACGTTGCCTTCATCAGAGGCCATGTTATTACCCTAAATAAACTTAACTGGAAACTGCAGTGTCCCAAAAACAAGTGAAGTTCATCTGGATCTCTCCCACTAATGCCCTTTGCAGCTGTGTCTAGGCAGTGACTCACAAAGGAGGAAACCTCGAGGTAAGTGGGGAGCAGGAGCTCCTCCAGCCAGAGCTGCCTGCAGCCCTGCCAGCGGATCCCTTGCGCTGGGATGGTTTGGGATAGCTGGTCCTCAGCTGTGGGGAGTGAGCAGGGCACTGGGGCTCCCAAGGAAGCAGAGTCTGACAATCCATCAAATCTGTGCATCCATTTCAAAAGTGGCAGAGCCATAGATAGAGCCTGGGCGTTTGACTTCCCGTGAGGTCTGTTAGGACACTCCATAAGTCTGGTGTTGCTGGGCTTCTGGACAGACAGAGATCCTTCCCAGTGACCCTACTGGTACTATGGGAAGAACAGCTTTTGAAAGGACAACATGGCAGAAGCTAAAAATTGATAAAAACATGGTGTAGCATTAAATGTTTAACGTTAAAAGTTAAACGTCTGGCCAAATTCTATTCCTGAGATGTTAACACAACTGTAAGGACAGAAATACCTAATCAGTCAGAGGAAGAGAAGGCATTGAAAAGACACCTCTATTAACAGATTTTTAAGATAACAAGGAGTGTGGGGGATGCTTTTGGTTAATCCTTTTGTTTGTCTTTTCTCAGCATTGGCTCATGTTTCTTGCTGGTTTGGTGTTGTGAGCATCAGACTTGTCATATTCTTGAAGCTTAAAAGCAAATGGGAAGTTAGCAGTCCCAGTCCAGACCTTATTTCCTGTGCTACAATGCAGAGACAACTCAAGGGACCTTTAGGGTCAGTAAAACAGACATTCCTTATCCTTCTGTTCAGAGGGGTTTTTTACTTGCTCAGCCTAAGTGTTGGCAGCTGGAACTGTACATATTTGATCTTGATCTTTGGCTTCACCTTTCATGAATGGCCAGCTCTACACTGCCTGTCCTTATCCTGTGCACTCAGGTCTGTAGCTGAAGGCAAACTACCTGTTGTTAAACATAAAAAAAAAGTACATAAAAATCTTGTCTAGGGCAGAGCATTGGTGTTTGTGAAAGAGTGCTCAGGTATAAAGGCAGGAGAAAGTGCTGAAGGGCATCCTTTCTGTCTGCCTGTCCCATCTGACTCTGCCCTGGGCTGAATGAGTCCCTGCATTGTTCCCTTGTGCCAGGGATGTGCTGCTGGCAAAGCCTGGCTCAGGACCTGGTGCTGCTCTGGCCCCATGTGGGCTAGCACAGTGTGTACCAGTGACAGACAATGTGCTGTGGGGGATGTACACCATGTCCTGATGGAAAAAGTCCCCTCAGGACAGCACAAAGGGGAAAAATCAGCATTTTTGCTGTGGCCAAAATGTTTCAAGGAGCTGGAGTGAGATGAATATTGACAGTCATAGGATTTTTAAATAAGAAGTTATCCTTAGCTATGTTTCTGCTGGAAAGAAAAATGTGTCAGGAAAAGATCTTTGATTTTCTTTTTACAACATCCATCTACAAGAGCATAAAACTAACATGTTTAATCCCAGTAAAATCAACTAATGGGTGAGCTAAGATGATGATGTTGTCATATGCAATATCTCTGACAAAGCTGATGGAAAAGTGACTCTCGGTTTAATGGAATAAACTCTGTTTTCTCCACTGGTACTATTTTGTACTCTTTTAAGAGGAAGACAAGTATTTCTCCAGCATTTGTCTTCATTAGTTGCATATTTATGATCAAATCTCTTGAATTCAAACTTTGCAGTTGGTTATACTTAGGTGAAACTCCATATAACTCCATAAATCTAGATAAGGGAGCTACCCCAACTTTTTAAATAGGAATTCTTAACTGTCAGAGATGATGATTACACTGATTTATTTAAAAAATTATATCCTTCTACCATGTGTTCTGCTACCTAATTGATTTCCTACAAGGCTGTCTAAAAGCCCTCTGAAGCAATTTGAGTAAAACTTGATAACCAGATTTGAAATGTTGCACTGATTTAATTGAATTATTTGTAGTTTGGATAATTATTTGAAATCTCATCTATCTGGAATGAATAAGTAGCATTACTAATTTGATAAAGGTTGTATGGCCTCTCTTGAAATGGTAATTCTTCACTGTCACTTTTGAAGTATCTCTGGTAACAGCCAAACAAACACACAATTTATGATGTCACTTAAAACTATGTTAATTTACTGGCCAACTTCAGATTTTAGTTAAAAATGTCTGGTAGCACTGGAAAAACATACCTATTTGGCACACTGTCAACTTTTTTCTGGGTCAATGCTCATAAAAATATCTTTTATTTACCAAGCTTAAACAATAGCAGTTTGTTTTCCATTTACTATCATAAAACAATCATGGCATGAAATCTGGTACATTCTGCTAAGAAATATAGGTCCAATTAGTTCATTTATTTCTGTCAACTCTTTGTTCAGGCCTGCATTTACAGCTCTTGATGGTTCCAGATCTATTTTTATGGATTCAATTTTAGCTCTGAAGACTGGAACAAACTAGTGTACAATCTATCATTCCAGTAATATTTATTTCAAAGCAAAGCAAGACCAAGTCGTCTGTTGTATTATATATTTGTTTCCTTTTAAAGCCATAGCAATTATACATTTACCTGAATTTGATTGATTGAACATTTCTAGGTTGCTACGTTTCTGGACTGAACAAAGAGTCCTGCACCAAGGATCCTCAGCAGAACATTGTTTTCTTGTAACAACTGGTGTTTGAAGCAAGTAGAGCCTCAAAGTGATGTTAACCAGAATATTATCTGTTTGGGTTACAGGATTTTCTTACATAATACTCTTTGCTGTTACTTCCAGAGTTCGGCAGCTGTTAAACAAATATTGTTCCAGAGTGTCTGCAGATTTCAGTGTTTAATTTCCCCATGGCTATTGTTTGTCATTCAACAAAATGTAAGTGTGAAAGGCTGTTCAATAGGAAACGAAAGTGGCTTCATTAAACAGTGTCTCAGAAGGAGCTGCACCTTTGTAATCAAAGTTTTCTCTAGCTTTCACTCCAAAAGAGGCAGTGTAGGAAGCAATAGTTATTTTTAAGATAGGAATTATTTTTTTACATGATGACATAATAAAAAAATCAGGAGGTTCATGGATAGAGCAGAGCAGTAATAATGTCTGTAATGCTCTATGAGGAGCCCCTGCATGAGACTCCTGGTGAAGGTTTATTTCCTTATAGAAGTTTGGAGCTCCTGTGCCCAAGGTATATATTTTTAATGATATTTACTTAATGTTGTTTTCTAGGTAAGTAATGACCTGGTGAATTATATTTACTTTGTCTTAAGCAGTGACTGCCTTGTGCTGTAAGAATTTAAAAATCGAATAAGTTCATGAAAATCATAGCAGGCAAGAGAGATTTAGAATATAAAAATCACTAAGTAGACTGAGGGGAGTGCATTCCTCTCATGGCTAGAAATGTCTGACAGTTCCTTTTAGTCACAGAAATGTGTTTACAAGCTCATAAAGGATATTTGCCAACTTTTGAACTTTGCCTAAAAGGCAAAGCTCCCACCACCTTTATTCAAGCCTTAAAATGGAGAGAGCTGCCTGTGAACTGTAAGGCAGGACTCTGACAAGTGTTAGTATTCCACAAGTGTGAGGGGTAGAAAGCATAAAGAACATGTGAAAAGGAATAAATATATATGTGTAAAAACATAGCCACTGGAGATGAAACACAATGCTGTGGTCAGAATGAGCCTTGGACACAAGACCATCAAGTGACCCTCCAAACCCTCCTGTTGCATGTGATTTTTGCTGAACCATAAAGGAAGCAGGTATATTTTAACAAAAGTTCCAATACTCTGCCTTGAATTACTTGGAAAAAACCCCAAACCAAATATGTTTTTTCCTCTTTTCTTTTTCATAACTTTGCAGCAAGAGATGCTACAGAAGGGGAAAGAAATGAAACTTGAATCATGAACTTTAGAAAGGGTACAAATAAAATGTCCAGGCTATTAATTAAACCCATTTCCAAATGAACAATCTAATCTCTTGTCTGTGTAATTTCATTATCAACAATTTGAAAGGTCTCAAATATTCCCTCCAATGTTTGAACAGCAGCTG
Source organism: Ammospiza caudacuta (assembly GCF_027887145.1). Taxonomy (NCBI): domain Eukaryota; kingdom Metazoa; phylum Chordata; class Aves; order Passeriformes; family Passerellidae; genus Ammospiza; species Ammospiza caudacuta. Next base: position 20,394,559 of record NC_080600.1, on the reverse strand, counting down.
TGGACTAGACTACATGAATTGAGAGAGATTGTTTTTCCAGTTGCCAAGAAACAGCTTTCTTTGAGAATGCAGAGTTGTGCTCACAGCCTCAGCATCCTCCTGCTCTCCTGCAGGGTTTGGGAAGTTGGTGTTCTGGTGACCAAGCTTCCCCCGACAGGAGTGGCATGAGCTCAGCTCCACTAAAGGATACAGAGCACCAGTGGGCAACAGCCGGTGTTCAAACCTGTTGAACATTTAAAGAGAACACTGCAGTTCTGCCAATGACTTTATACCTTCAGGAAGGGAATTAGATTTTCATGATGAAAAGAAGGGAAGATACATATGTAAATGAAGGTTGCTGTCAGAAAGTTTTAATAGACTAATAATAAATCCATTCCAAGCTGGCTGCCAGGTACTGTGAAAAATTCTGTTCATGTTGTCTGAGTGCTGTAGTTATACTTTGTGAGTTTGCTTCCTGATGCCAGTGATTGTGATGTCTTGTTGCCCTTTTCCTGACATAAAATGGGCCAGGAAATCCGGAATCTTTAACTCATAGGACTAACAAGCCAAGAATTATGATTAACTTTGAGCTATGAATGTTTAATGGAATGGATGATAGATGCTTGATAACCTTTTCTGATGTGGCGTGCTTTTTATGGTATTTTCCACTTTGTAATTGAGCTATTTGTTCATTAAATTGCAGCCATCACTTTTGTCAGTCATCCATGCCTTCTGGTATTTCCAGCTGTTTGTTTCCATCTCAAATGTCTCACCTTCCTACTTCCAGTCTACCAGCTTGCTGCTCAAGCTGCTCCAGGTGCTTGTGCTCTGGAATTCTGTACCTCAGCTCAGGGTTGCAGCTTCTGGAGGCGCTGAGCTCCCAGCTCAGGGTGGAGCAGAAGCTCACCCGGCAGCCTCCGTGCTGAGGAATGTGGGGTCACCAAGGAACCTTTCCCTGTCCCTGCACTCAGGCTGCCCCACCTCACCCTGGCGGTGACGCCTGATGGCCTGGGCTGGTGGCTGTCACCAGGCTGCCCTGCTGCCTCTCCCAGGGCCCTGCAGCCGTGTCCCTGCTCCAGAGGGAGGCCCTGGGGCTGATGCCTGCAGAGCAGGAGAGGCTCACCTTGCCCCCAGCTTGTGGCATCTCCGGGCTCTGCTGCTACCTGCATTTTCAGAACTGACAGCAGCAGAAGTTTCCATTGGAAACATTCAGTTTGAAGAGTTTTACAATCTGCTTTAGACATGTATTTTGTTTGGCCTAGTGAGAAACATGCCAACCTTCACCTTTCCATGTCTTAATGCCTTTTGGAGAGTCTAGGCTTCCTGTCTTTTTGTAATGTACAGTGCTCTGTACCAATTACTCTTAGAACAAGATGATTTAACTTTCAGCAAACTTTATCCTGGATAATCTGGAGAATTAGTTCAACAGAGTTTATGATAGAGAATGTCAGGCCAGATTTTCAAAAAAGGGGATCTAGAGAGCTAAAATGCAAATTAAGGCCAAATGTATTCACCTGCATCTAAGATGAGCCTCCAAGAGCTCCAGTAGTTACACACAGCCAGATATCCATGGGTACCTATATTTGTGTCAGACAAGCTGTGTAGCTCTGGGAGTTGCACTCAGCCTGGTCAGAGCCACTGCATTTGTAGATAAGCCTCTCTGCCACCTGGGATCCCTCATGCAGAGCCTGCCTCTGGGGCTGATTTGTGAAATGTCATGTGAGGATTAGTAGGATTCAGTGATTAAAAGGAGGTCAGCAAAAAGCACAGAACTTGCATCCCTACTGTCACTGAAAATTACAGTAGGCTGCAGAAGGGAGCATTGTTATTGAACAACCTGGAGGCCCTCGCTGGGATGTGAGAAATGAGCTCAGCCCCATTTGCAGACAAAAGGAACTGCAGTTCACATTCTTGCTAGACAGGAAACCATTAAACTCTGCAGCTCCTCTGCTAAAGGGACCCTTTTCACCCTTCTCTGGGAAGAGCATGAAGCCATGGTGTTCCAATAAGATATGCATGGCGCCAGGAGGGCCTGGCACTGTGGTCTCATCATAAGAAAGATTTACCTTTAGAGCTCATAAAAGTTTTGTTCCTGGTTGCTCAGACAGGAGCTGCTGCTATATTTTGTGTGAATGCTGGGAAAGCAGAGGTATTTTTAAAAGAGCAGAATCAGAGTCCCTGTCTTGGGCCTTGAGTGGGGTGAGCTTGTTCCCTGGAGAATGATAGAGACATTTCACTACAAAGCAGATTTGATCTATAATCTGGCATTTGGATGGTGCTAACACCTGAAGAAGTTTTTCAGGTGTTCTTCCATGAGGATGTTGTGCATGCTAACTGCAAGCATCAAGGACTTTCACTGCACAGAGGATGTGAGGACTCAGCTCAGGTTTGCAAATTCCATTCCTGCAGCTGAACACCCCCTGTACCATCAAATGGAGCAGCCATCCCACAAGCCTCAGCACAGTACAGCTGGGGCTGTCATCACAATGCTCAGATAAACTGTGGGATGGGTTAAGGCTGTAATACAGTAGGCCCTAGGAGATGTGATTTGCAAGATAATGTAGTTACCTGCTATAAAATGGAAGAGCATTCTTGGCATTTTATAAACATTGCAACTTGGCACTCCTGAGAGATTAATTTGTGCCTGAAAATACTTTTTATCAATACTTCATTGTAATTGGAGCTGTCTATAAGCTGTATCTCTTCTTTCAATTAGAAGCTACTGGACAACTCAGCTGAAATTCCCTTCCTTGCATTATCAAACCACAAGTTCACTCTTCAAAAAGCAAATGTTTTTAATATTCTGTCCAAGCTATAGGATTAAATTCTCATGTTTTGTGTTCCTTCAACAATCTGTTACTCAGATATGCCCTTTGTATTAGTGTTTACCGGTTTTCTATGTAACCAAAGTAATTTTCCAGCAGCTTGCTTGTGGGTTCAAGGTATCCATTATTAAGAATTAGACGCATTTGATTTGAACCTACAGTAGCTAAATGTAAAAAGTGTAATATACTCTGTCCCTTCACAGTGCTGGGAAAACCTCCAAAGGTCTGGATTGAAGAGAAGAGATGTAATGCCCATACATGGGGGTAAAAAAGCATGAGGGACTGATTGGGAATCAAGCATTCAGCCTACAGCCATTAAAGGGAAACAGTAAGTTGAAGCAGAAGCCTTTTGATCTTTTGCTTGTCAGACTTCTCAGAAGTGCTTGTTCTTACTCTGCTATCTTCAAGCTGACTTATTCTCCCAGGCCAGGGAGCAGTAATTCACACATCCCTGTGCCTCTTTCTCTTAATGCCTGCCCACACTTGAGTAGCAAAAACTGTATCCTTGCCTAGCAAGGAACTGTTTTTAAACCTAAGGATCTCCAAGACCAATATTGTTCTATCAGCTACATAGAACAAAGCTGCCCTTTGTTACAGCAAAAACTTCTTATCACTCCTGCAAATATCTCTCTTGTCTCAGCTGTTTTCTTTTTCTGGCTGGCACTTGGCTATTGCTGACCCCTGTGCATGGTGTATACAGTTGTTCTCAACCTTTGGCTACAGCACAGCCCTTCAGGGGCTTCTGAGAAAATGTTTGCTCTTATTGCTGTCACCTCCGTGGCATTTCTCTCTTTACTGTGCTTAAGATAAGTAAAATTACATTTTCTTCCAGTTTTGACAATTCCTTAAACTGTGAGAATGAAAAGGGCTATAAAAATTATTCTGTTGTTCACTTGTTTACAGGTTGGTTTGTCTTTTTCTTAAAGCCATCAAGTTTCAGCTACTGTTTTTCATGCAGTCACCCCTCCTCTAAGGTGTGTTACATGTGGCTGTAACATGTTTGTAGCCAGAATTTTCTCTGGAACCAGCACACACAGAGCAAGATGACTTTTTGGTGGCTCTGCAGTGGGATACAGCTGCAGAGTGCATCCAGCCAGGTAATGTGAAGGAAACTTTTCACCCCTTTCATAACAAAGCCTGAAATTACAGGATCCTAATTCTTTTCAAAATTTAAACAAATGGCCTTGAGCTTCTTAAGAAGGAATTCTTGGGCTTTGTTATTTTAAGTTAGTTATGCCTGAAGGGAACCACATGCTGTGTCTCAAGTCTAACTCAACAAGCTGTAAAATAGCTTGCACAACTGTGTGCAAATAAACAGCTGTTAAAACCACCCAACAAAGAGAGAAGCCAAATCTGATAGAAATGAAACAGCAGAAACAATGTTCATATTTATTCAAATGCCAAAATTACATGGGGTTTTTTTTCCCTTATTCACCCCCTCCTCCACTCTAGGATGAACTGATGCAGATGCTTTCTTGGGAGGAGGAGGAGGAAGAGAACACTGAGAAGTGTCTGGTTGTGAAGAGGTAAGAGCTCTGTGAAAAAAATAAAAGCCAGGCTGTTCTGTTTGAGATTTGTTTGCCATTGTGTCTTCTTGTGCACATGTGCAAGTGTGTGAACCTTTGAGGATTACTGCTGTGCTCTATCTTAGCTTTTTCTCAGATTGTGATTATTCAGAAAGAAGTGTGGGCTGCTGGGCCTGTCAATGAATTCACTGTATGCCATCATTCAAAGGCAAACACTGGCCTCACCCAGGATGCATTTGGTATACAACATGCCTTTCTTAGAGTCAATCTCATCATGACATTTGCATATTCAACAACATCCATTTAAGTTTTGGGGTTTTTTTCTGAAATGCCTTTACTTGCTTTGAAGAGAAAAATGATGAGGAATATTGTCCTTTTGTAAGCACAAAGAGGTTGAAGAAAGAGTGAGCTCTTGCATTTGTTAGTGCTGTAACTGAGTGAAAGGCATAGAGCCACACTGTTCCCCATGGCTCTGCACATTCACTAGCCCAGAGCTCAGCAGCTGGAGTTTGGATCCATTTCATCCACTCTCCCCTTCTACTGACCAAAATTGCATGTGTGGCTGTATACCTGTCCTCTCTCTGCCTGTGGCAGGTCCTCGCTTGTTTTACCAAAGGAATATGGAAGAAGGTTTGAAAGCAGATCTCCTGCAGCTAGGCCACAACCTGGAGAATAATTTCACTTGAGCTCTCCTTTCTCTCTTCTCCTCAAACCCATCTCTCTCAAAATCAGAGGACACTGACCTTTAACCTTTCACAAGCCCTTCTGGAAGCCCTGCCTTGGTTTGCCCATACTCACTGCTTTTTGGAGAAACAGGAAATCAGCTTGTGCTATTTTAATCCTGGTGCTTTTATATAAATATGTGCTATTATTTTTAACAACTTTGCGGAAGGAAAAATATGTTTACAAGAACCAAAAATTGTGTCTCCAGTACAAAACATTTATCTGAGAAATAGTGATAGGAACTTGATACTGCCTTATAGAGACTGTAAGGCAGTGCCACTGTTGTTCATGTCCCTTTCATTGGTTCTGATTCTTCTATCTGTGCAAAATATAAAGGAGGTGTCATCTTTTCATGGATATTACTAGTTGATATTTTAGGGATGGCTGACATTAATTAAAGGGCTGAATAGCACAGCTCTTCATGCCTTACATCCTTCACACTCTGCTCTAAAGCACAGCCATAATCACAGCAGGAACTTTTTTGAGAACAAATAAAAGTGAAAGGGTAACATAGCTGGAATTTCTGCTTCAAATCTCCCAGTACTATAACTTTATTCGATCCAAACACTTATTTCAAGCAACCACAGTATGTTTCACTAAAATTTTTACTGGACATATTAACTGCACATTAATTGCTCTTGCATAGCTGATGTATTTGTAGCTCTAGGGGAAGGAAAAGCAAGGCCACTTTGATATTGGTTTATGTAACACAGATTTTGTTTCTTGGAAGGCTGGAGGCCATTAAGAGTAAATGCTATACTGGAATATGTTCCATATGGCAATTTCTCAGGTATTGTGATAGCTAATCCAAGTTAATAATTAAAATCCACTTTTATCACTCTTTCCTTCAGGATGCAAGAAGGGGTTGTAGGTTTCTTTTTAACACCATATCATATTTTTCTGACTATGTGCTCCTGTCCTTACTACCACAGCATTCTTAATGTTTTATTATGTAATATTTGATCTGGGTAAACTAGCAAAAGGAAGGAGGATTCATTTGTTCTATAAGATTTTTTTTTACTAAAATGAGCCCACAGTAATATCAGTGATTGATGGAGCACTAATAGCACTGGCAGCCCTAAGACCCTGTTTCCAGAATAGTAGTGGAAAATGTCCTCTGCTCCTTTTCTCCTAGCTGCACACTTGATGATGTTTTTATCTTGGTTTGGGCAGATGATGCCGTCCTTGTGCCCAGCAGCTGCTGTGCTCAGCTTGAAGTATTTTTGGATTTGTCCAAGTTGGAGGAACTTTCAGAGGTTGAAGGTATAAGAGTAACCATGAAAGCAAGATTAAGCTCAGCAGCCTGGTTTCATGCTCTTGGCACATTTCACCTCCTCAGTTATAAAACATGAGGTTTTGTCTGCCTGCCTGGCAGGATGCTGTGATCTCATGAGCACTGGATGGTTCATCCCCTATACTCAGCCCATAAAGGAACAATCACCAGTACAGAGGAACTAGCTGGAAATACTCAGAAACCTGAACTTTCAGAATTATTGCACTTCAGGCTTGTTTCTTGGGATTTTCTGCCCATAAAAAGTTCTGCTAGGAAGAGCAGGCCATACATGAAATGGAGAATATTCAGTGTTCTTCTTCAGTATACAGAGATAGGTTTGGGTTCCTATCACCAAACTAAAAGAAAAGCTTTAGACTGCGTTACCAAAAATGTGAAAGAAAATAAGTGCAATTCCCACTTGGCAGGGCAGCTTCTCCTCACATCTGTAGGTAGAGCTGTACAGGTTTGCTCATGGCAGAGCTGCAATTTAGTGACTCTTGCATGCCACCACCAGATAATCCTCACAAAGACCCCGCAATATCAACTCCTTCCTTTTGCCTAAGAATGGCAAAATGAAAAGGGTTTACTTAAAAAATGTCCAAAGAGCAGGAGAAGTTGGAGACTCAGGAATATCCGCTTGCAGATGCTTTCACACACTGTCAGGAGTGGTGTCCAACCTGCTCTCTGGCATGTGGGCTGATGGACTTGCCCTGTGCCAAAGATTTTCATGTTCTGTGTTTTTTCTGCTGCATATCTGTCAGACAGCTTTGGAGTTCACAGTGGGAGCATTCAGATGTAGTGCAGCTGTGCCTGTTGCTCCAACAACTACTTTATATCCCAGGCAGGTCACAGAACAAGACAAAAAGCAGCTGTGCTGCAGTCCATGAGTCACAAAGCATCTTCCACCTGGGAAGAAAACAGTTGCATCAGTAGATTATGTAAATTGATTCTCCAAAGTTAGTATGAAAATGATAATCAGTTGATTTCTACCTAATATTGTAAACTGCATGGCTAGAGCTAGCCCATTGCTAACATGGGCAATACTTTTGAATTAAGAGGTTTTTTTCTGTATTTTCACTAACATGAGATAATAAGCTAAGTTAAACATCTTTGCTAGGTGTGCATCTGACTTCAGATTTCAGCAATTTATTACTGAAGATTTACCAATGAAAATTTTTATCAATGGAAATAGTTAATCAGACAAAACAAAGTTAATGTTTTTTCTCAAATAATGCATATTTATGGCAAGGTTTTGGCTTATGATAAAAGGAAAAAATGGGTGAATTTTGAACATCACTCTCTTTTTCTTCTGGCACAACTTTTCAGGTATTTAAAACCAGCTGCTTTCTCCTTTCAAAGCCTTGAGTGTTTGTGGTCAGAGGACCATATTTGCTGACACCTGGGACCAGAGCTGCTGCCAGTGCCCACACAAGACACTGTGTGCAAATCTAGATGGGGGCACTGGCAGCAGCTCTGGTCCCAAGTGTCAGGAGATCTGATCTAACCAGCCTGGGGAGACCTGCCAGATTTCTGCCCATATCCAGTGCCTGAGAATGCTGCACCAATCTTAAAGGGACTCTGCTTTATTTTCTCCTTCATTTTGAATTAATGCTTTATGAGAAAACAGATTGTAAATCTATATAAGTGACAGGTTTGTTAGTGCTTATCAGATAGCTTTAAATTCAGAAGAAGCAAGCACACATATATACCATTCTCTCTGGGGAGAAAACCTACCTGCAGGAATTTAGCTGATTCCATTTATTTATTTATTATTACATTATTTATTTAGCAGATCTGGAAGAAATTACTTGCATTTTTTTAAAATAATTTTCATATTTCTTAGAGGAAAGCAATAACAGAAGTCAAGTTACCAGGTACATTTTGCATCTGCTAAAACCACCCCCAGCAGGTGGGAACAGCAGCTTGCCACTTCTAGTCAGGAGCAGCACTGCCTCTCCCATAGCAGTTCACTGGTTTTAAGATGTCTGGACTTGTAAAAAATTTTTGCTACTGGTTGTTGTGAGATAGTACCCGTATATTCATTTCTTAAACATACCACAACTCCATGGTGGTTTTTGTGAGCTCTGGGTAATGGCCCAAGCTGAACAAGTTTTGTGTATTTTCTCTGAAGCTGCTCTATCATCCTGTGAGGAGGGTGCCCAGAGCTCTGAGGTGTCTTTTTGTCCCCACTCCTTCCAAGAGTAACATTTGGCTATGCCAAAGGACAAGAACTCCTTCCCAAAGTCTTTCTGGAGTGTCAGCATGCAAAATGTGCCATGGAAACTGGAGGGGACAGTCCCTGCAATGCTTGGAATAGTACAGAATGCTCTCTCCAGGGCAAACAGTTTGGAAAGGCTAAACTACTTAAAATCCCTTTATACAGCAAACTGGTGCAGTCAAGGAAGAGCAGGAGAGTCAAGAATCTAGCAGTGTTTAATATACTTTTGCAAGGATTATTTGACAGTCTCTTATTTTTGTGATGCTTAGGAGGGAGAATTGCTATCATCTTAGCAAAGGGTAAAAAATACTTGGGTCCTGCACTGCAGCTGTGGTGATTTTATATGAAGACAAATTCCTGAGGCTGGAATACTCTGACTGGTCTGAAAAAATGTTGCACATTCTTCTTTCTTCATTTAAATAGAAGCAGCATAGAAATTTTGCAAAGAATGGGGGTGGAAGAAATGTTTTCTGTTTTCCAAAAGTGGGCGAGATGTTGAAATACAATTGCAATTACATTTTTTACATGTCATTGATGTAGAGATGAAGCTTGTTTGGATGGAGTTTTTCACTACTTCATTTCAATCGTCTTAATCACAGTTTTTGAGACCTTATGTACTGTATTTAGAGGTGAATAGGAGCTTAGCTGGAAGGCCCCACAGTTGGAAGCTGAGTATCTGACTTTCCAGCAAGCAGTAAGATCAGCTGATATATATATCCACAATGTAAGTGCTGTCACAGCATTAGTTTTCAAGAAGTGACATATTAGGAAACATATTAATGCACAAAAGACTTGTAAGGGGCTGCAGTTTGTATGTTGCAAAAAATAGGGATCTGTATTTAGAGCCATTAATTTCCTCTTCTGACAGATTTCTGAAGTGGGGATGCTTTATCAGTCTTTACTGCTGAGCGCTCTGGGACCTCTTTTTGAAGCAAATCAGCTTTCCCCTGGTGGAAGTGGATGAGCAGGGCGGTTGAATTCTGTCACTGCAGGCAGCACAGATCCTCAGGGCTGACTGACTCCGCTGCCTTTGGAGTCAGACAGAAAACAGGAGCTGATGCAAAGTGTGTATTTTGAAACATCACCCTTTGTCAGAGGGCATCGATTCCCTAAACACCATCAGTGTGATGGAAACAAACTGAACTCCTTTGCTCCGCTATTATTAACTGCTAATGAGCTCTGTGAAACCCAGCAACAGGGTGTTACCAGTGAATGACTCTGCCAAGGCAGCAAGGTGGAGTTGCATGTGGGAATGAAACCCTGTTTAATCAGGTTTTGTAACTACTTTGATACAATTTTAGCTGCAGCGTGTTCAGTCAAGCAGCTCCTGCTGTAATGCACACACTGTTTCGACTTCAGTTGCAGCTTTCAGAATATACCAAATACCAATTCAATAATCATTATTTACCGTTGCACACTGATCATCTACAAATATGCCTGCATTAACTGTACATGGTGTTTTTATTTGTTTTTACTTAGGAAGACAGTTTTAGATGTCAAATCTCCCCTGAAGTCTACTAAATTTTTGGGTAGGCTTTCAAGATGAGAAAATTCAATCCTCAGCTTGAGCTGCCAATAAAGGCAGGTGAGCACAGCAGTAGCAGAGCTTTTCCCTCTCTAGTGTCAAAGCATGGTTTAGTTTTAAAGGCTTTTTTTCTTGACTTTCCCCTTAGGTCAAGAGGAGGAAGATCTTCCATTGTGAGGTGTAGCGGGGACAGGGCAGTTTGGGAGCAGGAGCACCCAAGGGGAGCTCGCAGGTGAGCAGGGTCTGAGCTGCCCAGCAGCCTGGCAGGTTCTCAGCAGGGACAGCCTGGTATCAGGGCACACCTCAGCCACTGGGAGCACACACACAGCTACAGAGAGTTTCTAGCAATGGAAGGTTGTTATTTATAGGCAATGGGAAAGTTTATGCCTTGTGTTTGCAGTTTCAGTTGAGTAAATATACAGTGAAATTGTACTTTATCCTCTTTGTTCAGTTGTTAAACCCCCAGATTCCTTTCCCAAGAATCATACCTGTTTCTCTTGATTTTTGGATTTAACATGTATAACCAAGGAACCCATCAATTAATCTGAGGATTTATAGAGCCGCTTTTTTGGTGTTGTTACTTTAAAAACAAACAAACTAAAAACTCAAAAACTCCCAGATTCTAAAGTGTTTCTGGGGAAAAAAAAAAAAAGTTGGGGTTTTGGTTGGTGGAGATTTTTGGGTTTTTTTGGTTTTTTTTTTTTTTTTTTTGGTTTTTTTTTTTTTTTTTTGTGTTTTTTTTTCTTTTTTTTTCTTTTTTTTTTGTGAGAAGAACATCTTATAATTGGGAAAAAAACCAAGAAATTAATGTTTGTAGCAAGTGAATTATAGCCTGCAAAGTAGCTTGAATGTTTTCAGCTGAAAGCTGCTTTGGAAGCTTAACATGGGATTAATTTTTGAAGTCTGCCTGGACTATCAAGAAGTTAATTGATTGAGTGTGAGCAATACCCACTTAAAAGGCACAGACAGGGAAATCAGTGCATTCTCTGTGAGAGGCTCTTAATGATTTCCTTTCAGAGAATGTGCACACTATCTTAATTATACAGGAGCCTACGTAAAGGTACCCTTGGATTGCATCCAATGAAAGCTAAAACAAACAATATGACAACAAAAAAGGCACTTGCGTCATTTCACTTTAGCATTTATAAGACAAACAATAACTAGCAAATAAAAACCTCCTAGCCTATGGTGTGCTTACCAGTGCCAGGATACTTATTCCTTCACATGTAATCTTTAAAACAAAGAGCTACATATCAGAAAATTCTGGGACAGTCTTTTTTTTTTTTTGTCTGCACAAAAACAAGACAAGGAGATGTTTCCTGTGGTGCTCTGCTGGCTTCATGAGATTAATGACCTCAGCACTTCACAGATAAGTCTTTCTGTGTGAATGTGATCTTCTCCTGTGTGCACAAGGGCATGCAGCCACTAAAAAAAAAAAACATGCATGAGAAAGAATGGATGATAAAGCTAGCAGTGAAACTGAGGTGCTGGAGCATTCTCATTAGAGATGCCATTGTTTTGTGTAAAGTGTAGATTTCAATATATTCAGTAATGGTGATTAAAATTATGAGTTTCCCTACATGGTAAGCCTTGCCACTCTGATCAAATCCACCTTGTGAAATTCTGTATGCATGAGATCCCAAGATATAGTTTTGGCAATCTCAGCTTTAACATCTGGGTTCAGCTGTGGCAGTGCACTGCTCACATGCTTATTCTAACAACCAAGGGGAAAAATGTCCAGATCTTTGCATATTAGTTCCTAAAAGGGTACTGATATGGCTTAAAATGTCAGGCCACTCTGGCATTTTTCTGAACCTTTGATCACTTTAGGAATATTTTGGTGATGCCATTCAAATGTTTCTCAAAAAACTGTTGCCACAAAGAAAAATTTATTGCCGTGTTACTTAGCACCATGGCATCACCAAACCACCTAGATGGTCTTGGGGAACTTCCTTCAGAGGATGGAAGGTAGAGGAAGGGATTCTCTCTCATCCCCCATCAGCCTTTCTTACCTTCATCTGAGCACTTTGGGAGCAGTTCCTGTCCATGGAAAACTTCAGCCTTTCCTTGAAGCTGCAGAGTGCCATGTCAGGCTTCAGAGGCACCTCCTCCCACTTCTGGGAGGAAGACCCTGTGCACTGTGTCCCGTGCTCCCTTCAGGGTACACCCAGACACACACTTGCTGTGTTCCAGGGTGGTTTGAGGAGTGCAGAGCACGTTTTCTGTAGGAAAACGGAAAGAAACATATCCCTCTTCCAGCTTTGTATGAGTCAAAAGTTCTGAAAGGTCTGCATTGGCAGGAGAGGATCCATAGGCATCAGCATGACAAGAGTGACACTCAATACATGATAGAGATTGATGTACAACATCTCTTATCTCTACAGAGTATGGTACAGAGGAAAGGAGGACCACAAATGGCATGTTTTGAGGTAAAAAACAGCTGCCTCCGTTCATGGAGGGGTCAAAATCATCTTCAATGTTAATAACTTTTTAATTCATGTTTTCCAGTGCTAGAGAAGCCTAACTGATATATGAACAGTGTTTTAAAACCGAATTCTTGTTCCTGTCAGGAAGCCCCAATTCAAGACGCACTTATCCATTCCTTCCCATAGTGAGATTAGGAATTTGTTGAAATGAGGGGTGTGCACAAAACACACCACCACAGTCCAGTGTGTCCTGGTATAGCAGCACAGGTAGGAGCCTTGAGAAAAGTATGTCATGTTCTTATCCTGCAGCTAGTGCGTTCTGTAGCATCTCCTCTATTCAAACCAGCTCCTAACTTATTTACACAAAAGGTGGAGTCCTCATCTTTAGTTGGACAGGCTTCTTTCTCGCCCTTCCATATCTGTCAGCCTGCATTTTCTATCTGTGATAATTGAACCATTCCCACAGTAAATGACTGTGTACTTGGAGAGAGGCCCAGGTACCAAAGCGTGGGAGTGCTGCCTGACTGCAGGGAAGTGAGGAACTGCAGCAAGAGCTCTGTGGGTTTAACCAGCTTCCTGGGGAACATGCAGTCACTGACTCTTCCCAGCGCACAGCACGGAAGGAGGGTTTTCTTCTGTCTGACAGCTAATTTTAAAGAGATGCATTTATATTTTTATACACTGCACTTGGAATTTCAGTTAATATTTTAATCTATCAAATGGATATGGACAGTTGATGGCAGAATTCAGGGACTGGAACTATGTGAGTTTGAATTAATACTCTAAAGGGAGCTGAACAGATATAGCCCTCTGATAATGTAACACCAGAAGGCTTGAACTTCTTTGTAACAGAACTAGACAGGACAAATTTTGCTCCCATTTATTTTTGGTGTCAGGTTTACCACTCCAGCCCCTGCTATGCCCTTTAGGGAGCTAACTTTAAAGTTAATGGGGCTTCTTGCACAAAGGGCTGGCCAGCCATAACTGCAGAGAGCAATGAAGTGCCTGATTAGTGCAAAATGTGACACTTTCACCACTTGGCCTCCTGCCCAGTGGCAGCTACTTCTGCTGAGCACATCAAATGAATTCATATAAGCCACCAAAGAACTGCAGGCCAGGAATGGCTGTTGGTTGTTACTGGATCAGACCAGCTTCTGACCAGTCAGCTAAAGAAATATCCTGTGCTTCAAACACTGGACTATCCATTTAAAAACATTTAAAAATACATACAGTGAAATAGAGTTGTTAGACTGGAAAATCCTCTTTAGCATGATACCATCTGACCATTAAATGTCTGAGGAGTTGAAATAGCTTAGTATCTCATCAAGGACTTATTGAATTGTGTAAATAAATCTTTCTTTAGAATTTATTGATTGGTGTGGAAGAGCTTGAGAAGTCAAACGTGCTTCTTTGTTTTTAGGCAGCTTCATGCAGGAAATTTGGCCTTTACCCAATTCTGTGACTAACCCCAAATTCAGAGTAGTTATGTTAATGCATCCTGCAAGAGAAAACCACTATTTTCTTCCTTTTCTTCCAGCTTCATTTTAATGGGATTATAGACTGGCCTTTTAAGTGCAGAAACAAATTTCTTCTGTTGCGTGCTACAATAGTTTTTAATTGAGAGTCTGCTGCTGGCCAAAGGTTATCTCAAAGGAGCTGTAGCACCTGGATCCCCTCCCTCCCTCTCTCCTTCCCATGCTACTGCTGCCATGGGTCAAAGGGGTACCAATGCCCTTCTGAGCTCAGTCATTTAAACTGATGTCTCAGCACTGAGTGAATGAGATTTATAGGAAATAATGTGAATTTTTAAGACTGTCTAGCCCACCTTAGCTGTGGTTTTACTTGGGAACTCTTACTAGTTTCTGTTTAGAATTTTCTCCTGATGCTTTTTGTTCTACTGCTTGTCGCAGCTATAGGATAACTTGGTCAACACCCAAAAGTCAATACTATTATCACTCTGGAACTCCTTGTACTGCCCAGGGAAAGGAAATGCATTAATTTTAGAGCTGAGTCAAGCCCAGAAATGAATTAGCACATTGGGTAAATATCTGACAGTACATTTTTAAAAGTAACTAGTCACGCACCCTGAGCAGATGCCAAGGAAGGGACATGTCCTCTGGGCTGGCTTATGGACAGCCTTTGTGCCAGCTTTCTGCATGTGTTTGTTAATCTCATTTGCTATGAAAACAGGTATTAAGTGGATTCTTTTCTTCTCCTCCTCCTGTCATAATTCCTGATCTTGCTGGCCACTTTCAGCCCAGATCTGGAGAGGGAAGAGGACTCAATGATGCTAAGTATTCATTATACTTCATAATATAGATGGTTGGAGAACTGAGATCTGGTGCAAAGGTTGAACCACCATGAAGTTGCTCATTATCTGACAGTAGGCAATATATAGAAGAGACAGATTACAAATGGTCCAGTGATAAAAGACTTAATGGAAGCAAAAATATCCAATCCAAATCCATAGAAAATATGACTGTATTCATTCTGGAGCTGATGAAATTTTATTTCACTGATTCATTGCAAAAACCCAAATTGATTCAGTGAATTGATTAAACAGATTTGGAAGGAAATGTAGAGTAAGTTGGTCAGATCTGGATATGCTGTGTTCCCTTGTTTTGTATTCCTGCAAGTTGCTGTGAATGTGGACAGTGAAATACCTACTCCCTAGCTCAATGCATGTTAGAAAGCTTACTTACCCTAAACACACACAGCTTTATCAGGGATCCCAGTGAGAGCAGAAACAGGACAAAATATCAGCTGAGTGCTTTTGAAAGATAAGATAAAGAAAGATCTTTTAAGTGCAGAGAAATATCTCTCCTTTATTTTTTATGTGTAGTTCTTTTATCAGCCTTTTGGAACACATAAGATTTAAAACATATGAGCAGTAACAGTACTTGAAATTACCATCTTAATGTACTTCAACTGTAAAAGCAGAGAACAGAATCCTACAGTAGAGGAGACAGATGCATAAATGGACATGGCCCCAGTGCATAGTCTTGAATGGGCAGTGCTCAGAAAGGGAATGAACATAGTCGCTAAATTTAAAGAAAGACAGCATTGAATGAGAAAATGCACGGAATTGGCTTTAAAATTACCAAAAGCTTTACTTTCCTGAACCTGTGGATTTATTTCCTTTGCCTGATCTCATGGTAAAGATATGGACATCAAAAATTACAGCTACCCACTGACATAATTCAGTGACATGAAGTGCGTTTACTTCTTGAGAGATTTAAAGCTGCTTTTCACTCTTCCCCATGCTGCTTGTTTTCACACTTTTATGTATTCTTGGCCTCAGCTGTGTCCATCTGAGTTGGTGGTGCAGCTGTAATCCACTTCAGTACAGATATCCGGCTCTTCCTTTAGAAACTTCCTCTTGCTATGCTATAGCTCTTGTAAACGCCCTGGCGGAAGTGGCTTTTTCCTCCTTCCTACTCCTGCAAGAGGTCCCAGAAGTACAAGTGGCTTAATGAACCAGACAACATTTGGTTTGAAAAGAGCCTGAAGAGATGTAGTTTGCATAAACTTTAATGCTTTTTTTTCTTGCCTTATAGAAACATCATGCATATCACTCATGTTTAAACAAAATGACTGGCAAAGCTGTGGAAGCTGTAGACACTGTCCTAACATTTAATTTATTAGAGCAAAACTGCCAGGTTACTTTCCATCCTTTCTACTCTACATGTTTGAGAGAGAACATCTGTCTCACAACAGTAATTGTTCCAAGTCAAGTATATGATTTCTTTTCTCCACAGAGAAAGATAGCTGAATGATACTCTAGATGTAATTGTCTTTCACTTGCAGCAGTAATTTTAAAAATAAAAATTTAGGAAAAAATATGATGCACATGTTATTAGTGTTTCATGGCACAGTTTTGATTATTTATCATCTTATGTTAAATATATTTTACAGGATGAAAGGAGACAGTCTGTTCTGCCTTAGCAGTACTATATTAGCAATATAGTACTCTGGTTACTCAGTTTGGTTCTGGCAAGACAGGATGGTATGAAAACAAGTGAGGTTCTCATTTTTAAGTATGTTAAGAAAATTCCCCAAAAGTCTGAAATGGCAGATATAATGGGTGTGCTTGGTGTCAGCACTGTGAGAGAGGCAAGGCCTTCAAAAGGCCTAAAATAACAGACAATGGCTTAAAAGGCCAAAAAAAAAAAAAAAAAAAAAAAAAAAAAAAAAAAAAAAAAAAGAAGCATTTCAATTGGTAGAGAGAAGACTTCAGATGCTCTGCAGAAGACAGAGGTGCTGGTTGGGCTCCTACCTAGAAGGACCAGGGAGGTGAGATATACATGGAGAATCTGGGAAGTTGCCATGCCAAATCTGCTTGAAGAAAGGCAGCAGCACCTTCCCAGCTGCCAACACCCTGGAGAAGCTCTGCAAGGACTGAATTCCAGCCTTTTGCTGTCCTTTGCAGATGCAGGGTGCAAAAGCCAGGAGACAAAACTGCCCACCCCTGTGGCAGGCCATCTGAACACAAGATTGCAAAAGGCACTGGTGGGCCCTTTCTCTTGACTGGGAATAGGTACTACCCATGTCTCACCAGGTTGTCTTTCTCATTTACAGCATAGCAGAGTCCTCAGTAGACTTTTAAATTTTTTTATTTAAATAATCTTGGCTTAGAAATAAATTGCTTAATTTAACAAAGCACGTTTACTAAAATGGAGCTGTGGAAACTTTTAAAGATGTGCATGACAGTGGGTTGTGTGTTTCTTCATGCATTCTCCAGCTCTCAAACACAGACCCTGCCAAAGCAAATAACTGCACAGTATTTATCATAGTTTTGTTACTATGTAGGAATATTTTTTTTGTAACAATGCTTGCAAAGGTGAACTATTTGTTAGCTCCTCCTCTCTTCTGTCTGCCAATAATATGGAAATCCAATTGTGGTCATGAAACATTGCTGACTTGGAGCTGCAAGCCCCAGGACCAAACCACATTAGGCAGCAACATGGAGTTTCTCCCCCTGTCAAGAACCGGTTCTACTGCCATGTGAAAGAGCAACAGAAGGTTTTTGTCATATTGCACTACATCTCTGAATGCACACCTATGAAATAACTAACTCTCATTACTGCTGTCAAAGGAAGACACAAGGCACAGAGAGAGTTTTGGGGGGTTTTGGTGTTTTTTTCTTTCTGGGTTTTTTTGGGGAGGGGAGATTTTGGGGTTTTTTTTCAGTTTTTTTGATTTTTAATTTTTGTTAAATTTTATTTTTCTTCTATTTTTGTCTATAAACCTATTTTTAATTACTCAGTCTCGTAGCTTCTGTATGTGTAACCCATTTGTCAGATATCTTCTCTGTGGCAAGATCTGCCAATGGGGCTTTGATGGCTGGTCCTCCTGTAGATGGTAATCCCAAGAAGGTGGGCTTAGCCCTCAGCTGAGCTGGAAAACAGAGGAAACAAATTCCAAATCTGACCAGCCCAGATCTCATCAGCACTTTTTGGTCTCATTTCCTCCAATCCTCATCCAGCACTGGACGCCTACAGTTGCTGGGAAGGCAGCAGAGGACAAAGCATAGGCTTTGACCATGCTACCAAGGGCCCAGATTTGCAGCCTGGCAATATTTCTTTGGTTTCCAGAGGCTTATCCCTATCTCCCCATACTGTATGGAGGAATATAGATAAATTATGTAATCCTTCCTGAACACTGGAGGCTCTCCTGATGTACACAACTAGCAGGGACACAATGTGCTCAAAAGCATGGGGAAGCCTAGCCCAACTGTGGCAGGAAAATGCTCCTTACAGTGCACTCAGACATGGGAACAAGTGCCCATGGGAACTGGTGGAAGCACCTCATTTGTATCTTTGAGATATGTAGGACTGTATTTTTTCACACAATACTGCATCTGAAAGAATTCTCTGCAGGCAAAAATTGCATAAAGTCCATTCAAAGGTTTTTGTTATTTTAAGAAAAAAGTGACTTAGTGGTATTTCTGGGCTAAATTGTATTTCTCTGTGTGTGTATTTACACACATATTTATATACTCAGGGCCCAGATGAAAAATGTGAGAATTATTCTTAAAATGTGTGTATCTGTGTGCTTTTTAATTGGTAGTACTTAGTAGTACTGCTAATGGTTCTGTGGTTATAAATCTTCCTTTAGAAATTTACAACATAATGTAAAGCACAATTTATCCCTGATTTAATTAATGCCTACACAATGTTTTATTTAAATAGTTTCAAAATAATTTGGGAGAAAAAAAAGTTGGTCTAATTTAAGTGATCAGATGACACGATTTTTTCCCCAATTTGTGCTTTGAAGTACAACTACCAAATTACATTCTGATGCAAGAGAAACTTTTATTATAGAACAAACTGACTTTTTGATGACAAATATTAAAAGAAATAACAAGCCACATATTTTCCTTGAAAAATGTTCTGCTTAATATAGGATTTGATTGTGCAATCCTTACTCATATAGAGACAAAAGGGATTTTCCTGGTATGGGATGAAGGTGCAAGACAGAGCCCAGTGCTGTACTGGCAGGACTTCACTGCAAAAAGCTATTGGCTGCTGTTTACATTTCTGACATTCTCTGAGTAAGTGTTGTCACAACAGACAAGCAATTATAGACAATAATGTCAGTAATTTGTGGATTAAGAACTCCTTAAGGATGTATTGGCATGGTCAGACAGTAGCTGCTTTTAGCTTGCAACTGTTCACCCTTGGCTGTGCCAGTGAAGCTGAAACTTTCAAGAAGAAATTGTGCTCCCTTTTAGGCAGCAAACAATGGCAAGGGTTAAACTTCTCTAGGCCCTCCCTGCCGCTCCTACAGCTCTCATGCAGGTGGCTCAACCAAAGGGCTGCTGTTTAATAGGTATGTGTATTTATGCATACACATAAAATGGAAATATAGGCCATTATGTTGGAGAAATACTGTGCTAGGCACTTGCAACAAAGCCATAAAAAATCAGATTTTAAGATTCCAGTACTATAAATACGCCTGTAGGAGCCTCAGCTGAAGTCCAAGCCCCAGCACAGTGGTGGAGGGTGCAGGACCTGAGCTGACCCTCTGACTCACCACTTGGGACACCCGTGGCTCAGGACACGCTCCATATTAGCTTATGCAAATCCTGCACTGTGTGACACATGCCCTGCTGAGAAAATTATTTGATTATTTTGAGGATCAACGAGAAAGATTCATATGTAGTTTGCTCTTTTTTTAAGAAATTCAAAAATACCATCTCAAAACATGAACAGAAATGATATGTACTTTCAGGGTCAAATTAGATACAAATACACTTTTTTTGTCCTTTGTGCGACTGCTCTTCTGGTTTTATTTCAAGACAAACCATTCAGAAAATTAGAGTGTGTTTAGGAAATTGACTTGTGGTGAGGGGAAATTTACTAAGGCTGTATATGCATAAAGTAGTGGGTCGGCTAGAGGGGTTTAGGAAAAGCAAGAAATTTCTTGAAAGATTTTAACTATAAAATTAGATAATGAAAGAATATTGATTTGGTACCATTAATTTTTTTCTTCCAAAGGCAGATTTGCCTTTAAACATGAAGTACGTCATATGCCTGGCTGTCAACACTGGTTTTACAACTCCAGAAAACGTGTCAATTTTGCTGCTTGTGCTTACTAATTCGGCATCTTTTCATGAAAATGTTGTAAAAGACCTTTTTCAAAAGCTTATTTCTCCCAGACTCCATGGGTGCAGGTGAGCTCTCTGGGCATGCAGGGCTCCTCCAGCAGTGTCTGAGATGTGAAGTCTGACCCCATGCAGGACGGGAGTGCCCTGCTCCCCATCCAGGGTGAGCACCAGCTGGCCTGCCATGCCCTCACTGACTGACCCAGCCAGAGTGGGCACCAGCTGGCCTGCCATGCCCTCAGTGACTGACCCATCCAGGGTGGGCACCAGCTGGCCTGCCATGCCCTCAGTGACTGACCCAGCCAGAGTGGGCACCAGCTGGCCTGCCATGCCCTCAGTGACTGACCCATCCAGGGTGGGCACCAGCTGGCCTGCCATGCCCTCAGTGACTGACCCATCCAGGGTGGGCACCAGCTGGCCTGCCATGCCCTCAGTGACTGACCCAGCCAGGGTGGGCACCAGCTGCCCCATCGTGCCCTCAGTGACTGACCCAGCCAGGGTGGGCACCAGCTGGCCTGCCATGCCCTCACTGACTGACCCAGCCAGGGTGGGCACCAGCTGCCCCATCGTGCCCTCAGTGACTGACCCAGCCAGGGTGGGCACCAGCTGCCCCATCGTGCCTTCACTGACTGACCCAGCCAGGGCTGCTGTCAGGCTGCTGTCTCCTCCCCAAGCAGGAGACAGTCCTTAAGAAATGGCACTCGGCCCCCACAGTGAAAGCAGCCTTTTGTTGGCACCTCCTTCCCATATATGGGGATTCGTTCGTCTTTTGCTGGGTTTATCAGTTGATTCTGGTGGCCTAAGTACATCCTGAAGGAGATGATAAAGCTAAGATTTTTAAGAGGCCAGTTTTGGTGCTCCTGGTGTCCCTGCAGCCCCCAGCCTGTGCCCGAGCAGACGCTGATCTAATTTCACACTCCTGGAAGTGAGGCCGAAGGCTGTGTGTACCCAGCACACATCCTGTATCTTTTCCTTGTGCCTACTCTCCCCTCCCCAGGATAAAACCTTGCAAAGTCCCTCTTCACCGCTCTGCATCGTTTACAGTTTGGAAACGTTCTTTCCGGGCCCAGGCCACGGGCGGCCCTTCCGAGCCAGCCCAGGCCCGAGGGGCCGCGCTGCCCGACCCCGCATCCCTGCCCCGCATCCCTGCCCGTGACGGCGGCCCGGCCCCGGCAGGAGGCCCCGCTCTGCCGCCGGCCCCGCCGCCGTCACGTGGCCGCCGAGTTTTCTCATCCCGCAGCGGTATGAGGAAGTCAGAGCCGCCGCCGCCGCCGCCCGCAGCCCGGGCGGGCGCAGCCTCCTCCGTCGCCTCGCCGCGGCGCGACATGTGAGTACCGCGGGCAGCCGGGCCGCCCGAGCTCTGCCCGCCCCGGCTCTGCCCGCCCGCTGCCCCCGGACGCCGGCGGGCCGGGGCGGACACCTGCGGGGTCGGGAGCAGTCGGGGGGCGGCGGTGGCCGGGGCTGGGGCGGGCCGGGCCGGCGTGTGAGCACGGGGAGGGGCGGCCGCGCTCCCGGGGGCTGCGCGGGCGGCGGCCCCGCGCCCCCGGCAGCCCCGCGGCCCCCGGACGGGCGTACGGACGGACAGGACATCTCCGCTCTCCCGGCAGGCTGGCTCTGTCCGGCACTCGCCTCCCGGCGTGAAGCCCCCGCCGGCGCCGCCGCCCCGATGGAGCAGCCCCCGGCGGCGGAGGAGTGGCAAGGGGCGACCCAGAAGAGGAAGGCCTGGGCCAAGAGCCGCGACTCCTGGCAGGCGTCGGAAGCGGAGGATTTCGCGGCAGCGGCGCTGGCCCGCGGCGAGGAGGAGGAGGAGGAGGAAGAAGAAGAGGAGGAAGAAGAAGAAGAGGAGGAGGATCCCGGCGGCCGCGAGCTGCCGCTGGCTGCTGGAGCAGGTCAGTGCCGGGGGCAGCAGCCCGAGGGCCACCGGGACCCCGCGGGGCGGCCTCGCTGTTGCTGACTGTCGGCTTCTCTCTCCCGCTCTGCCCTAAGGCTGCCACAGCGTTCCCAACGAGAAGATCGCGATATGGCTGAAGGACTGCAGGTGGGTGCTCCCGCCGGCGGGTCGCTGCGGCAGCGCAGGCGGGCAGGGAGGGAGGCGGGCACGGCCGCGCCGCGGAGCGGGCACCGGCGCTGGCACCGCCGCTCCTCCGGCCGGGTGCGCCGGGAGCCCGCGTGGCCACAGGGCAGCTGGCGCTCGGCACCGCTCCTCTCCTTGGCGTCTCATTAATGCTTCCAGCCGCCGGGGCAGGAACGCAGCAGAGCGTCAGGAAGGCAGCGTTACTTTTGAAGCTGCAGTGGTTCTCACCGAGAGGCTCCAGTTTAAAGCTTCCACTCTTTCCTTGCCTGGGTTTTGGTGCAGGTTTCAAGAAACGGTGCTTCCGCGGCATGGCCTCTGTGCTTACGGGCCTTCAGGAGGGATGCCACAGTTCAGACTAACTAGATTTATCTGAGTCTCTTAATGTCTTCTGTCCTTAACTTAAGGCATGGTATATGTATTCTGCATTTCTATTACTGTTGCAAAATAATATTTGGTGTTTAGAACAGGTATTGATGGAATTACTCTTTCTTCATCCTCAGTCACATAAAAGCACAAATGCTACATCAGTAGCAGCTACTTTTGTCCTTTTTCTCTATTCAGTCCTTGGAGGCAGAGTTGATGGGGAGAAGCTAACAATTAACTTTCCAGTAGCTGACAATGACATTTCAAGACCTCTGCTATTTGATATTTCTGGTTTCTTTCTCCTTTTAAGAGCAGCTACATGAAGGCAAGAATTTACCACTGAGATTAGTTGTGCCTTTGTGATCTTTTGATCCAGTAAGCAACTGACTGATCTTACTCTGTAACTGAAGTGTGGGTTGTTTTACAGCTACAGGATCCTCCATATAGTTTTCCTTAGATCTTTACAGGCTGTGCCTTGGATAGGGTGTTGGCAGTTACAGGCTTGAAACCATACTAATCCCTGAAATATAATGTTCAGATCTGACCTACCATTCCTCCAAAATGCTAGAATTGGAGAAGATTTTTCTGACTTTACCTCAGATCTGGTGTCCTGCTGGTCTACTAAAAGGTTTTCTTAAAATTAGTATTACGAATTCAGTGCTTTATTCGAAGTATTTTTTGAGTGGAGAGGGCAAAAAGTGTAAGGACTGGAGGGGAAAGAGGCCATTGGGGGTGATATTCTTCCTGATGCTGCAATGCCACTATGTCTAAATTGCAGGATTTCTGTCTAGAACCTTCCCTGGCCCTGTAGTCCTTAACATTTCCATACAGAATTTGAGGAATAGCACAAAGCTAAACTGACAACATGAACATCTAGTAAATGGCCTAAAATCCTGAGTACTAACACAAAGCTTGCAGTTTCATACCCATGCTTTGGTAACTATCTGTTGTTAAAACTGGCACCACACATTTCTGTGGAATGTGTTTGCATCTCTGGCTGTTGATTCCCAAAATAAGGGAATCTTGTTTTACAAATAACAAATGAAGCCCAAGTTAACTTTTTTTTTTTGCTAATACAGAAACACAAATTTAGGTAATTCTTGTTTGTGAAACCTGTTGCTCTCCTTGCACAGTAGCCTTTTAAAGTACAGTTGTTTACTATTGTAAGTATTTTCAGAGGACTCTTTTGTTCTGCTCAGAAGGACTTTTAAAGCCAGATTTCCTACACAATGCTATTCAGGCAGGAGTTAGCCTCTCTTCTGTAGCGTGCAGGGTGCCAGCACCTGTGGTTCATGGCTGGAAGATGCAATCCCAGCTGCCTGTGAAGGGCTGCACAGTTCCTTGTGTTTTAACTGCAGAATTGTTTAATTTTTTGTGCCTAATGTACATGCAAGCAGTTGCTAGCATGTGCAGTAAAGTGATAATTCAATTTGCAGTGTTATAAGTGATTGTATGTATCGAAACCTGGATGACAATATACACAGGAAAAGAGCACAGCATTAACAGAGGACAACAGAACAGCCCTGCAGATACTACAGTGTTTTATTTAAAAATAACGATTGTGAAATTTACAATTCATAAGTTGTTCTCCCTGAAATTTCTTGCTTGTTTAATAACACTGGTTTTGCTGTCAAGCTTTGGTTGCTAAAAAGTGTGAGCATACGCAAACGGAGCTGCTATTTCTGGTTCATGGCACAACCTTATTCTTACAAGTTAGCTCCATACAAGTTACCATGTAGCTATTACTACGAATGAAGATTCAGTAGCTAAATGCAATATTTTTTCTGTTACATGTTTTCTAAAAGTAGTCCTTCACATTTTCTGAGTTTCAGTATGTGTTTATGAAACCAGAAGAAAACTGGCACTTCTAAAATCTAATTTTCTGGTTTGAGTTGGCAGCAGCACAAAAAACCTTAATATCAACCCACTGCATAAATAGATCTTCTTATAAGTTTTATTCCTTTGTTTGTTTCTAAAGGCATCAATAGTGTTCTAATATGGATAAAAAGAATTACTAGTTGTCCTTTGATACTTATGTTAGTGGTTGGGGCTTTTATTGCTTGGCATCTCTGTTTCACATCTGCTTTAGAGGAGATGAGGGTTCCTAATTGCCCATGTTATTTACGTTGATAGATCCACTTTTTGTTGTTTTGGGATTTTTGTAAAGAAATAGCTAGCAGCAAACCCCAAAAGCAAAAAAGCAAACATTTATCATACTGTGATTAGAATTATGGAGGCATAAAAAATGTCAGATGTTACTCAAAGTCTCTGGCTCATTCACATTTTGGGAATCACATGCCTTTGAAAAAGGCCTCTTTTTCTCTCTCCCCAGTACTTTGAAAAGGCACCTTGAAGTAATAACAAAGCTCATAAAAGTTAAAACACGAGTGTTGGTATTATACTGATAGATGAAAAGAAATTTTTGTCAACTATTAGGATGACGTGTATTATTTTGATTGAATATATTTAAACTCTGCCAGTAACACAGGGGATGTGGGAGGTATCTAGGAGCCATCTCCTGTAGATATGCAGGAAGTGAGTTCTTGAAATACCTCAGAAAGAAGAGAATTTTGCTTCAAGTTTAAAATAAACATGGCTTCTGCCCAGATAAGGTTTTAAAAGCTGTGATTTAAACACTTCCACAGCACAGTGCAAAACCCTTGTCTTGTTCTGAGAGACCTGACCTGACCACAACTGGGAGCTGAACAAAGTTCAGATGGGATGAGAGGAAGCCTTGAGGCTGTGTGAGGCAGGCAGACCCCATCCTGAGGGCACAGCAAGGGGAAGGGTCCCGCAGCCCTGACATTCCCAGGTGCACAGAGCTGCTCTGAGACAGAGCGTGGGCCTTGCTGGTGGAAAACCGCCTGGTGCAGACAGGCAGAGCTGTCGTGCTGTTTTTCTCCATTGTTTAAACTCATGTTTTGCCTAGTTCTTAAGAGCAAGTGTTTCAAAGGCAGGGGTGTATGGCAGCTGTGTGCAGCTGTGCAGGTAGGGCAGCAAGGGGTGGTTGAAAGGATGCTTTTCTGGTAGCTGCTAATGTGCTGTAGTGGTGACAGACTTCATTTCAAAAGGAAAATGCCAGCTTTGATGGATGCTTTTACTGCTCTCTGCCAGCCACTGCACGCAGCACTGACCTTGGCTGTCAGAGTCAATGCCAGCAAGTTTCTACATTGAAAACATAGAGGCATGGGAGTCACCAGGGAAGGAGAGGGAGAAGATTGGGAGTGCACCCATCAGGGCCAGGGAGTAAACATCCAGCATAGTTATTACCTCAGAACATAAGGCTTCTTGTAACTTGACAGGTTTAGACAATATAGCCTAAGTTTTTTCAGACTCTGACTGGACAGACATCCAGAAATGCTGGAGATCTGATCCTCAGCAGAGTGTGTCCTGTCACCTGGAATGTGCTTATGCACTGGATGCTCTGGCTGTTTGCCTTGGAGTCCCACCACAGTGGGGCTTTGCTTTGCTTTGCAGAAGGCATGTTGAAGTGAGCTTGCCCTGTATCAGCAGGCTGCATCTGGAGAGAGTGAGCTCTTTTCAGAGGGGAAAGAAAAATAAAGTTGTGAAGTGTAAGGTCTGTTAGAAAGCAGATGCAAACTTTCCTTCCTTAATTTGGCTATGGCACCAAAATAAATACTGTATCAGAGCACTGTTTACTTTCAGATCTTCGGGCAGGTTTATGTGTTTGTCTAATTAAAAATCCAAATGAAACATACATAATGTAGGTGGATAAATCATCTGCTTTTCCCTTCTTTATGAGTATTGTGTTTCTGAATTTGTTTTGAGCATTGAAAGTTAATGCTGTGCTACTTAGAAGTGACAAGGCTTTGGTTAAACATGACTGAGAGACAAGATGTGGAAACATCTAGCCAGTGTCAACAAATACAGTGTGAACCCAGAGTGGGATTGGACCTGTCACTTGTGAGGCTTCTGCTGCTCCTTTGAGACACCATGAGGTTCAGCAGATCCCCTGCCCTTCAGGCAGCAGCTATGGGAGGGATCATCCAAAAAAAAAACTAGTGTGAACAGCCTGTAAGGCATCAGAACTGGCAAGTGACAGCTAACATAGCTGTCAAGATTTTTTATCTTGATTCTTCCCAATCATCAAATACAGCTTTTCACCCCTCTCTCCAAAAAGTTTTAAATGTGTAGAAAAATGGCAACAGTTTTTGCTGCTTAAATGAGATTGAATTAATCCATTCAAAAATTCATGCTTGTTTTTTCTGGGTGTTTTGCTGAGAAGCCCATGATTTTCCTCATCAGGGGCTGCTGCTCCTGAAGGTGTTTGAGTTTTGCAGTTATGCAGTTATTATGTTTTGTTGTTTTTCTCTGCAAGGTGTATTTATTTAGAGGGCTGGGGGTTGTTTAGGAAGTTATTGCCAGTCGTCAGATGTTTGTGCTTTCTGGGGGCGGAGGGAGGGAAGGAGGGAGGGAGGGACAACTGCTGCTATCACAAGCTTGTTACATGCTGTAAGGAAGGACATGAAGCAGCAAGTTTTTAAGCAGTGTTAATCTCTTCTGTGGTTTCAGAACGCCTCTGGGAGCCTCCCTGGATGAGCAAAGCAATCCTCTGTTGAAGGGTAAGGAAGGGCTTTACCTACTGAAATCTCTTTTACTGGAAACTGTTTTCAAGGACATTCATGTGAGACTTGGTGTCTTTAGTACTAAACCAAAGCCAGGTCAGTATTGCAGAGTTATTCTCACAGCAGAGCAATTGTGCCTGAGAACTGGAGAAGGGGGAAAAGAACCTGAATAAGTCTTTCTGGAGATCTTAGTAAGCTCTAAAAAAACTCCCAGATGTGCAAAACAGGGAGGTGATTTTGTCTCCAAACTGGTGAGCATTAAGCAGTCTCTGCCTCTAATAACTGTGGTTGCCACACCTGAAAATTTTACTATCCGAGCAGGTCTGAATACTAAAGTTCAAAGTACAGTGGGAATGGGCAGGTAGTGACAGTGAAGAAGAATTACTTCTTGTGCCTGGAGTCTTCACTTCAGCTCCTAGTCTGGTACAGGAAGGTGAGAGGGGAATGCCCCAGCTGGACTCAGACTCTGGATTCTCCTGGTAAGATGTCTGGAGAACAGATAATGCAGCAGCCAAAGGCACAGATGGGCTGAGTGGTACCTCCAGGTTCCCACTTGAAGTTAATTTGCGTTAATTTGCTCACACATTGACTTGGAAGTGTTTCTGAGTGCAAAACCAAAGCAGTGTCATAGTTGTTTCCTTTCAAAATCATTTTGCTATGTTCCGAAATGTGACTTCTTGCTTCTTAATGCATTTTAACTGCATGAGTAATGCAGGGTTTGTAAATAAAGTCGAGTTATTTCTTGTATCAAATGAAGTGTCTTGCTAATATCTTTAGATAAGCAGCTGGAAGGAAAACATTGGAGCATTGTAGTTGTTGAAGTGTTAACTGTATGTTTTCAGGCATGCTGGTGAGAAATGGAGGAAGTTTTGAAGATGACTTATCCCTGGGAGCCGAAGGTGGGTGTGGCAGATTATGACTCTTTTTCTAGCAAAGAAAATTATACTCAGTCATCTGATTTTTATTTTGAAGGACAGCATTGGCTAAAAAAGCAGGATGAAGCACACAAAAAATGCAGGAAGATTCACTTTTTGAAGTTATTTAGACTATTGCTAGAGTTAAACACTCTGAGTCTCTGACCCAAAGGCCAGAGGCAGTCCTGAATTTGCTTCTGCCCTCTCATTTTAATACCCACAATGACAGGACAGCCTGGAGCACTTACCAAGGCTGTGAGAAAATTATTTCTCCTACTTGCTCTTCTTGTCCATGGGTTACTCTTGGCAGCCATGCATGCCCCACTTCCACTGAATCCCTTGGGAGTGGCTGTGCAAGCTTCTGAAAGGAGGAGTGAAATTCTGTCAGCCACGAGGCAAACCCATTAAGAGCCAAGTGCTTTTAAAAGTGAAAAGCACCAAAGCTGAGTAAGTATTTTGGATCAACCACAATATACACTCTTCTGTTGCTAGCTGCTTGCCTTTTCTTTCTCTTCCCTTTTTTAAGGGGAAGGAGATGTGGCTGTTCCCCATGGACTTCGTAAAAAAGGCTTCTAGCCTTGATGTTGATCATAGATCAGAGGTGTCCATAAACCAGCTAGCAAAAGCACTGTGGATTCTGTTCTAACAGAAGCATCTTGTGAAATAGCAAAAAAAAAAATTCTCACAAACCATGTCCTGGGGTTATCTGTCAGACAGAGGATATAAGACATTATCTGCTTTCAGTGTTTAGAAACAAAAAGGCACAATTCCCAGTTTAGCTTTTAATGTTTTTGAATTACAGCTTTTGCTAAGTGCCAGAACTGATGTAGTAGAAAGCCCTTTCCTTCCACGTTAGTCTTGCCAGTAGTGTCAGAGTAGTGGGACAAGGCCTGGAGGGAGGGAATATCTTTAATTTTTAAAGATTTAAGACTTCTAAGGGAAAAAAGTTTGTCTGGTAATGATCTTGATCTGATTATGATGGAAAAGCAGTAAATGAGTCTCCTATTGCAATAGATTAAATAGGATTAAATTTTCCTATTGATAATCTTTTCTACTTGTTAGATTGCCTGCAGCACAAAGATTTCATAGAAAAAGTTTCTGTGTAATGATAATCCAAGGGTCTGAGCCTATGACCAAGAACACAAGAATCAGTGGATTTTAGTACATCATGTCACTTTTTTCTTTTCAGTTTTTCTCCATATAATTTCTGAGGACTGCTGGTTTTTGTGGGTCTTTAGCATGATTTAGCTTGTTCAGATGAAAAGATCCCAGTACTAGAACTGCTGGTTGATTTTTCTGGGTAATCATGCGGATGTTTCTGCTGGTCTTTGCTTCCCATCCGAGAACAAGGGGACAACAGAGCTGCTTGGAGCAGGGCTGCGTGCCCTGCCAGACAGACAGTCCCTTTGAGGCTGGGGTGAATGGCCTGCCCTTGTGCAGCCACGACTGCCTGAGTCCAGATGCAAGGCAGAGCCCTGTGTGAATGGTACAGAGGGCATTGGGCAGGACCTGTAACCCCAGCCCGCTGCTGAGCTGGTAAAACCCATGGTTCAGCTGTTCAACTTAGTCACTGGATAATCCTTACAGATAGGCTTACCTTCCTATTATAGGCAAGAATATTGAAGAGATGTGGGATCTGTGTTTTGCATACATTTCTTTGTGATGTCTCCAAAACAAAGAAGAGAGGCTGAGAGGTTTCCATGTTTTACTCACGGTTGCTGATTTTACCCTGCTGGCACAGCCGGTCGAGATGCAGAGTTTTCCTGGCAGTGTGTGACATCACTCTTTTCATAGCTGATTCTGAGGGCTGCTATGACAGACACATGCTCCTTGCCTGTCTCCTGGGGCAAGTTGTTAGTGCTGAGTTGCCTCTTTGAGGAACTCATAATTTAAGTCCGAAGTTCAGTTCTGAAAGAATAATGCTGCCTGGAACATTCCCATATGATCCAGCTGTGGAAAGTGCTGACTTCCCTGTCAGCTTGGTGACCAGGTGTTTGGTACCTGGGAGACAGCCTCTCTCCTGAGGTTATCAACTCTGAGCCCTCTCAACTATCCCTCCTACCCTATCAATGTCTGCTGGCCCCATCAGCACTGGGGGCTTCACTGTGGTCCAGCTCAGACAGCCAGGGCCCCGCCCCACTTTGCTGATGGAAAGATGAACAAATATTCTCTGCACTTGGCTGTGGGGCCAGCTGCCTTTCTTATATTCTTTCCTTTCTCACCTGGAGCAATCTTTGCATGCCTGCTTATCCTCCTCCCCTTCCCACCCAGGAACAGTCCTGCAGCTGGTAATCATGTCTTCAGTTGCAAAGCAATAAATGGTTTATATAACAATTACCAGCTTATTGCAATTGAAATTTCAAGTAATGAGATTAATGATAGGATGTAAACGTGTGTCCATATGAGATTTAATTTTAAACAGCGCTTTAATAAACCAGATCATTTTATATTAGCCATATACTAGAAACTCTTGACAATCATTTATATGGAAGAAGTAAAATCTGGTTTATGCAGGACTGTTGCTAAACATGCTCACTGTCTGCTTCTTCATACTGGTTGTGAGAAGTGTAGTTCTGAAGAGGTCTGGATATAACTTCTTTTTCTTTCTCTACAGCTAATCAACTACGGAGTGATGCCCAAACAGAAACATGGTAAACATATTTTTTTGTGTTTGTTTACTTCAGAGGAATATTTGTACTGAAGGGCAGGGGGGAGAACGGGCAGTGGAAGTCATGGCGGCTACCACAGAGCTAAAGCTCTTCTGCTTGTGTCTGTTTACATGTGAGTGAAGAAAGTGATCCAGATAACACAGAAAGAGCCGTTAGGAGGTGCAGCAAAAAAAATTTTATGTTCTTTCAGTAGACCTGACATAGATTTTGGAGTAGCAGGAGGAAAACAGAGAAATGACAAATCTTGCAATGTAGCATGATTAACCTTCTTTGCCTCACTGATTGCTCACTGTTTCAGAAATTTCAAGGGAAAATTAGTTTTGCCTGTCACAGCACATGTGTTTTGGGAGCAGGGAAAAAAGACTTTGAGAGAGGAGAGATGATTAAAACTTCTAAATAAAATGTGCTGAAACTAAAACCCCACTGAAACTTCAGTGAATACTGCGCAGCCCCTGTGGAAAGCATCCTCTCTATTCCTTCTGAATTGGACACCATAAATAAATACACACTCTTAGGTGAATCCTCTGCCACCTTTGGTTTCTTGGTGGCTGTTTGGAGGGGGGAACATTTTGTTCCTCAGAGAGATTAACCAGAAATGTTTGAACCCAGGATACCACCTAATGCTCAGGCAGCTTCTCCAGATACAGGGAAGAAATAGTTTGGGATTGGGAAAGAGGCTGGCCAGCAGTGTGGGTTGGGGCTCCTCTTGCTTCATTTCCCTGGGAGCCTGTTCAGTTTCCTCAGCCAGCTCCGGGCAGGTGGCACCTGGGAGGAGCAGGGTACCCAGGGTGTGGAAAGGGTGGCCTTGCATGGAGAGGTGGTACTGCTGGAGGAGGCAGCAGCCCAGGGGAGGCAGGAAAAGGCAGGGCAAGGACAGCTCACCCGAGGCTGGGCTTCCTTACTGGAGGAGGGTGGGAACAGGGAGGGTGGGGCAGCAAGGGCAGATCTGGGGTTGTTTTCTCAGCTCGCATTTGCCTTCAAAGTCGTACTGTCTATGTACATTTTTACTGAGGCAGACCAGAGTTTGCTTTTGTTTCTGTATTTCAATAAATGACATGGATAATATAAACCAGAGAACACTGAAGGGAAAAAGAGAAGTTCAGCGGTGCTGGCGGGTTAGCTCTCTGGTGAGACAGAGAATCAAGTCCCTGAACAGAAGAGGTTTATCACAGGGGTCCTCTCTGTTTGTGTTGACAGCAATGGTGTACTGGCAAAGGACAGGAGGCTGCAGTTCCATCAGAAGGGGAGAAGTATGAACTCCACCGGCTCTGGAAAAAGCAGCGCGACTGTTTCAAGGTAAAACTCTGCTTAGAAGGTCTGTTCCTCAGTTACATGGACTTGGCTTGTTTATGTGCCTTACTGCACTTAGTAGCTGAGAAAGGAATTTTCATTTGGTTGCTTGGAAAACTTCTGTTTGTCTTTTGTTGTGGTTTTTAGTAAATGCTAACAAATTGGCTTAAACATTAAAAATGCCTGAACTTTTAATGGCATTTTAAAATTTGGGCTCTGCAGAATAGGACTGATTTTAGAAATTATGGGATTGGATCTGTGATGTGTCTGGGCCAATGGCTCTCATAATGGGAATGAAAACTTTAGATGCAGAGATCTCCACAATTATTTCCAAAACTAATCTGAGCTGTAGGAGTCAGAAGTTCAATAAACCAAAGTGGTTACTGGGCTGAGTTAGCAGTTTGATAGAAGGGACTGGATCTTAAAAGGAGACATGTAGATGGTTAACATCTTTCATTTGTCTAGTGTTTCTGAATTACTGGAGCTTTATGAGGAAGATCCTGAAGAAGTGCTCTATAACCTTGGGTTTGGGAGAGATGAACCAGATATTGCTTCAAAAATTCCAGCGAGATTTTTTAATTCATCGTCGTTTGCCAGAGGGATAGATATCAAAGTGTTTTTGAATGCCCAAATACAGCGCATGGAAGTGGAAAATCCAAGTTTTGCTTTAACAAGTAAGTATGTTTTTGAAGCACAGTTTATTTATGAGTTTATTAACTATGTAAACAACCCCAAAAGAGGTGTGTATCTAATATTCTGGCAAAACTCTGTTACAGCCTAAAGGCCAACATTCCATTCAGAATTCATAATAAAACTCTTGCTTAGTCTTCAGTAGGCAAGAGGTGACCACCAGGGTGGTACTCCTTGGGGTGAGTGGAAGGATTTTAGTGAGGGAGGGAAATAAAAGGCATCCTCTAAGGTATGCTGCCTTCTGGTTTGTATCATTCTCATCTTCTGATGCAGCTCTAGAGCACTGAAACAAATAACAATATCCTTCTGTTTCTAGTGTTCTTCAGTCACTGGGTGGGATTTTTTTCCTGGGTGGCAGTGACCTATTTTTGTCATTGTTGAAATCTGGGGCAGTATTTCTATGGACTTGGACAAGAGCTTTGTTGGATCAGTAATGAGCGCTGCTGAAATGAGGGCATAGCTGTCCTTTTGTAGTTGTAGCTGGAGAAAGAAATGTGAGTAACACTTCCTTTCTAGCATTTTGTAAATAAACTTGTGTCACACACACTTGCTACTGATTTAATTTGGGAGAACTTTGCGTGCTGTTCTTGTGCATTTAGTAGAGATTCCTTTTTTCCATAGTAGGGTATGACTTTCATCTTACAGGTCTAGGAAGTGTTCATTCAGCCATAGAGGCACCTGATAAAAGTAGGAGTAGGTTTATGGGGATGGGCAGAGATTATGATCAAAATTCCCTCTTTAGATATGCCTTGTGTTTCATTCCTGTGCAGGTCGTTTTCGTCAGATTGAAGTGCTTACTACTGTGGCCAATGCTTTTTCTTCTTTGTATTCTCAAGTCTCTGGGACTCCTTTGCAGAAAATTGGTAGTATGAATTCAGTGTCTTCCAGCAAAGAAGCATCCAGCCCTCCCCCTTTGAATCGCAGCAACACAGCCAGTCGCTTAATGAAGACCTTGTCAAAACTCAACCTGTGTGGCACACAGCAAGCTGATGGCAGCAGCTCCTCCAGTCCTTCGCCTGTTGAAAAAGGGAAAAGTCCAGCTGAAGTAGGGAGTGAGGAGAATGATGTAAAAAGTGAATCTAAATTGCCAAAATATCCTAAAAAGAAAGATTGTCCCTCTTTTTTGGCTCCTGTAAAGGAGGAGATAGCCGGCAGTCAGACAAAGGCTGCAAGAGCAGAGAGACCCACGCACCTCCCTGCTGTGGCTGACGGAGCACAGGAGGGTTCTGTGCCTCCAGCAGACGGGCAGGGTGGCAGGCTGGCAAGTGCCCAGGATAGACCGTGCGAAGAACCTGGGCTTTTGGACTCTCCAGGCCTCAGCAGCAGCTCCAGCACCTCTGACAGCAGTGTCCTGACACAGAGACTGTGCACGGCATCGCCAGCGAGAGACCCCTGCGCTCCCCTCGCAAACCCGTCCGTCGTGAGCCTAATGCTGCAGCAGAAGGACTCCTTTGAGATGGAGGAGGTGGGTGAAGATACATGACTTTCTTTGTGCATACAGTTTACATAACTCCTGTCTGCCAGCACAGGAATGTTCCCTCCTGTGCAGTTGACAGTGTTTTCTCCAGAAATACTTGAAATTCTCTGAGTGTTGCGCTTTCTCAGCAGTTGCAGACTGCTCTAATTGATCCTCTTAATAAGGTAACTTGGTGCTGCTGCTGCTGTTGTTCCTAAGTCACTGGGAAAGTTCTCATTCTTTTTTTTAAAATCAAATTCAGGTAATTGCTATCACTGGGATAACTCCTGGGAAGGTTTCCCTATGTAAGTAAATCTAGGTTGGGCTTTGTACGCAACAAAACTTTGTGTGTTTAGTTTTTACTTTACTTAAATTGTTAAGTAGAAATCATTACTTTTGTTACCAAAAGTAAATTCCATTTATTAATTGATGTTTATTAAAGATAAATTCGTGAATAAAGCAAGAGTTTTGTTGCAGTGAAACAGAGGAGGGACTTTCATGTAACATGAGGTGCTCATCTTGTGCAACTTTTGGTTTTGATTACAATCTACTCTAAGTTGATTTATTTGTTCTCTGGAAATTAGCACATTGAAGGTCGCTGTGACATGACTTTTGGCAAGGCTTAATTGCACAGTCCGTACTAGGTGTCTTTTAACATCTTCATATATACAGATACCCATTTTCATATTGAAAATTGTCCCAAAGGAATTTTAATTCCCAGGTTCCTGTAAGTGATTTGTTTATTAGGCTAGTAAACATGCAGCCTACTGATTCAAGAATGCAATTTTTGCATAGACTTAATGCTCAAATTGTAAAAACTGTCTCAATATTCTTAAATTAGTAGATGCTTTTGTGGACACATTTCAATGTGACTGTTCAAAGTTCAGCAGTTAAGTTTTTTGTCTGTGTGAAATAGATACATAAAATGAAGGATATTGTGATTTCATTGGTGAAATGAAGAAAGCAAGTGAATAGAAAAGCCACAGAACTTTACAGTGAATGATGAAGTGATGATTTAGAAGATACTGTGTCTGGTGTCATATTGTCATGACAAGTTCTTCTAGATCATCTAATGTTGTAGCTGAAGGCACTCATTAAGCAAAAAAAAAAGGTAATCAAGCCTCTTGTGCTTCCTAGCACTTGTTTATTCCAGTGTGTCCTACCCACATATTGGTGCCCATCTACTGAACCAGAACAAAGGACTAGTCCAATTGAGAGGGGAAAAAGAAACTCAGTGTATTTTGATTTATTTCTTTTTTCTGGCTTAGTTTTCAGCCAGATAATTTTCTTGATACAGCTTGTTGTGTAGCTACAAAAATGTTTGCATTGGCACGATTGGATGGGACTGAGCAGCAATGCATTTTGCTGTATATTTCAGAGGAGAAATCCATTTTTGGTACCCTTGGGCAAAACTGAAACAATTAATGTATTTTATATACATGTATATACATGTGTTTATATTAAAAAGAGGTGTGGAATTTTCCTTCAGAGTAAGCTGGCTGGAAAGGCTCGCTGAATTCTGCTCAAGTGTGATGTGTTTGCAGAGTTTTGGTTGGACACTTTGTGCAGTGATGCCAGGCATAAACACAGCTGTTTTAGCAAGACAGCATATGATGTGGGATGGGATTTTGGTGGATTTTTTGTTTATGCAATATAGTATATACTTATCAACTGGCTACAGATCCCTGGGAGGGATGGATTCAGTTTTGCTGAAGACATTTTAGAACAATTCCTGGCAGTGGGATTTTATTTTTGTGCGTCTCTAAGCAGAGTGTAATGAACAATAAACTGTCTTAGAAACAGTGACAGTAACTCCTCCCCCTGTTTTCCTAGCTTGGCATGGAGTGCATTCTTATGCATAAGAAAGATGACAGATATATCAAGGAAGTTCTTTCCAAGGCTTACAAATGCCTTGGAGGTTTGCGTGCCCTTCGGAAGTCTGTGGCTGTGAAGATAGCTAGTGTGGGAGTGAGTCAGGACAGGATTTCCCCCAAACACCCACTCCTGAGGTGGCCAATGACAGTGCTGAAGGTCACTTCCCAGCATGAATATTGGCTGGAGGGATGGAGAAGGAGCTTCTGTGTGCTTGAGGAGCTGCACCGTGCTGCGGACACGGTTGGAATGGAATGCTGTCTCCCAGCCAAGGACAGGAGGTGGATGGTATTTAAATGAGAAGAACCTTAGCTTTTGGAAGGCTGCAAATTTAGCCATCAGAAACTGGGAGGTTTGAGAGAATCAAGACACCTTCCTGGAAGGCCAGTTTTATTAAAGTGTCTGTAAGATTACTTGTTGTTCTTTGTTAAAATAAAAATTCCAAGCTAGTTTTTTCCTAATCTTAAATGGTGAGCCCCTTCTAGACTCCCCTGCACTTGGATGAAATAAGGATTTACCCCTTTGTTACAGCCTTCATCTCCTAAAAGAACAGAAGCCACAAGGTTTATTGTGTAAAAGTAAGGTTTATTGTGTTAAAGTAACTAAATATAAATATGGTTGCTATACACATGAGATCAATGCAAATATAACCTCTTCTTTAGCCAAATACGAATTTTGGCTTATCAACATCAGTATCTTGATTTTTACATTTTTAAGTTGATAAAAAATTGAGATGAATTCATTGTGTTATAGTTTTGAAACTGGGCTGGCAGCCCATTAGAGGGAAGGGTTGGGGAGAGCTAGAC
Organism: Ammospiza caudacuta; assembly: GCF_027887145.1. NCBI lineage: Eukaryota > Metazoa > Chordata > Aves > Passeriformes > Passerellidae > Ammospiza > Ammospiza caudacuta. Next base: position 20,357,738 of record NC_080600.1, on the reverse strand, counting down.
AGGGGGGTTGTGCATGTAGACTTGCGTGTGATCCATTAGGATTTTTTCTGGATCACATGCAAAAAGAGAGAACATATTCTAGGTTTTGAACCAAACAAAGACCTCCCTGTTGAGATTTTAGGCATATTGTTTTCATTGTTTGAACATTTGCCTGAGAACTGCTTTCTTAATAAGACTGTGTTTCACAAAGTTACTGAGTGAAAGGATTCATTTTTATGTAGTTTTACATTTTCCAGTTGAAATGTGCATGGATCTGAATACATTATCTTCCTTTTCTGTGCTGGAAGACATAGCAATTATTTCCATGAGTAGTGGCATGGTGAAGTCTGGAGTAGGTTCTGGCTGGGTCTGGGTCCTTCTGCTGGAGGTTTGGTGGCTTGTAGGAAATAGTTGGTAAGGCAGCAGATGACAGTCCATGAGAGCTGACCTCCTCATACATTTTTCTACATCTATTGTACTTGTTCTTTAAATTCAAATGAAGGGCCAAGAGTTCTGACTGGAAAAAGACAGTAGTGTAAAGGTGGTCAGAGGTGTTTTCACACAGTAATTTTAGTGTTTTTTCAAAGAGGAACTGAGCTCTGTGTTGTCACAGGATGTGATTTCCAGGTCTTTTGCGTGCAGAGGGTAGCCAGAGGGGAGGTCTGTGCTCTGTGTGGGAGGTGCTGCCCAAGGATCACTGTTCTCCTCCAGGGACATTGCTGAATGCCTGGTGAAAGTTGGTTCAAGGAGATCACAGTTTGCTCCTTCCACCAGTATAGGTTGTTCAATTGGAGGAAAAAGCTACCAAAACCTCCTCCTGCATGTGCAGTGTGTATAGCTTAGGCATTCCTAAGCACAGGAATATATTCCAGTTGGCCTGACAAAATATTCATCTCCTCTTCCTGATAGATCCAGAGTACAGAGGGGGATCTACCTCACGTTTCAGCTACACATCAGCTAGCAGTGACCAAGTCAAGGAAAGGTGAGTAGACTGCAGCTTCTGTGAGGACATCAGACTGCTGAGTGTCCTTCCATCTCTGAAAGGCTGATTCAGATATTTTAAGCTTCTAAAGTTTCTTTTCTCTCTAGAAATAAAAAGGATTTGGTTTTCTTTTTTAGCTAAATCACAGAACATTACTACAAAGTGGCAACCAAATTACAGGCAAGACAACAGCCCTATAACCTCACTGGCTGTTTTCACTCTTGTGTAATTGATGGTAGTTCAGATGGCCTGAAATGTTAATTCAGATTGTGTGGGATTTTTTTTTTCCTTAGTAGATCCTGTAATTTAAGATACCCATTTAAACTGAAATTACATTGTTTTAAACCTAAATTGCGTGATACATGCAGCTTTTTCCTATGCACTACTGCTCTGTCTGCAGGCTGCCTGCACAGAAAACTAGTGTCTCTACACCCACGTGGAAACTGTAGTCCCTCACATGGAGAAAGCTGTGCACTGGCTGTTGTGGTTCACTTAGTTTGTGCTTTCATCTCAAATTCTTATTTATGTGTTTTATGGCTTGGACGGGGATAAAGCTGATTTTTACGTTTATTTTGTGATTGTTACTTTGCCCAGTGTGGGCAAGTGAAGGTCATTCTCTAGCTGATACATTTAATTAAAGAGGAACTGGAGCTTGTTGCACTTAGGGAGGTGCTTAGATGCGTGCAATTTTTTGGTGAAACATGAATAGCATCTCCAGATACTTAAGAGAGGCAGAAAAACCTCTCTAAAGAAACACAGATAATCTTATTTGCATTTGCACAAATGAATTGACAGTTGTGTGACCTGTCAGCTGAATTGCATGAACATGGTTGAGAGTGCCCTGGACTAAGTGTGGGAGAGTAGTGCCTGGTTAGTGGTGATAGCTTGTGCTACTTGTTCATCAGTGTTCTGCACAACACAGCCTGGTGCTCACTAAGCTTCCTCTGGTACAAACATAGGCCACTAAGAATTGCCAGAAACTGAATCTCTGACTGTTCCTAGTACTTCCTCCTTACATGCTTCCTCTTTCCTCCACCTGCTTTACATGACTACATGAAAAGAGGTGCAGTCTTTATAGGGCAGGGCTCTCCTGTTTGCCAGCCTCTCCAGCTTCAGGGAGAGCTTTTCAGAGAAAACCAAGTTAAGGAACCAGGAGCTGCAGTCAGGGAGGAGACAAAATAATTTTTTTCATCTTTTCTCCTCCCAGTAGTTATTTTACGCTCTTCTTCCACCACACAAGAAAGAAAAGTGAGATGGTCATGTGTGTACTTGCTGAAAGCTACCAACAGTTCTAGCAGTGGGACTTCAGTCTGACTGAAGTAGGCCAGGTCATGTTTCCCAGGCACTATGTCTCTCCTATTTCTGAATACACTTCACACAGATTAGTGGTGACACTTTATTAACAGGCAGTCATTACCTAGAGTTTTCTATGACTTATCTGACAAGGATATCAATACCTGAGCATTCGCTAGAAGTTAGTCTGAGACAAGCATTTTATTTCACCTGGGAGACACAAAAAATGTAGGACTTTGTTCTGTGTGGATTTCAGTCAAGTTGCCAAGAGGGCGAACATTGATGGAGAACTAACCCAAAATGCAGAAAAACTGTAGCCGACTTTTCTTTTTGCAAGTTGTCCAGCATGAGACAACATGGAGGCCTTTCAGCCTGCTTTCTCAGAGGGGGGATGTTCACCAAGTTAGAAGGCATACAAAGTTAGTGGTCACTTACTAAACATTCTGGCCATTGTCTGAATGTGAAATTCCACTCCCGCTAGCAATCTCATGAGGTGGGATCAGCATGGAATTCAACCACAGGTCCTCTGTTGCAGTGTGATTTCAGTTGACAATCCTTATACAAACCCACCTTTTCCAGTGGCTTTTTCTCTGTGGTGCATAAGCACACATAAGGATTTGTTCCAGATGAATACTTCCCTGAAGGAATACTTCTGTATCTCTTTTTCTATGTGGTGGTATTTCTTTGTCAGTTAGTAGGGTTGGTGTTCTTTGGTACAGGTTATTAGAAACCTTACAGTGTCATTTTACATCTGCACAGAGGGCTGTGGATGCTTTCTCTGAAATTTACAGCGGTTTGTAAGGCATATTAAGAGGGCTTTTAATAAGAAGTGAACTATTCAAATAAAAAGATATTCTCTTTTCTTACTGAAATAGTCTGGCTGACTGTTGACTATTATGGTTGAACAACACAGTCTACTGCTGTTTAGACTCCTAACTAAAGCATGTGTCTTATCTCAGTTGTTTTAGGAACACAAGAATGAAAAGCTTCAGCTAGTTTGCAAACACACAGCACTGCTGAATGTCCACTATAAAAAAAGTGTATTGCAAAGTTATCTGGTAGAAAGGTTTGTTAGTGCAAAAACAAAATTCTTATTGACATATCATACAGCAGCACCTTCAATTCCAAAAAAAATGCCCCAAAAGAAAGACAAATGCAGGTACAATGCCTAGAGGAGGAGAAAGTATTCTCAGGACACCGCAAATCATGAATCTCTGGTTGTTGGCATCAACATAGCTCTGTGAAATTTTGAGTAGCCACAGACCTGTTTCTTTTAAGGCATTAAGGTTATTGGTTTTGCAAGTTTAATCCTTGAAAGGGAAGAAAGCACATCATCAGCACTTCCTGTCCTTAATAAATTATTGTATTTATAGCTCTCTGTGGGTGCAGCTCCACAGGAGATTGGAGATGGGGGAGTGAGAAGAAAACATCTGGAACACATTTAGTATTTGTGGGAGTCTGTGCTTATCTGTCCAGATGCAAGGAAATCCCCAGGGACTCAGAGTTTTTGCAACAGGGCTCCTATTGGGCTGGTTTTGTTAGTGCTGGGGTGCATGGTGTGATCAGTATGTAAAGAAGGGACAATTGATATTTAATCCTATAACAAAATACCTCACAGTTAAATTGGGAATGTTAATTTAATTATTATCTTATAAAATACAAAGTGCATTTGAACTTTTCCAATAGTGCAGGTACAAGAAAAAAATGTTAAAACTTCATGAACAGTTTCCACATATTTCTTCTCCTCTTCTGTGTGAGCAGTTGAGTGACACAGAAGAGGTGAGACTGACACTGGTAGCTCATTATGATGTTGCAATAGATGAACTAATCATTTCCCTGACAGGGATGCTGTGCTGAATCTGCCCTCATGTTTTGTAAACCACAGACTTGTTTCTTCATCATGTGTTCTTTGTTTAGAACTTTTTCTGTTTATTTAGATTATTTATGAATACACAATTTTCTTAACATATATTCAGTGCCCAAATACACTTTGATTTTTTTTAATATATAGTTTAAAACAGCAATCCAATAAGCCATTTTATTTGTGCTCTGTTAAACTGGGATGGGAGTTTGATTGTTCCTGGTGGTTTTGTTTGTTGTAGCTGGTTCCTTCTTCCACACTTTTGTTATTATCCTGCCACTGGCCTCCACCCAGTAGTTCAGAAGATTTCCTGTGTGTAGTGTTGACAGTAGCTTTGAGTGGCAGAGTCAGTGTTGTGCAGTGGTACCTTTTTGCAGAAGGTATATTTGCCTTCCTGGGGTTGCGCAGGGCAAGGGATGATCCCAGCCTATAAAACCAACCTTTAGTGCTGAGTTTTCTGCATTCAAGGTGAAGAGAGGGGACCCATATCTCACTGCAAACTCCTTGTCCTAAGATTCTCCTTTGCCAGGAGGACCTTTAGTCAAGAGCCAGATGTAACTCTGTGGCTTTTTTTGAAGTGTGTTCCTATTTTCCCCTTGTTTGCTTGAATCTGAGAGATATCCAGGTGCTGTAGAGCAGGCTACATAGCTGGATCAGTCTTGTCAAGAGGATGGATATCATTATGTATCTATATCCCAGTGTACTAGTATTTCCAGTCTTTACAGTACCAAACCTTGTCATTTCACTACTGAGTCAGTAGAGATTCCAGCTCTTTATAATTTTTTACTGCATTTACATTATAGGGATGTTGTGGAGAGCCCTAAGAACTTGCAGAGGACCAGGGTAAGGTGTGGTAGCAGATGACTACTCAGAAAACGTATTTTCTGATTTGCTTTAGAGCATTAAAAAATCCTAGCAGCTCTGTAGCACTGAAAGCAAGGGATACCTGTAGAAAGGACTAGGTCTCCTTAGGTTGAACCAAGGCAGTTTGAATCTGTTCATACTGTGCCAGTCACTTGCCGTAAATGAGGCCAGTGTGAATGACTGCTCTAGGCTGATCCTTTGCCTGGTGGTTTCTGTCCTGTGAGACTGTCAAAGCATGTCCATAAATAACCAGTGCTATGGAAGATTATCTGAAAGACTCATTTTAACTTCAGTACTGTGTCTCTGAGAAGCCCAAGAATTGATTTCTGAAAACATATAGATGTAATTTTCCTTTCTATAGCTGAAAAGGAAATACTGACTGAGAAGGAAGCAGAAGGGCAGGTCAGTGTTCTATTGAACAGTAATGAAGTTCATGCACATGCACTGGTGAATTGCTTTATCTGAACTAATTGGGATCTCTTCCCTAAGAGAGGCTAAGGCTTTTACCAGTAGTGGTTTTTTTTCTCTTCTGTTAAAATTCACCAGATAAGAAAAGAGACAGAGGAGGCTGAATGTCTGGCAACAAAATTAGATAACTATTCACCATGAAGAAGGTAACAGCTTCCCCCCAGCTTCAGCTGTAGTGGCAAGCTGATCATGGCATGCTCTTTCAGCTGTATTAAGTGAATTAGTCAGTTAATAATAAGATCCAGTTCTCAGGGAAGTAATTTCCATTGTCCTTACTGGGAGTTGGGTGGGGATGTCTGTCTTGAGGTAGAAAAGTTGTTTATCATCGCAGGATATTGTGGCTACTATGATAACAGAGCAGCAGCACAATTTGAAAGGCACTCCCTAAAAGCTGTGTGACATCACTGATACAGAAGCTTAGTGGGCAGTTTGCCTCTACTGGTGTTCACAGGCTGTGCAGGCTCTTACTTATTTCTGTGTTAGTAAAGTGTTTATCAAAATGAATACTAAAAAAAATTAGTTGTGAATATCCAACAGTTTTCATAATGCATGCCAATGCATTGAGCTGTGAGCTGAGATTAATTATATGACTACATTTAACTGGGGCAAAATTCTGCATTGAGCCTTTGAGGAGACAGCAGCAAGCTCTTGCCTAAGGCTCCAGAGGAGAAGGTGGCCGGCCACTGTAGTTCCCATCTCCAAGATTTTATACTTCTGCTGTGCTCTAAAGGTGAGATAAGGTTGTTGCCCACCTCAGGCTGGGTAAAATGTTTCTGGTGCCATAAGGTAAACATTGCACTTGGTGAGTGCTTCCTGTGTCCAGTCAGGAAAAACATACATGCAATAGTGTGCTGCAGAGCTTGTTGAGATCTCCCTGCAAAGCTGCTTAGTGAGTGCAGTGCTTGCACCAGGGGAAATCACTCCTGGGAAGCACTTAGGGTTTTAGAGCCTCTTTAGGCTATTTTAATGCTTACCTAATGAGAGTAGAAAGGAACAAGCAGGAGGATCTTATCTCTGGTGTATAAAATGAGCACTGGGAATGTGCTTTGGCAGATTGCCCATTGATGTGTAAGGGATGTTCTGCATTTGTCTGCTAAGCCAGTGGAGGATCCTCTCCAGTAGCTGGCAGAGTCCTCCACATGGCCCTCTCTGCCCATGTGATGCTGTCCTTCTGGGTGTGTGGGGTGGTCTAGGCTGGTGAGAGACCAGTGATCTTCAGTATCTCCATGATCAGGAGAGGTGTCAAATCTGTACTTTTCAACACAAAAGCAACTCTTCCACTGCCTGTGTGTGAATTAATCCGTGATGCAGTTTTGTGAAAGGAGAACTCCAACAGGGGCAATATCTGCAGAGGTTTTTTTTTTTGCCACAGCACAGGAAAGAAAAATGTAAAAAATGGTTGCTTGAAGTTTCACAAGTAGGGCTTGGGTGAGAGAGATTTTGCTTGACACAAAAAAGTTGTTTCTCTATTTTGTTCAAAGTGGAAACTGAAAGGCAATCGTATTACCCATTTCATGTTTTTTGCTGTAAAAGGAAAGTTTGCATTCAGTGAGATTGGTCTTGAAAGGCTGTGATTTGTAAAGTAATTCCAGTTGGGTTTTGGTTGTTTCAAACAGATCAGCTCTTAAGGACAGCAAGTCAGCACTCTGACAGCAGTGGCTTTGCTGAGGACTCTACAGACTGTTCTCCATTCAGTCAGCTTCAGGTAAGGTTCTCATCTTGTGGTTGAAATACTCCTGATTAGTGTGAAACAGTATTTGACTGCTACTGTGACTGTCAGTCTAGGTCTATAAAATCATAGTTTTCAGAGCTGGACCTGCCAAGTCTGTGTTCAGACTTGAAAGCCTTTTTAGTAGGTTAATCTGGGTATACTTGGGACTGGAATAAGGTCTAAATTCAGTAATTCAGTATGTTCTGTTTGCTGTTACTGGTGTATCTTTTCTCACTGTTGATTCCTCTCAGTAGTGGGTAGAGATTAAGGTCTTGAAGGATTAAAGCTAATCTGGTGATTGTTTCATGTTTTTATCATTTTTGCCTTCCCACTGCCCGTGTACTTCTCCCCCCTGCCCCCTGCATTTTTTCTTTTTCTTTTTTTTTTTAATTACCAACTGACAGAAAATGAAAACAATTTCACACTAGCTTTACTATGAAGATAGACTAATTTTAGTTGATTTTGACCTTCCATGCTCTTTCTTGTTCTGGTTTCTTTGATCTTAGTCCCAGAAATTGCTGTGATGCTGACCTGAGAGACCTCATGTCTTAGGGAAAACTTTTGTTCCAGCCTGGTGTTTAGGTGTGTGCTCAATACATATGCTTGACTGTATTGTATCTGATATTTTGGAGAGCTGTTCTCCTGGTTCTCCTAAAACATTCACACAGTAATAGCCATGATTTGATTGGCCTGTCAATCAGCCAGTGAAAGGCCTTGAGTTGGATCCTGCTCTCAAGGCCAGCTATTCCTGAGACCTATACCACAGCCCAAATGAAAAAATGGGATTCTGGGTATCTCCAGCAATTTCATCTCTATAGCTTGTATCTGCTGACTTGTTTCTTATGCTACCATGTGTTTCTCCCTTGTGGCACACCAAGCGCTTTAAAAGCTGTTTGGCAGTTACTGGGAAGAGTTTTTTACCCTCTTCATCCATCAGTGTTGCTTTTTCATTTTGGTACTGGAATTCTGGGTTTTCCGATTTAGTAGTTCTTCAACTGAGTGCCAAAATAAAAGCCATGATAGTGTTGGTCTTTGTCTCCCTTAAACATCAGCTTAGTGCTTTTCAAGAGCAAGAAAAGGAGTAATAATGAGTAAAGGGAAAAATGATCCTGAGTTCCTGCAAAGAGCATGATCATCTGACATACTTGTTCAGCTCTCTACAGAGCTGTGAGTGCACTGAAGTTGACAGGCATGTTAGAAGGTGACTCAGAAGAGAGTTGGTCACTCCTGATTTTTATGTTGGTTACAACCTGATGAAGAGCCCACTAAAAGTATGTTGCAGCTAAGCACCCTTTCACTGGGATATTGCTGGAGTTTATCTGTGTTGGCTGTAAAGGGAAGAGATTTCTGTTTTCTGTTCTGCTGTTTTGAAAAGGTATTTTGAGGCTGCATGAGGTTTGTGCCATGGAGTTGCTAGGCTCTCCTCTACCCCCTTCAATTCTTAGTTCTGACCAAGTGCTGAGCTGAATTCAGAAAATATGGGTGAATGATGCAGCTAGGGGAAATGAGAACTTGGCAGCTGGTGAAGAGAACCGGTGAAAAAATGAAGGGGATACAGAGGAGTATATATTGTTTCTTAAAAGTATGGTAATTTAGTGCCATCTACTGTTAAATTATTGACTCTAGCACCCATAGCCTTCCTCTGAAACTCAGGAGAGAACTCAAAATTTAACCCATATTGCCTTTCATCTCTGACTTCCTTAATTAAGATTTCTGAGGGAGATTTTGATATTGAGACAGGGTATTCTGCAGAGGGGTTTTGTGTTAGCAAATAAGCCAGAATTCTCCATCCAAGTTCTTATGCTTTACTCATAATTGAACAATGTGATGGAGGATTAGGAAACAGATAGATAGACACACATGTAGCCCACATGATTTCACCTAAACATTATAATGTTTTGCTCATTTAGTACCTTTAACTTGAAAACCATCTGAATGTGCACATTCTTTCACAATAATTTGTGGCTGTGCCAGCGAGTGCAATGTTAGATATGTACTTGTGAAGATGACATTCATGGCTGAAATCTTCTAGATGGTTGGAGAAGGAACTATTGCCTGAAAAGCATAATCTCTTTAGAAGGAACTAATAACTAATATCCTAATGGCAGCAAGAACTGCAGAAAGTAGAGATAGGAAAATTTCTAGTTCATGCATCAACTATGGTAAATTTCCAAGAGTGTACTTTATACCACATGCTCTTAGGGAATGTCTTGTGCACTTGTAAATACAGCAGTCAGTCAGGCCAGCTTCAAGAATGTGCTTTACAATGAATAGCTCTCTTCTTTTTTCCTTTCTCTTAAATGTTTTTCCTGCCGTTTGTTAGCTACTAAATTAACAACTCCCTCGTCTACGTACTCTGGTTTAAATTGTTATTTAGAATGAAATAAATAGGGGAAGAAGATTCAGGAGAAAGGAGGGATGGGCTAATAGTACCAGATGTGGTTTCCAACTGAGATTAACATCCTGATGTGATATTCTCAGTCTTCAATGATTCTTTATTTAAACAGGCTTAGTTTATGGGCAGACTGGCTTTCCCATTCTTGGTGTTGTCCTGTAACACAGTTTCACTAGTCTGTAGTTCTCCTCACTTCTCTGTATACATTTCCTAATGCTACCCTTCATTTCACTGTTGTAAACCTTTATAAATGGGAAATGCTTTGTTCCATGACCCAGCTATCTGTTTGTCATCACCACCTAAAATACTAGCATTGTATTCTTCTTGCTCTTACTCTTTTGCCACTTCTATTCTTCTTACAGTATTGAATTTATTGTCAAATCAAAGGAATGTGTGGAGAATTTTCTCTTTAGAGAAAATAAAAACCTCCTTTTGGTGCGATACTTCGTTGTACTCCCAATGTATCTGATACTACAGTTTCTTTGTTCTCCTTCACCATTTCTCTTGCACACTAAGTGCATTATTCTTTCTGCTCCCCCCCCCCCAATGCCCTGTGAAGGTGTTCTTGGACTCATGGCCTGACTCTTGAGAAGGCAGTAGTTGAGTGTCCAGTACATTCACTCCTTTGCTGTCTCATATCTTTCCTAGGTTCAGGAGTCTTTGCAGGGCATGGGAAGCAGTGCTGACAGCTGTGACAGTGAAACAACTGTGACATCGCACAGTGAGGAACAGAAGACGCAGATAGCCAAGGAACTGCCCTGTTTTGATAAGTTTGAGGAGGAGGAGGAGGAAGATGATGAGGAGGAGGATTATGATGATGATGAAGAGGATATTATCTCTCAAGTAGAGAGACGAAAATCTTCTGATAGCAGAAGGAGTGAAGACAGAAAAATTAGTGACTGTAAAACTGAACAAAATCAAGGACAAGAAAGCAAGTCATCTCATATATCAGAGACAGTCCAAGGAGAGGTCAGCTCTAAAGAGGAAGACATTTCCAGTGAGCAAAAAGAATCAGACCTGCTGGAGGAAGGCAGCGTGTTTGAGTTTCCTCAGTATCACACACACCATATCCTCAAGTCGATGCAGTCTCTGGAAGGTGATGGCTCCTCCACATCATCTGTGGACAGAGTTCAGGTTGCCTTGCAAAGAGCTGAGATGAGGATCATCAACTCACCTGACTCCAAGGCCAGGTGCACTCTGCTTAAGTCAAAAGATCTTCTGAGGAAGCAGAGACTCTGGTTTGCTGAATCGGGCTATCCTCTAAGGCGGTCTCAGTCTCTCCCAACTGCATTGCTGAATCCAGTGAAAGTGGTGTCCTCTGTCAATGTTCAGTTAACTCCAGGAAAAGAGACTCTCTGCAGTCCTCCTTCCTTCACCTACAAGTACACACAGGTGGAGGAGGACAAGGAAGCAGCATCTGAGAATGACAGAAGTGAGGAGGAGGCAGCCTCTGGCCATCCTGTGTGCAAATCCACACTGTTTATTGCACCTTCGTCCTCCAAGAAAGAGGTGCCCCAGGCAGGGCCCAGCAGGCTGTCTGAGGAGCTCAGTCCCACCAGGGTACAGAGCTGCCCCCTGCACATGCCAGCAGCCATGTCCCGCTCCACGTGCTCCCTCCATTCCCTCCCCACGGAGTGGCAGGACCGGCCGCTGTGCGAGCACATGAGGACGCTCAGCACCCACAGTATCCCAAGCATCTCTGGCTCTTCCTTCAGTGCCATGCTTTCCCCCTTCAGCTGCCCCTTCTTTCCAAGGCATGGAGTTCCTCATCGTCCTCCTGCCATGAACCCACCCTCCACTGTGGAGATGCAGCTCCGCAGGGTCCTCCATGACATCAGAAACTCTCTGCAGAACCTCTCACAGGTAAGAGGAAGCCTGGCTTTGCCCCTGGTCAAAGGGGCTCCTTATTTTATCCTTACCAAACCAAGGTGATAACCTGAATATTCCTTTGTGTAGTTCAGCAGATCAGGAAAAAAAAGATATTTTGTCCAAGTCTGATTTGCTACTGTTTTAGGAGCTTTTGTTTAAACAGGCAAGTTTGAAGCGTTCAAAGATGGGAGTTTTAGGTTAGATATTAGGAAAAAGTTTTCCCCCCAGAGAGTGGTTGGTCACTGGAACAGGTTCCCCACAGAAGTCACAGCACCAAGCCTGGTGGAGTTCAGGAAGCATTTGGGCAATGCTCTCAGGCCCATGGAATCACTCTTGCAGCTCTCCTGTGCAGGGCCAGGAGTTGGACTTTGAAGACCCTTGTGAGTCCCTTCCAATCAATATATTCTGTGATTCTGTGATCATCTTCTCAATGCTCCACTTTTTTGCATTCAATGTTTTCTTGTTCCAGTTGATCCAGAGTGATTTTTTTTCCAGTATTTTTTATTTTTTAGCTTTTATGGATATTCTTGGATGGGGGGGAGGAACAGCATACTCTTTATCAGCTATTATTTTATTTTAAGATGAGAATCATTAGATTTAGATTTAAAAATGCATATTTATAGAATCACAGAATAGTCTGGTCAATCCTTTGATTTCTCTTCTCTTTGACATACTTCTCATACAGCTGTTAAAAGTGCATCTTTTTCCTTATAGTCGCAAAACTTCAATAATGATGTCAGTGATTGATCTCTGTGTGTTTCTGTACTGTTTCATGCCAATCTTTTCCACTTGCAACTCTAGTGCTAGCCAGCATGTTCTCGATAACATCAGTCTTTTATTAAGAATTGATTTTGTCAGAGCATGTGAAATTTTATCCATCTCATCACTCAGAGAAGAAAAGCTTGAGAATGCAAGCACGTAAATTTTACCAATTTCTGCCACACCTTCTGCTCCTCCTCCCCTGATTGCCAGCTGTTCCTGCCATCCTGGTTCTGCTGTTTTCTTAGGTAGTGGTCCAACTTAGGATCCTGCAAGCTCCTGCAGGAGGCTGTGTGGGCAAGGTAGTTACAGACTCTGCTCGTTTATGTATGAATATGTGAATACTATGCAGTTGTAGACCTAAAATTTCTGTGCATTTTACTCTAGAGCAAACATGCACCTGCCTGTACCATATTGCATGTGGGAGGCTGTAGTGGCCTTTTTTGGGCCCCTCTTATTTTATTGACTTTGCCACTTGTCAGAAGTTAGAGGTGAGTCCAGTCTTCCTTTGGTTCTATCAGCTGGCCTTGCTTCTCAGAGCAAGATTTGGTGACCAGCTCTGCAGCAGGAAGCTGTGATAACCTGTGTATTAAGTCAACTATTGCTCAAGGTGGTGTTCATGGTGTTCCTGGGAGAAAGTGTTTGCAGAACTTAACCTGCTCTGGAGAATTCAATTCTCTCATGTGTACCACTTGCAGCCTTGATCTGTGTAAGGTTACAGTGTGCTCAGTACTTCTACCACACATACTATGCTAACTGAACCTGCTGAAAAAGAAATCTAAAAAAAAAAAAGAGAGAAAAGGACATTGGAGGGGGTAATAATGTTTAGCCCACTTGTTCTTCTTCAAGCATATTTTGTCTAAATTAGTTTCATTTTGGGGGCTTGGTCCTTCTCACAGCAGAGATTGGTTTCCAACAGTAGAGGTTGAGTTTGACACATAGCATACTCAATGGCTAAAGAAAAAGTTGAGATGTTAAAACATATGATTGTGATTTTAAGAGGAAATAAGGAGGACTAGATAAGTTGCTGATAGAACAGGGAACAGAGAAAGCTGACAGAGGAAAGATAAACCCATCCCCTTGATGTGATCATGTTGGAGCAAAGCTTCTCTATATGAATGAACATGCTTCAGATTTTCCACGACATATCAGTAGTCCTTTGCATTCTTTCAAAATTATATTGGACAAGCTGTCTTTCATGTTTGAGAAGGTAAACATTTTTGCTGTTTCCACTGTTCTTTGTTGTGCTGGGTCTCTACATGTAACAAACCTCTGGATTTTATCTTTTTGCTCCATATGTTGCTGCAACATGCAAATAGAAATTCTTCAGTCTTGTTTTTGTAAGAGATCGTTAGCAAGCTGGGGACTTTGGATGAAGGCAACATAGTGAGATTATAAACCAAAATGAACAGAAATTCCCCAAACTAAGAACTGAAGAAAATCCCATGACAAATTTGACTACAACCACGATTTCAAAATGGGGCATAGTTTAATTTGCTCAGTTACAGTTTTGGAATTGTTGTTTTTATCATTAGCTGAGACAATTGAGACTACTGAGTTTTCAAGCATAAATTGTTGCTCATGTGTCAGTTAAGAAGTGGTGCTGACATTTTGTAAGGTTGCCTCTTTGCAACACAGTATTTCCATGGATTGCAGAAATCTTAATGCCAGAAAGTTTGTGTTTTAGGGCTGCTTTTGGAGTGTCTGTGCGTTCCAGAGGGTGCCTTTCCCATTTCAAATTGTTTGTTTCTTCCCCCTAGTACCCAGTGATGAGGGGACAGGATTTTTCAGCTGCCACTGGTTACACTACTCAGAGATCATCCATTCTACCTCTCTACGAGGTAAGTCACCCTGTTTATGGAGTGGTACTCAGTCAAAATAAAATACAAGGAAACATCCTAAATGTGTCACAGATTGTGCTCACTTTGGGCAGTTGCTTGTCTTTGTTCTCAAGAGACAGCTTCCCACAAATAATGTTAGAAAAGAATTAATCTAAATACACTTTCTTGTGTTTGCTTGTATGATACAGCTGAAAATGTTGTTTTCTTGAGTCATTGTGATGGCACAACATGCAGCTTCTGGGCAAATGTGGCTACAGGATCCAAACTTACTTTAATTCATTTTCCCATGTAATTCATGATTATATTTTTATTTCCCCAGAATACTTTCCAGGAGCTACAAGTGGTGAGGAGAAATCTAAATTTATTCAGAACCCAAATGATGGATTTGGAATTGACTATGTTGCGTCAACAGACCACGGTTTATCAGCACATGACAGAGGAGGAAAGGTAAAATTACCTTATTAAAAAACAAAGAGAAAATACCCTGGCATATCAAAAAATGTGTTACTGCTCTTGAGATCAGCAAGAAATCTATTCATTTCAATTTGAACAGGGTTGGAGATGAGTTTTTTTGCCAAAATCTTATTTACTCTTTTCTTTATGCATCTTCATTCTAGATTTTTTTACTCTTTGTCTCTTCCAATCCATATTTCTCACTAATTATTTTTTCTGCATCCTTTCTCCAAAGTGATTCCACAGCTGCAGATATTAAGGGTTGTTATCATAGGATACTTGATTGCAGGGGAAAGAAATCTTAAAGATATGATTTTAGATCACTCCCATCTTCGTAGATGTAAATAAAGAATGAAAACTGTAGCATTCAGATGATTTTCCACCCTTCAGTGGCTACTCATTGAGCTACAGATGGCATTCATATTCTGGCTCTGAGTGGTTGTGCTCGCCAGGAGTGGTAGTAGCAGCAGATCTGGAACAATTTTTGAAACTGATTATATATTTAGTTTAGTTGAATCAGCTCTTGGCCTATCACTTTAAAAGTAAACACGTTTGAAATCAGTTGGCTGCCTTAGACTGTGGCTTCCTGGCCAAAATGTAGCTCTGAGTGCTGGGGAAGCTATAACCACAGAGGAGAAGTAGCATGTGATTACTGCATTACTCTGTGGTGCTTGTTCTTATCAGCTTTAAATTTAATTTGATTAGATATATAAATACTGATTTCTTCTGCATTTAAAGCTAAAATTTTTGGAGAATGTTCTGTGGTACACTATGTGGTTTTGTTTTTTCTGTGGACTGATACATCTTTTCTATAAACGGAAAAAGACTTCTGTGCCACGTAGGCATTCAGCTAACATTGCTGTGTCCTGCTTTGAATTCCCTTGTATGAAGTCCTTTACTTGTGGCACTGTCCTGCTCAGTCACCTCTTTGCAGCTGGGTGCAGTGACTGCTTTTGTTCTTTCTGTGGTGGCCTTGCTGTAGATTCGAAGCTGACCAGCTGCAGAGCCTGAGGAAGTCTGTCCGCATGGAGCTGCAGGAGTTGGAGATGCAGCTGGAAGAGCGTCTGCTTGCCTTGGAGGACCAGCTCAGAAGTCTGCACATGTCTTCACCTTACAGACCTCAGGCACACATAGTAAGTATTAGTTTTGCAACAGCATCATGTTTTTTCTCCATATAATGTTCATTAGAGAATTGTAGAATAGTTTGGGTTGGAAGGGACCTTTAAAGATCATCTAGTCCAACCTGCAATGAGCAGGGACAAATAATAACTCATAACTGATACAACTCTTAGAATGGGATGGAATCTAATGATGCCATGTGTATCAGGGGTCATATTTTCTCATTTTCAGTCACTATTTCACCTTGGGGAAAAATTGTGTGACTTTCTTGGTGTTCATATCAATACATACCCTGGGGGGTTTTAGGGCTGAGAAAGACAGACCTCTTCTGTTAGTGCTTTCTTTTTCCTCTTCATGACCCTGAATTTTCACAGTTTTGGTAGCTAGGGCTTATGTCTAAAATCCTTGGAGCATGGTGATGGGCTTTCTGGAGTTCTACACTGATTTTCTTGAGAGATGAGGGCAGAGAGATGAGACATTCACAGTGTTTCTCTCCCAAGAAACAGACTGTGCTTTCTCTCTAGCTCTGCCAATCCTTGGGAACAAAAACAAAAGCAAAAAACCAAAACAAAAACAACAACAAAACAAAAATCCCACACCAAAAAAAAAAAACAACCCCACACACACAAAAAAACAAAACGAAAAATGGGGAAAATCCCATTGTCATGAGTTTTTTCCTCCGTTGCCTTTTGTCGCTCCTTCAGATGAAGACATGGCTGCCTGACAAACAGTGGGCAAAGCTCTGCTCCCACGAACGCTCCCCAAAAGTGCAAGAAGGGGGAGAAGAGGCTTTGTCTGTGTTTATTGGTGGCATGGCAATATACTTTCTCTTCTTTTCCACTCAGCGAAGGACTGTTCCTCTCTTTTTGTGCTGCAGTTCTGCCATCAGCCAAACAAAAGAAGCACAGACAAAAAGTGTCATATGCTCTTCCTGGGTTTCATTTCTCTTTCTTAGCCAGTCATCTTCTGTAGAAGCAGCACAGGCACAGGCCACATCTTCCTCTTCAGTATTTTGTCATGGGGAAAAACATTGAAACCCAAGAACAGGAAAATATGGTATTACTGTGATCTCAAGCCAAACTTGCATTCTTTGAACTGTATAAATAACTTTTTATTTGTAAATCCTTTTATAGAAGAGCACCAGCTTTAAAAATGACTGAAATTAACTTTCTCCAACCAGCTCCACTTCCGGTTTCCAACTTTCTGATTTTACAGAAACTTTTCTGACATGCAGCATGTTTATATGCTAGCTTCTGAGAGCTCTGAGAAATTCCTAAGTGCATTAACTTAACTTAATTTTTCAGGGTATGTATGGAAGCAGAAGTGCTGATAACCTGTCGTGTCCTTCTCCATTGAACGTCATTGAACCAGTAAGTGGTTACTCTGTGTTTTTCAGATGAAAAGAACCAGGAAGACTTTACTTTAAAATAGGTTGCAGGAGATTAATTTGACACATAATTTTAGAAATACTTTACTCCCTTAAATAGCTTTGTTGATGCAATTTTCCTTAAGCAGATTTAGCTGTAGGTCTAAGTGCCTGTAGAGTCTTGTTAGCTTTTAAGAGGAATATGTAGAAGTGAGATATTTTTTCATTTAGTTGATACAAATGATGGTACTACCTCATTAATTTTCTAGGGAAATTTTTTTTTTATATTTCTGCACATTTTCTGTTACTGAAAATAAGTAGTTCAAAAACTGCAGAAAGGAAAGAGCAAACAAATGAAAATCAAGCCCTTACGTGTGTGCCTGTCAATGGCTCTGGCAAGATGTATATGTGTTGCAAAAGTCGGTGGCTTGGGGAAGAGCCACAATTTTTATTTATGTTGGCTTTAAAAAAGGCACATTCCTTTTCATGATTCTCTTTGTTGCAGTAATAAAGGCAAAGGATATATTTATTCTATAGCTGTATTTGTTACATGGAGGGAATGAGTAAGCAATTAAATAAA
Organism: Ammospiza caudacuta; assembly: GCF_027887145.1. NCBI lineage: Eukaryota > Metazoa > Chordata > Aves > Passeriformes > Passerellidae > Ammospiza > Ammospiza caudacuta. The sequence goes on along the minus strand of NC_080600.1, from coordinate 20,340,198 downwards.
TAGCAAGAAAACATAGTTATGTGACTTTTTTGTTTGCTTATTCAGGACTGTTTCTTTTCTGAATCCTTAGGTCTCTGAGCTTATTCGAGAGCAGTCATTTCTGAAGTCTGAACTGGGTTTAGGACTGGGAGAGCTTGGACTGGAAACTCTCCCAGCAGAGGGTACAGAGTCGGTATTCTCCCATGGAAACTCAGATTCCTCTTCAGTGTGCTCTGGTCACACAGGTAGAAGAGCCAGGAGTCAAAGCAAGAAGTTGTACCGAGCCTCTGTTGCCTTAACACCAACTCCCCCGCTGAGAGCAGGCACTGGACAGCCAGTGGAAAGCTCTGAGGAGCTTGCAGACTCCAAGCCAGAGGTGGAGCACAAACTTGAAAAAATCCCTCTCATGCCTTCAGCTGATGAAATCCACAAAGCAGTGGAGCAGGAGGAGCTACAGCAAGTCATACGGGAGGTGAGGAAGAAGGGGCTGAGATCTGGGATGTTTGAAGTGAGTTTCCTGAAACCTAAAGGCAAGGCTGGTTGTAACTCCTATCCATCAAGGTTTTCTCTTCCCTCTCCAGCCAAGGCTCCATCCTGTTCCTGTGCTGTGTCTGAAAGCTCAGAACATGTCACTAGGTGTTGGAGCCTCAGCTCTGTTTATGTGCAAAGCAGTGGATGTTTTTTCAGTGGTAGTGGTTAGCATGTAAATTAATAGCTAAGTATGGCTGGGAAAGAATTTGCTGTCTCTACTACTTGGTTAAGCAGCAGTATTTTCGATTCCCAAGTGAAAATTTCTGTCATGTTTGCTTGTTAAAATGCCAAACTGGAGTTCATTGAGTGGTGAAATAGTGTTTCTGGAACAACGCCCTAGTAAATGCTAAGTGTACTTTCTAGTCCCTCTACCCCAACCACTAAGGACCATAGGAATGTAAATGAAACAAGCTGAAGGCAGGTGGGAAGTTATTTCAGAGTTTGAGTGATTTTGGATCAATTGTACTGGACTAGTTTTATTGGCAGTCAATGAAAGTGAGGAGTGCTTGGTTATTTTTCCTGTGGGCCAAGTTAAGAAACACAACTAAAACTATGTGTTTTGTTAGTGGCATGACAGAAAAGCTCTCTGGCAAGCAATATAAATGGAGAAAGGAAGCCAAAGAAACTACTTGTTCTGAAATGAAGTGCCTGTGAAAAAGTGGAGCAAACTTTGCTCTGAATACAGAAATGGGAATCGAGAACTTGTAGATTTTATTCCCTCTTCTTCACAAGAGAAGGTTCACTTAGCCTTTAGCTTGTCCCTTGAAGCTTTTGTATGGCTCTGCCATAGACCACTGAGGACTAGGTAAGATGTCATGCTTAGAAATGTACAACAGATCAGGCTGTAATGCCGTGGTACCTTCCGTGTGTGTTGAACCTGTGGATAATTGGAAGCAGCTTTACCTTATCTTTGTCTGTGAAATGGATGAGATGCATGCCACTCATCAGAAGAGTGGTCCATGAGATATTTAGTGCACCTTGCACTGTGCTTCTGATTCTGCAGTGAAACCAAGGTGGCCTGTGTATCCAGGCTGTCTGTAAAAATCCACATGTCAGTGGTGTCATGGTGGAAGGCTGCTAAAGGAGAAACTGAGATAGGAAGGAGTAATTCAAAAGTACTGCAAAAGCAGTTTAGACAAAAACCAGTGGGCTGAAGTCAAAGGACAGGATTATTTCAGTCAATATTTTTTTCTGAGGTTAGCCTCTGTGAACGTTCCTCTTTAGCTTCATTAGTTGACAGCAAATAAAGTTGTGTACTCTTTGCACAGGGATTGTTATTTGGGTTGTGTGGCACTGAGGACATTGTAATGCTGAAAGAATCCACACTGAACTGAGAGGCTACTATTCAAAGATGAGTAGTCAGCAAACAGCTGAGCTTGACTCACTTTGTGAATATTTGAGCACACAGAAAGATTGTCCCTCAGTTTAACTTCATTGGCAGTGGGTTCTGGATCAACTCAAGATTCTCAGCATGAGGAGTTTTGCAGGTCAGAGTGGAGATGCATTGGCTCACAGCACTTGGTGGATTTTGCAGAACCAGAGAATGCTATTAAACACATATCAGGAAAATCTTTATTATTTCTTAAGAGTTAAAACAGAGCATAAACTGAAATGATGCCTTGCTTAAATAGCCCTATTGTTAGCAAAGGAATTCCAGTTTCATTGTCAAAAGAAAGAAATCTGGTAGGATGCATTCTTGATGTATGCACTCACAAATATTAAACCCTTGTTCATTCCTCCCATTCTCTGTAGCTGACCTTGTGTTTAGGGGAGGGAGAAGCCAGGCAGTGGGTGTGATATGCCTGGGTGGGCTGTAATGCATGTGAACTTTGACCTGTAACTATTTGTTCTGTGAAAAAAACCCCATGGTGTTAACTTTTGGCATTAATGGACTAACTCCCTCGGAAAAACATTCAGCAACATGAAGTGCTAAAATAGCAAACAGTAGCTCTCTTGATGAAATGCAGCCTGGCCTCCACAGGATTGTCACATGAAGTACTTACTGCTTGACTTGAATAAGTCACAGGGTCACCAGGAGGGCCACCAGGCCCTCTCATTCTGCTCTTCTCCAATTTAAAATATGTGCTGGTTTAAAGATCTTTCTGCTTATGAGAGTGGAAATTCTGATTTTGCTAACAGTTCTTCATTATAAATGACACTTAATGAAGCTACACTTTAAGGAAATGTATGATTTTCCTGTCATCATCTGCTTTAAGAGGCTGTAATGAGTCTTAATGGGACAGAGATAGTCTGGCAGATAATCATCCCTTTTCCATTTTCCATTCAAATCTGTGTTAGCTCAACATCCCTCAAAATGTAGGTTGTACATGTGTGCAGGTGTTGGGATTCCTCATCTTATTATTTTGAGCATAAAATCTCACCAGCTGCTGCCATGAAGGAGTGACATGGGAAGAAAGAATAGGAAGCAATTCCTTTAATTGTAGAAAATTTACTTCAGAACTATAAGCACTGTGAAAAGCCTTGTTCCCATTTCTGGTTGGTTGGTGAAGAACACCTATCTCCAGATTTGCTGTAAGTGGTACACTTCACTCTCAATCAGTTCTTTAGCAGCAACATAATACTGCAGTAATGGTAATTCTTTTCTAGGAGGGGAGGTCATTGGTTTACTGTTGTTAAAATGGGAGTGATACTGTGTTTTCAGTGAAATATTGTGTTGGTGTTGTATCAGTGTAGTAAATGTAGCATAAATGAGTGGTTTTCTCATTTTTCAAATGATCAATTTTTCATTCACTTGCTAAAAAGTAATTGATGGAGCATTCATTGACTGCTTTTCTGTCTTCTGTACAGAGGAAGTCTTGGCAGGGGGCTGTGCCCTCTGCAGAGCAAATAGAAGGTGCACCTTGCCCTAACTAATTTATAATGAAAAAGGCAAATATTGGCCATTGGTCACGACACACGCGGGGTACTGAGTCACTGCAGGAGCCAGTGCTGGCTCACCACACTGGAGTGACCTTGCTGAGTCTGGAGGGGGAGGAAGCAGAGCCTGTGAAAAGAGGCAGTGGAGGGTGGCCTTGTTGTTGTCCAGACAGGAAGGTGAGAAGCAGAGGGCTCAAATAATCAAGGTCAAGCCAGAAGCTGTTGGAAGAGCTGAGAATAGAACAGGAGCTGCTTTGCTTCCAGTCTCTACTTTTTTACAAGACTGTCTGTTGTACTAGATCATTTACTTGCTAATTTGGGAAGCTTTTATGAGCTTTTTTTGGAAAGTGACGTTTATTTTTGTCTGTCTGTTGAGAGAAGGGTACAAAATGACTGTTCTGTAGCATACTCAGACCCACCCCATGAGATACTGAAGAAGAAAGGCAGAGAGAGCACTGGGGGCTCTCTTATGCCTGCTGGACAGTTGGGGTGCTGTGTGCGGGTTTCCCTGTGCCTACATTTCTAAATCCCAAAGCCCTTACTGTGCTGACAGTGGTTCTAAAGCTTTGTACATCAGTGTGTGCATCAGCATAGACATCCTCTGGGCTTTCAGCTGTTGGTGAAACAGGCTCTATTGCACAGTGGCTTTTCTTTTGTCTGTTAATCAGCAAACAACCCAACTGGAACCCATTTCCCAACAATATCGTAGTCAAGGCAGTCTGAATTTCTGCTTGATGCAAAGTAGTAATGAAATGAGGAACTTTGCCACACTAATGGTTTAGGGATTGAATTGCCTGCCAAAGAGAACAAGGGATAAATAACCTGCTGCTAATGCTGCTGCCACCCTTCTGACGTTGTTGCTTAATCCTTTTGACGCACCAGGAAAAGGGGAGACTAACATGAAAAAGAAAAATGTATTGCTTAACTGGGATGCTGAGTGCTTCTGTGTGACCTTAGGCCAGACTCTGGCTCTTACCCCCCCTGCACCTTCTCACAGTTGTTGTCCTCCTCTGTCCTTGGAACTGTATCTGACTTGTCCCTCATGAAGACCATCCAAAAAAATAAGTTGGTGCCAATGATTTCTTGTACTTGCAAGAAGCCCACACTGTTTTTCTTTGTCATTCCCTGATCTTTTCCAGCATAATATGCTCTTGTAGAACTGTGTTTTGCCTCCTTTTCTCCTTTGTTTTCTTTACTGTAGCAGTCAGTGCTCTGCTCTTTTTTGTTGTAGCCTCAGCCACATTCACATGCCTGCTACTGGAAACTCTTAGGTGTATTTTATATAAAACTTAATGAGTAATTCCTTTGTCACAATCCTGTGAAAAATAGCTTTCACTGGCATAGATTAAACCTCTGTTGGCCCATTGATGATGTGAACAACTGCTGAAATTCTTTGTCGTTCCTGCTGAAAGTATGCAATTAGGATTTGTCTCCTTTTCAGTAATTTGAAAACAACAGCTTATGTTCACGGACTTGGACCTGTTCTACTGTGTAATCCATTTGTGAGAGAGATCAACCTTCCTTCCTTTTCAAGAGAATAACAGCTTGTCAAAAAGTAGTGCATTTGGGATGCTTATGATGTATATATCCTAAAATGTTTTTCTTCAGAACTTTTCATAGTTGAAATGTATTCTTTTCTTAGCATAAAACCAGATATTCTAAGTGTAAAACATAAATGTATTTGCCATCTGGAAATATAGAACTAGTTTGGTTTTCATTTATATAATTTGCAAGAACTTCAAAATGACTTACAGTTATTTTTTCATCCTTCTAATGTTTTTTCCAGTCACAGTTTTGAAAGTTGAATTTTAGTGGTGCATGTTGGTAGTATCAAACATATCTGCAATATCATTTAGTTTTATCCATTGTTTATACAAATTACTGACCTTTACATTTTGGCTAATCCCTTTCAGATCAAGGAATCTATTGTTGGTGAAATAAGAAGAGAAATAGTAAGTGGATTGTTAGCAGCTGTATCGCCCCAAAGCAGATCTGCAACTGCAAAGCAAGATACACAGCCGTGAAACTGGTACTACAGGTAATCTTTGGGGATCTGCAAGAACCAGATTTTATTTTTATTTTAATTGCGTTATATATCATTGCTAACTTATACCTTGCTTTGTTTGCATTTTCTCCTTGAAACGTAAGTTATCAAATTTGAAGTTCATTGAATACAGAGAATACTGATAATCCTGGATAGATTTAGAAAGTAAGCTGGTTTGTAGTTTGGCCCATTCTACTGTCGGCTTTCATAGAGTGGTCCTTGAATTTTAGTTTCAGTGTGCTCTATGATGACTTTTTATGATAAGACATCATGCAAGAGGATTTCTGCAGTTTGCATGCCTTAGATGTGAATAGTTTCAAAATACATACTTAAACATAACAAACAGACTTCCAAAAATCTAACTTAGGTCTTCATCTTCCTTTTTTTTTTCCTAAGGTTGGATGTAGTTGGAAGTGCTGTGGGATTCTGCTCTGCGCAGCACCCAGTGGTGGAAGTGCCAAGTTGGTTTTGCTTCAGGAAGTGTTAAAGCTGCTGAGATGGGCTACTGTGTTTGGCGCTGGGTTCTCCGATGTGGACCTTTCCTTGAGTTCATCTGTAAGGACTTAGACACTTTAACATTACTTTCTTTAAAGCATCAGCAAAATTGTGTCACTCTGAAAGGTTTTGTATTTATTTGTATGTCCCTGTTGTAAATTTTTATGTAGCTAATTTCTTTGTCTAATGATGCATCATGAAACTTGAAGATTTCCACACGTAACCAATTTATAAATAACATGTACACATTCAGTCTAGCTTTTTTTAAAAAAAATAAAAAAAAACCACAACAACCCCTCCCAAAACACTGACCTCTATGAGGTATTTATTGTGCAATAACTGATCCACTTTAAGAGCTTGAAATAACCAGTAATGGTTTCCACTGCTGTTACTTAGTGCCACTTCAAAAGAAGGAAACAACCCTGCTACACAAATTGCTGTTAATTCTTGAGGCGGTTACTATTAGCAGAGTGGTAGAATGACATGAGGTTACTCTTAAAACTACTTAAAGTTCTGACACTGAAAGCCTTATCTTTGTGTAGAAGACAACTTTTAACTAATTTTATTTGCTTCCTTGCTGTTTGCTCATCCCTTTATAGGAAAGTGCCTTATTTAAGCACTGGGGTGTTTTTTTTTTTGGTGTTGACTACTTGCAGTCATACCAAGAGAAGTTCTGCTTCATATTAACCAAAATGCAATAAAAATGCTATCTTCTGAAAGCAATTAGGATTTGCAACTTGGAATGCATGAATGACCTTGCTTATATTATGGGGAAAATGGAAAAAATCTCTTTTCCTTCTCCATCCCTCACAGAGTGTATTTTCAGTCAGCCTGGTGAATATACAATGGAGAAAGTCGGAAGTCATTGGAGTTTTTATGTGGTCAAATAGACATTTAGTGGATATGTAATATCCGTTTTGGCTGTGCTTGAACTCTCTTTACTCCTTTGCCTTTTCCATCTACTAAAACTCTTCACAGTATGTCAAGGTCTTTAATCAAAAATAGTTTCAAATATTACAATATTATATGAAAAAGTTTATAAAATTTTAAATTGTGTTAGGAAGACACACAAGGGCTGATTTCTTTAAAAAACTGTATATTAAACCAATAAAATATTTATTTTGCATATAATTTGTGTCAGTGTTTTGTATTGTGCATGGTTTACTCTTAAGCAAAATATGATAGATTTGATCAAACAGTACACAGAATGGGGAACAGCAGGAAAGCCTGGGACTTGGCTTTCCAAAAAGCTTTCAGATATTCAGGGACCCTGGAATGTGAGAGCAGTTTTGGCACTTAAAACCACTGTCTTAAAGTTGTTGGCTTCTGTTGCTGGTCCAAGAAGTTGATGAGGTGACCTCTCATCAGAGTTTGTCCCTGTAAGTAGAGGCAGGGCTTTCTTGAAAACCTTATTGTGCACATTGGAAAGCTGAAATATAAACTCTGGCAGCACTGATACGTGGCAATCCATACAAGGTGGTAGTTGCAGTAGATTTCTGCCTTGCTTTGCAGCTTGCATGAGCATGCAGCTCCATTCCAGAACACCGCAGGAGATCAGCCAGCCAGAGCCACGTGTCTGCAACCTTCCTTTGCAAATGCAGAAACCCAAGCATACTCAACCTGCTCCCCTTGTCAGATTAATTAACACTCTTGACCACTTATGTAGGTCCTGTGCCTTTGAGCTGCTCAAAGCAACTTTCCAAGAAAGGTGACAGCTGCAGCTCTCAGGGAGTGCTGGAGGAAAGCACTTTGGGAGCTGGTGGCAGTTGAGCAGGAGCATCTTCCATGGAGACAGCAGCCTGACTTCCTGCTACTCCACCAAGAAAAGTCACTTGCTGGTAACGTCCCAGGGTGTCTGAGGTACTTCATCTTGTAGCTTGTAAGAACATTTGATCTCAGCAGTACAAATCCTAATGTTTAATATATCCTGAGAAATGAAAAGTACTGCCAAATTTTCATCCAACTGATGGAAGTCATATTTCTGAGGTTTGGCTATAATTTAAAATAAAGACATTTCAAAAAGGTGTTTATAAAAACTGTACTAAAACAAATGGATATAAAAGCACCTTTTTTCTGTAGTCTGGTTAACAAATTTTTCCCATTCTTAAACACACTTCCAGATAATATTTTCTGAGTGACACTTATATATGGAATGCCTATAAACTGTTAAAAAATTATTTTAATGGTTCTGTCATATAGGCTAAGTTGAGTTGGTGTCAACTTCTGTTGACAATTGTTTGTGCCTTAGGAAAAACCATCATTATTGATGCCTATCCTGGGTGACTTAGCATAATGGTTTTCTGAGCATGGACAGTTTTAATTTTGTTTAATGATTCAAACTGCTACTTTCCTTGCAAATTAGTGTTGTCTTTTTTTCTGCCAGCCTGGAATTTGATATGGATTCTGTGCAGATTCAGACAGCTTTATTAGTGACTGATTAATACTGGTCAACTAAATTTGCAGTGAATGAAGCCAGACTGTATTGCCAGAGATATTTTGCATGCATTTCTAAATTTTACTATGACAGTGACCTTTGTCATTGCCTGTTGGCTGTAGGAGTAACAGGAGAACCCACCTAATCCTGTGGCTTAAAGATTTGTACCATTGGTGGCATTTTGGCTTTTTCAGTCATGGGTTGGTCCATGTGGCACCAGGCTTGTTGGAGACAGATTGTGTTCACTGGCTAAAAGGGGTAAAGGATTCTAGACTGTGGGTTGGTGGTGGTGATTTGAGAGGGCTTTAAGCTGGTTTGGCAGGGGGAGGGAGATAAGGCTTGGCTCAGTAGAGATGGGCCTAGGGGCAGCATGCCAGTGCTGGGGTGGAATCAGTAGCTCAGCTGATGTGCTTCTGCAGCAATGCACAGTGTCAGTAACAAACAGCAGGAGGAACTGGAAGCCATTGAGCAGCAGGACAGCCATGACATAGTGCCCCTCACAGAAATGTGCTGGGATGACTTGTGTGGCTGGAGTGCTGCAGTGATGGCTGTAAGCTCTTCGAGGAGGCAGAGGCAGGGGGGTGCCTTTGCACATTAGGGAGTATTTATTCTGTGCAGAGCCCAGGATAGCGATGATAAGGGTGAGTGCCTGTGGGTGAGAATCGGGGTGGGGGGGAAACCAGCAAGGCAGAAATCTTGGTGGGAGTCTGTTGCAGACCACCCAGGATGAGGCAGCAGATGAACTGTTTGATAAGTGCCTGGCTGGTATTTCATGATTGTTGGCCTGTGTTCTTGTGGGAGGCTTTATCTTCCCAGATATCTCTTGAAAACTCCAGCAGAGGAGAGGGGGCAGTCCTGGAGTGTGCAGAAGAGAACTTCCTGACACAACTGGTAAGTAAGGCTACAAGGGGTGGTGCCCCACTAGATCTGTTTACAAACAAAGAGGGGCTGGTGGGAGACGCTGTGCTCAAGACAGCCTTCAACCACAGAACCACAAAATGGAAGTTTCTGATTCTTGGTGAAGTAAGGAGAGGGATCAACAAAACCTCTACCTTGAACTTGTAGAAGGCAGACTTTGGCTTGTTCAGGACACTGGTTCAGAGTGTCAGTGGGAATCAGTCCTTAATAACTAAGACACTCACAAGTCTGTGGGGCCAGGCAGGATTCACTCGAGGGTACTGAGGGAGGTGGTGGAAGAGCTTGCCAAGCCACTCTCCATCATTTGTCAGCAGTTCTGGTTAACCAGAAAAGTCCCAGCTGGAGACTGCCCAATGTGACACGCACCTGCAAGAAGTGTTGGAAGGAGAATCCTGGGAAGGAGAGGCCTGTCAGCCTGACCTCAGTGCCAGAGAAGGTTATGGATCAGTTTAAGTTGAGTTCAATCTCATGACACATAGAGGATAGCCAAAGCATCAAGCCCAGCAGCATGGATTTAGGAAAGGTAGGTCCTGCTTAGGCAGTGTGATATTTACATACCAGGTAGCGCACTTAGCCTTGGCTCCTGGCTTGTCCCTACTCGTGGAACAGCCCCATTCCTGCTACTCCCAACACCTGTATAGGAAATAGAAAAACAACTGTGCCCCAGCCAACCTGCCCAGGTCACCAAAACCCAGATCCTCTCCTCCAGGTGTGTCTCAGTCCCTCCCTTGCAGATGCTACAGGCAGGACCTTGATTGTTTTGACATCTTTTGGTCTAGCATGTTCTTAGAGGGGGAGGAGGAGGAGGCAAGAAAGAAGGGCCATCTGAAGTCTCAAATTCAAAAATCAGAATTTTAAGAACATGTTCTGAAATTGGCATACTGAGCTTTTACAGGTACTTGGTGACTTTTCATTTTCTGCCTGGGAATGTGTGTTTGCACAGGGGTTTTCTAACTCAGATTCTGAAACTGTGGAAGTTTATTCCTTGGTTTATCTTCTACGTGTTCTATATTTTAACTTGTGTTTAAAAAAATTTACAGTAACAACTGAATTTTATATTTCAGTTGTTTATTTAGTGATATAGTCAGGCAACTTTTGCATTAAAGATTTAATATGGAAATAATGTAATATAAATTTATTCTAAAACCTATGTACACTACACAGTTTTGTTTATTGAAAGATGTATTAGATTTATCCTATTCTTGGTAAGGAAGCAAATTGTAGCATCTTTTCCTGCTGAAATACACTCCTAAAATCAGTACCAGAGTTTTTCTTTCTGCACTATTGAACTATAGTCCATATTAGGCAAGAATCTTTTGACTGTCTGCTCAGGTCATGTCCCATTAATCCAGCTCCTTTCTTGTGTTTTGGATGTGTGTATTCTACTGATGGTAGTGGATGGGACCTAGCAGTAAATGTTTGTACATTACTTCAAAGTGTGGAGAGCTATGAATTTCAGAGGAAGACTGGAATAGACAGTGTAAGTTCTTCCGTGCTCAGATAAAATAACTTTAAACTGATTCTGATTAAAACCATACTGCTGAGCAATTATTTATTATCTTAGCTAAAGAGCTTGTATAAATAGAAATAGCTGTATCTCTTTACTTATCTAGGCTTTATGTATCCTAACATATATAGTTAGTACATAAACAAGTCCAAACCTGATACGCTGTGGATAAGAACTGGCAATGGAAATTTGGGTTAGACTGTTATCAGGACAACAGCTCTCTCTGAACGTCCCACTGACTCTGTCACTGCTCAGAAAGACTTTCTGTTCTTCTTCTTGACATGACTGTGGCAGCACTTGGCACTCATGAGGCAGATGAGATCTGCTCTGCATTCTACCTCCCTGGCAAATATGAAATTCTTTGCATTTTCTATATATAAATAGCAGACTGTGTTTCCAGCAGCTCAGTGGGAGTCACCCTGTTTGCAATGCTGTTTGGAAAGGAAAATTTCAGTGTCATTTTGAATATGTAATTTTTTTATTCTTGGAAGGCTTCTGTCTGATTTTAGCACCCATGAGGGAGGCACAGTGCACAGCCCCAAAGGGCAAACTGATGCCCCTGTCTGGGCAAAGGCAGGGAAGAAGCTGTTCATCAGTTTTTAGAAAAAGGCACAAGGAAGAGGCACATGGAAGCCCTTTTGGCTGTAGCAGAAAGCCAGAGTGCTCTGCAGTGTTTCTCCCTCTGATGCTGCTGGGGCTGCCCATGCTGAGGATGCATTGCTGTGAGGAGAGGGGCCATCTGGAGAGCCCAGGGAAAGCACAGGGCAACATACCTTTGTTAAATCTCACACATAGCAGTGGCTAAAATGGGGATTAAAGTTGTGTCTGAGACACACTGGGAGAATTGCCACGTCTAAACTTGCTCTGCAAAGGCCCCTGTTGGATCAGGGTGCTGCAAATTAATGCTTCTCTGCATCTGCACTGGTGAGTTTCGGAGCCAAAGCCCTAAGCAGGTTTGTTTTACAAGGAACTCCGGCTCTCCTCTCCAGAGTGATGCTGCAATAGTCTCTGACTACACCAGAGGAGCTGAGGCAGATCAGGGCCACAACAAAACTTGTGCAAAGAGTGCAAAACCAACACCCTTGAATTGCTGTCCCAGAAGCCTTGTCTTTGGCTGGAAACAAGATAAAAACCTTTCCTAGACACCAGGGGAAATAGCTCAAGCAGGAACTATGCCACAAGTGCTTCCACAGCTCATCCCTACAGCAGGATATTCTAAAAGGCTTCATACCAGAACATAATGAATGACATAGGAAGGAAAGATCTTGGACAGTTCTTATTATTTTTAATTCCATTACAGTTTTAGCTGAATCATGAAGGCATCTGAAACTGAAGTTGTGGGGAGTGCACTAAAAACAGAAGATGAAGTACAAGGATGTGTCAGTACTTAAGTGTTTCAGCTATCCCCAGACTATGATGCAGTCTATAGAAAATGCCAGCACACTTTGCCTGCAGACTTCTAATGCTGCAAATTGGTGTGAGAGGGAGCCAAGGTAGGCATCCTCAAATGCTATAGCTGAGTGCTCTCTCACTATGCCTCTTACACTATTATAAAAATACTGGTATTGTATTAGTGCATGTGAAGATTGTTGGGCTGCCAGCTCCAAATAGGCACAGGGAGAAAAGCTGCAGGGAGCAAATGCTTCCACATCACATTGTTGGGGGGCCTCTCTCCCAATCCTAGCCAGCCCCATTAAGGATTAGTCCTTGTGTTCTGGTCTGTCCTGTTGTCTGTCTCTCTTCAGAAGCTGCCAAAAAGTGGTTTTGTTGGTTTGGGTTCTTTGTAAGGCTGCTCAGCTTGTTTCTTATATACCATTAATAAAGATGCATTTGAGACATGATTCCTTTGGACAGCAATGTCCAGCAATCTAGAGCCGAAACACACTGTTATAATCCTTTGAGCACTTGATATTTTAATAATTTTTTACTGTCTGAATATGGTTTATAAAATTACTTTATCATTGACATAAGAAATGTTAAGCCTTTGCATTGAAATTATAGCTCCTGTGATCAGTAACAAATATTAGAATTGTAATTGTACAATTTAATACATGAAGTTTCATAGACATCTAGAATAGATATTTTATGGAAAACAGGTATTTTCTAGAGAAACTTGATATTTAAAATATACAATTTATTAATACTTATGGTATCAATGTATCTGGAAAACATTTTTCTCACAGTATCTCACAGCAAAGCCAAACATTATTTTCTTTCAAGTACCAAAGCTCAAGAGGAAAGCCACTTCAGATCCCTGCTTATGTCCTCCCCCAGGTGTAACCCTGTGTATGTGTGTGTGTATATCCCTGGTATGTCTCTGAAGCTGTCATGGAAGATAATGGCACATCTGTGCATGAAGGAACTGTGAAATTGGATAATCAGACTGTCCTGAAAACAATTCTCTAATTGTCCTGTTGAAAGCAGAGTGTGTCTCTCTTACTTTAGTCCCTTAGACTTCATTGTGCCACCACAACTTTTACAATTGCACTCTTGCTCTAACTGATTAAAACAAATTATGTTTTGTCTTTGTAGGAACATAAGTGAAGGCTTAAAAATGGGCATATGAAACACTGAATATCAGTGTTTTGTGCATCTCTTTCATTTGTTGTGTTAAATGAAGATAAGCATTTCACTTAAGCACCAAAAACATTCAGAATTCAGACTGAGAGGTCCCAGTCCCGACCAATCAGACCCTTCTGTGATTCAAAAGTCACCTAAACTATCATAAGAAATCAAACAGTAAAGTTGCCAGCTACTAGTTGTCAGCTGGGAACAACTATGGTTCACAGTAGCTTGGATTTGGATGAAGAGGGGAATTTTGGCCCTCATGGAGAGTTATTTTTGATCATTGAGACAACTGGATCCTTAGATTAAAGTTTATCCTCCCCTCCTAAGCATTATCAGGTCCTTCCCAAACCAGCTAGCTTGTGTGCTTGCCTCTGCTCAGAAACAGCCTGGTGTTCATAATGTGTCATGGTTTTAATTTGCAAAAATCAAAGCCAAACAAGTATTTCATGTCTGACTTGCTGGTTTGTGCTGTGTGTATGGCCAGTGCATTGCTCTCACCCTCAATCCTCACTCCTTCCCTGCCTCCTCCTCTGGCACAGGTGGGAAAGTACTCAGTGACTCAATAAGCTCGTGGTGAGCTGTGAAAATCCTTAGTGCTCTCAGCAGCCTGAACACTTTCAAATTCCTCTGAGTTTTGCAAAGAGGTAGGCTAGATCAGTGATTGCTGGATGTTGTTTCACACACTTCTTTTGAAATAACGTGAAATTACAAATGAAAATCAATTATATTCATGAAGGAGTACTATTGATATGATTGACCAAATTATTTTCCTGATCTTGGAATGAGGCACAGATTTTAAGTAGGATTTAGTCTCTGAATTTTAGTCATCCAAAAGTGGTTTAACTAGTCTGAATCATCTTTCCTTTTTCTAGAGTTAATGGAGAGAAAATGTAATCTTGAGTAAACACTATATCCCACTTGACTTGGATAGAATGAGAGGCCTGTTGATGTGCTTAGCACGAGGGAGCCCAGAAAGCGGGCTCAAATGTGAGTGTTCTCAGTATCTGGAGTCACATGAAATGGAGCCCACCAAAAGAAATCACAGTCTAAGTATGAAAACCAGGCCTAAGGTGCAAACCCACCAGTGAAGTGTCATGAAATTGTGGACAACTCTGTAGAATCATCATCAAAAATCTTCCTGTAAGATTTAGTAGAGTCTAAAATTGTAGGATTAAAAAAATGTTTGAAAGAGCAAAGGGAATTGTTTGATATGTGCAAAGAGGAGAGCGGTTCTGGCACACTGTAGCAGAGATCGAATTTTTGAATCCACCCCTTCTGCTACCTCCACCCCCAAAATCTGAAAACTTCCTGATTTGTGTTCATCAATAATTAAGAGCCCATCAGCAATACTCAGAGGGAGCTTGCATTGCACTTCTGAGCAGCCAGTTAGTAATATACGGTGGAGAGATCCTCTTTTTCAAATCCCAAGGCTCCAGGCCGTGCAGCGCTAGTATTGCATTTTCAATTAGCCCCTGAGTGAATGCTTGGCATATGTGGAAGTGAGCCGGTACACAATTAGCTTATTGTTCCTTCCAGCTTTCTGCTGAGAGGATCTGAAGGGCTGCTGAAGAGAGAGGAGAGAGGAAAAAAAAAAAAAAAAAGAAAATAGCCAAGCCAGTGGCATCTCTGTGGATGTGGAGCACGGGAGCCGCTGGGCTGGCGCAGATTCCCGGGCTAAGTCGGGAGTTACAGCTGTTCCTGCGGAGCTCCAGCCCGGCCGCGGCGACGGCGCCGGGGCTCAGCACAGACCCAGCTCCAGCTCCAGGCTCTGCTCTCCTCTGCCTCACCTCAGCATCGCCATGGAGCCCAACAGCCCCAAAAAAATACAGTTTGCTGTGCCCCTGTTTCAGAGCCAAATAGACCCTGAGGCAGCTGAGCAGGTAAGGAGGATGAGTTTCCTTCGCTGTTTCCAGGGAATGGGGCAGGATGTGGGTGATACTTGTGGCCTAAAGGCTTTCCCTGCTTATGTTAGTGAAACTGTAGATTAAATACTCCGGAGGTTATAGCGGTGTTTGATATGCTTAAAGAGGGAGAAGGATATGTCCTCTAGCCAGAATAAGGCTTCTTCACCTTGGGTAGGTTTATTAATGTATATTTTTTGTGCTTTTTCTGTAACTGCACTTCTACCCTAATACTTACATTTCACATAAAAACACTCAACAAATGCATTCTCAACAAATCAATTCAAGTGTATTATATGTACATAAAGCAAAGCATAAAGTTCATAATAGGTACCTAACAGAAGTATTGGGAAAACATCTTATTTACCTTTCATTTTAACATGAGAAAATACAATTAATTTTTTGCACAATAGTCATAATTTCAGTTAGTTCCTATATTTCTCGTGATTTTTTACAGTCTTCAAGTCATTTTTACAATGTTTTACCTGAAAAATATATACATGTAGAAATACGCTGTACTTATGTCCTTGCTGGAATAATATGTGTGCTATTTTAAGTTTTAACTCACTCCCAAAAGATACACATAATAATATACATACATATATATATATATATATAGTACTGATATATATATATATGTATCTCAGTACTGATGTCTAAGGAGGAAAATATACCCATTACTGTGTACAGATATGTGTACATGTGCCTAATAAAAGGTCACAGGCAGTTTTGTGAGAAAACTGTATAAATCTTAATAAGGTGACCCAGTATATTTCTCTCTGTGCAAGTTGTCCTCAACATTTGCTTCTATTTGGGTACATCTGATTTTAGATGATACCAGGGGAATATTATAACCTTGAAATTCCATACCAGTGGCTATGAAATTATTTGTACCTGGTTTCCTGAATGCACTGATGTTGTGTCTCTTAAAAGGCAGAGAGCTTTTCCAGAAAGTGATGAGCTGGGAGTGATCACTGAATGCGAAATATTAGAAGGGTGCAGAAAAGGATTGTTGTGGATCCCCATTTTGTCTGTAGGCACTTCTGAGCTGTGAAGCTATCCAGCCCTCACAGAACAGTTCTGCAGTGAATTCAAGCAGAATGTGTTCTGCTGTTTCTCTGCAATCTGTGAGAACCATAGGATTAGGATTTCTTGGAATTCCCATGGCTGTTGAAATGCTGTAGCCTATTTTCTGCCTGGTATTTATGGGCAGTCCTTTTTTTTTTTTTTGTGTGTGTGTGTGTTGTGAGTTTGATTCCAAGTGCTATACAGTTTCACTGTGGGTGTGTGATGAAATTAAAATAGTAAATTCTACAGTCAGCTACAGTTACACTAATCTAGAATAAACCCATTAACCCTGATGATGTAACTTTCCATTTACACCTCTGAAAGCAAAATTTGAACCTAGCTAAGTACAGATATTGGCTCAGCAAATAAAAAAGAACAAATGCACTGACATTGAGGTTTTGTGTCAGAAGGTTTCTAGCTTAAATGCTGCTGGTCCCTGTCTTAAATTCAATAGAATATCAGGCCTGGAGGCTTTTGCGAAGCAACACAAAGCTTTCAGTGCAAATGTGTGCATTATAAGAGGCTATGCCAATACCATGTAATTCAGCCACTGTTAATGGAACAAAAGTAGTTACCCAGATAAACTCTGAAGAATTACATACAATTCAGGAGTATGTGTTGGTATGTAAAATCTGCTATATTGGAAATACTCTTTTTAAGGTCTTAAATACAGGAGTATTTTTAGTTAAAGAACTCTTACTGTAGTAACACCTCTGACAACAGTTTAGAAGTATGAGCTCATTGGAAGGCATACCTGCAAAACTCTGAAATGCACTTGAAAGATATTATTAATTATTACTTGAGAGAGCTATGGCAGTACTAGGTATTTGCACAAGCTCAGAAACTATGAGATCATCTTCCTGATGCAAAGCTAAATGTCAATATTTTAAGCTATGACTGATATTTTTCAGCAATACATATCCAAAAAACTGAATTCAAGATGATTACAAATCCTAAAGGCATTTTGGACAGCTCTCCCCATGCCTTTGGTCTCCCTGGACAAGCAGCAGCATGACCCTGATTGCTGTCAGAGCAGACAAGCTGTCAGCAAGACAGTAAAGTGCTGCTGTTCTTTAAATAGTTTCCTTTTTAACTTTGCCTGGTCTATACTCTGGAGGACACCAGACAGATTTTTAGCTTTGCCTTGTGTGTTGGCAGCTGATGGGCCCTACTGACTGCCCTTGGTTTGTATCTGTTCCAGATCAGGAAAAGAAGGCCTACGCCAGCATCACTCGTCATCATGAATGAGCACATGCCCCCAGGTGAGTGCTGGCATACCTTCTAAACCACTGAGCTTGTATGCACAGGACTGGCTGCAAACTGGGTTGATTAACTACATGAGTTGAAAAATCCAGCATTAATTTTTTAGCTCTAAATATCAAACAATGGATCTTAGGACTGTTTGGAGTAAACCCCGCGAACACAGGTAACTCCTGGCCTTCAGATAATGTCACTGATTTCACAATTCTATCCTCCATGTCAGTCTTGGTTATATGTAGAAGGAGAATTAATATGACCGAGATCCAGTTCTTCCATCTGCAAATATTTTCTTTCCCTGGGTGGAGACCTTGGAGACCCATGAAGTCTGATCTCTGGAGATGCCAGGCTGGATCCAATGTTAATCCAACCCAAGGAGTTGTTTCTACAAAACAGATTCTCTTCTGGTTTCCTGATAAAACATTGAATGTGTTTTTTCATTATTCTTTTTCAACTGTGAATACATTATCTTCATCCACGACTGCCCACAGAAGATTCCCTGTGGGATGGGATGATTTGAGGTTGAGACATACTTTGTCATATAAATATGACTTCAGAAAGATTCCTTAATAAGCTGTTTAGGGAGTGTTATAAACAAAATAATCCACAAAAAGGAGAAAATCCTCAATACTTAATCCCTTGGAACACAGTGCCTACTTTATATCAAACTTTTCCTTTGTTGTGGTCTGCAACATTTTTTTCCTGCCATATCTCTTAGTCACCTGAGTATTTTTTTAAAATCTTTTGGGAGAGTAGCTTTCTGTCCTGAATTTCAGTAGTTCAGCTCTCAAAAATGGTGCATGAAAGATCTGCTTTGAACTGACTTTCTTTACCTAAATAATGGGATGTATACTGTCTGTGTTGCTAGGACTTAATTTAAAGCAAATTCACCCTAACTGTTAATCTCTTCTGCAATTCCCTTTGTACATTTTGTACTGTCATATTTCCTTTTATAAACAGATACTTGGTACAATACCAAATCAAAACCAAACAAAGAATAAGAACTCTTTAATTTACAGGAAGTTTTACTGTAAACAAAGTGGTACATGTCTGTTATCACCTTTCCTGCAATGTTCATAATAAGTCTCTAAATAAATCATTTTTATTATGAGTCAGGATTGCTGCAGGTTTCAGCCAACTTCCATATGAGCCCATGAGTTAGTATTTGTCTTCACTTACTTAGATTTGTTTATTTAGATATTATTTGTTCTTTCTAGATACTGAGAACTAATATTAATGAATTTATTATTTGGCTAAATTATAACCTTTTCTGATTTAAATTTTTCCATAAAGCTGGATAAAAATTAGAACTTTAAAAGCAGCTTCATTTTCCTGCCCTTCACCACAAGGTTCATGCAGATTTTGATAGGGGATCACTTGCTTAATATGGGCAAATGTTTTAGACAGGGTGTGTGCAGGTAGCTCTGTAAGCCTGCTGAGTAAAAGGACAGTAAAGCCAGCTTGGAAAGCCAGACAATGGGTTTAAAATTGATGTGCAAATACTAAATACAGCCTTTGTGGTCTTCATCTGGCAAGGTTCTGGGATGGTTGTGTGCCTTCAACTTTCAGAGCCACCTGGTCCTAGGGCCTCTTGACACCTTGCTGATTAAACCCCAAAATGCTGATCAGTTACTGGATTTTGAATAGAATTCAGGGGAATGCTGAATAAAATACTAAATTCATCACTGCAAATGGATGCAGTTAATTAAAAAAACAACAAAAGTAGAGGTGGTAACCTGACAATCCAACAAATTGCTTTAGAAGTTTGATTCCCTAGAACAATGGGAAAAGTGAGCAGTAGAGAATTCCAGTGATACTGGCAGAGCCAGCCTTTTTTATTAGAGCTGGGCTAAACAAGAGTCCTGTCCCTTGAATTTTACCCACTGGAGTATTCCACTTCCTTCATTAGGAGCAAGGAATAGTGAAGGATATGCTTCCAAGAGTTTGAAATATGTGTCCTAATGCGATCCTAAATAATTGGATGTCCGTACAAAGTTTACTCAAATTATCTAAACTTCTCATTTTTTGAAAACCAGAGACAGGCATACTCTAAGAATCAGACTTTTCTATAGCCTTCTGTTACAGCTGCTTCTGATTGCAGCTGGGGAAAAAAAAGTAGCATATTTGTGGTATTCTGGTGTTCTGTATGCACACCCATCTGGAAACCAGAAGGCAGTAAAATGTGTTTGGACATTTAAGAACTTCATAATAAATTCAGCTTGAGTTCTTCTGTAAAAGGTCTAAAAGTTGTTTTCTGTTAAGTCTTTTCATCCATCCCTGATGCCTGTTACAGCTTTGGTAGGGATATGTCTTCACCTATTTAGGTCAGGTCAATTGTGCTATAAAGTGGAGATGGAATATCTACTAAACCTAACTCATTTTAAACCAATGACAGCTGCTCAAAAACTATAAGAAGAGAATGAAGAGTCAGCTTGACTTCCTTGCTTTCAAGGAGGCTGTGTTAGACCACACTGAATGTTTTAAAGTCAGGTGATAAACGTGACTACAGGAGCTCATATCCAGCCTGTAGCATCACTGACTCTCACATTCCCTCATGCTCACTCTGGTTGGCATCATATGTAGGTGCAATCACAGTCAACAAAAGAGAAATTTGAGTTGCAGCAGCAACAGTGATTGCAGCGGACAATATGAACTTGTGAAGCAGCATAGCAATGAAGAAACCCTTAACTCTACCTGTAAGTTCTGTGTAAAGTGCTCTTGGATGGGTTGTGTCACATTTGAGCAGAGAAACTAGCACTAGCAAACTGAGACTTAGATTATGAAGTCACTTTAATCTATTGTGCTTTGGTTGCCACCAGTGGAGCTGTATTTTCTGAGCATCTGATGTTTGATTTTGTAACAGCAAAGTAGTTTACTTTTATTTTAAATTGTAAGACCCTTTTGCTATCTGTGAAGGCAAAGACAAGTATAAAGTGAGAGAGCTGCATGAATGGGCAGCATCTCATCCTGTGAGGGTGGTGCATGGGTTACTGGGGTAACCCACTGACATCCTGCTATAGCCACAGTTGCTCTACACCTGCCTTTTGTAAAAGGAAAATAAGCACATATTTCACTATTACACTACACAAGTGTCTAATCCAAAAATTGTTAAAGCTCTCCTGCTTCCTTTTCCCCTTGCAATGTCCTTGGAGTCAACAGAAACTGAGTATCACCATCACAAGCAGCCTTTTCTGTGTATGCACAACCTCCTGTCTCCATGCCCAGCGTAGCAGAAAATATGGGAATATCAATTCTTATTAGCTGGAATAAACATCTGAGAATGCTTTAAAACAGCAGAATATCATAATGCAACAGCTCAAGAAAAAGTTGGTGGCAGAGTAGAGAACTGATGGCTGAGGGAAGAAAGCACGTCAGACCACAACTCAGGTTTAATGCCATTAGGGCTGCTTTGATCAGAAAACAATGCCAGCGTTCCTGCACAGACTGGCTTTGTCACAGAGCCAACACAACATCAAACAGTCTGGCTGGCAAAGGCTCTTCAGATTATGTCAAAGTGCTCAGTCTTCTTGAAGCATTGGAATATGGGTAAACATTAGGATAAACTTCTGTGTATCTAAATTTTCTGTGTATTTGCTATTTCCAACTCTCCTTTCTGCCTTCTTGCCTGTTTTGACATCTTTGCTTGTAATGTAAATGTTACTCTGTGTTTAGAAATACAGCTGCCTTTTTGGGATTTGCAAACCCCATTTCAAAGCAGTAAGGATATATTATCACTGCAAAAGCCAATATAAAACATACCTTCCCAGTATAACACAGTACATCTGAGCTTCCTGAATGCTGGAAATCATAACTTGAAGAAAAGCAATCTGTACCTGTCTCTGAACAAGGAAGGTGCTTGCAGCTTGTGTTTGGGCATTAGCAGTTTTGCTTTCTCATTCTTCCTAGCTGATTTTTGGTTTTCCATAAAGGATCCATGCCTTTCAGCTTAGTGTCACTTCCCCAGAGCTCTGCTGAGATGCCTCAGGGGCAGTCTCAGTATTTAGTGCAGCAGCAAACAACACAGCCAGGTGAGTGGTGGAGGAAAATCTGTGCTTACACCTTTGTCAATTCCATGACAACCCAAAGTAGTTGAGGTTTTAATGCTAAATTGGTTTTAGACACTCCTGGACTTTGCCTGCACAATAAATCTCATTACCACCGACAGATGTGCTTTTCTGCTGATGCAAACAGTACCAGCAGCACATTCTTGATGGGATTAATGTGAGTCACTTTGCCCAGCATTAAGGTTTGTGACTAATATTAGTTGGATCATGCTTCTAGGTGAATGAATGTGTTTGGGTTTAGATCTAATGATCGCCTTTTTTTTTTTCTTCCAAGACAAAATAAACTGAGCTCAAGAAAAGACCTACTTAGTAAGAGGCAGGTGTTTCTGAGCATTGTCAAGCAGTTCTGCTCTACTTTCTCAAGGAAAAATCTCAGCAGTAAACTCTTGGTCTCAGAGCTCATGGAAACTGATATGTTTTTCAAGCTATTGAGATTCTGGTAGGACATACTGCTTACTTTGGTCCAAGAACTAGAGAGTGAGTAAGCCAAATAGCAGCTGTTTTCAATTGCAAATTTAGGCTTCTAATGTGGTAATAGAGCAGTCAGAAAAGCAGTACATGAATAAAAACTGTCATTAGCTGTATTTTTTTTTGTAAAACCAGTTGGTCTTTCTATATGCTAAATGTACATGCCATTTAAGTATTATGTCTCTTTTTATATCAGCCCAGGAGTCTGTGGAGGCATTTCAGTAAGCAATGAAACCATTTGTGTCCCTTGACAGCAGAGGGCTGGTACAGCCCAGTGTACATTCCTGATGGCACCAGGATGTTCAGAGATCAGCATGTCTTGTCAAGGCAGTGAGGGCCTTCCTGTGCTATCAGCCTGGGCTGGAAAGGACTATCTGACACAGGCAAACAATGAAATATGTAAAGTAAACTTTGTGTAAGAGAGACAGGTGATAGGGGTTCCAGAACAGAGATAAAAATGTCTGTGATTGAAATTATCCTGCTGTTTGCAGGATGACGTGTGACTGCAAATGCTCAGTGGCAGACAGGATCCCTTCTTCTTACCTGTATACACTATGCTCACATGCTTCTTCATTTGGGTTACTCTGAATTTATTCTGCTGTTTAGACCCACAGAATTCCCTGGGACAAGGTACAGCAAAAGTTCCTCACTCATATGCAGTGTGAATACAGACTCCATGAAATCTAAAAGGAAAGCTCAAGAACTTGAAAAAAAGAAAAAGAAAAAAGCATCAGGAACCTGTGCTCAAGCTGTTCTTTATTCAGCCCAGAAGGAGCAGCTCACAGGCTCCAGAAAGAAACCATGAATTTTAAAAAGGGATTTTTTCATCATTCATGAAAACGTTTCATTTCATGAAGATGCTCCATTTTCATGAGAGGGTGAGGATTTTATATGTCACTGTCACCACTTGTCAGAAGGCTTGTCATGCTCCCTGCAGTGCAGTAATGGCAGCAGGCTGGAGGACAAAGCCTGGGTTGCATGGGATGCAATGAGCAGTGCTGTGCCTAGACTGAGGGTTATCACCAAAGCAGCCAGCTGGATTTTCACAATTTTTGTGATCCTGAACACAGTAATTCACAAACATAAACATTCCCTGTGAATATTTTAGCAGTTGTGTAAACCATATAGTGTGAAACAGTAGGAAACTCGTACTATTTCATATAGAGTCCAAATAGAGTCTGGAAGGGTCTGACAGCTACACAGGGACAGTCAAAACAAAAAGCTGCTTTGCATGTTCTGGTCAAAATTCACTTATTTTACTGAATTTTTTGTTTATTTTTATCCATGCTTCCTTCATTTTCAGTGTTTTTTGATTGACCGTACAGGTAAATTTTACATGACCCATATAAACTAGTTTCTCCTAGTTGGCTGAGGTGAGTAAATTTAGTCAAAACAAGAATGAGTCACTCACATTTACCAGAGCCTACTGACCCTCTGTGAGATGGGGCACTCCAGGGTGCAAACACTGCCTGGGGAAGCTCTGGAGGATGGACATAGAGGTTGGATATTCACAACCAGGACTCAGATTTGTGCCTACATCAGAGAAGTGGTGCAGCTGAGAGGGCATGAAGCTAAAACTCCAAAGCTTTACTACAAAGCTTTGCTCCCAGTATGGATCAAATTGCATGAATCCATTACTCTTGTTCCAGTCTTGAGTACCCAAGAAATGAATTGAAATATTTTTTTATTTACAAGTGCAGCTAAACTCCTAATGTGTACAGTGATTTCACTTGTTCCTCCTGCTCCCTCCCTCCCATTGGTTTTGTGTTGGAAGGGTCAATGTCCGTGGAACTATCTGAGAGTGAATGGGATATTTTTAGAGGCTGAACTTTGTACTCTTCATCTGTTTTCCTTGTTCCTTATACAAAAGCACCATAGAAACAGCCTTCTTCCACCCCAGGAGATTATTTGCAAATTATTTTTAATATACATGGCTTCACATTACAGCTCTCCAGCTGCGTGATCACTCAGGGTCAGGGCTGATAAGCGCTTGGAATGTTTACATTTGTTATCACCTCTGTGAGTACAGCACAACAGCAGAGCCGTGCCCTGGGAGGGAATAGCCATGGGCAGGGATGCCTGACCTGCTGAGGAAGTCAGCTGGACAGATTCTAAATTCATTGCTTTCAGAAGGATAAATATTTTGCTCTCTCTAAAGAGGAGCTCTTCACAGATTTGCACTGTGCCAAATAATTACTCACCTCATATAGTTTGTTTTACTGAGAATTCGGAATAAATGGTGAGCTTTCTAGTTAAAAAATGAATTGCCTAGGTGTAATTACTTCTTGTTTCTTACAGTCAAAATACTTAAGCTATATTTAATACAACTACATGAGCATACAGTTTGGGGTGTTGATGGTATTTCAAAAAAAGACTTTGGATCAAAGTATGTCTAGTTTAGCCTGTGGCAAAGATTCTGTTTTTTCTGTGGGGAGGGGTGTTTAATGGTAAAAAAATTCAGAAAATATTTGAAATTGAGTCTATTTAAATGTTATAAGATTATTTTTTTAAAATAAGAATATCAAGATAGGTTGTTTTTTTGAGATTACATTTAAATGAAACTTCAATAACATGCTAATATTGATATTTTCAATGTATTTTTTAGTTCACATCAGGTAATAAACTAAAATCCATTAATAGATGTCTCAGCCTTGCTGAGGGGAAAAGACTACAACACAGGGTTTTTCTGACCTCTGCTATTTAGTACTTAATGCAGCCCTCATTTACCATGGTGACGTGTGCGGAATAAATAGATAATGCTGATAGATGAGAGAGAATCCAGCTTTTAGCACTAAACTCATTATGTTCAGAATATTGGGAAGGGGTTGCACTTAAAGCATCAATCATGGTAGCCCATTTATTGAGCTTTTAGAGACAGAATTTAACTCTTTATATGGCGTAACTGAAGTTAAAACTTCACTTCAAAATACATCAAAAGTGGGAATTTAATGAATCTGGACCTAAAGCTAGCAGAGACTAAACAAATTGAACCTATCAGTCCTGGAAGGCTTTGCCAACCGCAGAAGGCTGCAGAAACTCAGTGAGAGTGCAGGGAGCTGCAGAGCTTAGCTTTGCTTTCCTGTGAGCCTGAGCTGCCTGTGTCACCAGCTGGTGGAAACAAGATCGGATAGACCAGTCAAGTCTCTTTTTACAGTAACCAAAGCACTTTGGGGTAGAATTAAGCTTTATGTCTATTGAAAGGACCTCTGTTTTCTCCTTCTCCCCTTCAAAACTTCTGATTTCTGTGTCTGTATCTAAAATAACTTCTGTTTTTTTTCTCAAATGTCTTTACTGGAGGATCAAGAGACTATTAGAGTAGCAGAATGAAGCACAGTGACCTGCTCCTTCTTTGTTCATGTTTCCCATGGGATACCCAACATGCAAATGTCCCACAGAGAATTGATGTCTGGGTATTATTCATTTTGTGGACCAAACACCACCAACAGAGTCAGCAGTGTTAAGGAGATGAAGGTGCATTGTAAAGGTTGTGTTTTTTACCTGGGGCCATGTCCCTCATTCTGATAAGACAAGCAAAGTACACAGAAAATGAACGTGAGCAAGGCAGATTGAAAGTTCAGCGCAGCAGTGAGCTCTATTGCACCCTACAATGGCTTATCCTGGGACCTGGACACCCCATACCCTGCACATTCCTGCGTGAGCCTGCACCCCTCAGTGACATGGAGGGATGGCATTCCCTTCAAGTCTTGCTGGGGCTCCTGCCATAGCTGTTCCCAGATAGTGGTAGAAAGCAAAGATTTGGATGAGCCTGTCCTGCTCTTTCCTTGGCCGCCTCCACAGGGTAGCTTCTCTGGGATCAGCTGCAGTGCTTGTTCTGCCTTCTCCCTTTTGTGTTAGGATCTGCAGGGCAGCTGCACCGTCAGGGAGCCATTTAACCTAAAAGCCAGGGTGGTCTGAGAGCAACACCTTGTATTACTAAATACTAGTTTGTATGAGGAAGAGAGGAATGGGGGTAGGGGAGAAAAAAGATTTTTTCCTTTGAAGAATTGTGACTAGCAAGATTTTTGACCCTAATGAATATTAGGCTTTTACTGTCTGTTTTTTCTGTTTTTGAGATACAGTAGACAGCAAGCAGGCTGTTATTGTTAAGAGGTGTGCTTTCAAGCCCCTGAAGTGCTGCTGCTGGTGTGTGACTCAGGCTTTAATGTCTGCAGCATATCCCATCGGAGCACGAGGCTCCTTCCAAAGGAATCACAGCAAGGTGTTTTTCTGACTGTGACAGTACAGGTAGAGATGTATAAAACAGAAGCCACTGTGTCCTCTCTGTCTCTGGTATGTAGTAATGTTAGTAGAAATTCTGAAAAATGCCTTTGGAAACTACAGCTGACTTATTCTGAGCTAACAATGATTGCCCTGGGCTGTTCCAGCCCACCTAGTTGTGCTTAAGGCAAGAATGAGATTATGGAACCTGGCTTTGCTGACTCTTTGAAAGCCTGGAAAACCCAGCAATGGCTTTACAAAACTGATATTTGCATCTTTTTTTTTTTTTTTATAAAATAAAGGGTCCTAACCCCCAAGAAGAGCTATTATTAGCAGCTGACTTGATTCCCATGTAAGATGATACATGTATGTGAGGAACTCTCTGCATGTGCATTCTAACCACAAGCAAGCCACAAGCAGTTGGCCAGGACCAGCTTTACAAAGCATTCTTACTGAAATCCTGGAGGTATTATTCCAAAAGGAAGGAAATTGCTAAGACAGCAATAATAATCACAGGCTAAGGAAAAATTTTATTGTTTTGTAGGTTTTCTTCTCCCATGGCAAATGTCACTTTCCAGAATGTACAAACGCAATCAGATAGGATACATTTTAAATGGTTTTATGAGCTATAGCATGCTAAGAAATGTTTGGCTGGGCTTTCTTTGGTTTTGGCTGCTGCTGGTTTTTATTTTAGAGCTTAGAATATTCCTACAGCTCCCAGCCAAGAAAGGAACCACTCACAGTGATGGCATTTGCAGCTGTAACACTGATACAAAGACTGCAATGGGTAGGTCACTTCTGAGCCATTTTCCATCACAACTGATTCCGGCACATGAAGCTATTAGAAAATGGTTTAAAAGTTTATCCTGGGATTTGCTAGCACTATATTTCTGATAATAATGAATTTTACTTCATGATCTTTGCCTCAGTATTGTATTTAGATCTTCAGCCTCTTCAGTCATTTGAGCACAGACTGAAGCTAAAGCAAGCAAGCAGATGGAAAGCAGCCCTTCAGTAATGCTGTGCAGTGTTACTGATGGACTCACAGCCCTGGGCAGGTGTCTGCTCAAGGCACTTCCTTCTGTATTTGAAAGTAATTTATGACACTGTTAAGTCTTTTCACAAACTAATAACATTTTTGTGACTTCATCAATGTGCAAAAACAATTGCAAGTTGCTTGAGAAGTTTTTTGAGCATGAGCGTTGGGTATATTTGGTTAAACAGTAGCAATCATTAACAAGAAATTTAGTAGTCTGGCAGTTTGCTTTACTTGGGGACACTCATGGCAGACTCATGTTTCTGCTCTCTGAACCTGTTTCTCTGAGTATTTGCTAGCAGCTTCTCGACAACTCTGGCCTCCAACCTCTCCAAAGATTTCTTATCTCCACTGCTCTCCTATTTCCTTCAGGTGATTCTTGTCTCTCACTGCCAGGGTTCAGGCCAGGCGAGAGTGAGCTGTGAGTGTGGAAACTGCCTTTGGTCCACACAGCAAAGATGAAATCTTTATTGATGTCTGTCATGTCAGAATAGCCAATGTAAGCTCACAACCCCCTGTGCCAGTGTAGCCTGACAATGAGGTGAGTTCTTCTTCTAGACAGCTGGAAAACTTTGAGACAGCATTTTGTACTTTGTAGTCTTTGTCCTTTGCCTCATTCTGTATGTCTGTGAAGTCTAATTTTCTAAGGTTTCCTTGTGGTTTAGTTTGGCTCTCCAGCACTGCTTGGGGCACCCAGAAATGATGGCTGTCCAGTTCCTTTCTGGTTCGTGCCAGAAAAGTCATCTGTATTATCCTGGTTTACATTTATAAATGCAAGAATAAGGGATTTTTTTTTCTGATGTGTGTTCCAATCTAAATGGGAGATTTTAATCATTCTAAGTAGCTGTTCATAACAGGGCCATATGTAGACCATCATGTATCTTTTAAGTCTTACTTTACTCATTTTGAGACCTGAGTTTACCAATAGCTTTCCTGATAGACTGAGGGCTTTAAATTTCACATCAGTAATCTCAGCAGTTTTCTTCAGTTTGTCTCATTTATTTTTACCTATTTGAATGTATCAACCTGGCCCTTCAACAGTGTAGTGAATATTGAGATGACTGTTATTACTTAGTTTAGAAAATGAGCAAGAGGTTTGACTAGGAGGCAGTTTATGTACAGCTGAAGTTCCTTCCCAGTTGCACTAACTCTAGAACTATTTAGTAAATGAGAATGTATTTTGCCTTTTCTCTCTTTTTTTCTTTTTTTTAACCAGTTCATGCTGTATATATAGGATAAAACACTGACTTTAAAGTCAATGGCAAAACTTGCTGTTGCTTATGAGCTAATAAAGTCAGTGATGAAATGATTGCCTTTCACTTCTCTCCAACATTCCCCTTTGCCCAGTTTGCTTTGCTGGTGCAGGATTTGCACTGAGCATGTGTTGAATTCCCATGGGACTCATTGTGCCTGTAACACCCCTCAGCTCCCCTTAACACCCACAGAACCAGGCACTGATGAGCTCCTCTCTTTGCCAAGGCTCAGGCCATAACAGACACCCCAGATTCCTGATTGAGCTCAACTCTGTCCTGCTGGAAACAGAAATACTTGGCTGTTAAATAAGTGGCATCTCTTTGGGATGAGTAAATTTTAGGGAGTTTGGAAGCAGTGTGGAGGCAAACCCTGAAGCAGAGCTCCTGCCCTCAGTGACGCCCTGTGCTCCTGCCAGGGGCTCCTCCCAGCTCTGATGCCAGGAGTTCACAATGGTCAGCCGCAAACTGCATGAAAAGTTTGGCTCAGAGTCACTCCTGGAAAGTTAGTCAGAGAATTTTGTTTGGGCCAGAAAATGTCTCATCTGAGAGATCAAAAGAGAAAATTAAGTACTTACCTCCTCCTGGTTAATCTTATTTAGTCAGTCATTCTTTGGAAGTTGGCTCTATTTTATTCATCAAAGAGGAGTTTGTGCTGCTTAGAAAGCAACTAGAAGAAAATATCTTCAAGCACTGTTTATATTGTGAATTAAAGCAAATCTTTACATTAGTTGTCCAAACAGAATGTTTATTTCATACAAGTTTCTCCCTGGGTTGATTATCTCTCTGGGAAGACCTGCCAGCTCTGGAATTGTCCCCATACCCAGGACTTCACATTCAGGAATTCTGTTCCCAGTGCCTTGCTCACCTGACCCTCTCTCATGGAGCAGGACAGGACCTCTTGTGTTTCAGAAAAAGAAGATTCTGCGTGGAACTATTCTTTTCATGACAGCTTTTCCCACAAAACCCATTTTATGTCTGGTCATTCAAAGCCAGAATAAAGCCTTATAGAGCTGGCAGCAACTGGAAGGCCACAAAGTCAGGCAGAAATGCAACACCAAGACAAGAGGCAGAAAAGTAAGCACTTTTTAAGAAGGGAGAAAATAATAAAATTTTAATTCTCTTTCAAAATATATTTTGAGAAGCTATATTTGATTTATGGTACTTGTTTAGAATTTGTCATATATTAATCTTTATCATCTATTTTAGGGAGAGAGTATGAAAAATTTGGAACAAAAATGCTTAGGAGAAGGATGGCCTTTGTGCTTCTTGTAATAATTCATGATTGCTCTGTGGTAAGGCTGCAGATCTTATTCATCACTCTTGTATTCCAGTTTCATGCCAGTGAAATGAGACTGATTTCCATGAGTCTGGCATGAAGCTGGAATAACAAGGTGGTGAATCAGGCAGTGTAATTACTTTCTGAGAATCATGTGATGTAAACAAATGCATTCAGATTCACATTTGAGGTTTGTAATGTCTCCAGCTTCTTCCAAAATAGATTATGTTTACCAAAATGCAAGTTTTAAAGAAATTTTGATCTGTGTAGCTGTGAAAGGTGGTTTTATTTCATATTTTTGTGGCTGTGCAGCTTAAAGTCGGTTCTTAGATTCTGTATGATCAGAGATGTTTGGATCAGATGCTGCTGTGTGCATCAGGAGGAAAACAATGATTGTTCTTCTCATTTAGTGGCTGACTGAGCACCATGAGGAAGGATTTGGTCTAACAAAGGAGATTGCAGCCCTTACTCTCAGTACTAGTAACGACTACTTGAATATTGAAGGTGGAAAATACAGGAATGTTTAGAAAACTGATTTACCTGGGAAAAAAATGTAAATGTCCAAAGAGCAGGTTCATTTGGCCTGCAGTATTTTAATGAAGTATGAGGGGCTGGTTACAGACAGGAGCTAGCTGGGGAAAGCTGTGCTATGATCTCTGGGACAGAGGGACAGGAGGTCCCGTGGTGACAGTGCTGTCAGCACAGAGTGGGACCTTGCCCAAGCTACACACCTGAGCTGCAAGCTCCTGACAGGGCAGATAGGCAGGCAAATGCCTCTGTGTATGGCAAATTCCTCTCTGCCCTATGTTTTCATTAATGCTTGCTGTACAAATCCTGTTATTAGTGCTCCCTGAAGGGGCAGGCAGTAATTTAGATGCTGATGAGCGAGTGGGATGCAGCAGCAGCAGCTCTCTCCTGTCAGCACTGCAGTGAGGAGGGAGCAGAGCTGCCACAGCAGCTGCACTCGGCAGCTAATGAGCTGCTCTGCAATGGGAATATTCTCAGAAACACAAACTCACTCCAGGAGGGCTTACCAGGATATTTCTTTGTAATTAAATGTAATGACATCTAAACCCGTAGTCAAGTTCTCATTGATAAACACTGGCAAATAAAATCCAGCAAGTGAAAAATCAAACAATTAGCTATGTAAGCATTTGTAGGATGGTCTTTTCTGAATTTTTTTCCTTTTCCTACCTCAGCGGTTTAGTAAAATGCAACAAGATGCTAGCTGATGTGGCAATATGTAGTTAGGAGTCTGGCAAAAAGAAAACATTAAATACTGTTTGATCTTGTTATGTCTTCTAGAAGAATGGAAAAGTGGTTGTGATAGCACAAAAAACAAATATTATGTCAGTCAATTTCTAAATCAGAGTTCAGCGAGCTTGTTTTACAAATACCAATGATTAATACAGATCATGGTGGTCAAACACCAGAGAGGTAAACTGAAAGATCAAAAAATATTTATTTTCTTTTACTGATAGAAAAATTGAAATGTGAAATGACTGAAAGATAATTTTTAGAAAATTTCATCTTCTTCTGCCACTAAATGGCAGGAGAATGAAGGATTATATTCTGGTTTTAGTTTCTAAAATTGCCTGAGTCCAAATCTATCAACCCCATGTGATTTTTATCTGCTCAGCTATGTTTTCCCAAAGAAAATTCCAAACTATCTACGAGAAGCTTTCTCCAACAATTATACCAGCCTCTTACTGAGTTTCTTTTGTGTAAAAACTGGCCTCTCTGACCAGTTCTGTTTCTCCAGTGCCTGACTGAAGCCCCACAGAAGAGGCTTTTATTTGCTTGTGCTGAGGGGACAGCAGGCAGGGTACTTAGCTGGATGAGGTCAGCCTTTGCTGGATGAGACCTCTGCAGAGCCCACGGGTGACATCAGAGGGCAGCTCCTTTCAAACAGGTCACCTCTCACCCTGCGTGGCTGCTCTGAGTGCATTAACATTGTCCAGGGGGACAAGCAGGGCAGATGAATTTTGATCTCACTCTAAAACAACCACAGAGCTTCCCCCAGCACGGACACGATGTTTGCACAGCAGGGAAGATCATGAAGGAGGGATCTGCAGCACCAAGCAGATTTCATTCCAGCCACAATCAGCCTCCTTCCTCTGGGCTCCTCTCTGCCTTCAGATGAGGCAGGAGCTCAGCTCTTAGATCAGCTGGGCTGGGGGGATGTTCCTAGTAAGACTGCTGTAAAAACATGCTTTCATTACTATTTTAAACTGTGTTATAAGGTAACTTTATGAAGCATTATAAGTTACACTGGAAAATGTCTCTTTGTCCAAGGAAGAGTGTTCACACAATTATTAATGTAATCCTTCAGTTAGATGAAGATGCCTCCAAGTTTATGGCCAGGCAGAGAGCTCCTGACTGCACTCCAGCTCTGCTCTCTGTCATCCCTAAATTTCCCCTTTTACTCTGGGTACAATGTTCCTGTCTCTTATTACTACTTCCGTTACTCACAAGCTCTTCTATCTTCCTTCCATGTTCCCCTTGCCTTTCTTTTCCTCCTCACCCTCTATACATAGAGGGTTTGTTTGTTTATCCTCTCTGCCTCAGTCTATGGCATTCTGTATGGCATTCTGAGATTTAGGCTTCCCTTGTTCCCATTCCTTGTCACCTCTCCTTAAAAATCTACATTCTTGATTGAGTCTTATCCATCAAAACACCTGTCAAAAATTAGCATGTGATTCTCCTTCTGTCTCAAAACGAAACTCGTGCCAAAATGTGCCATTGCCCAAACTTCATCTCCAACCAGCTTTCCTTCATCCCACAACTCACCTGAAACACTTCATGGCTCCTGCCTGGAGTTTGTATCTTTCAGTCCCTCAGGTTACTTTCCAGTCTCTGTTTACTGATTTGGAAAATTGTTTGTTTATGTGATTTTACAGGTTGTTCCTAAATGTCCACATTGTCTGATGCTTCTCATTAGCACTATGTGCCCTGTGGATATGAATGGTCTCTCTAACTCCATACAGAACCAGTCCTTATTCTCAAAGATGCCTGTCTTATAAAGGCTGCTGGGTGAAGGGAAAGGCTGTAAATGTTGCAGTTCTGACAATTTTAATGTCACATCACTCAGAACACTAAATGCGAGAGCCCAAAGGGTTGGAGTTGCGCACATTCTCAGGTTTGAGACCTGAAACACAACAAAGCTATTGATGTCAGTTTTTGTTCCTTATGCAAGAATCAGCTTGGGTTCACAAAATATTATTTTAATCTGGGCAAATTTAGATTTTCAGGAAGGAATGGGACGTAACTTAGTCTTCATTGTTCTTTGCTGAAAGTCCCTGATTTATTCAAGTTTCATCATTTAAGCTAAATCCAGTATCCTGAATAATAAAAAAAGTCTAATGTTGACTAATTGATGTGTTGGTATGCAACCAATAAGAAAGGCTACAAGCACATAAACAATCACCCATTTAACCAGCCTGACTTCATAGCCCAAAGTGTTTTATGGGCTGGAAGAGACACTCTATACTGAAATAGACATTGCTATACTTATTTAGAGGTAGGGAAGTCCAGGAGGAGATCAGTGACCTTGACAAAGTTCACGCAAATGTCAATGGCAGGAAACTCCTGATTGTCTTGTCTAATTCTGTATCTGTGGGATCATGCTTTAGTAATCAGCCCTGTTTTCAACTACACTTTTTAACCCTGAGTATTAGTGATTTGAATATCTTTCAGAGAGACACAATGGAAAATACTTATATTGAAAAATCTAGTAAATCAATTAATGTTTGCAAGATGCACAGACAATGGTAAAGAATGCAATAGAGAATGTGATCCATCCAGCTGCATGGACTGGCTTGTCCCCTCATACACAGCACACCACAAGAGGCCAATATCTAGAGAATAAATCAGATGAAATGATATTGCCTAGGCCTAATTCTTTGCTTAGACCTGTGGTTACAGATCTGTCCCACAGATCAGTGAAAATTACACACTGAAATCTGCTAGTGGAAAATTTAGAAGCCCCATTGCAACGGTGAGAGATTGATGTCTATATTTTTAATGACATTTTATTTTAGGACTCCAAACTATTGTGTATTAAATATCCTGCATGATTTTTGTCAAATATTTTTTAAATCATTAGCAGAAGACAGATACATTCTGGCCATTAACCACATGAAGACAACAGCAGCCAAATAATTTAGCTCATACAAAAACTGGTTATGTGCCATGGTTAGGAAGAACCTTGAGCCTCCTCTGTGTCATACAATCATAGTTGTTCATACAGATTCTCACAGGCACTTATTTTTAATAGAAGCCTCAAGTTCTGCCAATTCTGCCATACATATAGTCTAAAGCAAATTAAGGCAACAAAAGTAAAATGTTTCAGGAAAAATTTCAGTCTGGTAATGTCATAAATTTTTTAAGGTGAAAGATCGCTCTTAGGTAAGCTTCTTTTTGTTAATTTTACATACTACTGCAAGGCACTTTTCAGCACTAGTATTGGTATATGAATAGCTTACCTGAAGGGAGGTTCTTGTTATTATTTGAGAGCAGTAGAACCCTTTGTGGGTTTGCTTCACACCATTTGCCAGCCGTAGAAGAAATCTCAGTGCCTGGGCAAAGCAGTTCTGTACCCTGATGCAGCCCCAGCTGCAGGGCCCTGCTGCCAGCCAGGACAAAGGACCTGCTGCTCAAGGAACTCCATTGCTCACTGTTATTCACAGACAAAAATGGGAGTTAAGTGCTGCACATGCAGTGCTTATGTCTAAATGCTAATCAGGGCCTCTGGCTTTCTGAGACACACGAATGAGAAAGAAAAGCTGTAAATTAGAAGGTCAAGTTCTTATTTACAGCAGTGCTGTAGGTTCATGGCAGAGTTACAAATGTTAGCCCTGAGAAACGCTTCTGTACTAACTTTTCTCTTTTCAAATGTTTTTCTCTAGAAAAAGACGAGAAGAGAACAAACATCTCACAGGCAGAGGTAAGTGATTTTATTTTTTTTTAAACATACTTTTTGTTAAAATAGTTATATTGCTAAAAACTCTTGGAAAGTCACTGATTCATCTTGGTGGACACTTTTATTTACATTGTCATGCCATCTGCAGTAACACAGCCTTTTAAGAACCATCATTTTCAAAGCAGGGCTGTGTAAAGCTGTAGCAGGGATCTGGGCGAGGCCAGCTTCCCCTCTGCCTGCTGCCATGCCCGGTCAAAGCACAGCACGGCCAAGGTGGCCCTGCCAGCTCACCCCACCCAAGCGATGCTGTGGATCTGCAGCTCACTGCTGGGCACAAACTCCTCTCCACTCTGCCCATCACTTGTCAAGCCTACAGCAGGCAGTGCAGCCATGTTGTCTGCACAAGAATTGAAAGCTGGCTCCTCTGATCTCATTTTCTAACCTCCCCTTGCACGGTTCCTGCAATTCCCTGATCTCTTTCTCCTTCACCCACTGCTCAGAGCAGCGGGCAGCACCTTAAATAGCAGCAGGAGGTATTGATTGGTTCAAATTTGAACTCCAATGCAAACATGTAAAGATTTACTGGCATGAGGTTCACCAAGCTATTCCATAGTGTTTATAAATAGCTTTCTCTTTCCAAAGAAGAAAATATTTTATTTATAAATTTTATCATTCTATCCACTGTGATAAGCTAAGTTAATAGGATTAGCCCTACTTGTGTGAAACATGTCTCAAATGTTCCATGAAGAAATAGATCTGATTAAAATTCATGGTGTATATATTAGGCATTTTTAGCAAATATTTGGGTAAAGGCAACATCATTACTACAACTAGAAATTGATAAAATGAGAGGGGGGAAAAAAGCTTGGTTAAACACTGTTTTTTCTTAACTTTTTCGTTAGGAGTGTGTTATGGTGCTTATGTCTTCCAAAGCTAGCTGAGGGTGTACTCTATGAGGATTTTTGTCCTTTTTATGTAGACATAATTCATGTTAGTATAATATTGACACCAATTTAGCTGCTTTCATTTTGCAAAAGCTGCTCTGCTTTAGCACTGAATATACTCCAGTTAGTTTTTGTTAACTAAACATTGATATAATGTAGTAATACCATTATTACTTTATGTGTATTTGTATAATAAAATAATACTATTATTACTCTATGTGAATTTTACTGCCATTATTTTGGAATAATTTATCTTTTGTGCATAGATGCAATTTTGGGGCCACACAAAGTTTAACTTAATACAGCCTTTAAATGAGGCTCAGTTAAAGGCTGAGTGATTGGCTGCTGAAATTATTATCTTGGGTTTAATAGAACACATTGAAAAGGTATAGGGGAAGGGATTTTCCACTTATTTATATTAAAATGTGTATAGTAATATTTCAGTAGTACCTTACACATGCACATAATCACTGATTACACTGTAATTGGAATGTTGGCTAATGTAAACCTTGCAACTATTTTAATGTACATGGACATTCATTTGCCTTAAGAGAATCAATTACACAGGCTGTTAAAAGCACAGGCTATCCTAATTTTATGTTTAACAATATTTGTATAGAGTGAAGGGTAATTTTCAGTAGTATTGGGTCTGTTTTGCCTGGGAGTCATAAAGGTTGTCCATTAAACACATGTTTTTGTCTCAGTTGTCCTGTGTACGTGACAGCCCAGGAGCTGGCATCAGTTGTACACGGTGTGTTTTCCTCAGAAGCTCTGTGAGGGCACCCAGGTGGGCGCACAGGGAGCTGCCAGGAGCAGAAAGCTCTGTCTGTGCCGTGTCTCACTGTCCTCTCTGTCTGTCCCTGCAGTCGCAGAGCGCCTCTCCCAAGCAGAGGAAGCAGAGCGTCTTCACCCCTCCTGCCCTCAAAGGTACTGTCAGCTGCCCCCGGCCCTGCCCTGCCCTGCCCTGCCCTGCCTCGGGGCGGCTCTGCTGGGGGAACCAGGGCAGTGCCACAGGGTCCTGCCCGGCCATCACTGCCCTCACCCTCTGCCCTCACTGCCCGGCGCTGCCCACCTGCCTGGGGCTGACCAGCCCTCCATCCTCAGCACTGAATCCTGCTGCAGTTGCAAATTTATTTGTGCGAGGGGAAAAAAAAAAAAAAGAGTTTTATGCTTTGATTAGTTTGCTATAACAGATAATTTAATGCCAAGCTGTGACCAGAGCTTTTTGAATATGTAAATTCTATTGGTGCTGGCCCTGTAGAGTTTTCTGTTTCTTATTTGCAACCACTCCCCCATATTCTGCCTCTCATTTCCAGGCAGCTGTGAAAAGGAGAACAACAAAAACTGTGGTCTGGGTATGTGACAGTAGGGTGTGTGAAGACTTTCTTGGGAAATAAGGAAAAATGAGTAGTCTTGATAAAAGTTTTGAGGGATGCTTTTAAGGAATATGTTCAAAAGCAGCAGGAATATCACCTGGCATCAAAATAGCTACATTTAGGCCTTGCTTCTTATGTAGTTCTGAATAGAACTTGACTGGATGGTGATTGCAGTGGAGCAAGATCTGAGGTGATTCACCAGCACTTTGACTGACACTTGTCAGAGCAGGATTATTTTCAGACTGCAGTCTAAAGGCCATCCTGCCAGGTGTCTCTTGATAGATAATGAATATGTAAATTTCCATTTGTCTGCTTAACACAGTTTATTACCTGGGATATCTGATTAGTTGTGTGAAATACTGCTGCTGTCACGAGGCAATCTACCACATCAGCCAGTTCTATGTATTTCATTCTGTAGCTGCAGCTCTCTAGTACTTGTCCTCGAATAAAATATCACTCAATATCACAGCTGCCACACAAGACTCTGTTTGTCAAAATAGGCGGAAGTTCGTATACTGGATATTAGAAATAATCTTATGACGTTCAATTTAATTTTTTTTTCTGGAAGGAAAATGCTTTGCATGGGTAGCAATACCTATTGATCTCACTGCTGTATTATTCTGCTCTGCAAGCCTAAACTACATGCTGTGCAAATGAAGTGCAGTGTAAAACAGGTCCTCATGGCTCCTCTCCTCTCTGCATGCCTCAGCATCCCTAGAAGTGTCCAAGGCCAGGTTGGTTGGGCCTCTGGGAAACCTGGTCTATGGGTGGTGTCCCTGTCCATGGAAGGGGGACTGGAATGAGGGGATCTTTAATGTCTTTTCCAACCCAAACCATTCTATGATTCTGTGATTCTATTATTTGATATATATGGGGGCATATTTTTTCCTTCTGCCATTGCACTTATTAAACTAAAACTCAACATTATTATCTTTCTAAGACCATCCCCAAATATTTCAGTTTCATCATTATAGAAGCTTCCTCTAGCTGTGGCTGCTGCAGCAAGCTGTAGCAAATGTGGTGCAACAGGCAGGTTCTTATTACTGTATATCTCTGTGTACTTTGGCTCCTGCTTTTATTTTCCTAAACAAAAACTCAGCAGAGTTCCTACAGACAGAGCAAATAGCTGACTCATCTCAGAGCATTGTTCTTTTTACTGGAATACAGTGTGCTGGAAAAATCAATGTGAGAGCTATTGATTTAAGTAGTAATCTGGAGAGGGACTCAGCCAGCCAACCAGATACCAGCTGGGCATGGTGTGCTTCTTAGTGTTATATTACCAAACCTAATGGATGTCAAAGAGGTTTTCCATTTTGCTTTCATAGATATTTCTTTCCTAACCTGCCTCACTAGTGTTGAATTCCATGCTGGTATGTAGCATACAATGTTGCAAAATTCAGTATCTGAAGATTTCATCAAATGACTCAATTTTATTTTCTGTATGTTGTGATTCACCTCTTGTCATAGTTTTTTTCTTTCTTAAGCAGCAATCTTAACTGAGCATTCATCACCTATAGTTCCCCTCTTTGTGCCAGTTTTTCTTCTGTTACTTGTGTGCTTTTATGCCTGAACTTCAAATTTTCTCATCCTTTAAGGTCTTCTTCAAGTGTGAAGGTTGGCTTGAACCTCCCTATGAAAAATACCATAAAAACAACCACAGGAATGTTTTTCAATTTGAATAGTCACCACTTTTGCCTTGGGCGATCTTTTCCAGTCAGTTCTCAATGTGTAAGGCCTTTTTTTTCCTATTTGCTAATCTGCTTCTTGTTCTTCTTCTGTATGACAAAACCAAGAAGAATCCTTTGATCCTTTTCCAAAGTAGATGTTCAGTTGTTTTAGCACAAAGGTCCATCCACCCCTCAAAGCACAAACAGCATCTTTAGAAATGCCTTCATCATTCTGCTTGGTGGGCTAGAGGAGCCCCTGGAAGTCTTGCTGGAGACTCATTTTTTACCCTCACACTTGCCAGAGAAGTCTAAAATGGGATGATAACCCTTCCAGATAGAGAGGGACCAAGTGAAGGCATCTTAGACTGCCAAGGCAGAAGTGCAGGATTGCACTCACCCCAGGTAAAGGTGCTTCCTTGGTGTCTCATTACCACTTAAAAATCAGAAGAGCACCTTTGAGTCTCAGAGCTGCAGCTTTCCCTGCCAGGGCATGCTTCGTGCTCAGGCAGGTTTCCTTTCACCCAGGTAGTCATGTTTGCTTTGGTAGCTCAGCTCATCCTTGGAAGGAAATGCAGAGGGCAGTGGCAGGAAGCAAGGTTTACAAAGAATAACAGGAGACAGCCTGAGCTGTTCCCAAACCTGCATTGCTCCCTGGAGGTCCCAAATCCCACATTATCTCCCAGCTATTGCTATTAATACTAGTGGCTATTTAAACAACCCCTGTGAAGGAAGTGCAGGTTCCCAAGTGATTTGAGGATTTCATTAGCAGTGAGTCTACTGGCCTGGATGTGCTAGAGGGCAGGGAAATAGGAAAACTTCACTCGTCTTAGTTCACTCTGCTAGAGGCTGTTTAGATCAGATCAAGATCCTGCTAACTCCATCAGGCTTTAAAGAGAGTTACTGTACCTGTGTTCACTGGACCACCTTTGCAATGAGGAGACATCAAATCATAATTAAAGTCATTCCCACAGAAGTAAGAGATACATTTTACTGTTTTCTTTCTCAGCCTTTTGGGAAATAAATGCTTTAAATTCCTCTCCTAATGTATTTTTCTTTGCATAAAAACAAAGGTCTTTTCCTGAGCTAGGCCCCAGCTACAAGATTTGAAATGGGATTAAATCAGAGCTCTTATAAATCTAAGGAACATTCAAAGACATTATTTTGGTTTGAGTCATTAAAACAACCAGAACTCACTGGCTTTTCCCAAAGTGTTCAGACCCAGGGATTTGATACATGCATAATTCTAGTACTTACAATGATGGTTGATATTAAATGAGCTCTTTCTAGCTCCTGCCATGAATTTCAGATGCTCTGCTGGTTTAGTGCCTGCTTGTTCTTCTCTCCAAAGGAAACAACATGCAGAATAAATGATTAAAATCATGATGTCCCTCCTGAAATATGTAATTTATTAGAAGCAATTAGTACAGTGTGTGGCCCTCATCCAAATTTGCAACCCCTTAGGCCAGCCTGACGATGTCTGATGCATCTCATTACTTTGTGACTGAAGGTTAACAACAAACATGGGTAGAGTCTGGAGACATTAAAGATTATTGTTAGTATGGTAAGCACTGAGTTTGGAGCCCATGAGAATCATTGTGGAACAAAAATCTCAGGCTAAATTTACTTCAAGTGGCACAAGAATGAAGTTTCTAAGGCTTTAGCAGTCACTACAAAAACTTGTATCTTTTTACATGGCAAACTCTGCAAAGAGCTTCCAGTGTTAACTAAGCACAGTAGTGTAAGAACACAAAACATCCCACTATTCTAGAAACAAAAATACCATGTCTTTTTTTGCTTCTGCTTCATACATGGGCTTAAATTTAATTTTAAGAAATTAATGTTAGCTGTAACATCAGGCATCTTACACAGACTTCTGAACATCAAGTCCAGGCTCACAAATTGAGCTGGAGCCCAGTTAAACTTTTCTTATGTGGGTGAGTCGCTGACTCAGCCTCTCGCATTTTTCCAATTCTCCAATGATGATCCTTTTTCAAAGATGATTGTGCTGCACATCAGTCATGTGGCCAGAACAGGAGATGGAGATGGTTTTCCATTATCCTCTCAGTGCTGAGTGGTACTTTGGACCTCTTTCCTTTTCCAGTAGGCTAAATGGCTGTGATTACTGCTGGGCAGGGGGCAAGGACTACTGCACAAAACCAGGCAATGTCCAGTGGCTGGAGCAATTCCTGAGGTTGATTCTTTCCTCTAACACCTTAGCAGAGCTGCCATGTCCCTGGTGGAACATCTCTTCTTTAGCCTGGTAGTACCAGCTCTCCACCACATTCCTTTTAAGTAGAAAATCTGTCTCA
Organism: Ammospiza caudacuta; assembly: GCF_027887145.1. Lineage (NCBI taxonomy): Eukaryota > Metazoa > Chordata > Aves > Passeriformes > Passerellidae > Ammospiza > Ammospiza caudacuta. The sequence continues at coordinate 20,299,087 of NC_080600.1, read as the reverse complement.
GTAAGTTGTTTCTTGGGTTACAGAAGGCTAAGCTCTGCCTCATTTTTCACGTGCACTGCTCTGGTTTGTTCATGTGTTGTGATGGGACAAAATGCCATCAATGCACTTTATTTCCTGGGTGGAAGGCCCACAACTGTCTGGATCTGCTGAAGAACAGGGAATAGAAGATTTATGCTGCAGTTTTGTATCATTGTGCTTTTTCCTTGTCCCTAACTTGGTCACAAGAGGTGCAGTTCTGTTTCCCAAACTACTTGTTCTACTTGTTCCCATCATTTAAATACTGTTCTTATCCACATCTGTGTCAGTGCCCCTCGATACAGCCACACCGCTTGATGCAGAATGGCCTTGAATGAATTCCCTGGCTATCTTTACCAAGATGTTACCTTCTAGTGCCTGGTCTCTTTCCCCCTCTCTCTACCCTCCTCTCTCCTTCCTCAGGCTTGGACAGTAGGATGATGACAGTAGAAAGTTGAATTAATTAGTGAATCACTGAGTTGGTGACAGGGATACATCAGATTGCTGCCATCTCAAGTTCAGCTGGCTGCCACTGCTGTGGTACTGCCCAACACGTTGGCAGACACTGGTGCTGTCTGTATTTAATTTCCTACCGTTGGCAGCTTTGAATACATTTCATTTCACACAGCTGGCAGCTTCTGCTTCAAAATGGCTCTGGCCTTGGCTGCAACAAATACTGCAGCACCTATAGAGAGACCAAGGTGTCCAGTGGAGACTAAGCTTGACATCTGCTCCAGAGTAAAACTGGGATGTTTGTGTTATAGCCACCATTACCTGGAGTGAGGAGGAAAGGGCTGTGTTGAGCACTAATGTCAGTCCCTAAATTACCACGTGTGGTCCAGCACAGGCCAAATTCTGGGGGAGTATTTCTGCTGGCCACATCTGGCTCAGTGTGAAATCCACATATCTGATATAGTTCCTTCTAATCTTGTGCAATGAATTCTAAAGGGGCCTCCTTCTAAAGGTACAACTTTATTTTTATGATCGAAAATAATCTTAGAAAAGTGCTGTGAAACAGCATTTATGACTTGAAAATAGTGTTATGAAGCATCGTTGTATTAAAGACAAGGCAGTGTAAATATCATACTGTTTCTAAGCAGTAACAGACAACATTAAAAACCTTTTAAAAGCTAGCAACATAAAATACTGTAGAACAAAAATATGGGAGACATAGTACATGTTTTAAAATGTAAAGTAGAAATCCCAGGAAAGGCAGCATGTGTTGTTCTGGTTACTTTTTTTACAAGATGTATTTATAGTGAAATTACGAGGATTTTGGCAGTGTTGAGTTCTGAATTGAAGCAGCTTTTGAAGAAAAGATAATATTTTTATAGGAGAACATGTAAGATTCTTACGAAGTCAGCCATTTGACAGGGCATTAAATTTTATTTCCTTGCTGTATGTTCTATGCTGGAGGTTAACAACCAAGCCACATGGCAGACCCTGACTGCAGCCAGCCCTACTGTAATAAATAATAATTGCCCCTCTGTTTCATCTAAAGCTTTGTAAATCTGGAATTTGATCCCAAGCAAGATGGCAGGATGAAGACCTAGATTGCGCAGTGCTGCTCCTGTTCAGTGTTTGCCGTCTCCCAGGCAGGCAGGGCAGGATTGTGCACGCAGCGAGGGCAAGTGCATCCGTCAGGGCCTCACTCCCCTTGGCTCAGTGGGGAGGACATGCTCCACCTGCAGCACTGCCAGGGCTATGGCTGGGGCCTGGGGGAGCTTGCTCAGGCCATATTGGGGTGTTCTGGAGGTAGGTTCATTGTGTACATACAGAGGTACCTCTCTAAATAGTGTACTTCTAAAAAGTCCCCGCAGTATGCGGGCTGCTGTCTCATGTAATTTACCCTCAAAAAGAAAAGCCTTCCCTGTATTTTGTACCTCACTGCATATTTCTACAGGCCCTCTTTGTCTATTAATGGCTCCTCTCCATGTAGTCAAATTTCAGATATAAAAATCCCCACCCCTCCAAAAGGCAAAGCTTTCAGAAGACAGAATGACTGCAGGCAGGCTCAAGGTTAATAGTGAATTTGTATAGCACGAAAGGCAGCACTGTGCATTGAGCAGTGGCATCAGCCTGACACAGCAAAATCATCCCATGACCTTTCAGCTACGATTCCATCAGCTGTGCTGCTCCTTGTGGGCATGTGCAAGGGGGTGCCGGCTCACAGCAGCCAGCCCAGCTCTCACCACCTGCTCTGCTCCTCCTGGGACCAGGGCAATGATTTCCATGAGAGTGGCTGCTGGCCACAAGCTGCTCTTCCAGGGACAGTAGCTTGCCATTAGCTCTTTGCTTCAGGTTTCACCCTGACCCGAGCCAAGGTCCCAGTAGCACATTAGCTTTGTGACATCTCTGTTTCTGAACAACCTGGTCCTTATTTCTGTGGTTAAGCTAAGAGAAACATAGAGAAACCATGCTTCTGATTTTTAGGGACCATCTGTGCTGGGTTTCTTGTGGTAGGGATTTTTTCTGGGTTTTTAGTATTTGATTTTTTTTTCCCTTTTGAAGTGGATGCCTATTTGAATTTATCAAAACCCAAAAATTTTCTACAGAAGGCCATGTGGTTCTTCTCCCCTCCATAATTTCTCCTTTCCTTCACCCCTTGAGATGCAACATTGCCCAGTATAGCAAGAACACAGAGTTCCCAAAACCATCCTCCAGAGCTTTGGCATGGAGACAAGAACACGAGCAGCCTGAAGATTTCAACCACATCCTTTTAGGCCTGCAGCTAGCACTGAGTGCTCACATGAATTATGTGTGTGACTGTGACCAGAAAAACACAGGAAATACTGCAGCTAGCATATGGATCTACAAAGGGATTCATTTTCCTGTGAGCTGCACAGGCCAGCAGGATGTTGTTTAAAAGCTCTCATCTGATGGAGCTGCTGGTTTCTCTTGAAACGGAAGGAGGGAGGATACTTCAGGCTTTTCAGCTCTCTCACAACCTGAGAACAAGCAGTGTTATTCCACAGATCGTTTATAGCCAGAGGAGATGCTTAGCAGGCTCTGAGCAATTTACAGAGTAACTGTTTCCGACAATACAATTAAAGAGTTGTGGGATCTAGAAGGAAAGCACTCCCCTGAAGTGTTTGCTGTGGCTGTCCCAGCTCAGGGTGCACCTCTGCTGTGTATGCTGGCACACAGCAAGCAGAAAATGCGCACACACATCTGGTAAGCCCTGGGAATGCTGCAGGTTTGTGGGCTACTCCCTGCAGTGGCATCTTTCCAGGTGACAGGGACACAGGGCACACCTGGTGAGGTGCAGGACACCCACAGGCACCTCTCCAGCTCAGCTGGGACTGGGGGCAGCCGTGAGCCCCACGGAAGGAGTGGAAGGGAGAGCAGGGGAAGCACAGACACTGCCAGAGAGCAGCAGGGAGAGGGGCTGCCTCTGCCCCAGCACCAGGTACCCAGGGACTGGCCAGCTCCCACAGGGCCAGAGGGAGGAGGCAGCCTTCTCCTGGCTTTTTCAGCAGTGAGGAGAAATTATGTAAATTCAGCTTTCGATGTCCTCGCAATCTGAAAGTACAGAGGTTTTTTTTAAAAAAAACAGTGGGATTTTTGGCATGCAGGCTCCCTCTGGTGACTCCTAGTGCAGCTCCACTGTTGGATGGAAAGAACAGTTACAAGGAGTGGAATGATATCAAATCTGACTAATTTCAACTTAAAACCTGTGAGATCATTACTACCTTTCACCTGCATTCCAGCAGTGGAATGAGTGATTAGAGCCTGACTTTTATTTCAACTCACTCTTAGCAAGAGCTAAAGTAAGAAGTGTAAAAACTAATTTTTACAGAATCTATGACTGTGATCTGAATGTGTCTAAACCTTTAGAGGAGAGCCTACCTTTTCTATATTTTGTCTATATTTTCCCCAATTAAATTGAGTATACTGAGTCTGTAAAACTAAAATTTGGCTTGTCCCTACCTCTAAACAGACTTACCTTCTGTAGCTGAAATACCGAGCATTGTTTCATGCTGTCTTTAGCATCAGTCTTGTTCATAAGTCTTTGTTGATGTGATTTTCTAGCTGTAAAACTTCCCACTTTTAGCCTCCTAGCTTATTTTAAGATAGTCAGGCTACAGAGTGGCTCCAACTGGACACATGGGCTGGAGAAGCATGTGGTTAATCCTAAAAATGACAGAAGTTGCCTGTGAAAGTGTAAGATGGTTTAATTTAAAGAAGCTGTGTTTAGAAAATGCTACTCACTAACTTTTAAGGCCAGTGAGTTCTAAGACATAGTTTGTGACAGTAGCAGAGCTTTTGACTTCTGTTGTTATGGAGCAGCTGATTAGAGGTTTGAAAATGTGGCCTTTAATTTGGTGGAATTACTGTAATCCTTTGACATAAGGGAACAATTCTGCCAGTGCTATGATTTTGACCTACTCTCAGGCAGACAGCTGCCTGACTGAAAGTGGTGCTGATGTCAAAAGTGAGGGCTTAGCAATTCCAGCAAATGAACACACTGCCCAGTAAGGTTTGGTTTCCAGACAAGTGCTTTTTCAGAGGAGTTTCTGGCTATCTAACAGGCTTCCCAGGACCCTTCAAAGCACAGCACCTTTGAAGGTCTGCCTGCACTGAATTCAAGCACACTTACCAGCAGTTCTAAGCCTGTCTTTTAGCTGTGAAAAATTGGGATGGAAAAGTGTCAGCTGGAAAGCTCTAATCCTCTTCTGACTGCTGGCCCCAGCTGCCTGGTCAGAGCAGCACAGGGGCCGTGAGGAGGAGAGCTTTGCAGTGCTGCCCGGATTCATTACTAACATGGAAGCCACCTCTGCATGTTTTTCTGATCAAGTTTCTGGGGTATTTGACCAAGAGCCATCCTCCACAGAATCAGCTAAGAAATATTTTCTGGTTTTCCAAAGGGTAAAGCCACCCCTTGATGGCTGACTGCAGGAGCTCCTGCTCTTCATGTGAGCTCCAAAGACTGGCTGCCTTCTGCAGTCTGAGGGCTGGCAAGGGAGGGAAGGACCAGCAGAACAAGGTGGTTCCATAGATGGTTCCATACCAGGAGAGGTTGTCTGGGGCAACAGAAACCTCTCTGTTTACTCTTTAGGCCGCTGTACGTGGGAGATGCAGCCCCTTCAGCCATGGCAAAGCTGACCCCTCTCTCCAGTGCAGGTTCTGGCCAGCCTGTGGAGGGCCAACAAAAGCCTTTCTGTGCAAGGAGCTCCTTCACGTGACTCGTAAGGGGCCAGTGCTGCCTCAAGCCATCCTGAGAGGGAAAAATGGAACGTGGAAAGGCAATGTCTCAGAGAACGAACTGGAAAGTAGCCAGGCATTTGGAACATGATTTTTGCTGCTCTCATACAGTCTTCATTGTAATAATTTAACAGTGAGCCTTTTGACTGAAAGTAGCCTCAAATGAGCCTCAAGATTTGTCATTTAAAAGGCTCACCATGACAACTGAGGATGGTATGACTGGAGCTAAGAAAAGAGTTAGCAGCAACCAGCAGACATTTAGAAAATTAGTCATACTTTGTTGCTGGGTTTCTGAATGATCATTCACAAACCTCTATGGGGCCATGGTGACCTGCGGAATATGCTGATGATCTGATCTGCTCCAGATCAGATATGTGACCTACATAAACCCATCATATTTGCCAATGTCTCAGATCATTTGTTTTGGTTTAGTCATGCATATTAGAGAGGAAAAAAAAGTAAATGAACTTGCAAGGCTGAATAATGTCTTGGTCTCATAATCACAACGCATGAGAATTTTTTTCTCCTCATTTTGAGCTGAGATGTAAAATATTACAACACATGGAGGAGGTCTTTTTATTATTTATATATTGCCATAATGCCAGCCTAGTTTAAACTGCCACATTGATGCTCCAGATTCTTTTCATTCTAAATGTCGGAGGTCCCCCATATCTGCTGCTGTTTGAATGTTGATTTACCATTTACATCAATGGTAAATCACAGGGTGACAGCCTGACTTTGCTTTTTCTAGGCTAATCTAAACAGCAGTTTGAGAATATCTAGTGCACCTACTTTCTGTATCAACTCATTTATCTCATATCTCAAACTTTGAAGCCACATAAAACAGTAATTTACAGTATTTTACATAAATTCATTGCAGATAATCAGTAAGCTGGGGTTTTGTCTTATAACTGGAACTTAACATCAATGACGTATGTTGACTCTTCTTTCTTTAACAATAGTAGGAGAAAATCTCATTAATTTCCGGAGGAATGGGACTAAGATCTGTATAATAAAAGACCTGGTTATGCTCAAACTCATTGGCCACAGGACCAAGGGCCACCCTTGCATGTTGGTTATCAAGCTTCTGTGAAACCTTGCTTAACAGAAACTCACAGGCGTGGGTACCACTCAGAGTCCGTTGGGACTGCTGCACAGTGCATCATCTTTCAGTCCTTCTCCACAAAGGACAACCCAAAGTTTAGAAAAGTTTCAAAGGCTGTATCAAGCAGACTGTTCACAGTTACCAACATCTATAAAGCAAAATTTTCCACATCCCTTTATTTTTATTTTGCCTTCCCTCCCTGGTGTTTTTTCTGTTCACTCACTCATACACGGGGGAGTTGCCAAGTCCTGGGACTGTGTGTTTTTTTGTGTTTTATTGCTGTCATGTCATAGGTAACTTTTTGATACTCTTTGAACCGCCAGCAGCTTAGAGACCACCCAAGGGAGTGGCTGCCTTGGGACGCACAACCTGGGCTCTTGTTGCCAGATCTTCTTGGCAGCAGGATTAACCTCTTGCCATAGGTCATCTGGTTTGACTACTGAACGTGAGCACCAGCAGATGAAATAATAGCTGCCTGCTTGTCGGACTGAAGCCATTCTACTGGGTGGGCATGAAGAAGCACAAGGAGAGATGTGTAAAATGCATCTTGTGTTTGCATACAGACATCAGCCATTGTCTGTCTCTCTGTTCATACTCAGTAACATCCACTGATCACTGCACACAACAATTCTTGTCATATCATATTGGGGTTAATGAAGCATCCAGGAACCCACACCAGGAATTCAGTCCATGCCACATAAACCTTGTTCAAACATTCAACAGAAGCTGGTTGTTGCAACAGGGAACTCCCAGCTAGGGTGTAGCAATCCAGCCCAAGGACTGATAGAAAATGTTAGGGAGGAAAGCAACAGTCTTTGCCTCAGCAGGCTGGCAACAAAAATGTTCTCAGTGTGTTTCTGAAATTTCATAACTGAGGATTTTGAGGATTTGGATATAACTATGGAGGCAGATAGTGGTACCTCTCCAGAACTTTAGGAGAAGGAATGAAAATGCTAATCTAAAAGCCTAGCAATCTGAGAAGCAAAGCTGTATCATTTCCTGATTTGAGATGAGTAGAAATGATGCCCATAATATATGATGAAATTCAATTTTCCTTGAAAGCATAAATAGCCACCATTAGTCTGAAATATATTGGAGGGAATCAATGGAGGTAACTCAAGGGGGAAAGTAGTGGCAGGAGAAAAGGTACATTTATAAAGCTAGGAGAAGAAGATGTGGTAGTAGTGAAGACCCCAGAAAAAGGAGAGTTTCAAAGTCTGGATAAATAGTAAAAACTATATGAGACACATTAAGCAAGAAAAAACATGCAAGACTCAAATGACAATTGGATATGGGTATCTAGAGAGGAGTGGAAATCAGAAATGTGTAAACCTAAATATTAGGAAAAAATGACAGTGTTGTTCATGGTAGATGAATGTTTTGGACAGGACTTCACATCAAGAGCTTGATTTTGAGACACCACTTTGAGGTGCTGTCTTAGACTTCCACCAGCTTGCACAGAAGATGCACTCTAGAGTTTTAACTTGGGCAGAAGGGAAAATGACTCTCAGAGAATGGCAAGGAGAAAGGATTACAACAGCAGAAGAACCAGCATGCTGATATCTTTGCCTCTGATATCAGCAGAGGAAGGAGAACCAAGGCAAAAATTGTCAGAGGCAAAGATATCAGCCAGCTGGAAAAGATGGAGAGAGAGGTCACTGGGCACTTGGCCAGAAAGCTGAGACTGGGTCCAAGGGCAACTGGATCAAAGGAAATGGAGGGTGGGCTGACAAGGTGGAACCAGTGAGCATCATTTTTGGTGAGCTGAATGGTAGAAAGAGAAGATGGGGAGGCAAGTAGGGTTAAGGATAGGGTTAATGGTTTTTAAGAGTTACTAATGAAAGCCTAAGCACTGAACTCTGACTTGTATGCAGGTTGAGCTTATCTAAACCACTCAATGAAGTAAAAATGGATTAAAGGTTTCAGGAACTGATTGCACAGATGAAGGAGAGAGATAACAGGTCATTTATGCAAAGAGGAAACAAGAGGAAGCTCAAAATAGGTTTTTGGGAAACTGTAGCATTTTTCTTACTGTTCTGCTCTTGTATGCTCTATATATACCCTCCTGTATTTCAGCTGTTTGAAAAAAAAATTAAAAGTTAAATATATAGTAGGATTTAATTTCTTTCCAGCCAAAGAACCAAATTTTTGATCAAGAAAGTCAAAATGCCTAGGAGATGTGTGTGCAGGGGTAAGTTTTGAGTTTCTCCATGACCAGTAATGACAGCTGTGTTTCTGAAATCTTCTCCAGATGGGGCAGAGAGAAGACAAGACACAAATTTCTTGCATTTGAATAAATTGGGCAGTGTAGCTAGCGTGTACCTGACAGTGAACATTTGAAGATGATGAAACTGGATTTTTCTAAACTTCTATGAAGCATAAAGCGCCAAAAATGGAGGCTAGTGAAGCTGTATTCTGTTGAACTGAAAATCAGAGAGGAAAAGTTTTTAATGATCATTCAGCTTTTGTCAAAGAAGGTTTCTGCCAGGCAGCTGCTCCTGCAGGCTCTGATGGTCCTCAGCTCCTGCTGGAGGTGGGAAGAGCAGGAAGCATTGATGCTTTTCAGAGCTGAGACGGTGTCCTGTGCCTGTCAGAGCTGTATTGTGGTGCTCGCGGCAGGGACAGGCTCTGGACTCTCCCACTGGCACTGACCAGCAGAAGGGAGCACGTTCCATCCCAGGGAGTACCAGGTGTTTCTGGAAACATCTGGCAAACATCTTGTGAAGCCTAGAGAGTCTGTGTTACTCCCGCGGAGCAGGTGCCTAACTGAGCAAGGAAGGCCTTTCTTGTGAAACAGGGTGCATAGGCCTTGGTTTTATTAGCACAGTGTGGTTCTTTAACCTGTCACACCTGCAGGCAGCTGAGTATATTCTTTTAATTGGCAATCAGCACCCCCAGGCACCACAGCCTGAGACAATGATGTGCCCCTGAGGCCCCAAGGGGAGATGAGCCATTTCAGCAGCAGTGCCAGCACCCAGAGGAGCAGCTCTGTGCCTTCCTCTCAGGAATCACATTTTTCTGTTGCAGTTCCACACACTGGGCCACAACTGGGGTGTGATTTCTATCTGAGATTTTGGGGGTCTCATGGGTGTATCTGTCACATACAAGAGATGCTCCAGGTTCACTGACTTTAATCCCATTATTTTCATCCCCTGTGTTTGAGGAATACAAGGCTCACACACATGTATATATATAAATCACAGTGGAGCACATAATTAAGAGTTTGTATGCTTTCCAAAATCAGCACAGAAATATTGATTCAGCCTGGCCCCACGGTTTTAAGTAGTGAAGAGGAATCTTGTTCCTCAAATAAGCCTGACTGGTGCACTTAGACACTTCATCACTTTTCCAGAGAAAGGAGTCATTTGAAGCTCCCAGGCGGATCAATATGTAGCCCATGTAGTTAATGTTAGTACATTGTTATAAACTGTAGGATGCATTTACTGAGTTTTGATTTCATAAAATCATACAGTCATTTACGTTGCAAGGAACCTTGGGAAAGTCCATACTTCAACCAGATACATAAATCAGAAATAGCACCAAGTTTAACAAGGTTGTCCAGTGCTTTATCTAGTTCAGCACTGAAAATCTCATTGAAGAGACAAATCACATTTTCACTGTGAAATCACACCAGTGTTTAAATACACTCACTGGAATAATTTGTTCCTTATATCCAGTCAGAAAATATTATCTTCCAATTCACAACCAGACACCTTCACCCTCTGGGTACCTTTCCTGGGTACAGGCAGGCTGCTGTTAGGTGCCCCAGAGGTGCCCCTGGGCTGATAACAGCAGCTGCTGTTATCTCCTGTAACCGTGGGGCCATCCCTGACATGGAGGAGGCTGCCCGGGAAGAACTGCCAGCTTCCTTTGGCTCTCCACAAGGGCTTTCCATTGCACCCAGCCCAGCCAAAGACCTGTGGTGGATGCTGGATTTAATGACATTAATTTGAGGTGTTTTTTCTGGTTGTTTTGTTGTTGTTGTTGCTTGTTTGGGGTTTGTGTTCTCTGTCTGTTTTGTTGGCATATTTTAAATCAAAACTTGAATTGGGAAAAAAAACCATTATGAGGAAGACACATTGGAAAAACATAATTGAAACATTTAACTGTTAAATGCAAACCAGAATATACCATTACAAAGAATAGTCATTTTTCCTGTTTAGTGGTATGAGCCTATAATATTGCTTTTGATATTCTCATTTTTTCAAAGGAAAATAGAAAACAATTAATTTAGCACTGGCTGAGACGTTTTTATTTTGCTGTTATCCTTTTTGGCCAGGTCTGTTTGCATAATCATTTCAAAGTGATTTGAGTTCTGAAATGCTGAAAATGAGCCTGTTTTATCTGTGCCTTTCACTGCTTTCTGCAAATCTGGAAATGTGTTTTTGATAGAGAGAGGATCAGCTCCAAATCGTAAAACTAAATAGCCCTTCAAACTTTAGGGAATACAAGCTGCCAACCAGACTTCAATCCTGAGTTTGGTAAATGTCAACACCCTTCCTTGGGCAGTGAAGCAGAGTGAAGGAAGAAGTGTTAAATAGGATGGGGAACTGCCTTAATTACTTGAATATTTTTAAATTTTTTTCCAGGAGACATTTAATTCAGGAACACTTGGTTGTTTCAAATCTTGTGACCCTACTTAGCTTTCTAAGCTGGTACTTTGGTTAGATGGAGAGAAGCTAAAAGACAGCTGCTGATAAAGCAGCATGGGTGTGATGTGACTACAAAAATGACACAAAATTGTCCCATTCTCATTCATAATTTAAAAGAATCTAGAATTCTACAAATAATCTTTTAAACAATGACTTCATCTAAAAAGGAATTGCCAGTTCAAATTATATTTGTATATGGCTTCTCAATCTGGTTTGGATTTATGGGTTTGTTTATCAACATCAATTGTATTAAATTACCTGCAGTGAAATATAAGCCCTAATATAAGAGAAAAAACAATTCTTTAGCAGTGTTCAGACAGACCTTGCTCTAAAGCAGCATAAGGATGAGTGTGAAGACATTGTGGGTGCTGGTGAGAAGGGGCAGTGTTTGGTCTGGAAGGGGTTTTGCTGCCAGACATCCCAGGTGAAGAGCAGAGCCCCAGGCAGGGGCTGACACTGAAGCAGGGGCTGGGTCGGGTGCAGAGGGGATTGGGAACCCATGGGGACAGGGGATGGGTGGCACCCTGTGAGCCCCATCCCCAGGAAAGGGCAGAGCAGGGCAGGGCACCCAGTGAGAGAAACGGAACAGCATCAGGACAGTGCAGGCACAGCAATTCAGGGAACTAAGTGCCCACAAATTCCTTGCTTGGAAAAAGGGATGTTGATGGGACTGGGTGACTGCATGGATCAGCATTCACAGTCCTCCCTATTTGCTACTGATACTGTAAAGCTTGTGCAGTTTATGTGGAATCAGTAACTTGATGTTTCTAACTTGGATGTGCTCTTACACACAAACAATTTCTTCTAAAATATCCTGGCTTTGTTTTGCCTTTTTTGCCACATGTAAAATCTTACAGTCTGTATTTCATGCTCATCTTTACATTGTGTTCAATCAGTGAACAGAAATAACCCCCAAACTACAGCATTTTGGTCCTTCTTGGTTACTAGCTGAGAAAGCTGAGGTCACGAGCTGTGTCACTGGTACAAAGATTGGAAATATGAGAAGGAAATATCCTGTCTCATAAATTAGCATTGCCATAGTCGTGGTTGTAAAACCGGCTGAGGTGACCTGAGAAATGAATTTTTATTCAGTCTCTAAAAGAATCTAACCTTTCAGCAAACAATAGATATTGCAAAGATAAATAGATAATAGATATTGCTAAGCAAAGATGCTGAACTGATCCAGAAATGCACTCTGTGGTTAGAGCTTCACCCCACTACCTGCTTGTCACATGGCTCATATTGACAAAGGGCAGGGCACAGCCTGAATAACCCCTCTGGAGCCACCCTGGAGAGCCACTGTCCCAGCCTCTGCTCTTGAGCTGTGCCTGAATGTGCCCCAGTGTGCCAGTGTGCACCTGCCCAGCTCTGGTGCCTCCTGACCACCCTTGGCAGCCACTGTGGGCTGCTGCAATGTTATGTGGCTAGATATGCTTTTAATCCAGGAGTTTGATTGCTGTAACTTAACTATTTTTATTACTCCAAACCATTTTTTGCACTGTAAAAGTCTGCAGCTTTGTGCAGGAAATGTATCTTTTCAAGGCAGTTACCAGCATTTCCTGTCATATATGTTCATATGTTACTGACAGGAATTTCATTACCTCTATGTCAATTCACACTGGTTTATTCCATTGTTTAGATGAGCATCTTATTTTGTAATGCCACACCAAGGCTCAGTTCATTCTGACAACCTGATGTGTGAGACCATCTTGAGGCTTATATATAACTACATGAAGTCTTGTGCACTTACTGGTCAGAGGAGGAAACTTCCAAGGGACACTGTAGCATAAAATGACTGGCAGAGGTGAAGGCTGGCTGCAGAATGGAGTTTATGAAAAAATCATTAAATAAGATCAATAGCTACTTGCCATGCAAAAATCAATGGGTAATGCTCAGTGATGTAATTTCTTTCCATTTCCTACAATTTTCATATTTAATATTGCAATTAAACCACACGGCCAAAAGTCTTCACTCCTACAAAAAAAATACAGTTCCATGGTTTCATCATACCATGCATGACATGCCTTATTTTCTGTCCATAACTTTGCCCTTCTTATCTTTGAAAAGCTCCCTAAAGAAATTATTCCCTCTGGCTCCAGTAATTCCTGACAGAATTGAACAGCAGCTGTTAGATGAGCACTGTGAATTGTGCAAGAAATGGCTCTGTAAGTGCAGAGGAAATAACGGGAGAAAAATTTACCTTAAAAACAAAACATAATTTGGAAACAAATGTCCATTAACCTGTAGTTAGGTGAAATCTTATTTAAAGTGTTTGTCTTGCTAAAGGGTGTTGCTAAAGACCTTGGTAGTAGCTGAGCACCTTCATGTATCACAGTTCTTAATTGAAAATGGCTGGATTATTGCAGGGCACCCTTACAAGAACTGTGGCCTTCGAGCATTAATGTATTTGCTTGGTTTATGTCAGGACAACAGCTTCCCAGGAGCTGTGTGCTGTCATTTGGGTGGAAGCAAAGAGAGAGAGGAGCCCAGGGCCCAGCACAGAGTGATGGGCTCCTGTTAGAAATAGAGCTGGTTGTTGTACAATCATTGCAAGATACTGTTTTCATCTATTTGTAAAGTTGTGGAACTGAAATAACTTATGCTGAGATCTTTTTCAAGTGATATTTGGAAAAAAATCTATCCTGTATTTTGGAGTGGTGTGGATCTAAACAGTGAGGTGTAGGAACTTGCAGATGAAGAGGCGCTGGGGTCAAAGCTCTTGGACTTACACCATCATCAGTTCTTCTTACTCACAATTAGCAGTAATCTGGATCTTGCCCTTACCCCTCAAGGGTGAACCCCTTTTAGAAAAATGTGCAAGTCCTATGACTTGCAGAGTGCACATTGGGGTGTTTGATTATCTAGTGATAATATAAAGCAGCTGGGATGTCGTTTCTCCTCATCACAGAGAGGAAGTGATACAAAAGGGAAGCATTTTTCCTAACAGTTAGAGATGGTTACTAGAACTATGTATGATCTTTAATGAAATAAAAAATATTTTTATGCAATGACAGTAGCGGCATCAGATAATAGCCTAATTCAGGATTATGTTTTGTTCAAATCATGCAGTTTTGATCAGTAGTTATTTTCCCACTTTGTTTGTCATAAACTGGGGGACTCCGAGACTAATCTTGCACATTTGCTTTTTAGGTTTTATGAAAATAACATTTCCTCTCTGGTCTCTCTGCCATCTTTTTGTCTTGATGTTGCTTCCTTTTCCAGCTCAAATTCTATCACACCAAGGCAGAGCTGAGAAGATGGTATTTTCCCATTGATTGAAATCTGTTTTCTTGTACTGAACATGAGACAGGGAAACATCTGTAATTTGATTCATTTTCATAAAGTCTACTTCACTTGTTGGCTGAAACCAGCCAGCAGTACCCACTTCATAACTTCCCTCAAACTAAAAACTTGATATAACCAAAACCAGGATATTTGAACTTCCAAATATCCTGATAGGTATTTACCCTTTTCATCCTGCCCCTCATGGTACTTGGAGGTCAAAAGAACACATTGTCCATGTAAGAAATGATCCAGTGTTGTCACAGAAATGATCCATGTAAGAAATGGTCCAGTGTTGTCAGCTTTGGTGCCAGCAGTCTCCTCTCTGCCAGGACAGTCTCTGTCAGGCTCTCCTTGGCTCAGGACAGCTTTGCAATGGTGCTCAACACAAACATGACCAAGGCTTACCAAGGAAAAAAGAAGCAAATACTGTTCAGAACCTTTATTCAAGGAAGAAAATATCTCTGTTCTAAATACACCATCATGTGACTTGAACTAAGAGGCTTGCTAAAAAAGGAGCAAATATGAGCATTTAACTTGCCCTTATTTTGGTTTTCTGTTCCTTCCTCCACAAAAAAATACCTGATGTCTGCCAAACACCACAATCTTAACCATGACTTCTGTGTTTTCAGGGATCAAGCACCTGAAGAGCCAGAGTGAGTCAGTGTTTCCCGAGGAAGAAGAGGCGCTTGGCGAGCGGGAGGAGGAGTGGGGCCATTAGCCAGCCCATCCCGGAGCCCATCCCGGAGTCCATCCCGGCCCTGCCGTGTCCTGCCCCGGCAGCATCCGGGCCCCGCAGGCCCCGCACACGGGTCCTGCCGCCCTCCTTCCCGGAGACAAAACTGATATTTTAAACTCGGTTTTTTTCTTTTATTTTCTATGACTTAGAAATGTAATTCGCAAATGTGTTAGCTCCCCGAGGTCAGTACTGCCAGAGCTTAACTGCTGCGTGTGAGCTGTATCTAAGGCTTGTTGTAAATAAAAGTGATTTAAAAGGTACAAAATAAATAATACAGTAATTTAGACAAGATTGTCTGTTGTACAGAGGGTTTGTCTTGCTAGGGAAATGTTCATATAAAATGATCCTTTCATTAGGTAAAGGACAGTTTTTACCCTTGTTGGTGGAGTTACTTGCAGTGATGTGGACAGAAAAAAGGTAATGAAGCGAGCAGAGGTGGCTCTGTCCAGAGAATGATGCAAAGACTCTCTGCCCTGTGCTCCCTGGATATGGGACACTGAAATACTTGCTTTGCTTTGTTCTGAGGCTGCCTTGTCTCAGCAGGCAAAACAATTTCTCTCACACAAGATCACTGTTATCTGGGGGCAGTAAAACACCTTTCATGTGGGAGTGAGGAGCACAGGCGTGTGCAAGGCCTAGGAGCTGGGTCCCAGCCCCAGATGAGTCATAGCAAGTGCCACATCCCCCTCTGTCACCTGCAGGCAGGACAGGTCACAGCCTTCCTGCCCCCTGTGCTTGGCTCAGTCTGAGCCAGTGAGGGACAGCACTGCTAGCTGCACAAACTCACCTTGGGAATCAGTCCCAGGGCTTTGGCTGAGGTCAGCATGGTTCATACCATCCTTTTTGTTTTTCAGATCACAAAAACTCTATGGCATAAAATGAAATAAGGTGGAGAAGGAAAAGAATGTTTCTTCAAAGTCACACTTTACAGATTATTTCAATTTTTCAATCAACGGCAGATTTTTAAATAAATTCGCTGTCATTTTGTATTAACTGCTTGATACAAAAGTTTTATCCTCACATTAACATTCCACTGATCCAAGTCTCTTTTAAAGGGCTGAGCTAGCAAAAAACCCCAAACAAAACCAACAAACTAACAAACAAAATAATACTATATATTTAAATATAGGAAAACACAGAGCCTTTTGTGTATGCCTTGCATGGTGATTTCACTGATCTCACAATCTGAGGTCTTCCACAAAGACCTGCTGAGAACAGGATCTGTCAACTAGTGTTTCTTTATATTTTAGAGCCATTTTTTTCCCTCCATCTGTATCTCTGTATCCTGTCCTCTTTGGTTCCGTTTTCTGTAGAAGCACTGCAGTCAGGATCCATTACTGCAGCTCAGCAAGGGTGTGCAAGAAGGACTAAAGAAGGACTCTGCAATTATACACGAGCCACTACAGGACTTACCGGACTGAGAGCTTTTTATGTCCCAAACAACAAAAAGAAGGAAATGACCCTTCAGAAACTGTTTGAATGGCCCCAGTCAGGTCTGGAATGGCAGCAAGAAGAGCTGGGCTCTGGTCCCAGCTTTGCCATGGCTTTGCTTTCACACAGCACCAGGCTCTTCACAAAATTTCTTGTTGCCAGAGTCTGTGTATCAGTCACTGATGTTTAATTTCACACACATCTCTCTGTGCTGCTAGCTAATGGAGCACTTTGGATGTTAATGTCTTTCTGCTGGTTATTGGTACCCACAGGCTGCAGATGAGAACTGTGCAGGACCTGTGAGCAAAGGAAAGCATGGACATGATTTACAGCACTGGAAACCAGGACAAGGTATGCAACACTGTGGAATCTCAGCATTTCAAAGGCAACACCCAAAACATCTGACAGGAGCTTGGAGAATTCACCACTGAACATCCTGTTTCAGGCTCACAGTTGGACTGGAGTTTAATTACACTTTATAAATAATAAGGGGATATAATAATAACCCCTATTTTATATAATAAAAATAACCCCACCAGATTTAGTTTGAACTGTTATTTGACTTTCAGAATGGTGTATGTTGTTTATTCTCCAGGTGCAAAATCAGATCATACTTAAGTAGACATTAAGAGTCAAGATTTAAAATTTCTTTCTAAAGCATTCTGAAGTATGTTTTCTAAAGCATGCTTTCCACTGAAGTCAGAGGAATTTTGCTTGAAAAAGACCATAGATTTTGGCTGAAACATACTTTCCTTTGGGGAAATATGATGTGGAGTGTACAGGAAAGCTTCTATTATCCTGCTATCAATTTAATTACTGGATTTCTTGCTTTTTCTTTTTTAAGATTGCTATAAATTCTGCTAAAGTCTTCAAGAATTTACCCACTATCTTATCATAGTACCATTATTTCTCCCCAGTAATGTAAACTGAAAAATCTCCATTAGTTCTTGCACTGTTGGTGTTATTTTACCAAAAGTATCACATGCAACACTGACTCTGAGGCAGGGCTGCAGGAGAGGTTCTATTGCCTGTGCTTGGGCAAGGGCCTCCCATGGTGCCCAGGGTCCAGGCACTCAGTGAGGAAGGGGCTTCCAGTTCATCTGCACCTCCTGTAGCACCAAGCACCAGGCTGGTGGTGGCTTTCACTCTTTAAAAAAAAGCATTTCATTTACTCCAGAAGGTGAAGCATTGGGGGCTCTCTCCAGAGCTGGCCTGGGTTGGCTGTGATGGTTGGGGAGGGACCCAAGCAGGGCTCCTGCAGGCTGCAGCTCTGCTTCTGTACAGCCGGCACCGTACAACGAAATGTCCTGCTCGGTGCAGGGCTCCCCTCCTCATTTCTTTTCTCTTGAGACAAGTTTTTTTTCATGAGGGACCTTATTCCTGCAGAAAATAAGGCATTGTCTGTCCACTAACCCTGGGGGGACAATGTAAGGGCACATTTAAAACATGCTGTCCCTCAAGCTCCCCTTTCTTCCTCTCCTATTGCATCCATGCTAGTACCCAGGCCCACAGATGTTCTTTTTTCATTCTTTTTATTATTTTTTTCTATAGCAGATCAGCACAAGAGTGAGCTCCAGAAAGAGCCTCAGTTGTTCTGTTGATTCCTGACATGTGCAATTACATTTAACCTTTTCATGCACAGCATTATGCTTGGCAGCTGGGTGGATGCTAAATGCCGTCTGCTTTGCTGCATTCCCTCCTTTATCCTCCACTGAGGATAGCAGCACTTGGAGCAAATCTCAAGCAAGATATCTGTGCACCCTCTGCTAAACCTCAGGCTGTTTCATCAAAGTGGGCTGATGGGGTTTAAACAAGTTCAGTGTCTATATTCTGCTGCAGAGTTTTTGTGGTTTTATTAAATAATCTGGGGGGATTAGGGCAGAAAAATTATTTGGTATTCTGCTAGGCCATACACTCTCAATTTTGTAATGATTCATTTGCCTAGTATATACTGACCCTTAGTGGTAAACTGAGATTTTAATTGCATTTCCAAGTTCCTAAATTTTGCTTTTTCTTTGGCCCAACTGTTCAGAAAACAGCAGGAATATTTGCTGTGCATCAGGATAGTCTATCTATGTAAATAGCCCACAATGTCTTCAACAGACATTAACAGGCATGTGAAAATAATGATGGCAGGTGTTATTAGCTCTTCTGAAGGGAGGGCTGTGGGAAGCAGGAGTGTAGAAAGGTTATTCCAAAATGCAAAACAAGAAGGCTGGCATTGAGAGGCAATACTCTCCACATAATGAGAAACAAATAAGAACTCAGTATCTGGCACTAACGAACACCTCAAGCTAACTGTGGAATGAGTATTAATTAGGTTTCCAAAATAGCATCTTTCTGAAAAGCAGCTGAGGTGTAATATTGCTCCTTATTAATCAAAGCAATGGGACAATGTGAACTCTGCAAAAAATAAATGGTTTGCAGATGGCTGTGTGCATCTTTAATAATGACAGAAGAACACAAGTTACAGCTTTAAATGCCAGGGACCCTTTCTGCATCTTCTCCCTTTCAGAGAGCGATATTTGCAGTTTTCAAGGCAGTGAGGAAAGTGTGTTGGTTTCTTATTACATTTTCCCTGCAGCATAAATTCTGTTGATGTGCTTCCCTAATCATTCTAATTATACTGCCATATGTTGCTCTCATCTTTCTTTCTCTCTCCTAATGGGACATAGATTCTCTCTTTTGAATATGTCATTTGTTTATTACATTTATCAAGGGTTTTAACATTATATGGGACTTTTAATTGCTTTTTTAAACACTCAGCAGATTGAATATTAAAAACAGACATGAAGGTCAACTATAAATAATATTTAAATTGCTCATGACATTTTTATTCTCTAATTTACTGGAAATATCAACTCTGTAGTCATGGTCCTGTATCTGCTATTTACTTGAAACCACACACGTCCTCCAGAGTTACTTTGGCTGCAGTCACAGTTCTGCCCTACCCCAAACCAACCTGTGCCTAGCAGATTAGGAGTCTTCCCCGGGTGGGAACACTAAAATAAAGATGCATCATGTATTAAAATGTTTGACCCAAATATGCTGCCATTATTTCCAGTTGTGAAGTCCTGCTGAACCCTAAACAATAAAGGTGAATGTTCATTTCTGACAAGTAAGAAAAATACACTTCTCTCTCAAAGTCGAGCAGTCTCAAAGATAAAGAAGGACAATTTCAACAAAAGAATTCAATATGGCCTAAACTTAAACACATGCTTTGTACAGAGACATTAGGCCCTCAGAGTACCCTGCACCACAGAAAACAAAATCTGTAAGCCAGCTGAATACAGAGAAAGCAAGAAACAACCAATTACTATCCAATTAACAAATTAATTTCTGGTATAATGACACCATCTCTCTTGGATTTCATGGAAATGCATCATAGGTGAATTTGACCCTTTGGCTCATTGAATTTTGATTGAGATAATCATATCTGACTTTGTACAAATAATTACCAATACTTTCATGTACCTTTAGGTTTATTCATGGTATTATGATACAAGTCCCACAGTCTTTCTTGCAGGTTCAGGAGTGCTGCTTGTAGGTGCACCAGCATTAGGTCCTATGTGGTGATGAGAAAGCTTTAAAACTACAGTCCAAATAAAAATGAAGAAACTTCTGTTTCTGCTTAACTTCCATCTTAAAGTCAAGAGTGCACCTACCATTTTGATTTTTACCCCCTTATTTGGCCACAACTCCATTACTTCTGGTTTGTAATAATGACCTATACAGGATGTTGCAAATGCATAAAACTCAACAGCTTTAAAGTTCATGTACTATGTAATTTCAGAATAGCTGATTTTGTTAAGATATTATCTGTCCAAGTTCAGCTAATGTAAAGTTCCCCAACAATTCTCCACTCAAAAGCCACAAGCAAAGGACTGGCCTAAGCACAAAGAATGTATTTTGCAGCAAAGTTCATCCCAAAAGTTTTATAAGAGACTTTTTCCTATTTTTTATAACAGATTTTTCCATTTATAACTCCACAGTTATGACTTTCTTTGTTCCCAGGGGAAAACTTAGATATTCACAGTTTGATAAAACTTCTGATTGTTTGCCCTGGGACATGGAAAAGGAGTCTCTGGAGACACATTAAGTACTTAAATGACCAGGAAAGTAAAATTATTCCAGGGAAGTAGCCTAAATGTTTGCATAATGTTTGACAGAGGACAATTTCTTTTACTCATAGCATTAAATTCAATTCCACTCATTTTTCCATACTGTTTTTCAAGGAAGAGATTTTTTTAAAAAATTATTTTAAAAGGATGTACTCCCCTTTCAGACAAACCTTTTTCTGCTAAACTACTCTACACAGAAATCTCCAATCTGCTGCTGGAGAATGTTAGTCATACTTACATTTTCCTCTTTCTCATACAATAACTGTACAGTCTGTTCTAAATACACATTTTAGGCACTTACCACTAGTGACCTTGATTTGTTAATTTGAAATTATTTTTATCACAGTAGTGGCTTGTTTGACTTCTGGCATCTCTACAAGAAGAAGGTCCTTTGTGCATGTAGCTCAGATGGTACCTGGAAAAGATGAACTGCAAAGAATGTGGTATAAAGTAGTTGTCTTGATTTATTTTCATCATGTACCTAGTCAGGATTTGTACATGTTTGAGCCTATAGGAATCTTTCCATTCATTTTCAATCCAAGTGGATAGGGGCCCTGTTTAATTCCATTTACACTGAACTTGGATTATAAAATTTACACCATGCCATGAAGGTATCCCTCAAAATCATACCCTTCCTGAAGAATTGTTGCTAACAAGTACAGTCCCAGTGGCTCCTTCAATTTCAACCATAGTATGTATTTTTTTTTTGTATAAAAAATATTTTATTGGTTATGATTTTCTTCATGTGAGGGCTGTTTTAGCCATAAAGGCTAAGAAGGCAAGACTAGCTTAAAAAAAATGTTTTCAAATGGGTCATGAGGATGTGAGTGAGTTTTGTGTGGCAAACTGGGACAATAATGGGAAAACCGTGGAGTCCCAAATGGGTGAAAGGGTTGGAAATGACCATATATACACAGTGTCACTTCTCAAAGTCAGTCATACACAAAGGAGCAAATTGCTCCAGGAAATCAAATTTGTAACTAACACTCAGGAGCTTCACAATCCTTGCCCTCAAATCAGATTTATTTGGGAATATCATCATAGGAAATATGGACAAATACAGCAGAATAAAAACACACAGTTGTAGATTGCCTCCTTGAAAATTAAATTAAAAAAAAACTTGGCTAGATCATAACCCATAACAATATTACATAATATATCTGTCATATATCTCAAGATAAAAGTACAAAATAAAACTCTTGAGGGCTCATTTATAGCTACAGCTGGTCGGTGTGCTCGATGCAGGGTACATGCCCAGAATGCTGTGGGAGAGATGCAGATACAAACACCATTTCTTAGGGCCCCATGCAGTGTTTTGGTAGCGCAGCCTTACAGGTTTCAGAGATAAAACTACTGTCCTGGGAGAGGCTCTCTCAAGAAGCCTTTCTCCCAAATGAACCCAAATTTCACCCAGCCCAAAGCCTAAACCAGCATGTGTTGGTTCTATTGGTCTTTTCCATCACAGAAAATTTCTCCTCATCCAAACAACACACCAAGCTTTGGGTCATGTCCAGGCAAAATCTTGCTAAGAATAAAGGAAGGAAAAAGGAAGAGAGTCAGCTGACATTAACAAAAAACTAAAGACTCTTCTTGTATTTCAGTAACATCTACCACAGTGATAAAATCTGAATACAAATGAGCAATAGGATTATTTATAGAAAAATCATTCTTCTGTCCTAATGAATGAGATCTGCAGGCAATGAGCACCTCCTGTGAGACCAGGAGCTCCTTCTAGCTTCTGCAGAGGGAGATCTTGGTGCTCACTATGACAGCAGGACACTGAGAGCCCCACAGGGTGCTTCAAGTTCTCTGCAGAATCTGTTATATTTTCTGCTTGTATTTTCAGGGGAAAATTTTTGCAGTGTAATAAATGTCAACGGGATAGAGACACAGGAAAAAACTTTAAGTTCAATATGATAAAAGTCTGAAAGCGAAAATACAATATAAAGATTAAATTCTGATTGCTTCGGACTTTCAGGCTCAGTGAATCATAAATTATCATGTTGAAAAACAGTCAGTAGCAAATATCTAACTGGCCCAGTTTTTAAAGATAGTAGTTGTCTTTTGTTCTTTTCAAATTTGGTGGGAACTATAGATTATCTACTTATCTAAAATAAGTTTCTGACTTCTCAGATCTTAATCAAAAAGATTTTCCACTGCCACAGCAATGGCAACTTACAATTTAAAAAAGTCTGATATGACCATTAAATTTCTTCTCTTGTCATAAGGACAATAAGAAGCCATAAGATGGTTTACATTTTATTACAAAGGAAGAAAAAGAGTCCAACATTCCCAAAAAGGATGCAAAGGTGCACAGAGCGGTCCAGGCTACTAATAATTTGCTCAAACACCAGCAGAGAATATATATAAATTCTTAACTCTTAGCAAAAAATATTGATTGCGTTATAACATCTATGATACAATTTCATCTGTTAACATTTTCATTCGTTAACGGCACTGTACAGAAATTTGTCCATGCTAAATACAAGCCTTGGACCAGATACACAAAACAATTTAAATGTATTTTTTACATCCTATATGCACAAACATTTCTTAAGTTAAAACTATGCATACTACTTATGCATAGCACATATATGGCTTACATATTGAACGACAGGAATTCCGCCTCTTGGCATGCCCTTGTCCCAGGGCTCAGAACTTACACTGTTCCCAGCTCAACTTTGACTGCTCTGCTGTCAGAAAAGAGACAGTCAACAGGTGTGACATGTAAGGGTCAGCAAAGGGGATTGTTTGGTGATTCCTTCTTCAGTCGGACCAAGCGTGCCCTTGTGGAGGTGGAGCCTGATGCCTGCTGAGCTCTGGTTGTTGGGTCCCTGAAGCAGCACATGAACAGCACACAGGTCCCAATTGCCCCTGGCACAAAGGAGAGTGCCACTGCCCCCACAAGTCCCCTTCAGAGCGGACCATGGCTGATTAGAAAGACTTTTTCTTCAGTGAGGTAATAACCACAGGGTCCAAAAAGGAGAACAGGGAGCGTCGGGAGCCACCTGAGTGCCTACAACCTGAACGGGAGCCTAGAATTTCCTGGCAGGTTGCAGCAGAGGGAAATGAGGTTGGCTGCAGCTGTGTGAGACACCCAGACAAATCAGGAGGGGTCATGTGCAGCTCAAGGGAAGAAGAGATGAAAACGGAGTTCCTTTATGGGCACAGTTTGGGCTGGAGGGCTCATTCTGAGGCTTCTTGCAGAGGTAACTGCCTGTGTGCTGCTGTTTTTGCTGCCCCTCAAAAAGAAACAAACTCTAGGAAAGATGTTGCTGGATGCATGTTGTCACCTTTGCATTTGAGATAAACCATGACACAATGCCTCTGTGTCACCTTCCAATTCTGTCTGAGAGGCAACACAACATTTTGCTGAAGTGAAGCAATTTTCATGTATTTCTGTTGCTGTCTCTTCCACCCAATAAAACAATAAGTACCAGCTTCATGGAAGAGCTGACACCAGTAGTGTTGTTGTTCAAAATATTACAGAATTCAGAATGTTTTAATCTTTAATGCCAGATGCTATTCAATTAATTTTTAAGAGAATTTTCAAAACCTTTCAAATTTGTTCAATACCAGTTCTGTCCTTATGGCAGCCACTGCAGGGGGGAAGAATCTTCATTTGTGCAGGCTGGTCAGCGTAACTTTGCAACTTCCCTGTACAGTCTACAAACATTTATTTCCAGATATTTTAAGGAAGCTAACAAGTAGGACTTTTATGGTGCATGCAGCATGATTGCATGAACAAGTATCAAGAAACACATTTCGTTTGGATTTTCCATTTTCAGTGGACACCAGCAGCAGTGACACGTAACAGCAATCCCAGGCAGATGACAAACATCATGTTTTCACACGTCTCATGATTAACTGGAAATGTCTGGTACCAGTGATGCAACAAAGCAAGGTCCAACTTTGGCTGAAAAGATTATTTTGGCTAGTTTAAGAAAGCAGAATAGAAGAGGAAATAGCAACACAAAAACAACTGAAATCTTGTGAATTTTTAAGTGCCTTGAGTTACCAGCTCAGGGTTTTACATTTTACAGTTTTGAACATTTTGTTCGATCACTCTCCACAGAAATAGGATGATCCAAGAACAAGTTGACAGATAACAGCCTCTGAGATCATGAGGTAGGAACAGCTAGAGTTCTTTTCTCCTGCAACAGAGGTCAAATGAAAATTCATAAACAAGAGATTTCTGATACTACTTCTTCCAATATTCCATGTACTTGAATTGAGGATGATTTTTCACATGATCATTTAGTCTGACACTAAGGATTCAGATTTAAAAGTATTGGTTTTCCTTTCTTTATACTGGATTTTTTTTTAAGGTGACATTGAAAGTGGGGTATTCTGTGTCCTCATTTCAACATTTTGTAACATAAGGACAACTAGGATGGAACAAAAAGGTTAAGAATAGCACTAAGCAAGCCTTTATGGTATAATACACTCCCCATTAAAAGAAAGAAATTACCAAATTACCTGTCCTGCCTGAAATGTCAGAAGCTTATGAGAAATAGCAGATCTAGTTCTGTACCAGTGCTTCTGTCTGCTCCGTGGCTTTCACAATATCTTCTGACTTACAGTGTTTAGGCTCCCCTGGAAGACAAACAGATGAGATTAGCAACCTGAATGGGGCAGTTAACCAAGTCAAGAGAATCTGCACAGCCATAGACAGACAGAATCTAGTTCCTCAAGATATTTTAAGGATAAAATGAGGTTTCAGTCACTGCTTCCTTTAATTGCTTTCTCACCAGAATAATCATCAGCTTGAATTAAATAATCATTATGGTTAATCCACAAGGTAAAAGATAGAATGAAAGCAATAGATCACAGCATGAAACAAAACTCTGAAGACTTTTACGTGAGTGTGAATAAAGTGGGTTTGGTTCATTTTTTTTGTTCCAGCTTATTGAAAGTCAAAATTCACCCTCTGCAAAGCACTGTTTAAATCCTCTTTACTGTAGGCTTTCAAATCAGAGTCTGAGTTCCTCCCAGATAATGAAAGATGCCAGTGTCACGTTCTAAGAACTAAATTCAATCAGATAGGAGAAATGACACAGAGTAACACAAGCAGCTTTCAAACTAAGTGATACAACATGAATCTCAAGTAGACAATCATAGAATTAAACTGTTACTTAAACTATTCCTTCAGTAGCTTTGAATGAGTACAGCTGAGGGATTTATACACTGAGATGGCAGGCAGGGTACAATGTAGCAAACTCACAATGTTATTTACTAACTACATATAATAACTTCTCAGTTTTATCCACTTGATAGAGAGATCCCACCAGGAAGAACACTGACTTGAAAATGTCAGAAAGAAAAAGCATAGAAGTCTCTAAAGTGGAAAAGATGATCTGGGAGAAGTTTAAAAGTTATAAAAATAGTGAGGGGAATATTTTTGAAAGCCAGAAAACTAAGGTAGAAGTAGCTGAAAGAGAAAGCAGATGATGCATGATCCGAAAGGAAAATTGAAAGATGATGGCGAGTTGAAGAGGCTGACTGTTTAGAAAAGAGAATAGGAAGAGAGGAAAGAAAACTCAAGTGAACAGGCATGAAGAAAAAAGAAAATTAATACCTACAAATCTGCCATGGCTTCACTGTAAACAAATAAGAATTGCTACTGATTTCACCTTTGTTTCACTACCTTGAATGGTGGCAGAGTGTGTGCTGCCCACTCTGTAATGCAGACACAAGCAGATGGACCACATTCCCACAAACTGCATCCTACACCACCCTTTATTTTCAATCAATTTAATGTAGGTGCAATACAGACAACCAATACCTCAAAGGCTTTTAAAGTCTCAAAACTGGAATAGCATTAATTAGAACAAGAATGTCTACAGATCCTTCAGCCTGTGGCTCTTTTTGGAGGGATTTAGCAAAACTTTATTAGCATTATTATCTGTAAAAACAAAAACAAAACAAAAAAAAGGGGGGGGTGTGGGAAGAAGTAGGAAAGCAAAAGCTATCTAAATATTCAGATTTTAAATTTAACACTTGAGTTTGTGAAAGCCTTAAAACAAGACAATTAATGGAATTACAGAAGATGCTGAGTTGCAAAGGACCCCCAAGGATCATCGTGTCCAGCTCCTGGTCTCACTCAGCACCATTTCCAAGAACCACACCCTATGCCTGAGAGCCTTATCCAAATGCTTCTTGAACTCTGTCAGCCTTGGTGCTGTGACCACTGCCCAGGGAGCCTGTTCTGGTGCCCAATCACCCTCTGGGTGAAGAACCTTTATTATCCCACCTAAACCTCCCCAGCATAATTTCAGGCCACTCCCTCAGGTCCTGTCGCTGCCACCACAGAAGAGATCAGTGCCTGCCCCTTCTCTTCCCCTCATGAGGAAGTTGTAGCTGCAATGAGGTCTCCCCTCAGTCTCTTCTTCTCCAGGCTGAACAGACCAAGTGACCTCAGCTGCTCCTCATATGGCTTCTACTCCAGACCCTTCCCATCATGTGGCCTCCTCTGGAAGGTCCCTAATAGCTTAATATCTTTCATATATTGTGGTGTAAATTTAAAAAACTAAACAGTAACTTCTAAGGTGTATATGGTTTTCTGTTTGTACATCAAGTTTTTTTATGTGATAAAAAAATGAGATTGCTAATGGCTGCTATCTTCTAAACCCGATCTTTTCTATAAACACATTATTTGCTTTTTAAATCTAACCTTCCCTCCATCCTTACCCATGCCTGATCAGGGCTGCCTTCCCTTAGTCCCAGGCTCCTGGTGTACCCAAGGAAGCAGGCAGCACAGCAATCTGCTCCTGCTCTGCTGGGACACGGAGATTCCACACTCGCTGAGCCACCGCAGCACTGAGCGGCCACCAAGCCTTTGCCTGGCACAGGGGATCCCCTGGTGCCACCTGCAGCACCATAAATCAAACTGGCTTGTGGATGGCATGGATCTGCCCACTGCTGTTTAGCCTGGCTGCTCTCACAGGCTGACTGCTGGTGATGTGGAATGTGCTGCACACTCGGTGGGACTGGGCAGTCGTCCCCTGTCACAGAGAGTGGAGCTACTGGCAATCCGTTTTATCACAGATTTATTATCTCCCTTGCATTTTGATATTAAGGATTAGTGTGGCTATCATCACAAGTGAGGAGTTAAGTTTGCCAATTAGCATTTATAAATCACTGAAATGCGGAGTCGTTTAATTAAACATAAGCAGTTTTTAAAATTAATGTTCTAATTAATAAATCACTCGGGAGTAAAGGAAAATCATCACTTTAAAAAATCATCTTATAATAGTTTCATTTAATCTTGTATCATTCAATTAAATTAAAGTGAGATGATGGAAAGGAAAAAAGGTATTTGTGGAAAAAAACAACATTCAGTCTCAACTGCAGTGGTTGTAACAGCGACGCTCCAGTCTTCCCTTTGAACCAACCTGGACCCAGGGCAGAGCTACTCCTGCCACTAAAATGTGATGGTCTACAAGAACTACACCTAGAATGAGATGTGACACAAAAAGCAGAAAACAGCCCCTTTTTATTTTTTTTTTTAATGGGGAACCCCCACATCATAGCACATCCAAACATTCATTGACAGCTCCCAAGAATGCACACACATCATCTTCCAGCGTTCCCCAACTGCTGTAATTGAATCACAGAAAACTTAACTGGATTTTCTGCTTTTTATAAAAGATAGAACAATGACAGCTAACATATGAAATTTCAACCTGAATAACCATGTTGCTTTTCTTTTTCCTTTCTATCTCACTCTTCCAGCCCTAGCACCCACAGGTGCTCACTTCTTCATCCCAGGAGTCAGCAAGCACTCTGGGCATCCCCTTAGCCTTCTACCCCCCAACCCTCAGTACAGAAACTACAGAAGTAGAGAAGCCTTCTTGGAAGAAACATGGAGAGTGTCCTGACAGATGTATGGTGTCTCTTAGAACACCCAAATAAGTCTAATTCGTGAAACAGAGAAAGGTCAGGTGTTTGCTACCCTCTGCTTGCTTGAAGCAGCATTCCATTGAAAATGTCTGACCTTGGTTAAAAGAGTCTTGTCTGCATCCACTGGACATCAACAGAGGTGCAAAAACAGTATTGAAAACCTAATGGCTTCTTATTCATTTAATAAATTTCTCAGTTTGAAGTTTCAAAGTAAAATGCATTCTCTAAAAAATTTCCTGCTTTAGAAAACAAATGAGATTAGCATGCTATAAGAAATCTCTGTTCTCATTTGAAGAGTGGAATGTAGAGATTGAAAGGTGGAATGTAAAGCTCACGCAACAATGTGAACTAACTGCATACTGAGTTGTATCTGATCTCTCAAATATAATTTTTGTTGATCAGCCATCTGAAGACCCACAAGTACAGCTACACCACAGCTACCTTCTGCCAAGTCTGAAAGATAAAAGACGCAGCATTTCCTACAGCATTTCTCATCCAGGAGATGAAGGACTTCTCTAAGGCACTTAAATTTTAAGCTGAGCTTTAATACAAACCTGTTGTAAAAAATACATGTCAAAAGATAAAATGTCAGTTATTAGACAACGTCAAATGCTGTGAAAGTAATTTTAGTGTAAATATTTTGATTTAGGGCCCTAAATTAACCATCTGTTATTTCTGATGGAAAAAACCTGTCAACAATAAAAGCATGGAGCCATGGAATGTGGAAATCTAGAGTAGGTGGGAGTTCTCCATAAGAAGGTTTTTTGAGAAATATGCCAAGTCATATACTCATGTCTAAGCTAAGCATTATAAGCACTTCAATGCTGCTGCTCAGACAATGCCATACTTCTGGCACAATATTGCAAGGCTTGCTGTCATTAAAGCATTAATGAGTTTCACATTTTAAGTAAAAGTGAGGAAAAGAAGTGTCATTATATCCTTGATTCTTCTCATTACCCTAACACCTCAAAGCTTATTCTAACTATAAGCAAACTTAGAAAATAAAATGAAGATGTACAGTGTCTTCCTCTTTGATAACGTCTATTCCTCATGGCTTGGGCATGCTGCCCTTGACACTGTGTTGCAATCTCCAGGTACTAGACATGGTCATCTTGGGATAAAATACTTATGCTCTAAAAACATATTCTGACATTTCAGCGATGTTCTGGCTGCTCCACTTGTCTAGCAGCTACAGTCAAGAGACTGATCCTCCTGATTAAGTGAATGGCACAGTCCCATGACTACTACAGTTGGCAAATTCCATCTACTTAAGCTTAACTCTTGGATTCACGCTATGTTTGGTACATAGGATGTGGTTTACAAAATAACAATCGTATTAGGTACCCAAACTAAGGGGAGCAGATATTAATAGTGTAATTACTTTTTCTTTTCAAAAAGAAAATGTTAAATAGATCTGTTCTGAATAAGTTCACCTTATTCTTTAAATTATTCTAAAACCATTCTTCAAGTTCAACTAAAGTATATTCTCTAAAGAATTTTTCCAGTAGATCCCAAATAGCTGATATCAAGAAGTTGGTATTTTTTTATATGCTTCTATTTGATGTTTTAGGATACTACCACTTTTACACAGGCCTGAACAAACTGTTCTGTGCTGGTGGTTTGTCCAACACCTTATTTCAGTATTTTACATTGCTGTTGATGTTTGACAGGGAGATACCAGACACTGCTGCAGCTTCACCCTGGACAGCTCCAGGAGACTGGCTTGTGCTCTGTGATGAAGCATTACCATTCAGTGGGGCTGTATTCTGGGTCTCTTGCTGGGCATCGCTGAGATCTTTCTGGTTCGGATCAGAGTTAGTGCATTTTTCTGAGCTGGGTTCATCACTCAGAGGAGTGTCCAAAGAGACTACTTGTAGGACGATGGATCTGGGAGGACAGGCTGTACCATCACTCCCCTGACTACTCTCATTTTGTGTCCTTGTTGCCTCTTCCTGTAACTGTGCATCTGTGGAATTTCTGCTTTGGTCTTTTTCCTGTTCACCAACATTGTTCACAAGTTCTTCTACAAAGAGGGAACAAAATAGGTGAATTAGATAAGAAGGATATGCCACAATTTTTTTATTTCAGAGTAGTGACATATAGAGCTGCACACAGGAATACTGTGAACATCACTTTCTGCATGAGGCCATGCCCAGTGTTTAATATGGGTCAGATTCTGCTCCTGATTGCACGACTGCAGCTGAACCATAGCAGTCCCCTTTCTGGTTTGGTGTCTAACGTGTCTCTTTTTTGGCCAAAATACAGAGCAAGGAGCATCATCAGACAACAGTAACCTGAAGGATGGGAGCAGGAGGACCCCTTCTGCAGGCATGTCCCTCTGCAGTGGTGTTTACAGCACAGGAATTGGAAGAGCAGAGCTCATCAATTCTGCAAGACGGAGAGGGCATAGAGGGGAATGCCCTCCTGGGGATGGGGCAGGCATCAAAGCTGAGGGGAAGCCCTGAAGGAAATTGGCCTATCAACCTGGAAAAGTCCCAACCATCCATTTGGGAACCAGCTGGAACGAGCTATAGGGTGTTATGTATGTGCTGTCCCATACCACTGCCATTTTGGCTAAAGGCACATCTAGAATGGGAAGGGACAGATATGGGGGAAACTGTGCTTCAGAGGACAGCAGCAACAGGAAAAAATAATGTTTGTGGAAGGCTCTACTCATTACTTTATTGTGGAGACCCAGAGAACAGTACAAATGAAATGGCCCAGAGTAAAAGGAGAAAGAACAGAACAGTACAGAGAGGTGGCACCAGGAATAACTAGATGAAAAATAAACAGAGAATGGAAAACTTGTGATGGCAGGTGAAGTGTCCAACAAAAAATAAATGTACCATGTTCATGAAAGGCCTATTTTCTTGCTATTGTAATGTGCATTTCATAAATTTAGATTTTAGAATCTGTACACTAGTATAGAAGATACCACATACTGTCAATTTAAAAAGTTAGCATTGCAATTTGAACAACACGAGCATAAAACAGCTGCATGATATTGCACAAAATTTCTAATTTGGATGTTAGAAATTACTAAAGAAGCAAACCAATCATTGAGATACGGATGGAGTTCAACTGGCAACTCCCAGAAACTCTGATTTTGAGTGAACAGTCCAAATGCAGGCCACAAGGGATTGCACATGACAGCTGAAAGATAACCCAGACTGTAAGCACATTTTTATTGCTGTCAGCATTTTGCACCACCTCACTTTTATAAATCCAGATAAAAGTTCCCCCTGAAGTACAATTTGGTCTGTGAAATGGGATGGAAGGGAGTATCTTCAAACCCAATGTGCAGAAGCATGAAATGATTAATTTCCTTTTTTGTCATTTATGCTTTCTAGTACACTTCTTTTAGAAATCAAGAACTTTAAAATTTGATCAATTTCTACATTTTAAACCATTTTTTCCAAAACTTTAGTGTCCTGCTTGGTTTACATTCCAAATCTTCTGAAACAAGGACAGGTAGTCTTTTTTTACAGACTTCAATGTAGCTCTTACAAAGAAGAGGTTGGGTTAAAGCCATTCAAAAATATGTATATGGAACTTGATGCAACTTATGTTCAATCTAGAGACATTATTTAAAGCACCTGTCACTCATGATATAACCTACCTACATAAAGATTTTTTCCTATGAAAGTGATTTATGCGCCACATTCACCTCCAAATGGAACAACTACAGTATTTTTCCTTAGCTTCATAAAAAAAACCCCAAGAAAATTAAAAGATAAAATATTTCACGTATTTTTTAATAGTTTTTAACTTACTGTTCAGGTGCATCAGTAAGTTAAAAAAAGCAAAGCTGAACTACAAACACACATAAAACTGTAATATTAATGTAGCTCATGTTGGTGAGATTAACCAAAAACCTAGTAAGAAGAGAGTATTTTTCTCATTGAATATTGTTTTAGGACTATTCTAGCCAGAATTCAGCTGTGTTTTGGTGTAACTGGATGGCTGACTGTTTTATTCTCAAATAAGAAAGTTCAGAATATTCATACATGCAAAATCCACTGTTTTTTTTTGTTCAAAAAGCCGAATATCCAAACTTAAAATTGTTCTTCTTCACTCCCTAGCAAACTTAAACTGGCAAATGAAGGTTAAAAGTTTAATTATAAAAACTCTGATGCTTTTTTCCTCATTTAAGTCATTATGGTCTCCAATTTCTATGACAGTCCTTGACATGATCTCAAATTTGTCAGTTTAAGGATACCTAAACCAGAGCCAATTTCTAATTTGGGACTAACTGATGGATGGAGCTTTGAAATGAAGTATCTCTGCACCAAGATACACTTGGTTATATACCAGATAAAAGTGAAGCCTTCTGCAGTTAAACTGGTGTAAGACTACAGGACCACCACCAGGAGCGGCTGCTGGGAGTGACTGAGACTGAGAAGCCTCAAGTACAAAATTCTCCATGGTGATGTCACAAATGTCATTAAGAGCCCCCCCCCCCCCCCCCCCCCCCAATTCTTAGTATTAAGTCTGTCACCTGCTGGATGTCTGACTCTATGTTCTGACTTGCTTTGCTCCCCTCAGCTTTAATCCACTGCTAGAAAGATGAAAAATGCTGTGTTCTTATGGTGTGTCAGCCACTTGTGGAATATGCTAAATGTGCTGGGAAAATGTAGATTTCTGCTTTCTATAACAGCTAATAATTGTACTCTATAATACATGGGACCTTTATAGTGCATATAATATTTGGAATTCTCTATAATTTCTGTTGTCCTATATCACTCTAATGAAACAGAATTATGTAGCAGTCTAAATGAGGCTGAGACCGGGACAGTGACCAAATAAGTAGAATTCAAGCAGGGCAATGCTAAATTAATCCTACTAGTGTAAGAGAAATGGAGCTGGCATGATCTCTGACCCCCAGTGCTGTGCAGGAGGAACTGTAATAAACACTGTGGCAGTCTCTGCCTCCAGCCAGCCCCAAAATGCCAGGACCCTCACCCTGCACTGGGCTTCTGGGAAAAGCAAGCTCCCCCTTCCTATGGGCACATTCCCATGGCCAGCCAGAGATGGAAATGGAGTGTGCTAAATGCACCAGGTAATCTGGCATTTGAGCAGTCTCAATAATCAATATAAATAAATAGATTAATAAGATATAAAATATTAAACAACTACCTATCTTGGCTGTCAGAAAAGTTTTTGTGTTTTGGGGTGTGTCTGTTAGGCACTGAGGAGCTCAGGGACTGTCACAGCCATTCAGAGAAAGGCAGGCAGGAGAACATTGTGCAGTGCAGTCAGCTCAGGGTATGTGTTGATGTTTCTACTGGTTTTGCTCTCTCTGCTTTAACTTGGCAAAAGTGCCAGGAGCCAGGCCTGTTTATGCATTTTTCAGCTGCTGGGTTTGTTTTCCTTACAAGAATCCAAGTGTTATTCAGCAAAATTTGTGTGAATTCCTCTATAAAATAAATGGATTCTATTAACCCTTCTCGTAACGGACTGTGCTTCAAGGCAGGAAAGAGCACAGAAATGCAGAACAGTCCTTTATGGGAAGCAATAGTGGCATTCGACACAAACATGATAGAAAGGGTGTCCTTCCTCCATTGTGCTCAGGCTGTTGGTAAAATAACTGTAATACAATATTTTGTATTACAATATTTTGTAATACAATATTTTGTAATATCTGTAAACTGGCAGGACTTGTAAGGCAATAGCCAAATTTCAGAATAGCTGAAAAATTCTGGTACTCAGTAATTTTGTATTTGCAGAAAATGTGTTAACTAGTGAAGGCAACTTCTTTCCTCTCTTCTTTTAATCAGATTACACACTTTTTTCATTAAGTCACTAGGGTTTTTTGTTTTGTTTTTCACTTAACAAGTGTCAGAAAATTTAATTGATTTCTTTAAATTGCATTTTTTTATTGTTTGCTGGAGTGAATGGGAGTACTGAATCCCTATCAGTCCAATGAAAGACTGCAATGTCCATAGAACACTAAAACTGCCACAAGACTCAATCTCTAGCCCCCAGCTGTAGCAGTCTGTGGTGTCCCCAGAGAACCCCAGATGCCCTGGAGGTTCTGTACCATCAACTACCACACTGCTTTCCACCAGCCCTGTTTGTCACTGCCAATGTGTGCAGCAACACTTTCAGGACATGGCCCAAGTGGTGAGGAAGCTTTGCTATATTTTGGAACTTTCTCTTCTGTCTTTGTCCATCAGCTTTCTTTTCTCACCTTTCTGTAGCACACAAAAGAGGTTTCAGCTGCTGTGACCTGCAGAGTATACATGGCTTGTAAAACACCTTCCTCTTTGCAGCAATTGCATCACTTGAGCATGTCTTGATTTAACAGCAATAGGGAGGAAAAACCCAAGAGCCATGTGCAAGCAGGACATCTCAAACCAGCTAATGGCCGTGCCTGTAAATCCCAGTAAAACAAATACCGGCTCAATCACACTGCTATTGTGTTGAAAATAAGCTACAATTCTTAACCTTTACGGAAAGACATGATGACATGAGAGTTTTAACAATTGGGAAACTATTGAATTAGAGAGGAAAGCTGTTAATCTTCACTAAGAATTTAATTATTTGAGGACTCGGTAATGAAGAATGCTGCTGGATGTAATGGAATCTCTGTGTATACTATGACAAACTTCGCTTTCTGGGTTTCTCCCTTTTTTTACTGTAAAATGAAATTCCAAAAAGCAGTGACAAAACACCCAAACCAGGACAACATGGGAAGGAAATGTACCTTTCTAGGAGACACGTTCTCACATCAGCCATTTTAAAGAGAAAATTAAAAGACAGGACAGAGCATCAAAATTCTGCAGAGAAGGAGAAGACTGATCCTGGTGTCTCTGGAACTACCAAGTAAGTTTAAAAATGTGTCAAAAAGTTCCCAAACAACTATGATTATCCCCAACCAACCTATCATTTTCAAATCCAAGAAAATATTGCAGTAATGTACAGAGTTATTTAGGTACAGATTCCTTCCACTTTCTACTCATCACACCAATTTCATCACAGTTATAGGAGTATATAAAACCACTGCAAACCATGTAATCCAGTGCCACTTATTGTTATAGCATTTATAGCATTATGTCATATAGAAAAAGTATCAAAGACTAAATTAGCTAATTCAATCAAAGCTTTTCACTATAGGACTTGGTTAAATATAATTTGTGAGTTTATGGCTTCCTAGAGTTGCTACCTCCACCTTCTACTTCTGTTTAGCTGTAAGCACAGGGGATTGAATGCTGGAAATTTTGGGACAGGGAGTGGAAGGGACATGCTGCTGTGATCCTGCTAGAGAGAAAAGGTTCTTAAAGCGATGCAGACTGTCGTGCAGAGATGGGCCAGCTCTCTGATGTACTCCAGAGAGATCTAAAACAGGTCCCATTATTAGGTCACTTACCAGTCCTTTGCCTGTGATTTACCAGGTATTGCCAATACCAACCATTTCTTCCCACTTTTAGCTCATCCCACTCCTTGCACTTACTCAGACCATGCTGAAAAATTCTTCTTTTCCCACTTAACATGTATCTGAGTTAGTTCAGAAACTGTTTATGACCTAAGCATTTTAGCACTGCAATTAAAATCACTGTCACTGATACTAGATGGGACTCCTTTAGCCTCCTGAATTGATTAGTTTCCAACAGACTAAAATCGTCCATTAGGGTAGATTTCATGTGCCAAACTGTCAGTCAGTTTCTGTGACTGTCACACACATCCTCCCACGGCCCACCCTTCCTAGCGGCTGCTAAGTCGCATTAACATGCTATCAGATCATCACTCTCAGATTTTCACATTTCAGCAGCTGCTACTCTCTTCTTGTTAGTGAGTCTGCAGAGAAAATCTTTCAGACAAAATGGAACTGAGCCCTGTGGTTATTGTGACTGGAAGTATGCAGAATTGAAAGTGCCCGAGGGGAGCCTGCAGGTACCATGCACAGGTCTTTCAGAAGAAACATTTGTCATTAAAAATTGCTGCCCATGGGGGAAAAAAACCTGATCTCTGCTCCAAAGGTGCAATAGTTGTTATTTTGTCACATTTTTAGCATCAAAATTAAGCAGAGGCCAGTGTGAGAGACTCATTCAACCTCACTTATTTGTCATCCCACCTTGATGTAGTCAGCCATCCCCAGCATGCACTGTCAAGCCAGGCAGCCCAGTGCACTGCCAAAAGTGTTGAGGACAACATTTGTCACTGATGTCTTTCCACACAGATAATGCAAACTTGGTTCAGGTTCTGTACCACTGAATTCTTTAGAAGAGTTACGTAAGCATAAGATGAAAACAATAAGTTTGTAACACAACTGCTGTTGTATTACCCTGAAGATGGGCCCATTTGATGGACAGCTGGACTTTTGGTGTGCTGTTCTGCATACCCTTGTGTTGTCATATGACCTCAGGTGAGTGTCCTGAGCTGCCTGTGCCTCTTTTCATTATAAACAGAAATTAATGATACTTTTTTATCCCTGTAACTTTATTTACAATGATACCTACTGAAGAGATTAAAGCATGTATATCGGCAAGCATGATTATTAGTCTGTACCCTTACATTCTGTTAAGAATACCTGAGACCGACTTTATTATTAAATCTTTGGAACATTTTTATAGAACAAACCAAGTATGAATAAAGGAATAAACTGTATTTTTAAAATATTAAAAAATCTTTTACAATTACGTTCTAAGAAGGGCACCATGAAGGATCTTACATGGTATTTAAATCTTTCCTGATAAGTTTTGTGCTTCTTATGGCTTTCTCAGTTGGTCAATAACTTTCAGACCTTAAAATCCACTTAGAACACATATTCTCTAATGAAAGAACCTCTCAGATACATCTGAGCACATTTACTGTCCATTTGCTACTATACAATAATTGCAAACAGCAGCAGCCATCAACAATATGTGTTGAAAAAAGCTCAGGATGGAATAGTATCTTCATCACTGTGTTGAGTTGAAACAGAGACAGATTATCTGGTGATTGGGGCTTGGAATATTAATTAAACATCAAGGGTTTCAAATTAGAATCCCAGATGTTTGATCATTATGGTAATTCCCTGTTAACAGCACTCCCTGAAAGGCCTGAAAAACATTCCTCTAATTCTCCAGTGGTGAAAGGTTGAAGACCCTTAGGCTATAGAGCACTGAGCTCCGCTGCATCAATTACACAAGACATGGCCTTTTTAGCAGAGTGGAGCCATCCTATTTACTGAGCTTTCTCTTAAGGAGGCTTTCAAACAGCTCTGTGCTCTAGGTAGATAAGAACTTCCCTTTCTAACAGAGGCCTTTCCAAAAAGCACACTATTCCTTGCACAAGCTGCTTGCTCTGAATCAAGCCTCCACAGCAACTGTCTTTTCAGGGAGAGATAGTGCCAGCATCTCCAGCACAGCTTTCCTGTCAACAGCACTGTCACTGAGAATGAGTCTTTTCCTCTGGACAGCCTGGCACAGGAGTCAGACCATCTCCTCTGGCTCTTGCTAAGGCAGCCCTTGCTCCGGCTGAACTGCCTCCCACAGGTGCTACACATGTAACCTTATCCTGAAAAGCTGGCATGAGTTCAGGTCATCCTCAGGAAATTATATGGAATGTTGCTAGTTTCCTTTCTGTACTCCTTGGGCATCTGTAGTACTACATTTTATAGGGACAACTTCTCCTGAGCCTGTGAACTAAACTGGCAACAATGTTTGCAGAGCCCATTGACAAGAATGCAGATGGTTCCTTTAACAGCACCAGCTCTGTTTGTCATAGTCAGCTCAGGAAGTGTGTTTGAAGATCTGCATGGAGAGCCAGCCTATTTACTACCACAACATGGTCCTCAAACATGTGACCTCCTCAGGGCATTCAGCAATTTGTGACTTGTCATAAATTATCTACCTAGGAGCAATGATAGCACCACTTTCACCTGGCAGTGATTTTTCTCTTACATCTCTCAGTACATGCTCCTACTAACACACAAATAAAACACAACTTCATACACATGCTCAAAGCAGCCCAAAGATTTTTCATCAAGCATGGAATCAGAGAAGGTAGCATGAGATCTAGACAAGATGAGATTAATCAGCTGAAGTTCAAGGGCTCAGGTTATTGACTTATAAGCTTAGTCAAACTTGGTTAATCTGAAAATAATTTAAAGGGAAGGGGGATGTATTGCAGTATTTTTTATTCTTTACTAGATGTTCATTTTGCACAGCCTGATTAAGGATTTTCAGTCATTGCAGAGTACAGCTTCAGAGCAGATATACTGGACCAGTTGAAGACTCCCTTTTCCATTTAGTGGCAAGGATTATGTGCTACCTCAGGAAGTCCTCTACAGAAAGCTATTGTTACTCAACAAAAAACTCTTCTACAGCAGTCCTCAGGGCCAACGTATGGACTGTGGATGCAGACATTCTATTTCAAATGAATGGAACATACAAGTTCCACAAAACCTATATAATCCACCCCACCGCTGTTAATTAATAAAAACACCTTACTATCTGTTTACTAACAAAATATAAATGCGTACTCAAAAGTATTTGCATTATTCACAAGGTTTCCTCTACAGGCATGAAGGTCTCTATTCCATACTCCAGTCAATTGCAGATGTTGCAGCAAGTAGCCTCTTTGTGGCAGCAGATTTCTATAAATCTTTTCCTCACAGAGTAGCTCAAAAAACAGATTCAGCCACAATCATACAGAGACAATATCATTCATCATGTCCTGGCCCCAACACCAGCTATTTTCACTTACCCATCAGCTTCCCTAATGTATGTTTTACTGCAACTCCATAATTCTGTTCAGGAAGTACTTAGACATGCTTCATTACTCAAGTTGATGGAAGAAAAGGAGGTTAGGACAACAACAATCTCAACAAAATCCATCCAGCTTTGAACATTAACATCTCTGGTTGTCAGAGTAGGAAGCATGCCCAGTTTCCCGGATTTTGCTGGGCCCCTCGTTGATACTGACTGCAACCTTACCCAAAGTAATTTTTAAATCTCTTGCTGCAAGTAGCCTTGTGTTTTCGATGCCTGTCAACAGTCCAGCAAAACTAGGCTACATATATCATTAATTTATAGAGCCCAACCAAGCCCTGGGAATGAAGTGGAAACTGCCCTTTGACAGCACTGTACCCCTCCAGAACTGCAGAGCAAAAAGCTGATGCATCAGAATCAAGCTGGTTAGTTCTGTGTAACTGGAAATGGCAAACTTCCAGAACAGTTCTCCATTATTCCACATTGAAGGACCTTTCATGTCACCAGCTCAGGGCTGCCTAATTTCTGCAGTGTGTAGCTAAGTGGCCGTGGGCACTGTGATGGTGTTCTACTATTACTGACCACTGCAAATTAGAAGTTTTTTCCTTTCACCAGCCATTATTAGTTGGGCAACACCAAAGGAAGCAATTGGTTATATAAAGCTTCTCAGGAAGAAGAGACAATATTAATGGAATCCTCTGCTCAGATGCCCCGTCCACCTGACTCTTTCAAACCTTTGTCACAGAAGATGTGTGGAAGCTTATTTTTAATATCCTTCTAATGAGAATATTCATTTGCAATTTAGCACTAAATTAGATTTTATCACTGTTCAGCACTCTTTTTCTGTCTTGTCTGACACCTCTTTGGGAAAAAAGACATTGATTTGGATGATGGGATAAAAACAAAGCTGGCACTGGGTTCCAGGATATCATTCCCAGCTGCCAGTGTCAGGTCATGTACAGCAAGACCAGCCTCAGCAGTGAAATGCTATGCTGAAATATTCCAGGTACTTACTAGGAAATAACACAGACTGTGGACAAAATATTCCCAATGGCATTCACTTAATCTAGATTGAAGCTATAAAGTCTTCTCAACAATTATCACCCAGGTGATTGAAAAGCATTTCACTCAAGTAACTGTAATTTCAGGCAATTTTCAGGTATGGCTTATGAACTGAGATACTCTGTGCAGGTTTGGCTTCACCAACTATCTACTGGCAAATGAAGAGTCACTTTTGGCTTGCTTGGGCCTAATGCATGCAGTGATTCCCCAATTCTTTAGATCCACTGGGTCATTTAAATAATTGCCTACAGCATAATCCCAAGAAGCCTGCAATACAGAATTCTGTTATATACAGTGGGGAACAAATAGCATTTCTAATAGCAAAGTACAACTTTCACATTTCTGAAGAAATGTGGCAGCACACGCCACTTTGAATTGTTGATTTTGGCATTTAAAGCAGATGTCAGTATTAGTTACAATTAAAAGTGCAAGAATGCACATTTCTAAACCGGACCTCTAAAGATAAGCTGTGCAGCACAGAGCCTCATTGCACAGGCTAAGAGATTTATTCCCATCCCCTAACCACCTACACCTCTTTAGACCCCCTGGGAGAGCAAAACAGGAGCATCTAAAACAAACATTAAGACATAAAATATATGAGTACAACACAACTATGCCTTTTTACAGGTTGATAGAAATTAAAAAACAAACGTAGGTGAGGTCTTAGGAAGCAACCTATAAAAACATTCTATCTTAACATGTCATACCTTCTGCTGCTAATTCTTTCCATCTTTCTTTGTTTGCTTGAATGATCTTCATCAAGTTGTCCTTGAAGGCCCTTAGATCTACAGTTGCTAGAGAATTTTCTGTGTGAGTCCCTCCATCACCCGTACTTTTAAACCCAGGTCGTCTTTGTGCTTCAGCATTGCTTACTGCTCCCAAACTATTTTGGCTGGACAAGGGAAAAAAACCCCAAATTACAAAAACAGTCAGGCAATTTTAATAATACACAAACAGTTCATGTCAATCAAGTTGCTTAGGAACTAACTTGAAAAAATAGTTTTTACCAGAGTGTGCCTAAGATACAAGATGTCTTGCTGACCATTTTTCAGGGAATTCTTGAAAAAAAAAAAAAAAGTGACAACTGAAAAATACATTACTTGTAATCCAATTCTTAAAAGAATTTTTACGCAGACATTTTGGAGCAGCTTCTTAGCTGTGTTTTTGCATGATGAATGGTATCTTTGGCTCTCACAGGAAAGACATCTGATCATTATCTTTTGACCCATTTAAAAAAAAAGGAAGACATGTATAACAGGTAAGTTTTGCTTGAGCTGAAAAGTCTCTTCAAGTTACAAAGTTCCAAGTATAGACAAAGAAAGATGTGAGTGGCTTTAAAATTCACTAAATAGAGACTGCAGCTACATCTACAGGTGAGTAGAAGTGAAATTATCCATATATGTATATGGTGGAAAAGGTGGGGAAAAAAGAATGAATGCTCTTTTTTCTTAGAATTAAAAAATAAGACCTATTTCCAACCTTT
Source organism: Ammospiza caudacuta (assembly GCF_027887145.1). Taxonomy (NCBI): domain Eukaryota; kingdom Metazoa; phylum Chordata; class Aves; order Passeriformes; family Passerellidae; genus Ammospiza; species Ammospiza caudacuta. The sequence goes on along the minus strand of NC_080600.1, from coordinate 20,257,396 downwards.
TGCAGGTACTCATGTCTTAGTAGGTTTTGTTTACTCAACTTTGCTGCATGGTTTATCTCCTTGGTACCACAGACAGATGCTAATAGACATACAAATGGGTTTCCATTAATCAGAAAATAGTTGCAGTGAACATACCAATAAGAACTTCACAAGAAGAGTTAACTGTAATTTCCATGTGCTCCAGAGATGTTAAATGGGATAGAATGGAAAGAATAAACCACAATTCTGGTGTTTTCCAGGCACCATCTCATGGTGTCCATGCAGTAGCCTCTGTGCAATTCTCTGGCTCAGACTTTTCTGTATCGTGCTACAGGCTCTCCACTCCCCTCAAAACTGTGCCACTTGGTTCCATTCAAAGAAAAAATCCCTTTATCCTCCATCTCACATGAGGAAGTTTTGCTGGATCATAAGTGTTTTTTCATTTGCCCCTCAGTCATGAACATCAACCAAAACTGAAGCCTGAAGCTGCTAATCATTTGCAGCTGCTAATCACTCATTTGTGAAGGAATATGTAAACAAATGTGTTATCAATAATACCTTCGTTTAGCACTGTTTCCCCAAACACCAAGAACACTATCATAAATACCTACTTCTAGTAACTCCTACTTGCTTCTAGTAAGCAAAATCTAGGAAAGCACTAGGTTCACCCTTTTGTTACTGAAATCTAACTAATGACCAGCAAATAAAAAATTGCCTTGCAGAGTTATCACTTAGCAACCTCAGTGAAAGCTCAAATTACAGTTTTAAAATTAAATATAAATATGATAACAGAGGTAGTATTTGTAAAGGCAGTATCTGATTATTCAACAATGCTTTCAGCAAGAAGCCACTCAAGTTACACTCAAATTACACTGTTGCAGCTACTTTGTTATCGGTACAGGAATTTCAATAGCCTGTTGGAAAGATTATATTTAAAATGTAGAACTAAATTTCATGGTTTGTATGTGTTTTTTCTGATCATTATTGGGATTTTGCCTTTTTATATGTACAATTGTTCAGTCAATGGGGCAAAATAGGACATTGCAAATACAACGCAGCCCCACAGGGTGGCAATACCGCACAGCTGTTTGTTACCTCCCCAGCTCCAAATAACCGAGATCACTATGAGAATCACATTATTAGGATTACTATGTGAGCTTATGTTAGTTCAATAACAAAGCAGTGTATTCATACCTGGGGGTCCCAAATGCAGGACTTTCGGATTTTGTCGCTTCCTCTATAAGAGGCATAACAATTTTCTCCATTGAATCAGTAAGAAGAGAAAATGTTGGTTCTACTATGAAATCAATGAAGCCTAAAGAAGAAAAAGAGAGAAAATCAGGTTTTCTGTTTCCACAAGTCTCAAAACTAGAAATGAATACTTGCTTTTGAGCTGATTTTCTAACTGCAGTCCCAATTCAATATACTAGATACCGCTAGCATAATCTTGAAGAAAAAAGCACAGTTGAAACAAAAACCACCCGAAGCTGTATAGATACAAGTGGATATTAATAATTACAGCTTTTCATTCTTTGTCTTGTAAATTTTATGCACTGCTGAACACACCTACCATTTGAAATGAGTATTAATTATTGAATAGAAGGGAAGCTACTGTTGAGCCAAAGTGCTACAAGCCACGCTGTCTCTTTTACCATTCGGAGCTTCTTGCCAAGGAGTTAATATTTCAAATTGCTGTTTATTATTCTGTGGAGGTAAAGTGTTATTTCACAGTGTGTAGGAGGGTTCTGTCAAATCAGTGAAGAGAACAAGTAATATCCTTCGGAGACAGCATTCATCCCACAGTTCTGAGATGTCAGCTCTGAACAATGTCTTTTACATTCTAAAGTGCTCATCATGGTATGGAATGACACAGTGAGAGAATGAAGCATTATTCTCTACTGAGCACTTAACAGAAAAAAATATGTTAAACATGAGCTAGCAATGGATTTCCAGATGTCTTCCTGCTCTAACCCATGCAACACAGCATGAAGATGAGCAACAGGGAGTCAGTCTATAATCCAGCTTCTCTCCTGCAGTAAATATGATGCTTAAGTACATTGGCTTCAAACTCCCAGTGAAATGGAACAAAGGATACAAAAAGTGAGTGACCCAGGGAGGCTTGACCCTCTGTAGTTTGACCCTGAGACACTGATAGGCTTACTTGCAGTCCAGAGGGCTGATTTATTAATTAGCTTTAAGTTGAGATGCATCTACAAACTGGTACTTTCAGATTATAATAGAGAGAGACTTGTGAGTTCTTAAGCAAGAGATAAGCAGTTTGAGGACATGATTTGCCAGACTCTAAAGTGTGTACAGTAGAAGCTGGGCTTATGTCCAGTATCTTGGTTAATCCCTCTCCTACCCCTCCCTCACATATGGTGAAATTACATCATGTTCTTTTGAGACCAGCATCATTTCTACTGCAAAAGCACAGGAGTTTGGAGAACAGGTAGGTGCAAAGAAATACCTTCCACATGATGGAATTTTGAACATTCAAAAGTCAAAATGGGTAAATGAAATGTCCCTGTGAATTTCCATACTCCTACACAGACAAAAAAGAGAAAAACACGTTTGTCATTACCTATTTGAGACTGAGCTACCAAAGTGGACTTGCGGTCACAAAGTGGGGAAAATTGAAGACCTAAAGCAGCCTCCTTGTCTCCCTGCAAACAACAATGTTTAATATTATAAGCATATATTTGATGGAGAGACAGAAAGACAAAGGAATCTGAATATTCTTAGTATTTGTTCAAGATGACTTAATTAATTCATATTCTTAAATAAAAACATGTCAGAGACAAATCTTCAAATTTTGATTAAGTGTCTAAATTCTGACTTTGGCACTTTTATGTAAAGAAGTTTACTGCAAGTTCTCCTCAGCAAGGCATCTGCCAATGAGATTTGAAAAATATGAAGTCCTTGTATTCATAATTTAGTTCTGCGGATCCAGATGTAATGGGACTAGAGATACTTCGACATGTTTGTAATAGTATGCCAAATGCTGAGTGCTTCCTTCTATTCCACTGGTTCATCCAGCATATAAATCTCCTTCAATGGATTTACTCATGTCAAGTGTATGAACCAACTTGAACTTGTTCTCACTAGCAGGCATGTCTCTCTGCTGCTGAAGCCACAAAAAATACAAATTCAGTTTCATGACAAGGATGATTTGTACAACCTAGCTCTGAAGTTTTTTCAGCACTCAGCAGATTAGAAGAGCCTTTTTTGTTGCAACAGTCTTAACAGGCAGGAGGGTGTATCTCCATTTTCAGCATGGTAGACCAACTGATTTACAAAACCTCAAAAGAAAAGACCGGTGGCACAAAAAGCAAGCAAACAAACAAACCAAAAACAACAACAACAAAAAAAAACCTGAAGAGACATCTTTCAAAGGAGGTTATAATTGGTGTTGCTGGACAAACCTGGCTGCCAGAAGCACTGATATTACAGATATAGGAAAACCTAGCCTTGCAAGTCAAATAAACCTACATATTTGTCACGGAGAGTACTGTTAGATGATCATTCAGGGCAGAGCACTGCATGAACACACCATTCTCCCAAGGAAAACTGGGAAAACCTAAACTGGTGGATGAAGGGGGCAGTATTAACCTTCCTTAGTCTTTTTGTCATGTATCACTGAAGTATATTTGGGAAAGGTTAAGAACCCTAAAGGCAGTAAAAACAATGCAGCCACAGAAACAGATGCAACTCACAGATTGCATTTCATGTGAAACTGGAGAGCTTTATCACTAAGGTCATTACATTTTATACTGAAGTGTTAATAATTTTAACTCAGAGTGTGGAAGAACACATGAACAATTGCTACTAGGAGCAGTGGGAGTGGCATCTCCATGTAAATACAGGGGCCAGATTGCAATATCATATAAACTGGGGTAGTTCTAACTACCCCACTGGATTTTTTTGTTTGTTTGTTTTCAAGTAGTTCTGAGTTATGAATTACTTTGCAATCAACATAATATCAATTAATACTTAAGTCATTTAAATATAAGACTGTAAATTGTAATAATGGACACAAAACTGACATTTAAACCAGTTAGAATTTGATGAGATCTAAAAACAAGATACAAATCAAACAGTAAAAAAATTCTTTGTCCAGGCCACGGACTCACTTTTAAACTCTCTTTTAATGTCTCTGCATCCATTCAGACTGAGAGTAGAGTACTACAGGCACTGTGGTACTTCTTTGAGTTACTGGAACTATGTATTTCTTTACTTTTAAAGATTTGAGATGGGTGGCTGTTTTTCTATTTTAAACAAGTAGCTCAGATTTTCCTTGGTATTGCAATATACTTTCCGTAGCTTTTGCTATTAAACTTAAAGTGTTGTTGGGCTTTTTTTCCCCTGAAGTTAACACTGGTACCTATCTTAAACATTAGCTGGAGTTAACAAAGTTTTTGTCAAGGTGAATGTTCATTTTTTTGCTGGTGAGCTTTGAAAGCTGCTTGTGAAAGCATTGGATTTGCATCAGCTTCTTTCAGAATCTACTGCCTCTCCCATAAGGCACAGAAGTAGCTGAATCTTTAAAGAAAAGAAAAGGAAGAATTAAGGGGTTTCATATACATTTGGGCTACTTCATCTTGGTAGTCATGGATTTGGAAGTCCCAGAGATTTCTATCACACAGGCTCGGATCAACAGACCAGAGGATGCACAACAAGCCAGTGCATGCAGGGAGTAGGAGACCTGCTGTGTCTGCACTGCTCACTGCATTTATGTATGTGCTGACACTTCATCACATTTTAAAAAGTGCTGGAACTACTCCACATTGTCCTTAGCAGTACATGGAAAGAATTCTGTTTCTGATACACTCCTCTGCAGCCTGGAAGACTTTGGTATTTTTACTGCTGAGTTGCATGTTCCTTTTTACTTGCTATTGTTAAATGCCTTTTCGAGTTCTTGAGCAGCATTTTTGGGATCCAGTTACTTCTTCTAATGGATGGATAAAGGAATAACTAAACATTAGCTGGTCCTATCCATTCAGTGACCAGTGTGGTACTGTTTACTGCTAATGCTACCTCCACTCGGCTGGACACGTTGCCTCACTGTCCCAAGGGCCCTGTCTAGTCTGTCTATCTGTGTCTTAAATGTTATTACAGTTGGTCATTTTATGACTTTTTCTTGGGCAATCTGCTCCTCCTTTTCGCTCTCAAGTTCAAAATCCTCAAAATTTCCCTTGACAGAGGTAGACACAAACTCATGACTGCTCATTATTTCCATAAAAGTCAATCCATCCATTATTTATATTAAGGCACCAGCTCTCCAGTCTGCCTTCTCAGTGCAGTCCAGAGTCAAAGGATGCCCGATGCTCCCTACTGAGAATTCACATGAAGAATCCCCAGGACCTGAGCAGGAACCTTATATGGCAGATGGGTCTAACAACCTCATGGTTTAACATGCTTCCTTTCTTATTCTCTGGTCCCTTTTTCCAGCGTGACCCTTCTGATTTGAAAATGTCAACATATAGCAAAATTAAGACAACCAAGCTGAGAAAGACATTGAGTGTTCCCTGATTTAAAATCTGTGCACAACTCTAGAAATTGTCATACCTAAACTGGACTTTGATTATCAATTTTACTTCAATAACTGTTATGCTGACAATGTGCATGGTCACAAATATTGATTACAAAGAGAGTATTTTCCCGCTGGAGAAAGGCTTTTTTCTTTCACCTGCTGAGGTGAGTCAAAAAATGACAGCAGTGGCACCAACATCTCTTGGAATTCAGTACCTCACAGAAATAAAAAGGCTTTCACAATGGTATGTCTTCATTTTTGGTTTAGGGTATATGGTCACAGCATTAATACAATGGTACTGTCTAATCTCTGGCTTTGGATCAGGCTGTTATGAAAGCAACACCTTCAGATCTGTGTGGTATATGCATGGCAAATACTAGCAAGGAAAAGAAATAGAAGGGCTTTCTGAAATGAAGACAACTTTTTGCCTTCTTTGCTGAACATGAATTCTTCCTATTTTCTCTCATCCTACCCTTGTGGTGCTTCTTTATAATTCAAAGCATATATAAATCTCTGTCTACAGAATGAAAACAGCTTGACAAGTTATATTATAATTGAAAGGAAAAAAAAACCTACTACAACACTCATAATACTGATATCAGCTGAAATAGATGGAGAACTATAACCATTTTGTCTTATTCACACACATAAAAGTTGAATCAATGTCAGTGGTATGTATGAAGAATAAAGAATATATACTACTGACTATGCCTGTCAATCACAACCAACAGCAACCTTGCTGGCAGACTTAAGAAAATATTCAATCATGTAACCATTGCTTCTTGAACTAGATGTATTAAAGGATTTTAAAAATGGCACCTGTCGAAAAAATTCTTCCATCAGGGCCATGGTCCACCGGTAGTGCAGCTCCCAGGATTTTGCTGGATGGCTTATGTCTGCTGCATGTAGAATCAAAGACATGGCTTTGGCTTTGTCTACCCTGTCAATTCAAGGACATGCTCCAATTATCTCAAAACAAAGGCAACTATTTAAATTCTTTTCTTGAATATGAGCTCATTGAAAGGCTACAGATAATGAAGAGAATGGAAAACAACCTACCCCTGTGCCTGCTGCAGAGTGTGCCGCATTGTTTTAATTTGTTGGAAATGACCCGACATGTCTGTAGACAAGACCATCTCAATGACCAAGCTACGCAACTCCCTAAGAACAATTAAAAGCAAAATGACTGATTAAAATTCATTTATTCTCTGTTTGGTACATTTGTTTAAGCGGTATTTGTTAATTTATAACTTTCAAAACAACATCAAGGGTTTTATTACGTTTTTAAAAGCATTTAAATAAATTATTAACAACTTGAATATTGTATCCTAGAGGGATTCTGAGAAAGCAGTGTACCTCAGAAAATGTACTCTGCAGTCATTATTTCAGAGCCACACTATTTTGTAAATCCTATTTCCTAGTGCATAAACTAATATTACATGTAGTTCTCTCGCCCATTATAAGTCATTCCTTATTTTTTCCAGCAGTAGAGTATTCAAAAAACAAGTTGTTCTCTGGGCTTACCACCACACAACAGCATCCATTTTTACTGCACTCATGTTAGTGAAGAGTGTGCATAACACTAAGCCTAGGAAGAAGGCTGTGGAAACACTCAGAAAAGCAAGAGGTATTACATCTGAAATACTATCAACATTTCACCAATATAAGATCATTATGACTATCTACCTTTCAGTCCAAAAGTATTGTAATACCTATTTAATGAATCAGAACAAGTTTGGGATTAGTAATTTATCTCTGTCTTGGTGTTATGATTAGAGATGTTGGCTTGTCCATCTTTCTATTAAATCCATATGAAACTAAAAAAACATGAATAATGTAAGAAACTTTATTCTGATTGTAAATAAAAAAATGTAATTAATTTTATCAACAATAATTACTGGTTTAGAAAATTCTGTCTCCTTGATGTAGAAGGATCATATATAGGCCATGTAGGAGTCCAGTGGGTCTTTCTTTATACACTTTTTAAATGGCCTAGGAGGACAAGCGGTGCTTACATGTACATGGGGAATTTCCCACATTAAACCTTTCATTATGTACCGTATATCTTCATGACCACATTCCCAATCTTAAAGACGTCCAAGTATCAAATAAAACAATAAAATCCTACCTTAGTAATTCTTACTGATCTTTCATACCATATTCATATGTTTGACTTAGGTAAATCAAAAAACATGCAGGTTTGTTCAAAGGACTATGGTTTAAACAGGTAATTTGCAGTTTTCTTTAGGGCTATTAGAATACTTTGTTATAAAGACTATCAAGACTTTTTTGATCCAAATAAATTATATATTCAATCATACATTTGTTGCTGATTTTTATGTATATATTCCTGACACGCTTTAATGTAACTGGATAAAGACTCAATGCTCTCACTTCTACTCAATAATATGCAGCCATAGCAACTTGTGTTTAGAAAATGCCTTACCTTATCTGACCTCATAATAAGCTACTAATTATTTTGCATCCCAACTGTTCCTCCTCCACATTGCTTTGTACCCTTCAAAAACAGTCAAAGCCACTAAAGGAAAAAAAGCAAAACAAAAAACCCCAACAAAACAAAACAAAAAACCCAGCTAACACTACAAGAGAAATGAGGGCTCTGCATTGTTAAACCCTGTTGTTTTTGAGACAGATAATTATCACTTCTCCTTTCCATGGGAGATTTTCTTAGGAACTTTCAGTGTCTGAACTTTTCAGAGTCATCAGAAAAATCAGAAATAAGTTCGCCCTTACTCACAAGATACCGCACCCCTGCTATGCAAGACACACACAGAGAAGCAAAACCACATTTTGAGTTAATTCATATTGTGATGGCAGGAGGAAAAAACCCCTAATTCTTACCTACAACATCTGAATTAGGATCAAACAGTATAGCACTGTCCTGTCACGCACTCCTGAACATTTCAGGACACTAAAAATCTGCTTAACAGCAAAAGAGAGACTCCTGTGCCCATATCCACCACAATCAGAGGATAGAATTGAAAACCTGATGGGGAAATGGTAGGTAAAGCTCTACTGGAGCTACAAATGCTTCATCTGCTATCATTGCACAGAAGGTTGATCTTGGGCTGATCCCATCACCAAATTGCTTCCCAGGGAAAAAGGACTGTCTCAACTTCCACACCATGAGACCTCAGCTGGTCTCATAGGTGACTCCTGGACAGAAATCTCTCCCAGTCCTCATCAGGCAGTCCCCAACTACAAGCCTCAGGATAATACAGGCACCTGCTACCACCCAAACAGACACATAGATGCTGTCATACTTGAAGGGGAGTGGTAACAATATTCACATACAGCACATGGCAATCTTTCAGGTCCCATATCAGAAAATTACTGGGTTTGAATCTACCATTTCCACTTTACTTAAGTAAATTGTCATCTTCTATGCTGGCATCCTTTATAAACCCTCCCCCCGACACAAGTCCTACAGATAGGATACTGTAAAAACACATAGATGCAAGACTATGTGAAAAAATTACATGAACAATGCTGTAATAAAGAGACAAGGAGTGATACATGAATTTCTTGAAAAAGTAGTTAGCCAAGAAATAGAAACTAGCTTTACCTGGATTTGTCCATGACAAAGACATCTAGTCAGCTGGAAACTAATCAAAAAAATGCAGGAACAGACTAAGATGAGCAAAGGCAAGGTGAGAACTGAAGACATAAGACTCATCTTCAGGTTATAGTTAATCCTTAACAGAAGAATCTCAAGGGGCTTTGTGGAAGAATGTTGTTCATTCTGCATTATACATAACACCTACTGTTTTGTCTCTTTTTTTTTTTTGATAATCAGGAAATAAATCACTGTATGCCTTGGGGTGGTTTGATACATTAATACTGCCCCACCACCTACAATGACATGCATGGGGTGCTGAAACACTGGGAACCTGCTAAACCAAAGGAGAAAAGGGGGCAAACAAGGATCCCTCTTTAGTTATTTAAGGGCACAAAGTGAAAGAAACAAAACAATATCAAAGACTGGAACAAATTGTCAGAGTCAAGAAAAGACTGAAAAATTGCTATGAATGTCACATGCATTATCCACAAAGGACATCATCCTCAGAATGTTGGCAGTGCTCCCCAGCTCAGACTAGAAGTCTAAGTTTTAAACTTAATTGAAGCTGGCAGTTTATTAGCACATTTATCTTCTTAAAGTTAACATGTAGAAGAGAAAACTGAATACTATAAATTAATTTCAGTAATTTTGCTTCATTTTGCTAGAATAATTAGCAGAATCTCAGTTTAAATAGTTAGCAGTGTTAAATTTTTGAAAAATGAAACTGCTGCAACTAAAGAAAATAGATGTGACAGAAATAAAGAAATTAATCAGTGCCAGGAAGTACATTGAAAAGTTGAACAGATTATCATTTCAATTTACTGACAACTTGATTCAGTGCAACCCCTTCAAAACTGTTAGTTTAACAGCATGAATTTCAGTATAGATCCAAGAAAATCACTCCAGCAATAATATGAAAATTGTGTCTGTGAAGCGGCTACCAGATCCATCATTGCACCAATGAAAAGGCAGGGTAACAAGAATTTCTGGGTATTAGAAATGAATACCAGGAAACTGTCATTTCCATGACTGACCCTCTAAATTGAAGTAACACACTGCAACAGGTTGTGCAGGTTGGCACAGACAGGCACTTTGGAATTTACTGCTTGCTTCAAAGAACAGAGTGTAATTGCTGAGCTAAGGGACAAAACATGGAACTGAATGTCCTTGTTTAGATTCTTGAGCTTATTAGTCAATTCATACATTTCTTCTGCATTTTACTGAATATACTCAAAAAGAGATGATAAATTCTACTTTTCTCTGGTTGCCAAAACTCACCAGTTTCAAACTGGCTGCATATAGAAGAATCTGTGTAATCTACACAAACAAAATTTGCAAAACTAAAGTAAGATCTTCTAGGAAAATATAATTGTGTTACAAAAAGAAGAGATTGGAAAGGAAGTGTAAGCAGATCCAGTGTGTGATTGTGCCAGTTCCAAAAGAATGTGGCAGCTTATCACAGGTTCAAAAACCACAGAGAAATAAAATGCAGCTAAAGTTAGACAAAATGCTCCACAACTGAACTGGACAAAGAACTGTAGGAAGACCTGCCCAAGCAATCTATGCAGAGCGTGCTTCAGAAGAGAGCCTATCACATTCCCCCCTTTCTTGTTTTTGCAGTCCAGCAGAGCAGTGAATATGAACATCACAACCTGGAAATCACAGGTCTCTCTTTCCCCTCACAAATATTTGTGTTTCACCCTGATACTCCTTTCCTCAGTGGATAACAGAAGGGTATGACTGGGATAAACTGCACTAGCTGGCAGCCAGATTTCTATCAGCTGGAGCCACTCTATGTTGCTGCAGGGATTCCCAGACTACACTGATTTATGGTGGTCTCCAGTGATGAAGAAGCCTGGACTAGGGATGAACAGAAGTGTCTTCAAGCCACCCTTTGAACACTCTTGGATTGAAATTCAGCTGAAGAATTTCAGCTCCTTTCTACTTGGAAGCATCCTCTGGTAGGATGCAATATGAAACAACACCACTTCAAAAAAATAAACTCAAGGCAACACATCTGAAGATTTGAAAATAATTTTCCCTCTAAATTTACGGTTTTAAAAGACAGAATATGAGTTTCTGATGGCTGCATACTGGCACAATAATCTTCTCCATAGTCAATAGCTAGAACAAGCAAAAATAGGGTCACAGAGACCTATCAGCCCCAAAACAGCTTCACAAGGAGCAAGGCTGGCTCTTGTTGGCATTGAAAATCTAGGTGCATAGACAGTTATCAATGAAGTTTACAAATTACTTCTGCAGAAATTTCTCCAGAACTAAATGTACAACACAAATCTTCTGATAACTAAATGTAAATGAGTATCCTCTGAGAAGAATTCTTTTAAGAGAAGTAAAAATGGTATGCTTTCTCTCTCACTTTGTATTACATTTAAAAATTATAGATTTTAAAATATTTTTTAAAATAGGTACAGAATAATAATCAATTGAAACCCAGAAGGGCCAGCAGACTCACATTTAATAAATTATTTATTTAGGGGTTTTCTCATCATACAAATGAATGAAGACATGCAAATCTACCATGTAAAACAGTCCATCTGTAAATATACACCTCAACAAAATATGACCTGATGTTCACATATATTCCTTCATAAATGTATAATTTTGTGAAAATACAAATAAAGAAGAGTTTAGCTTTGTTATTAATGGTAGCACCGTTCACAGTGGGAGACTTTCCCCTAGCAGAACATATTTCTCTGAACTTCACAGTCCACCTGTCTCCAAGGGTTTTTTTAGGGCCACTGAATAATATCTGTGTTTACAGAAACACAGAAGACTCATATTTTAAATACGATATGTATCCTTCAATGAGATACAAAGCTAATATTTCCTTTTTAATAACAGAGAGACTCTAACACTTGAATTTTAGCCTTACAGGTCTTATTATTTGTGATATATCAATTATGATACTTAATCTTTCAGCTGGTCAAATTTTCTTCAGGAATTAGGCTAAAATTAAGAAGAAAAAGGCTCTGTAGCACTTCTGGGCCTTTGTTATTTTTGGACTGTCCACACAATCCATTTTTTAGTGCTTAACCAAGACGTGACTCTGCTGAGATCCCAGGAGCAGCAGTGCCCAAGCTGGCAGCAGAGTTGTGACTCTGTGCTGTGATTTCAGCCCACTGGTTGTGCTGGACAAAGGCAACCCAGCTCAGGCAGCATTGTGGTTCTCCTAAAGAGCTACTTCACCTGAGACTGTCCACACACTCCAGCACTGTGCCTCCTAAATGCACAGCCTCACTTGGAAAATTACACAGAATCTCCCAAGCAGTACTTCTTAACACCACAGCAGCCTTCCCCAGGCTCTAAACATCCATCACTCTTTCCACTGTCAACTTCCTGTAATTTGAACTCTTAAAATAGACTCCTCAGGGAAGGCCTGGTGGTTTTTATTATTTTTAAATGCTGGGAGTATTTTTGAATGTCACAGCAAGTCTTACCTCCAGTCATCTTTGTTTAGATTAGCCAGGATGTTCATCTCTTCTTCCTGCATGAGTCTATAAGCAGCACTTACATGATGATTTTCAAGAACAGAACGATCATTGTACAATATAGCAACATCTGACCTAGTGTGGGGAAAAAGAGGCAGATTTTGTAATAGTGTTCCAATGATGGCACTGGGAAAGGTAGTGTGTGTTCTCTATCAGAAATATTGACTATATGTACCTGTATAGAGACATATATCAAATGATGTTTATTTGTTCCTACTGTATCAAATACTAATGAATTGTCCATCTTAAATGCATTAAAAATTATCATTATACTATTGCATACACTGTTTGTGGGAAAGTAATATTTTAAAATGTGTGATGTTTCATTGATATGACCTAACTGTGGCAAAAACTCATGAGATCTTTGAGCTTCTTGACTGCAGATAGGATGACAGAGCATCAGAAATGCTCCAATTAGCCTACAAGAGTACCCTTACATGATGAACCCATTTAAAATGCAATGTGTTCACCAACAGTGGGGGTCCACATGGGTATTAAGAAGTTACCCCCCCTGCTCTAAGAGATGTGCTTTGGCCCATCCTACTCATTATCAGAAGATGCTGTAAAAAATAAGGTATTAAAATTTCATATGTTTTGAACAGCCACCATATTTTCTCAGAAAAACAGAGAAACCTTGAGCCTCATCACAGTGGGATGGCAGAGATGCGTAGCTGCAATTTGGAAGCACTCAAGCGTTTCCTAAAGACAGACTCGTACCATAATGTTAGCAAACTTAACAAACTTAAACTCCTTTCCTTCTTAATCAAAGACTAATGTACAATTCCAAAATTACACTGAGACACTCACACATTTGGATGTGGTGTGGATTTATCATACTTAGCTTCAAACATCATTAATTCTTGGGAAATCTGTTTCCCCGAGACCTGATCTAACCTGCTAGGCAATCAGTGTCAGGAGACACCTCTCTGCTGCAATTCTGTTCTGATAAAACTATTTCTGAATATTTCAATTTGGTCCAGTGACAAGTCTGTACTAGAAGAAAGGTGTGTTGCTTTAGCAGTGCAGCTCACTCTGACATCAATAAGCTAAATAAACCTCTTGTTCGCTTGAGCAACAGTAAATATTGCCATGTATGGTACCAAGGAATATAAATAATTTAAATAGGATTGGAAAGGTTATTTAGAGGAAACAAATCATAGCCAGGCTAAATAATCAATATGTTTACATCCATAATCAAACTGAAATTATGGGGAAATCTGTGTTATGCCAATCACATATGTTTATGAAGCACACTTTGATCAACATAGCCACTTATGACTATGTCTAAGCAGTGCTAAAATTTGCTATGATTTTGGCAGCCATTCCATCCATTTTCCTCAGGCAAAAGACACTTGGAATCACAGTGTGGGATGCCACATCAGGGCCAAGTTACACAAGGAGAGAAGAACAAGCTATATCACATAACAAATACCTGTTTGCAAGTATGCCTGAGTAAAATTCAAAGGCTATCAGCTTAATTAGTTTTCCACTCTTGTGGTACTTCATAGGAAAATATTAAGGACAAAAATAGAAAATTAATATAAACTTGGAACTACAAACTGAAGTTTATTTTTAGCCAGACTATGCTGAAGGAGAAAAGAATTGTGTCCTTATTTTAGCTGCAAATCTAGCATTTTTCATCACTGAAAGCCACATCTTGGAGAAAAACGATGTTATAGATTTAATTTAAATGTAATCATTGTTCAGTTGATCCATATAAGTGAGTGTGAGGATGTTTGTGTCCAAAGTAATAATATTCCTAGCACTGAACTGTTTTACTAGAATATGCCAGTGCTATGCTGACTTTTTTTAAAGAGCAGCCAAAGCAAACTCCTCAACTGAGGATACTAAAAACAATGTATAGCTCAGTGTAAGAGAAAAATAAGATGGTTTGTAGAAGGTTAAGTATCAGATATACCATTTTTGGTCAGGGATTTTCCTGTGATAAGATGAAAATATTTTAAGGGAGAGAACTATATGCTGTTGTACAGGAGCAGCAGCTAGAATGATATGCTGCACCTGCAGGAGAACACAGCTACCCTAACTTTCAGACTGGATTCCTTCCTAGATTTCTTTTTCATTTCTAGAGCTGTTGCTTTCAAAACATGCTAGGAGATGGCTCATGCTAGATGTTTCTAAAGCTCTTCTTGAAAGTTTCTCCCTCTGCACCAGGACCCTCTAAGTTCAATACACAAAGTGAAACAAGATGTAAGCACATTGCTGTAAGTGACAAGGCATTTTTATGGGGATACAGTAAAAGAAGTTTTTGAGTCAGTAGTATCAGAATTTTAGTGAACAATAGGCGGTGAACGGCTTTTAAGTCCATGTTCTGCATGTTCTGAATATTTTCAAACTTCCTCTTGACATATCAGCTCCAAAATGAAATTATTTCAGACATTATGGAGCTATCTTAGTACTTTTCCACAGTTTTTGACCATGTGACTGATCCCATTAACTGGACAGAAGTTGATGAAGTAATTTGTAAAACCAGGACTGACCTGGCTGCTTTCTGGGTTTATAAGAGAGTTATGAAACAGTTCAGCAATGAACTGAATAAAATGCAAACTCCAGATATGACTCTTAGGAGACTGCATCCCTTACCTTGTCTGAATATGAAAATTGTTTGTGGTCCCAGTATGTTCATAGTCATGGATGGCAGCTGCAAAGATCATTGCTAAAATTTCCAGTTCTGTTAGCCAGTGCTGGGAAATGAAAAACAAATCATAGTCACATTTTCAATAATAGCCTAGCTCAGATTAAACCCTACAGTACTGAAAATGTTTTACCTTCAATGCATTATTTTCAACTTAAATAAGCTTTTCTCTGACTCCAGATAACTATATATCCATAACACTTCAGCACTATACAATAAAATATGTCCTTGTACTTATGATTTCTCTGAGACCAAGTTAACATCCTCATGGCCACTAGCAAAGTAAATATTTGCAGCCAAAAATATAAGAAGTTATCAAAATTATCACAGTTCACTTTACAGCTCCTTTGAGTATCTACTCTGTTTGCTCACATGTGGCACTTGCCAAATTACAGTATATTAATCCAAAAAAGTCTTATATGAAGTTTAGGTTATAATTTGTCTTTCAGTAAACTATATATACAGTTAATTATAAGCTGAAGGTACAAAATTAGTATTATCTATATTTTACCAGTGTACATAGCACTAAAATTAGGCTCATGGGAGATTTCTCTGTTCTAAATTTGATCGTACTTTGTACTGATGAAAAAAAAAAAATTTAAAAAGTGCAGAAGGCTAGTATACAGTTACACAGAACAAAAGGTAATGTAGGTCATGTATACAAAATAATGCAGACCCTGGAGTTTTGAGCCCTTTTATAACTCTTGCTAAATGAGGCTGTTCTGTATAGCACAGCTTGTAAAATAACCTCTGTTATCTTCTTTCGAGTTCTATTTCTTGAATGACAAAAAGTCCTTGAGGAGAAAACTTACTCCATCTAAAGATGGGGGCAGAAAAATCATATGATAATTAACCCCCACAGTCATAGGACTGATTAAGTCAAATGCCAGTCAAGCATTTCCACACATATTTCAGATGGTTTTGGTGTACAAGTAAGCTTCTGTACTAAAGGATCAAAGAATTATTTCAACTTCACACACCCCAATATGCACAGATAAATGTGCATGTGTGTGTGTGAATGGATATGAAATGCATAAGTTGCCAGATGTAGTAAAAGTTGCCAATAGTAGTTCATCTTTCAAAGAAGAAGAAAGGAGAGTCAAGATTCATTAGCCATGTAAGAATAATTAAATAGGTCATTCAGTGACACAATAGGGCTGCTGAGGAACAAGCACTGGCTGCTGGTGAAGCAGTATAGGTTTGGAAAGGTCACAGGCAGAGGAATGAGAATGTACTGTAAGCAGTTCTAAAAATGGAAACCATGACCTTCATCATATTGTGTGTCACAAGAAACCAGGCCATGACCAGTCCTGGCTCTCACAATGTTTTCAACATACCAAACAGAACAGAAACACAGAAAGTGTAATGAAAGCTAAACATAAACTGTTCTTTAAGATGCCTTTTCAAAGGTCAGCTTTTGTAGCAAATAAAATAGTTGCTAGACAATGCATTCATAAGCAGAAGAACATTCCTCACAGACAATATCTATGGGCTACACAGAGACTTCATACAGTAAGAAGAAGAGCAAATATTCTACACACACTGGTATAGTCAAAATTGAGATCAGTAATCAAATTGAAGAACCAGAGAACTTCTTTAGCTAAAAGATTTCTAAGGAAGTATAAAAATACTCTTACAGAGACAGTTAATAAGTGTGTTTTGAAAGGGACAGGGAAAAACAAGTATCTGGGGGTCAGCAAGACTGAGAAGAGCTGAAACATGCTTCCCTCCTGAAAGATACTATGTCTTGTGGGTGTCACAGTTAATATAAATTATGTCTTCTATGGAAGTATTATGTATTGCTTATATGTAAAGAGATACATGGCAACTTATGAGTTCTGTTTGAAACTTTTTTTTTACAGTGATGGATTAAAAACTGAGCAAGAAATGGAGTCTCACAATGCACTTATTGGCAGTAAAGGCATTTTTTCCTTTACTTTGAGCAATACAGGTACGTGGGAGGAGAAAAGGGATGGTGGGAAGATGATCGATGACTCAAAAGTTCTTTACAAGATGTATTCCCTGGGACTTGGATTCTTAAACCTTCATAAAGATGAAAACTTCATGAATGTAAGCTTGACTTATACATTTCAGTTGCATCATCTGGGATTTAGTCTCTTGGGAAGGTTAATAGACTGTCTGCCATCTGTGATACTTAACATTCTAACACATTGATCTGAGGTGGCTGGATCTTCTTTCTTTAGATAGACAGCAAATTTTGAAAAATATAATGATTATTTCATTTTTTTAACAGCTGCTCTGGATATGTCTTATTCTTCACCAGAATCTCTCTAGGGGCTTGTGGAGAAGCATAAGCTCTGATTAGCCAAAATTTTTTGGCAAATGTGGAAATAGGGCTGTTTTGAAGCTTCCTGTAAAAGGTACAAAACATATGACCTCAACAACAGGAATCATGCAAAAGCTTTCCTAAATCCCAGCTTTTGGAAACATTTGCTCCAGTAAGTGTTTCAGAAATAAACAAGGAAGATAGTAACTGTGCAAGATTTGGAGTTAGTACCAGGTCCTTAAGAGAAAATGAAAGCAGAAAAACATCTAATTGCAAACCAATCTGGAAAAAAATAAAAAAACCAAACAAATTATAAACCACAGGAATTTGATCTAGAATTGCATCATATTTACTCTAATCCAGGTATTAGAAATAGAGCAGAGTTTTAAAAAAGGATTAAAATGAACATGTCTGAAAACTGTTGGCTTGAGAAGCAAACTCCAAATTGTTATTGAGTAAGGTACTGGTGGGTTAACCAGGCAACAGGAAAAAAAATCCAGCAAGTTAAATAGAACATTTTCATTATACTGATGCTTTCTCAAATTGCAAGTGACATTTGGTAGAAAAATACTTTGCAAGCTGCAGAATCACTAGGCCCTCTTTCAAACACTGATTTCCATAAATGTTCCTTCTGCCTGGCAAGTACATCTGTTTGAAGGCACTCTTGACTAAGTGGTGTCCTAGTTAGATTTCTTTCCAAGAACTTTCCAGTATCACAGCACCATAGAATCATAGAATGGTTACGGTTAGAAGGGACCTTAAAGATGATCTAATTCCAATTCCCCCTGCCACAGGCAGAGAAATATCACAATTTAACGTCTCCATTTGGCAATTACAATGTGAATTAAACCTGGACTAATTTTATAAAAATATTTTGTAGCAGTGTTGCAACACTAATGAGATTTTGCAGCGGTAAAGTCTAGACTTTTTTGAAAATCATTTTCCAAATCACATCTAAGGCAGAAGGTTAAGATGCTGATAAGGATGGAAGGGCCTTTCTCACACTCATGTGCACGCAGTGAAATAGCAGATATTAAAATATGAAACAGATTTCTTTATTCAGTGTTCATAGACACACAAAGTGTCTTTGAAAGTGGTTTAAGTAATGGCTAAATGTCCCAAAATTACATGGAAAGTTCTGGAAGTTGGGACTTTCTCCTGGCATCACAAGAAAAATCTGAATGTTACTGTGTTTTTGAAGGGCAGAGGGGCAGATACAATGGGCCAGAGGGATGTTTATAATAAAACAAAAGGATTTTCCTCCTGGTAAGATCCAGGTGTATACCTGCAACAAAGACATGGCTCACATCACTTAACTCTTGCAATTAATCTAATATTCTCAAGAATTTTCCTTTACTAAAATATTATTTTGATAGGTGAATATTGTATACAACAACTTTGGTTTGGACTCCTCTTGGCAAGAGCTGCCTAGCCTCTGCTTCAGTCTGATATGGAAGTGCTTTCTCAAGAAAACTTCTCAATCTGAAAAGGAATCTTGGCTGGTGAAGTCTCCAGGCTACAGTTACGTAGTATTAGAGTTAAAATATAGCTTTAAACACTTACAAGAAAAATACTTCCTTCAAACAGTAAAAAAAAAAAAAAAGTGCAATGCCTGGAGACCTTTCCTTGCCCACCCTGAAGCCAAGGGCATTTTAAGTGAGAAAAGGCTTAACATAAGTGATTGACTGCCATTTATTTTGTATATATAGGAGCGAAACCATCCAGAGTCAGTTCTAAATTTTTTCTATCCAAAGTCTTCTGGAATTGTCTCAAAGTTCTGCAAACAGAAATCAGACACTATTTCTTCCCAGCTGTTTCATTTGTTGTTTGGTTTTTGGTTTGCTGGGGTTTTTTTAAACAACTGCATTCACAGTGAAGACAAATTATCAAAAAGCCATTGACAGCAATCTCCATTTTCTTTCAGTCAGTATTTACTTTTGCCTAGCAAGCTGATAGTGAGGAGAATTCCACTGCTGGTATTTAATTTAAGTGTTAAGAAATAAAAATGCTTGCACAGATTCATTTCAGTTCCCAAATAAATAATTTAAAATATTGTGATGTTTCAAGGCAAATGCAATAGCCTGCCTACCATGGGCACATACAGTATACAAGAGCAGTGCTAAAGAAGGTTAAAAACTGAAAGAAAAAGCAGTTTCAGAGTTTAAGGCCAGGCTGGATGGGGCCTTGAGCAGCCTGGTCTGGAGGAAGGTGTCCTTGCCTATGGCAGGGTGGGTGGAACTGAGTTGTCTTTAAGGTCCCTTCCAACCCAAGCCATTCCATGATGATATCATTCTAAGCCTGCACTGATTCAGGTGATGATATAATTCTAAGCCTTCACTGATTCAGTACATTTTTCAACAGCCAGGACCTCTGCAGATACTAAAGCTTCCCTGCCTGATCACACCTCCCATGCTTTGATGTGAAAGTAAAAAAATTCTCACCTGCCCACTCCTGCAAATCTATCTCATTAAATATGATATAAAATACCTAAATCCAGGCGATGAAAAGCAAAAAGGATTTAAAGATTATTTTTTCCTTCGTTTTCCCCTCTGCATTAAGAGACGTTCAGCCTGGAAGAACTGTTAAAATGAAATAAACTTCACAGCCCGAACAGCAGTTCTTGAATCTCTCTCTGCAAAAATTTTCAACTGAGCTTTTTCCATTAGAAAAGAAACATGTATACATTTATTCAAAACAGCAGAGTCTGAGAAAAGAAATTGAATTTCACAATACTTCTTACCATGATGCCAGTGTGAATCATTATGTAATGCACAGTTTGAGTAACATCAGCTGCATGGATCAAATTGTGATAGGGATTTTTGTATTTGCTGTAACCAACTTCAAGAGCTTCAGCAAAAGAAATAAGATTGGGAACAGGGATCTACAGACAAGAAAACATTAAAATAATTGTTTTTTCCTGCAACAGCTGCAAAGTCAAGCATGCAATAAATGAATCACAAATAATATACCATGGGATCTAGTGGGCAAACAATAAAAGAAAAATTTAAAATATAAAGATCTGGTATCATACATACACCAACGAGCCTCCACACAAATTCTGTAGGTGTTGTATCTCTCTTCACACACCATGCACAAGACACTGCAGAGCTTTTAACAAAATGGTTTTCAAGGTATGTCTGTCTGCACCGGGGATGCAGAGGTTGCATGTATTTCACAGGCATGGCAGATAGGAGTCTAACAATAGGATTATCTCCTTTTCTTCACTACTTTTACCTTGCTTCAGACAAGGTCTGCTTTAATGTCACAGTACAACTTCCCTTCCTCCAGACAATGTGTGAACGACAGGTACTATCTGGTCCCACTCATTTTTGCATTGTGCTGGTTTTGGCAGGGATAGAGTTAATTTCCTTCATAGTAGCTGGTATGGGCCAATGTTTTGGATTTGTGCTGAGAACAGAGCTGATAACTCCAGGATGTTTTAGTCACTGCTGAGCAGAGACTGCACGGAGTCCAGGCCTTCTCTGTTCCCCATCCCACCCACCCTGGGGAGCCTGGGGTGCACAGGAAGGGGGGCAGGGACACAGCTGGGACAGCTGGCCCTGCTGACCAGGGGACAATGCTCCACACAGCCTGGTGGCCTGCAGCCCCGGGCTGGGGGAGCCTGGCTGGGCACTGCTGCCTGGGACTGCCTGGGCAGCACTCAGCTGCTGCTGCTGAGCAATTGCTTTCATCTGCAGCCTTTCTCCTTGGGTTTGATTCCTCTCTTAAATATTAATTTTCTATATTATTATTACCACCATCATTATTAAACTGTACATATCTCAACCCACAAGTTTTCTCACTTTTCTGCCTCCAATTCTCTTTCCCCCCATCCTTCTGGGGAGAGGAGTGAGCAAGTGAGTGGCAGTGTGGTGCTTGTTTGCTGCCTGGGGATAAACCACTTCACCCACTTTAATAAAATTACATATCCCTTAATAATTTTGTCTTTATTTAAAAACCCTGAAACATAAACAATGGAACTGAGAATGGGCTTAAGCCTACTCTGGCAGTAGCATGATGTACTTCGTGTCTGTGTTATAATGGTGGTCTTGGTGTGGTTCTGACTTCAAGCAAATGAAGCCTGTTGGGAAAAGATGGGTTGCCAGCCTAAAATTAAAATATTCAAGAAACTTCAGGATGAGACATCCTCTTCAAAAGGAACACAGAGTTTTTGCAGTGAAGAGATTTTGCAACTATCAGAAAACTTTCATTTGGTACTATAACAATAAATTTATCTTTTGATTCATTTTTTTATCTCAGCTTTTCAAAGTTGGCCATAAGGACTCCATATATTATTGAAAAAACCCTAGAAAGACCTTGGAAAAGCAATTTTTCTCTTTATATGTCCCCCAGGTTGTTCAGGAGAGGAAGGTTCAGCTGAACCCCCTGCACAATGGTGATCAACAGCGTGATCCAGACCATGAAAAAAGTATTTAGGACTAACTATGGTTTTGTGCCTTTTTGGTAATTTTTGGTCTATAATGGTGGGACACTGGTTCAGACCTGCTGAGTAAATAGCCTGTATTCTATTTATGTAACACAAATGACATGACAAGGGTCTACATCACTTTCCATTTTTTTGGGTTGCAGAAAAATTTGCACGTTCTGGGTGAAGTTTCATTTGGTAGAACAATTGGCATTTTTCAATATTTCATTTGCCATATTCTTTGAAATTCTACACTGCATCATACAATAAAAAACATTTCAATGCTGGTTTTCTTGTATTTTAAATTTGACACATGTATTTTTGCATCCATATTTTTCTTTATGTTTAGTTCCTGACCTTGAAACGGCTCAAAAGGTCGTATCGGGTTAACAGCTCATACATCATAAATTTCAGACTGTGCTCTCCACTTGCTTCATTAAGGGCAAATACATCAAAAGACCACTTATCAACATCCTGTAGATGAGGGAAAAGTAAAACAACAAAAAAAAAAAAAAAAAAAAAAAAAAAAGAAAAATAAAATTACATTTCCATCCATTTGGCTAGTATATAGAGGGAAGTGGGAGAGTTTGGTGGTTTTATTACCCAACTCTTTCAAATCCCTAATGTAGATAACATATTAATGGCTACTACAATATTGATGATGAAAACAATTCTGTCAGTTATGAATAAAATACTTGCAACATGACCAAGGCCATTTGCATGCTTTGAATCAAACTTCCAAGTTTAACTTGCTCAGTACAAACTGTCTATACAACCTCATGAAGCTACTCTGAATATCACCCTTCAAACAGGCTATTATGCAAGGTCATTAACGCTGATGTCATTAAACATAAAGCAATTTGAGAATAACATAATTGTTTGGCTTTCAGGGGAAAAGTGGAGGCACTTAGTTCTCAAGAAATCTCAGTTTATAATTGCATTAATAGACATAGGAACTCAGCTTACTATAAAAGATCATCTTTTGGCTGAACTAGAGTAATACTTTAAATATACAGAAAATACTGTACTTGTTCCATAAGCTTCAGCTTCTTTTGTTAGCTCTATCCCAATACTATCTCCTTTTTCTTGCCTAAAAAGGAAACAAATGCTGCTGTCTGAGACACTGATTAGGATACCACTGGGAGCTGATAAAACTGTCTCACATTTCTATAAGAACTTCTATACAAATTTAATTCTATTACTCTAATAGGATCTAAATTAAGTCAGAATTAATCAGAATCATATGTTATTTCTGAATTTTTAACTATTCGTTTCTCGGTACTTTGTGCTCAGTTCTGTAGTACTAACTATGGCTAGGGTACATTCAGTAGAAAAATATTAATTGGACCCTAAAAGTCACTAAACATAAGTGCAAATACATTCAACTTCCACAATGATTAAACTTCTTTCACCTTAAATGTGACTATCACTTCTGCTGGATAAGCCAAACCAACCATGCTTGAAGTTTTCCGGTACATCCTAAAAGAACAAATAAAATATTAAGAAATAGCTCTTCTTCAAAAACATACTGAAAAAGTTTATCTTTTTTTAAATTTTTCTTTCAGAGTTTGTGAAGTAACACGAATCTATTTAAGGGTCTGACCCCGAAGATTTATGTAATCTTTTATGAAGCTATGAGACAATCCCCTTTGCAAGTATATTACTCTTTACTATTAGAACAGCCATTGGTACAATTTAGTGTAGAAGTTACAAAGACATCCCCAGAATTTTCCAAGACTTAAGAAATTTTAAAAATTAGAGGTTTCATCTGGAATTCTGTAGAGAAAAATGGAGTGGTTGCAGAAAATGAAGCATAAATTCTGGCTCAAAGATTTGCTCCAGGTTCACTCCACCATTTAAAGGATGGCAGACACTGTGGTTAAATGCAGTGCTTGTAGTAACAAGAAAACAAAACTCTCACCTTTCTACAAAAATCCCAGCCTGTACAGCATGCACAATGCTTCGGAATTTGGGCTTTTCCTCAGGTCTCCTCTTTACTATTCCCATCTCCCTCGTGAATGTAGAAGCTAACCAGTCCCGCACTTCCAGCGGGACCGAATCCGACTGGATGTCAGAGAGTTCATCTTCAGTGTCCAAAAGTTTCCTACAAAAAAAATAATACAAGGTAACCAACAAGACCTTGGACCTAACAAGAGGAAGTACTCACATGTGAACAGCTAAAAAACTTGATTTAAGAGGAGCTGAGGTTGACTGTAGGACCAACTCAGCACATCACAAAATGTCTTCTCTGGCAGATGGACTGACACCAAGGGGAAGCTGTGCACAGCAGATATCATCTCTCTCCCACTGCTCACGTTCCAGAAGTTAAAAGACAATAAAATGCAATTTATTCAACTGAAGACAAGAAAAGATTTTTCTACTAAGTTGTCAGAGCAGTGGTGGATTGAAGAGTAATCAATGAGCTGTAAAATCCCAAGACCACCTCTAAAACAGTAACTGACAGAACTGTCAGCAGGGTTGCTGCTATAAGTGAGAGCCCCATTAGTCTATTGATCTGTACCCCAAAATGGTACAAGAAGTGTTTTGATACTTACAAACAAAAGTAAATGATGCTACATAGCAATGATGTGGTGTGCATGTCAGTGAACGCCCCGTACACATGCTCATCCTGCTGTAGCAGCACAATAAAAGCATTAAAGAGAATTAATTCCTTTATTGAAAAGAATTAATTCCTTCTATGTAGAAATCTCTATTCCTATTGAAGGCAGGGTAAAAAAAGTCATAGCAGTAAAGATATTATACAAGATTGGATTGCAAGTCAGCTTTCAAACTTGTTAGCAGTTCAAAAAGCTAGAAAAGTTATATATAGTTCTTGCAAAATAGAAGTATTAAAAAGAATCTTCACTTCAACAAAAGTGAATTAGAGGTCATCAGTTTACTTAGAAGAAACTTTTAACTAAATACTCTCTTTAAACAGACTCAACACTTCTGTTCCACACTTCTATAAATCTTTTTCTTACAGTTATTTGCCCTTATCACTCAGAGTGCTGGGGTTTCCAGGAAACAAATCCCTTATTTTGTCTGATATCAATTTTCCTTTCATTCAGTTGTGCAAGAAACCCCAGAGTAGGGTGACCTGAATATATACACAGCATGCTACCCTTTCAAAATATTTTCTTGAAAGTGATACCAATTGAATTGTAGGCATTATTTGATTGCATAGGTCTATTTCTATTGTGCTGCGTTTCTGAAACATGGATGAATAAAGAAAGCCTGAGTGCGGTATAGTTCAAAAGAATCTCCACATAAATTTAATCCTGTCTGAGGGATCATAGTAATAGGAAACATGTCAGAAGAACCATATTAATTATTGGTGAACTGTGAGCATAGCATATTTGTGCTCAGTTTCAGTAGCCCATCTGATTGACAGTATATTTTCTGAGATTCTTCAACTGAGGTTTAAAAAATATAAATGCGCTCCTTGTCCTTCCTTGGTTTACTGAAAGAACAGTAGAAAAATTCTTATTTTTTCAGAGGCATAGAATTATCAGGCTAGGAAGGCTCCTTAAAATGGAGTAAAAGAAGGGCAGAATGAACAAGGATTATGAAATTTTCTGGCAGTGGGACAACAGCCAAAAATCAGAAACTTAATTTGGAAGAGGAGAACTTGTGTGGAAGAAAGGATTTGAGCAAATTATCTTGCAAAACTGAACCAAGGCTGAGACTGGCCAAAGGTCAAAGGCTACAAGTTGGCTTTATAGCCTACACTAAAACCTATGTTATAGTCCACTTAAATCCATACTAGTCTAACACTGTCATTAAATATTCCTGGAGAAATCAATACATTTATATTTCTGAGGAATATTCAACATTTGATATGTTTTTTGTATAACAAGGAAAAAACCTTACAATCCCTAAAACATATTTTTGTAACTATTGCAACTTTTATTCAAATGAGATGCAAATATTCCCACAGTTAGAGGGCCATGGGCATTAGGCTACCTCAGAGCTTGCAGCCAGGATATTCCACATCACCTGTGCAGCAGGAAGCAGGGTTCTACATCAGTTTGCTATGATGAGATGCAGATCTAAATTTGGGATCTGAGCTCTGCAGATATGAGCCACTGGAGTACAAATTAAGACTAGAAAAACACACTGCAGTCTCTCTCATCTCTTTAACCATTCATCTGTAAAGTAGGAGAACTATTCAGTCTGTAAATGACAGTAAGCAGGAGTTATTTCATGAAGATGGAACAGAGAAGGTAGTATTTGAAATAAGTGTTCATTTATCTGTCATTTTCATGAGGCCACTGCTCTCTGATGAGAGATGGCTGAATAACTTGCCAGGGAAGAGAGAGTTTCAGTGGATCTGCTTCTAACTTAAATATCAAGAAAAGCAACTGCAACACAGAATTAATTTGCAAGCACAAAATCTTATAGATCCCTCATCACATAAGATTAATAACTTCTCAAAAAGGATTAGTTTCTTTCAGGTGCCTAATTGAAACAACATTTAAGGAGAGGAAACAAAGGCTAGTCATTCATCTCACTCAAACCCATTCAAGCATTTTATGCCTTTAAAAAAGAAAGATGAAGATCAAATAAAATCAAATTACAGGTTCAAAACAAAGGCACACATTCAAACACTTAACTTCCTATGAAATATTACAGGGTTTTTTGCAAGATTTTGCAACCTAACTTGTAATTATAAATTGTAAATTGTAATATAATTTTGTGACATTTTAAAACGTTTAAATTGCCACATAGGTTCAAAAATTTCATGGAAAAATTAATGGGAAAAGTAATAGACATGTGGCTATAGCTGTCAAACAGAAGGCTACAGCCTTTGGCTTAGCAAGTATTTGGCATGGAGTGACTAAAAGGCCCAAAGCCTCATGCTCCTAATCAACCAACCTGAAGACAAGATATCGTGGGTACTTTAAAGCTAGATAGTTGTTCCATAATCAGTCTTAAGTAAAACTCTGCTGAGATAAATTTCGTTGAACCAGGAGGTATGAACTCAAATATCCCAATTGAATTACATAATTATACTAATAGATGCCAAGACACATATTTTAATTTTTCTTCCATAAAGCAAAGGAATACCCTAAAATGCTAAAAACAAAACAACAAAAAGAGCTCTACTAAAACGTGCCACAGAAAATACTTTTTTTTTCCAACACATAATCAGGATTTCAGGGTTGCATACACTTATTTTGCTCATGTATCATCAGCCTGTTAAGTAGATGCAATACGAGGAAGGAGAGGGGGAGGCTTGGATTATTTAATTCTATTCATTCCATGAGTAGAACTTTCATTGACAGTTGTGGGAATAAGTAAGACGTGGCCCTTGGCATTTCAGCTTAGCAATCAATTAATACTGCAGTCATAGTAACTAATAACCTGATCTTCTTGTCGCAGTACTGTGTTTTTTGCCAAGAATAATTTTTCAAAATTCAAGTAGTGATAATTTCTAGCTCTCTTTTCATTTAATCAGAATTTTAAATATAGCAATGCACTAGTCAGAAGTGTATTTCTTTTCCCTTAGGAATATATCAGATGTACTATGGAGGAGAAGAAAGAAAAGAAAATGAAAAAAATTAAAATTAGATAATGGCTATGGGGAAAAAAATTCCATCTTTGTTGATCAGTCATGCTGCCTAACAGAGGTAGTGGAAGATTTCCAGAGAAGAGTTTGAGAAGGTAGTACTAGCTCTTTGCTCTAATTACTGAATTAATCAAGCCCTTAAGAGTGAATTAAAGTCCTCTCCTATGCCTAGAATGCAGGAGAATTTACAGTCTAAATAGTCAGTTCACATTTTTACCAATTATTTAGTTCTATTACCTCCCTATCTTCCTGAATAAGCAGGAATCAATATATTCAATCAATATTTCCATCCTCTATAGTCCATTACAACTTCCACTTACATCCCCTAAAAGGTTCTCTTGACTCCCAATAAGGATAAACAAACTGCAAAAACAAATGAGGGGCATTTTTAGTACATAAAGGTCTTTCCAAAGGAAATTATGATTTTTACCAACATGTTGTAGTCATAAAATGAGCACATTCTTAGAAGCATTGTCCACATATGAAGAATTACCAATTAATTAAAATAAAATGAAAACAATTTGGAATAAATGCAGGAAATACAACAGAAGAGAAGCAATGTAGGAAGAACCACTGTTACTGAAATTTTCACTTGTTGATATGTGCTACCTACTCAGAAATGCAGAGATGTACACCAAAGGCAAACAACAATCTTAAGGTTTGGCTCAGGTTAATCATGATTAAAAAATGTCATTTTTCAGATTACAGATGTGAGCCACTGTCTTTTCTCTTTTTCCTTTCCTTTCCCTTTGATACAGTATTCTGGGAATTCTATAGGGCAAGAACTAATTCAGGGCATGATTTAGAAATTAACAGCAAAAACTTTGAAACAGAAAAATTCAATAACTTTGGAAAAGGGATGCTGGCCATTTATTAAATACCCTAACTGAACTGAGAAGCTTAGTCAGAATTTAATAGATTTTCAGTGATTTTTAAATGCATTTTTTTTATGCAACTTGAATGCTCTTGTAAGCTTTCCTCTCAGAAAAAAACACAAAAAAACCCCAAAAAAGCAAACCACGTTAGCTTAGTACAAAAGATTTCAAAGGCTTATTTTAAGCTTTTATAAGGGTGGAATGTACTGAATTCATCTCAACACAATAAGCTTTTTCTCAATAGCAGCTTTTGCAAAAGTATCAATTGTAGATTCCCTTAGTGGATAAACTGAATGATTCACTTCAAATGGTACATTTTGTTGTTCGGGCAAAGTACATTTAACCATGGGTTGGCAATGGAGGACAGCAATACATGCTCAGCAAACTTGACTGAATATTCAAGATTAAAATTTAACTTCATGCTTAAATAATTGCCTCTTCAAATATCTCCACAGCTAGGCCAGCTGAGAGAGGAATCACAGACCGTATTTTTCATCTGGTAAATAATTACCAAATAGAGCAGCCCATTCCACCTGTTCTGTCCTTGGCATTAGGCAGATTATGTTCTTTAATATTCATAGATTTTTCTCAAAAAGGTAATTTTCAGGATAAATATGTTCTGGATCTTTCAAAAGAAATTACATCATTGACTGAATGCCTTACTGTTCTGTGAATGATACATTCACCTTCATGTATAAATGAGCAAATTAATCTGTCTTTTCAGATTGAGAGATACGGGATAAGTGTTTTTAAAAATATGTACATCTCTTTGATGTAAGAAAATTTAAGTTTCTCGACCTTGCACCATCAAAGACACTTTGCTGGTGTGACCACCTCTGCTGGTGTCCCTGAATAGCTATTGGTGCCTGAACTGGCACAATTCCTTCCATAACCAGAGCCTTAGAGCCAGTGAAACTCTGTGACTCGCAGTCAGCTCCATCAGGTGAGAACAGAGTGCCAGTGGTCCTGCATTGCCCAGGAACAGTTTCCTGCTGGGAGTTTCCTGCTAGCTCAGAGCCTTACAATGCTCTGTTCAAGCCTTACAATACAATGTTCAGGCACAGTACAAGAACTGTGTCTGCCACTGTAGTGTCATTGAAATATTATTTCCAGAGCTCTCATGCAAATATATATTGCTACAATGTCACCCTTAATGACATCACCTTTTTCTTCATGAACCTGTATTTGTTATTATGCCTTGTTGACTCAAAGATGCTAAAAGATCCTGCCAGTATATAATACAGAGCTACTTCATGCATTACAGAAATGCAGTCTCTTCTAAGTCAAAAGTTCTCAAGTAGTTAAAGCCTTATTAAAGGGGCATTATACAGTCTGAAGTAAGCAAAAACCCTGTATGGAACTGCAACTGCATAGATAAATATGCCCCTGAAATTAAGTCTATTTTCTAACATACTGAGGCATATAAAAATGAAACATAATTGGAATAAACTATTCTGATTTTATACAGAACAGCATAAAAGTAGTCTCCACAATATGGATTTTTTCTTATTATTACTATTACTATTGCTATTTTTATTATTTAGCTTTGGAATACATTTTTTTCCCTTTCATCTTGTAATGCTTATCTAGATTTTATTTGACTTATTTTCTTTTCAGTTAGCATGAATGAAGAGCTGCATTTACAAGGAACGGAACATCTGTCATGACTGAATTATCAGGCTGTATTTATTTCCTGTTTGACTCTAAATATCCTTCTTCCATTGCCTTGAGCCAAGTGGCAGGTACTAATGGAGAAAATTCTGCAAGATTTGTCAGAATTATTTATAATATCTATTAAGCTTGAACTTCTTCCACAGAGCAAATCTAAGGGGCTGGAACTGTGAGAGTCTCCTGGTTATTTTCAGCTGATGATGGATCTCAGCTTCAGCTACCAGAGTGTTTCATCTCTTTCAAGGAAGAAGTTGGTGCAGCACTGAAAGATGCAGCAGTCAAAAAGGAGCTTGTTAAACAAGCTAATTGAGTGACTTGGGGCACAGATAATGGAGCTCATAGGAAAGCAGCACTTACTTGATGCGTGGTGTCTGGGTTTTCCAACTAGCCATCAGCTCAGAACCTTTTATAGAGATATCAACAGTCACTGCCCCAAAACAATTTTTCCTCATTTTGGAAGGTTATCCCTAGTGCCTATCCCTGTTTCTAAGAAGTCTACTCTCAGAACTTCTTAAATAAAATCTGTTGTATTGTTTCTCTGCTTTTGGCCTAACCCAAATCCACAGAGCTTTAGAAAGCTCAAGAATGGAAATGAGTATTGGCAAATATTACAAAAATGCTCAAATAAATGGCTATAGTGTAAAGAAACAAAGGAACAGACAAAGGGACAGTCAGAGGACCTGAAAAAATGTTTCATCCTCTGCTAAGTGGTGTGAATTCTACAGCTATTTGAACCTGATTGTTGCACTTTAAATAAAGATTCAATATGTCATCAACATACATGTTTGAATGCTCTTCCATGTTCACACACAACTTTATAATATGATACAAGTTTTTCAAGAAACTCAAATGAAGTAATGATATATGGGGGGGAAATGGGTATCTTCTACTGAAAGAAATTGGAACTGCTCACTGATAAAACACTCAGTCTTATAAGGAGAAAAGTGTTTTTGCCAGAATAATGCCAGAGATTCATTTTTTAAGTAGGGGTGGTTTCCTGGAGCTGTGGAACATAGAAGGCTCTTCCTTGATCCTTGGCCCCATTACTGACCAAGTTCTGTGAGATATGTCATACTTGGACCTCTTTATTGACCTTCGCTTTGACTTTTCCTTTTGCTGTTTTCTTCTCTGTGCCTGTGAAGAATTGCAGAAGGTCCTTCAGCAATAGGTGGGGGACCACTGTCAGGAGCATTTTATCATCCTGTTTCATAGCATATATATCAGAACAGAAAGATGAAATAAGAGGATTCAAGTAACAAACTCTCTGTTTAATGCTATTCTTAATCTGTAGAGGTTGCTATTCCTGTCTACAAAGATATTTAAATGACCTTTCCCTCAGCTGATATTGAGGTCTGTTGCCCAAAAAAGTGGGGAAGAAGAGAACACCACAAACAGGATGCAATTTTAGATTGCTGGTTGAAGCTGAGGTCTTCCTCTGCTTGGACGCTTCAGCAATGGGTCAGTAAATTCATCAGGACAAAATGCAGGGATCAATACTGGTCTTAAAACAGCATGGGTATTTTCACATGAGACATTGCTGACACTGAACAGAAATTCATATGTAAGACACTTACTGAAGTTATTTGAACTTTGTGATGTATGAAATTGCATGTTCAGGCTCAGCAGGAACAGGCCCTTTTGCTTATGATCTAAACTATTATTTCTAATCTACTAATGAGTGCAGTTAACTCAGTTCCAGACTCCCACAGAAGTAGCTCTGTGCAAGACAAAGAACCTGTATTCTTTGGTGGGAACAAGGACAAATGCAACCCCACAAGGTAACTCAGCTAACTCCATTTGACTCAGTGATACATACACTGCTTTGTTCCTTAAGGATTGGCTTCCCAGGAACTCAAGAGACCCTTTTTGTGTGCTTACATTTTTGAGTGACTTAGGTTACAGAATAATGGCCATGCTATTTAAAACATAATTATCTTTGCAGCTTGCCATGGAAAAGAGTGGTACTATGAAAGTACCAGTCACAACTATGGTGTTTTCCAGCCTCACAATAAATTTACTATTTGCAATTGTCAGTAAATTATAAATTTTACAGATTACCGTTTACAATTGTTTTTAATGGGGAAGTGTCAAAATTTAAAATAGACCCATACTTAACCCATGTCCAACTAAGATATGGAGGGTCAGTCTACATTTCTAGGATAAAATTAACACAAAAACCACCAGGTTAAAAAAACCCATCATACTGATTCTGAATTTCATGGAGACTGCATTAGTCCAAGGAAGAGAAATCAAAACCAAAATCAAATACTGTAAACCAAAAGGTACAATATAGAGGTAAAACAGTGAAGTACAAACCACTAAAATTAAAGAATAAAAGTAGAAAATAGGTTTCATTATAGTGTCACTTTTAACTATTATTTAGAGCAGAATTAGATTTATATTTCTACATATATACTCCATAAATACAGATATAGGTACAGAAAGATATACATAAAATGTATGCTTAATGCATATCTATATGAGTAATGCTACCAAAATTTGGTAGGTCCACAAACTCTCAAGTTTCTTTGGTGAACACGGGTATTCAACAAATAAGAGCAAAACAAGATACCTGTCTCAAGTGTATCCTGACTTAGTACATTGAAAAATCATAATATTCTGTAAAATACTAGATGCAATAAATAAATATGATTAGACATCGTTGTGCAGTGAGCACCAGAAGAGAAAAACTTTATTCATACACTGAACTAGCATTTTTGAAAACAGTCACCATTACGAGGACATAGTGGTCCTAGAATTAAGAAAATAATCGGCGGATTATGAAAATCTTTCCAATCACTATAAAATTACATGTCTTTGTTTTCTTCAGGGTATTTTAATAATCTTGCTGTCAAGTTCTATGAGGGCAAATTAGCTAATTTAAAGATTTGCTTACAGCAAAAGCAATGCACCTGTTGCTGCCAGAGCCTATGTATATTCAGTGGTAGCTGTTTTCTCTGAGCATGAAATGCCTGCTATTTGTCTTGATATTCCCACACAGAGGCAGAAAGACTGGATTCCTCATTGTGACACTACTGTTCATCTGCACAGAAGCTGCCTCAGTTTAGAAACTAAGTAAATCTCAATTTATTTTCCTGGTCCTGGCACTACTGCTCAGACAGAGCCATGAATACTACACCCATTTAATCCCAGTGTTTGGGAGGTGTATGGAGGAATAACCAGTGCTTTATCTCTGAAGCAGGACTTCAAGCTCTGTATCATCTATGCAGATTTGCAAGGAGAAGGCACATGCCACAGAGAGAGTGCTAGGTCCATGAAAAAATTCACAAATGTGGAACTGAGACATGTGCTGCACACTCCAGTGGTACAGAGGAAGTTTGGACAGACATCTTTGTGAGACCATTCTGCTTAGAAAAAAAACTTGGAAAGGCCAGCATGCAGAAATAAAACCAGTGAGTTAGCCAGCTAATTTCAATACAGTCCATATCTTAAAACTCTTTCATTTAACCAAATACTTAGAACTTCTATTTTACTTGGAATTAACCCACGTGATTGCCAGTAATACTGCTAACAATAAACAGAAACTAAGCATCAAACGTTATAAAATAAATCACAGCTTTTCATTCATTTGTGTATTTACTGACCAGCTATTCTGACTCATTTCTGTGAGCATTTCTTTCCAGACAACAGTTACATCTGACCTTTGGAATCTCACTTGCTTTAACTTTGTCATAAATGACCCAAGAGCTACATACGCTTCTTCTGATGTGCACAGACCTTCAGCTCATGTCAGTGACAATTGCATGCAAAGACCAAAGTTCTAAAATACAATTTGCAACATTCTTTCATTTTTTCCCCTCAGACTTACCTGGTTTCATCAATATAAACTGCCTCCAGCACAGACGCTGCATATTCAATATTCTTTTTTAAGTCCACCACATTAATGTCACCCTTCTCCAGCTGCTTTACCAAGCATCTTAATCTGTAGGAAAAAAAATAAAATAAAAACAGCAGTATGATAATTCTATCAAATTTAGTGACTTCATTTTCTAATTGAAACATTGGAACCAACAAAACAATGTAGAGCCAAGGGCTATCACTCCATCTCTTGTCTTGGTTTAAGGAAATCTTGCTTTAGAATGCACTTAACACTGACTGGTTTAATATTTTTAAAGCTCGCTAAATTCATAAGGTGTACTAAAAAATGGCTTATGCATTCCAGAAAGTCAGAGAGCACATTTTAACCATCATCAAAGCAATTTCCTATTCGATTGTGACATTACTATTATGCCTCAGTCTCTTATTTAAAAAAGATAAATAAAAATTAAATTAGCGTGTTGTCTCACTATAATTTTTCCATGCTTAGGTGGTTAATTATATTTTTATAACCATGGTATACTGATTTTTCTTCACTTAAATGTCTTTAGTTTTTATTTAGGCCTCGAGTATGTTTTTGCTGCAGAATTTATTCTCTTATTAGTGTGAGATAATATGGAAGTCTGTTGTGTCTATGCTTATAAAAAATTCATCATTATACCAGAGGAAAGGCAGAGCCCATGGCAGTAGAAAAATCCAAATATTCCCAAGTGTGCTTTAAACTTTTAGTTTTGAAGACTTTGTTTTACAGTACAAATATGGATACGCCCAAAGGGGATTTTGTAATGCACCAACTCATGTCTCTGCAGCAATACACTTCCACAGACACACTCCTTGAATACTAGATTTTTCCTAAACTGCTGACAAGAACACTTCTGACACTGCTCAATTTAACCATACAGAGTAGATAAAGCACTAGAGTGAAATTAAAACCTTAGAGGTGTGACTAAATGGATGCTTAAAGTATAGGTATTTTCCTTCTTCCTGTGCCCTATCTCTGAGTAGAAATAATCTATGGTTTTGTAACAAGTAAGATAAAGATTTCTGTAACTAAGGATATATCTATTGTTACATAACTTCCAGTAAATAATCCTCTTTACATGCAGGAAAAATTGTGAAATGACCATTTAGATAAAAAGTGGAATGAGATTGATTCAGCATTAAGACAACTACTTTCAGGAAAAGATCATATTTGTGACATACACCAGCATACATAAAATATGCAAATATTATATGAAGAGAAGACTGAGGGGACACCTCACTGCAGTCACAACTTCCCCATGAGGGAAAGAGGAGGGGAAGACACTGATCTCTTCTGTGCTGACAGGGACAGGACCCAAGGAAATGGCCTGAAGTTGTGTCAGGGGAGGTTTAGGTTGGATATCAGATAAAGATTCTTAAACCAAAGAGTGTTTGGGCACTGGAATGGGCTGCCCAGGGAAATAGTCCCAGCACCAAGACTGGCAGAGTTCAAGATGTGTTTGATCAACACACTCATGCACATGGTGTGACTTGGGGATGTCCTGTGCAGGGCCATGAGCTGGACTCAATAACCCTTATGTGTCCCTTCCAACTCACCTTACTCTGATTCTATGATAATTATATATTTCATATATATATACTATAAATTATTTTCATTGTGTGCGTGTATTATTTCATTGGATCTAATTAAAATATATAAAAAACAAAATTAAAGTGATATTTTAAAAAATCATAGACTTGGAAATACTGTTCTATCATAAAATCATTTTCATGTTTTTCTACATATTTCTTTGGCCTAAGTACAGTTATGTTCCAGTGTGTAAAGGTAATTTTAGCAAATGGGGTTTTAAGACCAACCTCCTCAGTTCTCTAAAGCCTTAATTCAATTCAAATTAGCCTAGCACATGCAATAAATAAGGCTCTTAGCAACCATATTTACTTGGTATTTTACACAGTGCATTGCATATCAGTGGAATGGAAAACGTAGCGTTAAGAAATTTTCTTGGAGAAATGAAGTGGGCAGATGAAATACTCTGGGAGCTCATCTCCTACACAGAAATAACCATATGCATGGGAGACATTTCCAGTACATAACTTCTTCCACTTCAGAGGAACCTGTAGCTGCAGAAGGTTATTCACAGACAGCTCCCAGAACCCAACACAGGTATCTCCTGGGGCGTGTGCTCCTCGCTACTGCACACAGACACACACTAAGCATCAGTGCCAAAATGCCCAGGTGGGGCTGGCAGCACCAGCGCCACTGCTTGCAAATAGCTGTAGGGTGTTTCTGGCACTTCCACTGCTCCCTCCATATTTGACTGAGCACATCTCCAAATCACGCTTTCCAAAGTGGGAGCATAAATAAATTTGAAAACTTGTTTTCAAATACACAAAAATAAATTTGTAACACTGCACGGCAGGGGGCCAGGCTCTGGTAGAACAATATCAGCTTAAAACAGCTTCAAATCCTACCATTTCCAGTGGTTCCTCATTATCTGAGGCAATAGATCAGATGACAGGTATTTGGAACAACTTTTATGCTTGTAGATGTAAATGAGTCCCTGGGGGAGCCTTTAAGGCACAATGATCTTGCAATGTCTCACTGCACAGGTGACAGCCAACAGAGGTAACCTGCCCTGTGGGTATAGCTCATGTTCAGGAGGAATGCAGAACACAATAACAGACCCGATGATTTGGAAACACTGCTCAGGCAAATCTGAAGTGATTCTGAAGATATTGCAGATTCACAGAAGGACACAAGTGACCTTTTCTCATGCATGATTCTTTGTGAAGATGTCCTCAGGAGTCCTTAGCTCTCCCAGTGCAGATCTATCATAGTATCAAGGGATAATTTGGTTAAAGGGACCTCCACCAGGTACAAGCTCTTACTCAAGACAGGGCTAACCTCAAAGATAGGTATAACTTCAAAGTTAGATAAAATTACTCACAGTATTTGTGTTCAAGCTTTGAATGCATGGAGATTTCAAAAACTCTTGGAAAAAACCGGTTTAAATGGTCAATCAGCCTCATGTTGCATCATGTTTTCACAACATCTAACTGGAGTGTCCTTTGTGGCAACCTGTGTGCCCAAACTTTGCTGTGCAGTTCCAAGAAAAAACTGCCTCTGCCGATGGTACAGCTTCCCACTAGGAAGCTGGACACAGCAATAAAATCCTTCCATTTTGTCACTGATCAGACACTTCTCGTGTGACACTAATGAAGGCTACCCCAGAAGTTAGAAAAACTGACTTTCAACAGCATAATTAAGTGGGTTATAGCAGTATATGAACAGTCTGAGCACACTCAATATCTCGGCATTAAAGTGAATAGCCACAGAGCTTAGGAGCTGACATTTTAGTAATGAAACTAATAATTTAGCAAAGAATAAACATCAATTTATAAGACTAAGTAACAAAAATTAACACACCTGTAGCCCACCATTCAACAAGACAAAGAAACTTGTGAAAAGGACAAGGAAAGGTAATTAAAAATAATTATTTCTTCAGCTGTATTGGGAGGATTTTTAATTGTTTGTTTTCTTTTAATTGTCATAAATTGAAAATGAACATTAGAAATACTATTTGAAAACCTGAAGTGTTACTTAAAACTGGAAGTAATTGTGTTCACACCCAGCCTGTGAACAGTGCTACTAAGAAATAATAGACAGCAAAGAGAAAAAACTGGAGGAGCTATTTTGTGAAAGAGAAAAAAGGACTATTTGAGCTAGTTTAAGATGCAAAGAAAATTGTATGCAGAACTAATGTGATAAAAAAACATGAAAAAAAGATTATGCATCTGAGGGCACCTGAAAACTGCATTATAAAAAACAACAGCCCCAGTTTGTAAGGGAGAAAAGAGACATCTGCAATTAATAAAAGCAGTGGGTGGAGAACCATCTTCTGTCATCTTGGGTAAACATCATTAACAGTGCTGTGGGATTAAATGCTCTTGTGGACAATCCAAATGCACTCTGCTCCCATCTCTCTTCAATAATAGGGCTGTGATGTTGCTGGGGCCTGTGTTTCCCCAGCCCTCACCTCTCTGTGCAGCTGATGCCACTGTCCCGCTGTGGGCAAAAACCCCTGAGGCCCACCCAGCAGAACCAGAGGAAGCAAGGATTTTACTGGGAGATGAAGAAGCATTTCTTGATTAACAATATCAAAACCACAACTCACTTGCTTCCAATTTCTCCACTAAAATTCTCCCATGTTTGAACTAAAGTTTTTTTAAATCTACTGTAACTTTCTGGGGTTATACCAAATTAATTGAGGATAGTTTTGTGACGTTATCATGTTATTTCAAAAAGGTTCCTATGACATTTTCAGTTACTACAAAAAAGGAAAAAGCAGAAAAAATTTTAAAAGGTAAGGAATAGGTGATCAAATATGACTTTTTTCGATGTCCTCATAAGAAAGTCTTCTTTTCTATGGAACCAAGGAGAAAGTCCAATGAGAGAAGTATGTTTGGAGATACTGAATAACAGTCCTAAACATAGGCTGAAGTGCTAACAAGGAAAGGTGCAATGATGGCATTACTTAAGAAGGGGTATTTTAAAGTAGAGAGGCAGACAAGTTGGACAATTTCAATTTCAGATTAAACTGCCACTTTTATTTCCAAGATAAAATAAATTACTGCAATCACTGAGAATAAATCGGTGTTAAAGGCCCAGCTTAAGAGTCTTAAAGAACCAGAAGAGGAAAATTCAGCCTGAAGTTAACTTCTGAACCTGAGAGAAAGACCCTCTGCCTGCTTTCCCTAAACCGCCTTTATTTTCCTCATAAGTCTCTCCACCACTGAGCATTGCAGAAAAACAGCTTTCTAGCTTACACATCTGGACTTCACTTAAAACTGTTTTGGAAACTTTGAACAAAAAAAAAAAAAGCTGGCTTTTGCCACAGATCCTATTAAAGGGGAAGTGAAATAAACAGTAAAAAGTAAACTATAAACTAACCTTGCTTCCTTCTACATTTTGAAATTAGTGAAAGTCACTGTTGAAGATGGGCAATGAACACACTGGTAATTCTTTAAAATAATAGACACTTTATTGTCAAATAAAGAGAAATTATTATTGATATTCATATTCACAGTGTTGTAAAAACAATTATCTGTGTTGTTTAGATCAACTCCAAGATGTAAATCATTATCTTCCCATGAACTAATTGAGAAAAGCCTAGCTGTGACAATTGTGACAATGTGTGAAAAAGTCTAAGGACAGAAAAAAAATATATTTTTCTGTAAACAAGTGTTTCATGTTCTGTTTGGGCTATTTAATATTGAACAATAAAATTAGGTGGATTATTGTCAACTTTATTATAAAAGCCATTTGACCCTCTAAATGAACATCACAAAGTAAAACTGGATTGATGTGTAATGTGAAATTAAAACTAAAGAAGAGGAGGGTAACAATATCCTGACAATATGGACAGTTAAACACCACCAGTTTCTCAAAACTTTGGAGAAGGGGGACATTTTCCTCTAAAGTTATCTGTAATTAAACCACAAACCAATTCTACTGCCTGTAGTGATTCTTGTAAGAATCTGTTGAATAATTTTCACCTGTAGAAAGCATCACTCGCTCAGGAGTTCCTCAGCTTTCCAAGGCAGAAATTACATTCTCGCTCAAACATGAATGCTCTTAAAAAGGGTCAATATCCAACAATTCCAAATCCCTATATGAATTGCTCAGGTTCCAATTATTTTTATGTGAATTGGTATAATTGGAATTTTACATCTTTCTATTAAGAACATGCATGTATAAAATAAATCTTTGTATAAATACACCATTCCATCCAACAAATTCAAATAGATGAGAGATGCTGAAGAAATATACACAATATGGTAGCAAAGATTCAGGAGTGACCCCTTTGGGTTGCCACTCCTGTTTCCCTGCTCCTACCTGCAGTCACAAAGTGGCCAGTTATCACAACTTCAAGATGGCTAACCTTGAAGTAAAGGTATT
This sequence comes from Ammospiza caudacuta, assembly GCF_027887145.1. Classification (NCBI taxonomy): domain Eukaryota; kingdom Metazoa; phylum Chordata; class Aves; order Passeriformes; family Passerellidae; genus Ammospiza; species Ammospiza caudacuta. The sequence goes on along the minus strand of NC_080600.1, from coordinate 20,217,539 downwards.
TTACTTAATGTCAGGGAAACAAAAGCTGATATTGAAATATTTTGCCCAGCAAGGCAAGGCCAGCATATCAATAGGGACTAAGGGTTAGAACTGGCAGCTCTTGACACAGACCTTGTGTTTCACTTCCTTGAAATCATAAAAAATGCAGCTCCAAATGCAGTTACCTAATATGTCTTCTGATTAGAGGGGCTCTCAATAAACCCCTCAGTGGAGAAATACAGAAAAGTGTTTTCACTGCTGCAAATGTGTCTTATGAACTTAATTCTCAGCCACTGCTGTGTCTGAGCTTATGCACAGGAAGTCTTGTGGTTGCTAAGGGTTTCATGAATCACATGTATTTCATGATTATTTTAAGCATTTAAGTGGTACACGCTGATCTGTAATTATGATTCAGTCATTAGAAAATAAATATTGATCATGCTGGTAATTCAGACAACATTTTAATATACCAAAACTTCAATCCCATATTGAAGAATTGAAATAGAAGTTGTGCAGCTATGTAGCAACAGTGAATTTTACATTTTCTTAATGATGATACTCTGCTTTTTCATGATGATCTAATTGACTTGGTTGTTCAAATATTATTTTTATGCAAGATGAAATGGTTTTCCCTCAAACAGGCATTCTCTAGTAGGCTTCAATTTGTTTTACCTTATCCTATAAATATAATATTTACCACTCTAATAGTACATAAATATTATCCTTTGTGTCTCGTTTAGTAACATTTTTTAAAACATTTAGTCAAAATTCCTACATTTGCTTTAGCACCCAGCTGAAATCACAGAACACCATGGAAACACCACAGGTTTTCCACCTGAAACCATAAACCAATTCAAGGCATTTTTTAACTTTTGCATAATTCTCAACAAACCTAATAAAACAAATGTCAAGTGCCCGAGAAGCCACAGTGTCCTGACCCCAGTGATACCAAAGGTCTGCTATTTGCAGCGCTGGAGCTTTTCACCATCCTCCATCATCATCTCTGGCTCCCCTGGAGAGACACCCCAGAGGAGGAGGCTCATCTGGGGCCCTGGTCCTGCTGCTCTTCCCTGCTGTCTCTCACGCCTCCCCAAGTTACTCATCTTTTCCCAAAAGTCACTTTCACCGTTAGATTCATTATATGTCATGATCACGAATTCTCACACATTTGAATTTCTCTGACCATCCTTTGTGCACACCCAAGCTACAGAATGAACTTAGCCAAGCTTTAAATGTCTTTCAATTTTTTCTCTCATTTCTGCTAAAGAACCATCATTAGTACTTATTTGATTCTGCTATTCAATTCCTTTCTGGGTTGAAGCTTAATCAAAAATCTTCAAATTCAAATTACTTAGTATGTACAAACATTTGGGCATTTTCTCAGTCTTTTGTTAGATCCAACAAGGAATCAACTAGTCTCCTTACCCTAAACACTTTAACTCTTTCTATTGTCTCAATTACTATTTCCATTATTTGACATTTCTATTTCACAATCAATCCATGAAATCAAAGACAATCAAAATACACAGGAGTGATTTGGAAATTTCAAATTATTCTTCTAATGGCTTTTGCTGAATATTTATGTTTTGTCTGAAGATTGAAATTAAATCCACAAGGTTTTCCTGAATTCTCTATACATTATATAGGGTCCTAGCCAAAGCTATTTCATCTTGAAGTTGCCAAATACTACAAGATGTCTCAATATCTTCATCATGTACTTGCTGAATTCACTAACAAGCTGGGAAATCAAATGCAAACTCATCATCTATCAAAAAATCATGCTTGAAGATGATGGCCAACCTTTGGTATGTTTAACTTATTGGAGCTAATATGATAAGCACATAGAAAAGCCACAAAGCCCTTATTTCCAATAGTGCTTTAAAAAAGCTTTATTTTTCCTGCAGACAGCAGCTTTGAGCACAGTGATCAAAGCTGCTAAAAGGCAGATTATCTCCTTCAGACCATGGGACCAGAAAATGTGGGTTAATAAATGTTGATACTCGTCCTTTGAAAAGGGCATGCAAAGAAGTAAAAAAGCCCTTCTAAAAATATTGATAACAAGCTACCATATAAAAAGCCAACTGAAGCTCTTTGATTTAAAACTGTATTAAACAGAACTGGTAACTTTGTACTGAAAATATTTTGTATGCTAATACTTAGAAAATATATTGCTGTCATTGCTTTTGAAAGCCTTTTTGGTGCAATTTCTGCAGCCATTAAGGAGACAAGATTGGTAAGTGTTCAGCAGTAAAATAATGTCATTGCCGAATGATTAAAGAATCTTCAGCCATGATCAAAGAACCTTCAACTATGACAGCACAAGTATCCTTTCCTCTACTTGATAAAATAACATATGAGCAAATAATACAGAAACATGAAAATAATGACAGTTTGTTCTATGATTTCTATGTGGAATCAAACTACAGTAAATACTATATAATCTGTATATAATTAACATCTTCATTTTCCTGAGAAAGAAATTAGAGCCAGGACAGAATATTCTTGCTGCAAACCACAGGTCAACTTTGAGAAATGTGGCTAAATCCTAACAGGTAACACTTCTGGTAACTCTTAAATTTGTTGCTTAATAGTTACAGAATTTTTGAGACATCAAAAACCTGCAACTGTGGAACCTTTATCCTAGAAAGTAATATGGGGACTCTGCACCTCTTTATAAAGTATTTTATATTTGTTTCTGACCTGCTGACTTCTTTGGACAGAGCATGAAGTATTTTGTTGCCCAGTATGCAATAGAACCACAGAATCATTAAGGCTGCAAAAGACCTCCAAGGTCATCAAGCTCAACCTTTGGCCCAACACCACACTGACAACTAAACCATAGCACCAAGTGCCTGGTCCAGCTGTTTCTTGCCAACTTGCATGTCTCTCAGCATACACACAGCTGACAGCTGATAATATATCAAGTGAACAGAGGTTACCTAAAGGCCTCTATAAAAATGCAGTAGAGAAGAAGAGTTTTTTGAAATGGCAGTCCCCCATACTTGGTCTAAGAAAAGGTCAGACGTGGTGTCCCAGCCATAGCTGCATGATCCATTCCATCTCCTTTTTCTGGGAAAAATTGCCCCACTGCTCCCATATCTGATAGCACAAAGGTATGGGTAACAATATCTCTTCAACCTGATGCTGTCAAAACAATCCAGTTTACCTTCAAGGTCCTTCACATCAGTTCTACTGAAGTCTGTCTGCACGATTGGATGGGAGTCGCATGCACGTGCAGCTGTGCTGTCAGGTGAACCAGGGTAGCTGGTTCTGCTGTACTAACAGAGCAACATAATCACCAAGACAATCCTACTTTGATCCAAGCTCTCACTTTTCAGTGGACTTGGAAGTCCTCCTTTTCTACTTATAACTAAACTTAAATTCTTGAAGTACTAAAGTACGAAAGTTTTACTTTTAATATATCATCACACCTTCCAGATGGGATGACAGAGCCAATTTATCTTGAATTTTATTTTTAATATGTATCATGGGTTCTGAGGAACCAAGTACAGACCTGTATTTCTGGAATAAAATTGTAAAATATAGAAGTTGCAAATATTTGCATTATGAACTATTACAGACTATTGCATGAAATCATTTAAGAGTTATCTTAGTCTGCCTAAACTATTGTAGAAAAATATCACCACCTTAATTGTCTTTTCTACTTAATAATTAACAGCTTCAACAAATCTATTTTCACTAAAAGAATTTTTCATTCAAAAGACAGAGCAAGACATAAATGCTTTAGCACAACAGCTGTAGTAATTACAGTACAATTTTGCTGTAAAATCATTACCATCTCAGTGGTTCTGAAGAAAGAATAAAGTACATGTAATGTATATGGCAATGTAAAAATATGAATAGGGTTTTTATTTAAAACTTCAATACTGCAATTAAAATGTAGGGAAAAAATAGGAGATGCTAGAATTCAGCACTCTATGTTATGTGTGAAACTAACTCCTGGCATTTGGAATTGTTAAAAATAAATGTTCTGCTGAAGAATTGCCAAATAAAGTACTTCAAAGCAGGTCTTGGTAATGAGAAGTAGAACATCAGATTAGCTTAAACACTTGAGAACAATATAAATGTTTTAAACAGGAAAGAATCAAGGGGGTGAACCTTTTTCCTACATTTTGTAAGAATGGTCATAAATAGGATGAAATGTAACATGGCCATTCTTCTTTACACATGAGACCCTGATTTAGGATTTGTACATGGGATACTAAATTTGAATCAGGGGAAGATAAGAAACCGAAATTCACTGTTCTTGAATAGCTCCATCTTTGAATACTTCAGGATTAGTTGCCTTAATCAGATAAAAGACCCTGGACTTCATCAGAAAAAATATTTCCTAAAAAGCAATTCCTGAAGAATATCACACTAAATCCATTATCAAGTGGACAGTACGTATGGTCTGTATGCTCACTGTTTTTTTGTTCTGGACACAGTTGTGACAGGAAGTGTATCAAACCATATAAAATATCATTTGTAGCCAATGCTGGTGTACAGCTGCCATTCTCCTCAGCCTGCAGAGTGCCTGGCAATTCAGTATAAAGGGTTCAGGTTTGTAGGTCTGGAAGGCAGATTGGATTAGAGGCCATCCCTTAGTTCTTGCAGGGTATTTTTTTGCCTTAAATCACACAACATGTAAGAGTTTCTCCTACATGGCTCTAATCTAGAGGACCCCAAGAAGAGACAGGCAGCTATCCTTACCAGAACTGCCTTTGTTTTCCATACTGTGCTCAGGACTTGGATGAGATTTTGTTCATACACACCCCACAAAGCCCTTTAACTCCTCTGCTGCAATAAGATGTACTAACCTCACATGCAAATCATATTGTCTTTCCTGATATGCTTTTAAACCAACCTGATTATCGACCTATTGACATATTTTCATAGCTTCCAGTTGATGTCCCAGGTTTGAAATACAGCATCCCTCAGAAGGTGTAGTCCAGAACCTAACAGCAAAAGCGTTATTTTTCTTGTTTTGTTTAAAATGAGAAAATCTAGCATACCTAGACAACTTAAATTTGCCCTTTCATATACACTTTACACATATTATAAACAGATTCAATTGAAAATTTAGAACCTAGTTATCAAACTGATCATAGAATACTCATGATGTAAACAATACGGACCATCTTAGTTGCTAAATGATACACTGCCCCATTACTTTCTAAAAGAAGTCCTAAACTGGTCTCAAAATTAACCACAGAACTAATACAACCAGCTATGTTTAATTACTTGTGAAATGGCTTGAAAATGTTCTGTTTACCAGAAAGAGCTTTCAGCTGGAAAATTACTGGGAGTCTAGCAAGAATTTATTGATAAGAAAATTTCAAACGCACCTTATAATGAACCCACCTTCTATCCTTAATGTCTGTCTCTTTTGAGAATGCAGAAATTAAAATGTGACTTTTTCAAAGTGATGACAGTACAACATCCCTAAATGTTCTTCTCTATGGGTGTGAAATCTAACCTGAAAGGTTCAACTCACTGTCATGACTAACAACATTCCCAAATTTTGCTTCATTTTTCATAACTCTACTGAATGAATCACTATCCTTCAGTTCTCTACAAAGCATTGCCATTCCTTTCAAGTTAATAGTTATAGTTTAATTTTAAAATAGAAAACTAGTCAGTTCTTGACTCAATATTATAATGTTTGTTTACACACTTACTAAGGAAGAAGTCTGTGTGTACAAAAGCAAAATAGGTAATAAAACAGTTTCTTAAAAAGTGTAACTACATACACTTTTTGCCTGTCATATTCTCAAACAATACATTGTTTTGTTTTCCATTACATTTCAGATCATTTACTGCAGCATATTTTTAATTGGAATTCTCAGTTTTGAAATCAAGCTATTCACTTCAATCTAAAATACTCAGAGAAGTAAGCCTGTTTCGAGGAGAATAGGCCAGTTTGAATACAGCAGCCAACAGTCCAGGCATTGATCACAAGGGAATGCCTGAAGAAAGACCAGAGAGAAAGAGTACAGCAAAGTCTGCAGCAGTTAAATTTCCTAAAATTAATGCAAATGAGAAAGTGCCTTGTTCAGTAGTCTCCTACCAACACATTGGTTTCACCTGCAGATACCTACATGATGCCATGAATATGCAATGCAGGATGTTCTTGGATGGATGGTGGAGCAAGGGACCCAAGTGCAAGGCTAATGAACAGCTCAGTCCTGGCCAATGTGGGCTCACAGCTATGTCTTAGCCAAGCACAGCTCAAAAGTAAGAGCTCAGGGCTAGTGAGAGAGTTTACAGCCTCTCTGCAATTTCACTCTGGAAAGACAATGTGACAGTGATGATGATGATGATGATGAATCAGATGGATATCATGGTTTTGGTCAGCCACCCTACTTTCCTAGGTCAGCAAATGGCAGTGGCTGCTGTGCTTGTTTGGCTTGGACCCGCAGGCCAGGGCCTGGCCATCTCCTCTGCAGTGCTCAGAATATTCCCTGTATTTGACCCTACCAGCAAGTGAGCCTTCTAAGCCATTTTATATATATCTCAGCTCATTATTTCTGTGGGGTTTGAGGTTTCCTTAATGGCATATTTCACAACTGATAACTAGGGATTCAGTTATTCAACACTCATTTCTGTGGACTCTGTGGTTTTTAAATGGATTTAAAGATTCAAGGACATGATTCTGAAAAATGTGGGAGAGATTTCAGTGTCAACGGTAAACAAGGGTTTCCATCTTGTGCAGTGATACGCACAAAGGAAGGGAAAAAAAACCCTCTCAACTTAACATTGAGAGGACACACCTAAAAAAAGTACAGAAAACCAAAGATATAGTAAAACACTCAAATGAAAGGTTAACATACAGCTGAAAACTTTGCTCCAGCTTATTAAAAACTTCATAGCAAAAACTTATTAGAAGTATTCCCACATAAAAATACATTACATATAAATTGAAGTAGAAAAAGTGCACTCCCCATGGCGCTGTGGGATCAAACAATGGAGAGATCTAAATCTATCTTTTTAAGATCTGAGGCAGATGCAAAAGCTGTTAAAACATGTATTTGCATCCTTTCTAGGAGAGCTGTTTGAAATGCCTGATTAATTAACTGAGAGCATACAAAAAAAATCATGTAAAAGAGCCCCTCTAAAATAAAAACCCAAGGAACATGAAGGAAACGTGAACATGACAAAGTATAGACATTGGCATTTCATACAGTAACTACACTAGCAAAAATGTATTTTTATGAAAAAAATTGCTAAAGGCCCAGAAACATTCAATTAAAGTGATATATGCAGGAACAACTAACAGTGACAAAAAAGCAGGCATAGGAGCACCCAAAGAAAAACATATAGTCCATGGCATAACTGTTTGGAGATCAAAGGACTTTTAGTATTTTCTGTAATGTTTTTATTAATCTTCAGTTTTCTTAATCTTTGCAATTTGCTGTCTGACAAATGTGATCCTAACTCTGCATACATCAGCCTATATCTGAAAATCTTCTAATATTCTACTGTTGGATACATGTTAGTATTTCACATGGAGAAGAAATGTAAGTAAAAAACAATGTAATGATTTTTCCCCCAGTATATCCTAAATCAGGTATTAAGGAAAGGTATTTGTATTGTGGTGAATCAGATTTAATGTGAAGTTAATCCAGGGAGTATTTAAAATATGCTTTGCCATAAAATAACTGTTGTCTACTCTTAAGATTTTCATTCATTATTGAATGACTATTATTTTGATGTCATATCATGGTACTTAGTTTAAATTTTAATCCAGAATAGTTAATCTCAGACTCTTTTCTGGATTATCCGTAATAAAATTCAAATTGAAGCACCATTAAAAGGACAAAAAAGAGCAGACTAAAATATTCTTACAGTTAAAAGAAATAAACCTTATCAAAATGATCTCAGAAATTACAATAACTCTTAAAGAGGATTAATCAAAATAAGATTCAATTAATTTCTGCTCTCACTCAACCACAAGGACTCTGCTAGATTCTGATATACTGAAAAAAGAGATCTTGGCACCTCCACCCCAAACATGCTTACAGAAATGACATTAATTAATTTCAGAGGCAGAAAAGCTTGACATGCAGATACATATTTGATTACACATGATGCTAGCCCCCAAATATGACAACATACTATTTAATCATGCAAATAATTCCTTTACGAGGTAGATTTCTGACTTGTACCCTAGTGATTTATTCCCTCTGACTACAAACCAGACTGTCCTAACGATTTCAGGCTAAAAATCCAGCCTGTGATTCTTTTTCATTAATTACACCAACCTCACAAGTCTAACTGCACTGTGCACTTACAGTCCCTTTTCTTCTGAAGCCTATGAAAGATGTTAAGAGATGGACATTTTTTAATTAGGAGGTAAATGCCAATGATCATTGTTCCATTTATCCTAAGGACACATAAATACAAGTTCAAAGATTAGAGCAACAAAATCTGTATCTTCATCTGCTTTGCCATTCATCTTTTCATTCCTTCCCAGCTGCCTCCAGCTCTGAGGGGGCATAGGCAGTTCCCTCTTCTCTCCACATGTTCCTGCCAGGACTCATGGATGCACACTCTGCATTTTCGTGTTCCAGTCATGAAAACCTCCTTAACCTCTTTAGCATTCCTTTTAATCCTGGGGCCAGGCATGGGAAATACTGACTTTGCCCCTATAGGCCTTCCTCACTTGTGCTCCTTTTGCTCTAAACTGAGCCTGACCTTTTCTATTTTCATTTCTTGGTGTCTGGCTGAGATTTTTTCCTGCCATTCAACTCTCTGCACTCACACAGTCATGCCAAAGTGGTGAACTGAAGAGCAACATCACTAAGTTGGCATTTTCATTTACCTTGCCTTTCAACTAAAAAATATCCTACACAGAGCTGTATGGCTCCCACAGTGAGGAATTTTATTAATACACATCTTCACTTTAAGTTTTGAAGATCAATTTTTTCCCATATTTATCTAAAATATGAAAGGATCAACCTTGAAAGTATATAGCAGTCAGGTCACTAGGCAGGGCAGCTTGCTACAGATCAGTCTGCTGAGTCCAGCTCTAGCAATGATACAGGTTTTTCTGTTAGGCATCACAAGTCAGCATTTTAGGTGGCATGAAACTCACAGCACACAGAGGAGTTCAATTAGTTCACACAAGCACGTGTGCTTTCGATCACATTTTGGTATAATGGCATGAAAAACCAAAATTATGTTTTCTAAGTGAAGAGTACCTGCATTTTTTTTTATATATAAAAGTTTCATTACAAAGCCACTAACAACTTCAGTTATGAAGACAGGTAAGAGTCATCAGAGAGAGAATTCATTAATACCTCATGCATATGATAAAGATGCATGGCTTAACAGTTCATGAGGGATATTTTACTGTTGTCACCAGTGACGCACAGTTCGTGCTTCAAATGCACCAAACTAATTTGCAGTGCTCTTCAGAAGCATTTCACTCCTGAAAATACCTAAAGCAGCTGAGCCAAGTGACTGGTGCCAGTAAGGCAGGACTCTGGGACTTGCAAGACACAACAGCTCTCCCACACACAGAGGAGGGATTCATTACACAAGTATTCCTCAAACAACACAAGCACCAAGCTGTCTCTTGCTATACCCACATCTACACATCCAGACTCTTGGAACTTGTGACTTAGCACTAAACTTCATTGGGAAGAACCTTCCTTTTCCTCACCCCAGTCTTGTTACATCCCAAGAACCAATTTGATCAGGATAGTTGGTTTCTGTTGAAATGCTGGAGAGCCTCTTACAAGCTCCAAGTTCTACATTTGGTACATGCCAGAATGATTTTGAAATTACATGAAATGTCCTTAGAGGAAAACACATAATCTTTAACAAAATAATTATTTGATTTTTTTAATCTTTTAATGCATGCACCATTTAACTCCAACAGATATCTACTAGCAGAAGGTTTAAAAAAACATGTCTTAAACTATCAGTTTTATGTGTCTCATAAAGCAATCAAATTTTCCATTCATTGGTGGTGGGTTGGTGGTGGTGTTTTTCAGTAGCATCTTTTATAACAGTGTAAATTTAATACATGTTAGGCCTAGATCTGCTTTGGAAATTATAATTACTTTTTCTTTAGATTTGCTCGAATGTCTTCTTGTGATAAATAAGGTTGGTTTTGAGTTGCCTTTCTGAATCTTGTCAGCACTTCCCAATCCCACATTTGTACAAGTGTGGCACTTTTCCAAAACATACTGTCTCCTAAATCTTATTTAAACAGAAAAATCTTTAAACAGTATTTTGCAGACCTACATCAGTGAATGAACTTGGAATCTTTTCTTTTACAAATAGGATTATAGGAGCTCCATAAAAGTCATTTAAGAGAATTTTCAGACCTTTTAGACATTTTGAATTTTAAAAAGAAGATGAGATAAAAATATCATGATAATCCTATTCATTATGCTTATGGATTTTCTATTTGGTAGACCTGTCATTACATTTGACTAGCAGCTCATAATTATTAAAAATATAAACACTGCTGTAAGATGGATTAATGGTGTTGTGTTTTCTCTAACAATAACAAAAAGTCTCAGCAGTTACTCTACTGTTGGATTACACAATGTAATTATGTGATCTGTAAGAACATTTACAGCAGCCTCCTATAGAACAGGACTACTTTTATTTAGCTACTGGATTTTGCTGTCTTTCTAAAATTTAAAATGAGAATGTCTAATTTTGTACTAATGTTACAGTGGTTCTCCTAAAGTTACCTGTTCCATTCCACATTCAGATTTGACACAATTGTAGTATTTGACATTTATGTTTACAATTAGGGCTATAGGCATTCATATAACTTAATACAGAAAACAAAAGCACAAAAGTTTTGCAGACCTTTCAATAAATCCCTGGAAGAAAACAAAAAAGCTATTTCCAAATAATATAGATTTCATCAAGTAGACTAGGATGAGAATGGATGTTTTTCTCAAGCAAAATTTCACTGAAAATTGTACAGTATCAGAAAAGCTTCTGGGTTTGAGTAATTAGCATTTCCTTATGGAAACTAAGCATGTATATTGCCAAAAAACTTATCAGCAGAGCACAGAAAGTGGAAGCCTTTTGCAGTCACTTTACTTTTTTTCTGAATGTTCAGAGTGGTATATGAACCACTTTATGCCTTAAGCAGCTGATTCTCACATGGATCATCTGATAAGGACCATCTGATAAGGACTGTTCTGTTGTGCTACATCACTGAGTGCAGAGACCTCTGCTCAGCTGACGTAATACAGATCAGCCAATTCCTGAATATCTGCTTTATCAGGAGAACTCTCAGCAGCCCAACAACAGCCCAATTCCTGAATATCTGCTTTATCAGGAGAACTCTCAGCAGCCCAACAACAGCCCAATTCCTGAATATCTGCTTTATCAGGAGAACTCTCAGCAGCCCAACAACAGCCCCCAGCCTGTTCCCAGTTCCCTGCCTTACTGATCTGGTAATCTGCCCCATGGACTCTCAGACCAGGACACCAGAATGGAATAAGAGTCAGGGTGTCCAGCTATGAAAATAAGTATATGAATTCACAATTCTGTACTTTCTTCATACACATAATTAAGGCAATTTACCCATCTTTTCAGAGAGTAGCAGGTAGTAAAGCACTGACAGAGAAGGAGGAACAGAAATCATATATGTAAGAATTGAAAAGGAAAAGAAATTAACATAGAAAATTCCCATTTATGTTTCTTTTAATTAAATTAAATTTCCTCTTACAGCTAAGTAATAAATTACTATTAACATTATTTTAAACCACTGTGAACATGTTTTCAGCTCCAAAAAAGGATTACAAATTCCATATTTTTTAAGCTCAGACCACCTAAAAAAGAGCTATTTACGAAAGCACATATATGCATTACAACTATAATACCTCAGCTAGTTCAATATCTAAGAGAAAAGAATAATTATCTCCTTCAAAGTTTAATCTTAATGCTGCATTTGACTCTATGGAGCCAACTACACAGGACACAAAATTGCCATCTCAGGACAGATGTCTTGTGCTGGAGACTTTTGTCTTGTACAAAAGTACCTGATCTTAAGATCTGCTCAACCCAACACATTCAGATTTCTTCATTTTATACCTCTTTCACAGAAATACAATAAATATTAATTATTATATTTAGCAAATATTTTGCCTATATTACCAATGTATGTTTAAAAAGCAAATATTCTAGATGGGATTATTGGATGTGTTAAAAAAGGTAAAGGTTCTGGAGAACTGGACCATAATGCATCTACTATGTAGAAATTGTAAATGTTCCTGAAGGCAGAGTGTAGATTTTTGTTCCTGCTTTTTTCAGTCAATTTTGATAGAATGACAGAAAATTTCAGTTCAGTTATTTCTCCCCAGAGAGGCACACATCAATTGAAAATATCTATAAATATCAGAAAGGAAGAAACATTGTGTTAAATTGCTTAAAGAATCACAACTGGCATGAAGCCAAAAGTTCCATTGAACATTAACCTGTCTATTGATACAGAGGGCTGGCCATTGGCACCAGCTACAGAGCTCACAAAGATGGAAATATCTGGGATAAAACAAAAACCAAACCACACCACCAAGAAAGAATAAGGCCCACTGCCACAGTAAATCTAAAATTTTCTTTTAATGCCTTTTCTTTAAGGCATTGCCTATACCTGGTGTACTGGAGGAATTGGCTTCCTCCCATGACCTAACAAACAGTGCCAGAAATCACTTTGCTGCCTGTGTGATTTCTCAAGTGAGGTCAAAGGAAAGGAGCCATCCTAAAGGGCAGTCCAGTCTGTCTTCAGGTTTGAGGACTGGCACACATTTCAGTTCTTGGTATTATGTTATAACAAAACCTTAAATGAGACTTGAAAAAGTATTAACTAAATAGATAATTAACTGTAGATATGGGGGGGGGGGGGGGGGAGAAGCATTCATAATAAAGCTGTTATATACCACAACTGCTACCAATACACTTCTCAAGCCAGGAAATGCTTAAGGAACAATAGAAATGCCCCTCTTATACTGATTTTGCTCTAAATCCTCAGCATCTAAAGCCATGCCACCAGTTCAGTCTGCAACTTTTGTATGTTCAAAAGCCATCTCACTGGGAATACTCTAGCCTGGTTTTCTGTCTTGTTCTCTGAACTAGGAAGAAAAGCAGTGTAGGCACAGAACTAAGGAGACGATTACAAACTGATTAAATGCACATACAATACAATAAAAGAGACAGATTTTCCATTTCCAGCAGCCAAAAAACCAAATCAATCTCTTTAAAAAGCTGGTTAGGTCATCTGAAAGGCTTTCTATATAGTAAAGAATTGAATTATGGTTTCCTGTTCCATTATTTGTTGTCTTTGGTCACCACCCAGGTGCATGGAAAAGTTTTCAAAGTAATGTTTATCCCTGAAAAAAGAAAATTCTTGAGAGCTACAAGCTGGCTAGCTCCTTTAGAAGGAAGAAGAGGATTTGCTTAATGTAGTTCTGGCACACAAAACATAAATCTGGTCTCAGAAAGAGACGCTGTATAATCTAGTCTTTTGCTTCTTTCAAATTGTATGCTGCCAGAATTGACAGAAGATTTTACAATCCCTGAAGTGCAAAGCCTTCTGTGCAAAAATACACATGCTCATTTTTAGTTATCAGCTTAAGAAGTTGTGTGGCTTTGTTTCCCTAATATTGTGAACAAGACAAATTTGGAATGGTCTGTCATTTATAAAAGTTCCTGTCAAGAGGAGCAGCTGCCTAGGCAGAGCACCCAGAGAGGGAGAGCTCAGCTCTGTACATTTTACCCACAGCAGTCAGCAATTACGTGTACAAGCAGTTCCATTAGCAGCCAGAGGAAGACGATGTAATTACAGATTTGTGCAACTTGGCCTCAGAACAAAACAAAAACCAAAGCGGGAGCTTAATTAGTCATTTTATACACTTATCATACAGCATGCCCAGAAACAGGAGGCTCAAATCAGTTCCCTAAGACAGGCATCTTGCTGCAGTGGAGATGCCCTGGGGTACCTCACCTGGTCGCCAGCTGCTGCTCCAGAAGAGCGCAGGTGTCCTGCTGGTCCTGGGTCATATCTGCCAGCCCTGGGTGGATGTCTCAGGCACCCCTGGGTGTCTCAAATGGCACTAGATACTGTATCTGAGCCACTGATGCAAGCCTAGGCTGTCAGCTCTGTACAGGTAAGCAGACACACTCCTTCAGGCAGAAGATACTCAGTTCAGAAATCACTGAAATCTACTTGAAGACAAGCGAGAGAAGGGTTACACTTCTCAGAGACAGAGAGTGTGTGGGATGGTGCTACTGCTGCAGTATGACATAAAAAGCCTGGTCTCATACATGTGTCGTGAGGAGAAGAGAAAAAGAGAGAAAGCCACAGACAGAGCAAGCACATAGATACTGCAGTCTTCTGACATGTCAGGAGCACAGTTACCCCTTTTTTGTACAGTTCCTCACCTTCTGTGACTGATTATAACCTGATTTAGCAAAGGACTTTTCACCACTTCCACCATGCCCAGGTTTTACTCCACTTCTCAGTTAAGTGTGATGCCTAAGTAATCTGAATAGGAAAGCAGCATACATTCTTAACACCACAAACATTTTTACACCACCAGAACGGTACTAAAGGAACAGAGATTTAGTCCATCTCCACTGCTGGGCAAATAACCTACTGGCCATAACATAAATGGGAACCAAACCAATGAGATAAAATCTATGGCAATGTTTTCATTTTATCAAATCATCTCTGTTCTCTGATCTTGGGCTCTATTTTGTATCCAGTTTATTAGTTACTAGGTCTGACTACCAGGTTACCCAGGGAACATGTGAGTGCTCCAGCGTAACAGCTCCCACCTCCTCTTTCCTGTCTCCCAGTACTGAATCTTCCCAGCTGCTTCCCTCTCCCTTCCAAAAGGAGGGACACACACTGTGGTTCCCTGGGGAGAGACCAGCTGAGATTTCTTTCCACAGTCAGCTGTGTGAGATGGTACCTGACCCCTCCAACACGGCTGACATCACTGCTTATCACGCACAAAGCTGGAATTCAGCCTTTCACCTCTCCTTCTCTTGTTCATTTGACCTTAAAATCCTTCCAAATAATACCCATCTACTTTCACGTGAGGGCAGAAAAGGAACTAAAGGACAAACTTGTTTAAATGTGATGGTTATCTCAAAGCCAGTTTTCAGAAATGAGCTAATAATAAAAAGCTACATAAAATGAGAGTGTCTTAAAAGATAGTTTATCAACATAATCTATATTAAAATAACCCAAAAATAATGGGAAAATGGTTTATCATGAACAACCACAATTTTTAGGTCTATGTGAGGACCAAAACATTTAATTTGCAAAACAAGAAAATTTTTAGAGAGTTCAAATTGTGTAAGTACCATGGACACTGGACTTTGAGACATATATTTTTATGTTGAGCTAACACTCATAGTTGGAGAAAAAGAATCAGCATCTGACAGAAAAACAACTGAATGTTCATTTAAATGGCTAATTACCAAAATTCTGCCCGGATTTAATGATACTGCATCTGAATTCGTATTTTAACTAGGACCACAGGGATTTGAAAAGTCTATCTGACAGGAGGTACAGGCTTAGCTTTCCTTAGCTCCAGTTCCATTTATAAAAAATTACGGACAATAATTTCTGTAAGATACTTTATACCACAGGCCAATAAGAGGAACTTACTAAACCAGTTGCAGTAACTTTCCTAAGATCTTTCTATATGTAGAATTTAGAGCCACCTCAACATTCTCCCTGCTATTTTGCCATGACCATGGTACAAGTACCATTCTTTAAGGGATGATCAGCAATGCTTATGAGTTTCCCATTTCCCAATGTTCTGAAAATCATTATGCAGGTATGAATATCATTATGCAGGTACGAACAGGTACCATTGCATACAACAACTCAATACATAAAGTCTTAGTATCTCCCCTTTTTAAAAGAAAACAGCATTTGTCAACACAATTTCACTTCATCCACTACAAACTAGAAAACAAATGTGTCCAGGCTGCGGAAAACATCTGTGATATCTATGCAAGTGTTTAACGTAGCAGCTTTATATGTTCACACAAAGCTGTTTTTGAGATTCTCATCAAAGAAGGTGGCAATTCTGTTCTTTTACCTCCATTCACTCAGCACTGTAAAAAGTGAGATACAACCATCTTAGGCTGCTTTAGAGAGAATCCAGCTACTAGAAGTTACTTGACTTGGTTCTGGCCTATGGCACAACTATTGCCATATAGAAGTTTTCTCCTAAAAAGTCATCATAAAAGTAATATAAATAAACACATGCTTCTATTTTTATACAATCTATTCTACTAAAATAAGACTACTTGCTTTATTTTTGAGGAAACTATCTAAACATATTAAGAGCCTATAAAACTGAGAAAAAAAGCTGGCCTGTCAATAACTGTTTCAACTCTTTTCAAATCCCAATGATTTTCTGAGATTTCTTACCCACCTAAGACAACAGAAGAGCCCTGGCCCCACACAGGGGCAGCTGCACAGCAGACACCTGAACACAGCTGTCACAGCACTGAGACAAAATTGTTCAGCTCGTGCTTCTGAGAACACTTTGCTCTGGTGCAAATCTGTAATTGGAATATTTGCAGTTTTGCAAAGGTAGGAAACCCTATTTCCTAAATCAGGAAGCCTCATTTGTGAACAATGGAAAATACTACTAACCTTTCAAATAATGCCAGTTATTTTGCTGTAGAATTGCACAGCACACCATATCACTGGAGCTTAAAATAAAACCTTCCCAGAAACCCCAGTGCCCTATAATGCTAATTTTAAGAAGTTCCAAAGTTATTCCAAGCAAATGTTTTTCTCTAAATTTGGCTATTAGCCCCTATAGTCAAACTGAATTTGGAAAAGGTTGTATGTTTGGGATAATATAAGAAAAAACATGGAACAACATGCTTTCTCTGTGCATCACAAGAGCTGTAGGTCACTGAGTGCCAGCTGAAAGGGAGACCTAAAGGTTAAGAGGATATTCTCTTTTCCTTGTGATTGTGTGAATCCACACTTGTGATTGTGCCTTGTCATCAAACTCCCAATGACTGTACAAATCCATCTTACCACTCAGTGACCTCTGAAAAGATTCCTCACAGCAATATATCTCTGAGTGTCTTTCTAGAGGTTAAAAAGTCATTTGTTAGTCAGATAAGACCAAAGGGGCTCATTCAGGCTCACCCACCAGGGCATATTCATGTTATTACAGCTTTGCATATGTACCAGATACTACTGGCATTACTGAAATTTTGTCATAATAACAGGTACCTGAAAAAGAGAAAGAAAAATAGAAAGAAAAAGAATAGGTGCATCAGCAGAGGAGCATAATAGTACTAAAAATGTGTGAAAGTTCCCATGACTTTTCCTATTTTCTAAGAAAAACATGAAAAGATTGAAGTCTCATCCAGCTGTTTCCTGACACAGGAGAAACCAGCACCATTTAATTGTTAACTGCCCTGCCACTCCTGACTGACACTTTCTGCTGCAAGATGCATTTACTCATTTACTGTGACTGAGCCTGTTGGGCTGCCCAGAAAATCTTCAATTCAGCTGAGACAGGGCAGCTGCAAAGGCCTTGAAGTGCTGAAGTCTCATGAGTCCTGACAGGAATTCCCTCCCAGGTCAGGGACAGTCATACCCTGCACATTCCCCAGCAAGAAGAATTTTGTAACAGGAAGGTAAAATACAAAAAATTACGTCAGGAACAAGGAAAAATAACCCTAACATTCATGTTTTGTAGTTACTAAGCAAGGACATTCAGTGCAAGGGAAATTTTTTAGCCTTCTTGTCTTCACATCTTTTTCATCAGTTTGAACAAGGAGAGGTTGTGACATTAAAACTATGAATCTGACCTGATGACTTTCAAAGAGAAAGACCAAAACCTACTTTTTGCTTAGTTTTAATTTAGAAAGTATTTATCTTCATTTGAAAAACAGAGATAAAAATATGGTGATTTTAGGTTACTTAGCACTTTTAGAAATAGTGGATAATTTTATGGAAAATATAAAATCTCATTTTTGAATTTTCCAAAATCAAAAGTAAGTTTCAACTTAAAAGAGGGGATTAAAAAAAAATGCAAGCCCATTCTCACAAAGAAAACATATGCTATGCAAAAGAAACCATTTTGTTGAAAACAATCATAAAAATAGAAATCTATCAAACATCAAATGGCTTGAAAGAAATACATTTAGAAGTAATCTGTAATTTGTCACATTTTATCATTTAGAACTAAAAGCTAAAAGCTCTACAGAAAGAAGCTATTTGAATTTCTTTTATAACCTGTGTATTCTACTCTGTCCTCATCCTAAATATGCCACCTTGGAAAGGGTTGCTTTATTGTCAATGTAATGTGAAAAGCTGACTCCATTAATAATCTATTATAAATTTAATGGATTTCTACCAATTTCTTATTCTGGGGTAAAGAAGGAGATTCTGTTATCCTCCTGCAATTTCAAGCTTCTATATCTACCTTACTTCTCCACTCAGTCTTGAGCAAAAGACAGCAATGCACATAAATAAATGCAGTAATAAGTGGTTCTTCAAATTTTATAATGAATACATGATAAAGAGTTTCTATGCTGAATAAATACAACCAGTAGGTTATCTAGGCTTTCCTCATGTTTTCCTTTAATTGCTGAAAATTTAAAAATAAAAATCTATCCACTAAATGTGTTTCAATCCCAAGGCACGCACTCAAAGCTAGGAGCAAACTTACATATAAAGCTGTTTGTCAGAGACACAGGAATTTCCATCATTATGACAATTTATGACAATGTACTTAATATCTTGTGAATTAACTTCTTTGTTTTTGCTATCATGTTTTATTTGCATAAAAATTAGCTGGGCTAAAATGTTAAGACAAAGCAAAAGAGCCTGGTAATGTGGGGATGTATTTAGTAAAATAGATTATATTTTCACAGCACTTTCTGTCCAAGGATATTGTGACATTTTATAAACAAGCTGAGACTTACACACCAAATTTTATCTCTGTTCTACAAGTAGGGATCCTGAGGAACATGAGAAGATAGGTACCAGGGGTCATGGGAAACAGGACAAGATTCTCTTGGCTCCCAGGCTAATTCCTGCCACTCTGTGCCTGGTGATTCTCCTGCACGCTGAAAATCCAGCAGGGATTAGTTCCATTGCCCAAATCTCCAGCCTCAAGGCTCCACAGTGACTGGAAACTACCTGCCTGGCCAAACCTAGCTGTTAAACCAAGGTCAAGGCTTTTCCTACAGGTTCCAGTCCTGATGTTTGCATTCATCATTCTGCTGAATTCTGTTTTATTTAACACAGTCATAAGACTGTCTAGCTCAAAAACCACAGATAATGGTTTCAGATGAGTTTATTGCTCCAAATCTATGAGATGGTTAAATGGGAATAAAGAGACCACTTAAAACGCCCTGAGTCATTTTAAAATGCAAACATTCCATTACTTTGGAAAGTTACATATTTTTCCTCTTTCCTTGCTGCATAGGTAAATGATAAAATGAGGTCATATTGCAACTCTTACAACACAATGGATGCATATTTGCAGGTAAATAACTGATTTGTTTAACAAACTACAATATTAATATCAGTTATGAAAAAAAAAAGGAAAAAAAAGTTGAAGTTTTCAGTAAGGTACTCGATTAAAGCAATCATTTCATGTTTGCTGCTACATTCTATGGTGCTGCTTAATGCAGATTTCTCCCAATTAAATCAAAGATTAATAAACAGAAAAAGTGCATCAACTTGCAAATCTTGCAAGCTTTAAACCTGTCATTTTTATTTTGACTTTCCTCTTTTTTTTTTTTTTAATTATTTTTTCAAAGTGCAGAAGTACTAGTAGCCCAGGTAAGGCAAATTTAATACTCAACATTTGAGTATTAAATGAGGAAATTTGAAGAATAGCAAAAGTACATGACAATAATCACATCAGACACTATGGTATATTTCTATCCAATATATTCCTAATATTGGAGAATCTGTCATAAATCTATGAAGTCAATCTCCCACTGTAAAGAAAAATACCCTCATTATTTTATCTAAATCTTAAATTAAAGAAAGAGGATTCTAGAGTGTCAAAACCCATAATCAGTCAGATCAAAAATTCTTGATTTTCAGTTGCATCCTGTTCAAAATGATCATGAGGTTGTGCTTCAGTTCTTGACAAATTTGTGGAACTAATGGTAACTCTTCAATATTGTAAAATTCAAATTACATTCATGAAATCTGGGCTCATTGGAAGCCCATTTGGAAAACATCCTTGTTTCCAAGTGACCTTTAGCTGTGAAACTCAGTGCTGCTATTTGTTACCAAAGTGACCGGTTTTTGCTTTTAAAATAAGCAAGAATGATTGGGTTTTCTTCATCCACAAATCATTTATAAGTCTTATGCTCAAAAACACAATAATGCATAACATTTTCTTTTGCTCAAACCACATGAGAATAATTGTGTAATGTTTCCAAAGTTCTCCCACAGGATGAGATACATACTCCAGTATCATTAAATGACACATATCCTAAATTTGTTTCATCTTTTCTAAATTTGTCTCTGATACACAGTGATTGAATTCCCCATTGCCAGTTCTATTGCTTCTTAGAAAACAGCCACTCTAGGGGACTATTACTGCCTATTATTCATTCAGTACTAAAATCAGTTGTCATATTTTGGGGTAGATGTTCAGAGATGTATTGATGCCAAGATTTCATAACATAAAAAGCAATTTTGTTATGTAGAAACATAACTGCTTTGTAAGCCACTGGGAGAGAGAGCACATTTTAATATGACAACATTTCTGAGCCAGTTTACTGAAGAAACAGTTCTACAGCAGAGAATGGAGGGATGGTGTTTCTCATGTGCGATATTTACAATATTTTAAATTATTTACTACTAACCCCAGGAACATTCTCAAGACATACTTTTAAAAACATTTCATTTCCTTTTAGCATTTACATGCCACTGAAAGGTACTGATGAAGAAACTCAGATTATTTAGCTACATTTTTCTTTTGAAAAGGCTCCACAATTTGCCTCAGGTTTTGTTCCCATTTACAAAGAAATTCCTCAGAATCAAACTGAAATATATACCTTATTTCACTATGATCTTGAAAAGTTTTTGTACTCCAAAATAAGATATTTTTCAGCTCAGTTAAGATCTCCTGTGCTGACTCCTTGCCCAAAATTTTCATCTGCTATACAGATGGGGAAACTCCACCCACAAGCAATGGTAAAGGCATATGAAGCCGCTAGTGGAAGAAGTAGTTTCCTGAAACTATCAGAAGTATCCCACATGCCTAGGGATGTGGGCAGGCATCACAGGCAGGCACAGTACTTTCAAGCAGATGCCTCTAGCCTTCTTCTCTCTAATCCAGTCTGCCCAGATGCTAAACACATTTTTCCTGCTATTTCAGAGATGCATATTGCTTGACAGAGTTCAAGTGCTTGATAACCAAATGTTCTACTTAAATTCATAGCTTTCTCTGACGTGCAGACCAGGGCAGCTATCAGCAAGCAAAAGACAGAATTAGCCCTTCCACCCGCAGGCTATTTAAGCACAAGTGTGGCTGTAAGGTCGTGCCCAGCCCATTTCAGCTAACAGCCTATTTCCATGTTTAAACTTCACAGGTCTGGGTGTTAGAACACACAGCTGAACCCACCTACTCTGACAACTTGCACAAGGTTTTGGAGCTGCTCTTGCCCAAAATTAACAGTGATCACCAATCCTTTCCAGCCTGCTTCCTCCCCACTCCCCAGCATTTTTTCCAAGCAGGGATATGCCTTGGATTTTCTTGGTGACTTCCTGCAGAGCCCTGGCAGGCAGAGCACAGAGCCCCATCAGCTGCTGACCACAGGCACACACGTACCTGGTGTCACATCAGGAGAACTTCACAGAAAAATGTGTCTGTCTGCTTTACATTTGCATAGCAGAACTGTGCCTCAGTGTCCTCTCACGAGATCCTCACATAAAAGGACTTACAGAACACAGTAGTGTGACACAAGTCTCTTGATTTTGAGAATTACCAAAAAACCCAGTGGTGATTGCTGCTTTACACCCCTTTCTGAACTTTAAATATCATGTTGTAGCTGTACAATATTAGAATAGATTATTCAGAATATATAAGGGCAACTATATGCAGAGATTGAAATATTTGTAATTCTTCAAGGGTTTTTTTTGTACTACTTAAACTTCTGGAGGATTTATTCCAGAAACTTAAAAAAGTTTTATTTAAACTTCATTGATTTATGCTTTATGGTGCAATAGCTTTTGTCCAGTTGTGTTTTTTATTACTTCACAATAAATAGCCAAGCTTTCTCAACACAATGTTACATTATTCTCCATAAAGAGAACCAGAGTACTTGTCCCAGAAGTTCATGGTCCAGAATTCAGTAGGCATGATGTTTTCTCTCTGATAAACATGTTTCATGGCAACATCTCAGTTGAAGTACGTGTATTAATTGTGGAACAGGTGATAAAGCCAGAGTTCTTTAGCTATTGACAGATATTTTAAAAAGAATAACCCTAGATTACGTTATCTCCATCCTTGAACTCCAAGAATAGACCCAGTTCTTCCAAACTCAGCTTAATAATATCCTACAGAAATCTAATCAGACTGGGGAGGTTCCTTCCAACTTCATTTATTCTACACCCCTATGATCTAGTAAAGGCTATTGCAAAAAACTCCTTCTTCCTGATTATCAAATCAGGACTAAATTTTCCTTTCTCACACTGTAAAGTTACCTTTACAGAGGAAAAATCATTACAATAAGCTGCAATAATTAGAGCAAGCTTGGGATCTTGAAAAAGAAAATACTAAACAGCTATTCATCCACTTAATTCAATGAAGTTAAAGATGTGATAACTACTCATACCTTATCACATGGGTTAACTTTTAGTTATTAATCACAGTGGAGCTCCTTTAATCACCCTGCGGTTCTTACTGGCTTCTGCACACTTAAAAAAAAGTGTTAATTTTGCTCACCTGATTATGCTGCTAGGTAAATATCTTGAGTTTTTATGAGTTTTACATGTTAGATCAAATGTATTTTCCTAATTCAAGCAATATTGGTCTTTTCCCTTTCCATTTACCTTTCTTTAGCATTTCTAATGAAATATTATTCATTTATGAACTTAGCAGCAAAGCTGATCTCCAACGCTTTTATTTTTGTTCCTGATAACATAAGGACATCTACACTGGGTCACAATGAAAGTCCATCTCATTCATATACAGTTTTGAAAATGTCCAATGTCATATACATTTGAGAATGGCAAAAGCAGATGTCCAGGGAAGAGAAAAAGAGCAGAAATAATGTACAGTGATCCTGGACTGCCAGCATGCCAGCCTCTGGCCATGTGGGGGTAAAGGACTCCCTGATACAGAGGTGGTTTCTATGTGTCTAGAAATAAATAACTCTTCTATGAAGTTTCTCAGTCTCTTTCTGCACTCTTGTACATTCCTGGCATCCACAATGTCCTTTGTCAAGGAATCCCTCAGTATATTGCGATGTGCAGAGAACCATTTATCATTTATTCATAAAATGTCATGATGATCTCTCTTTTTGTTTCTTGATAATTTTGTTTCTTGTTCCTATTTATTCTGAACATATTTATTATTCACATTTTGGAACCCTGTTGGCACTATATGCAGCAGCAAAATACTAGTCCACTTTAACCCACAGCCACTTGTGCAAGTCACCAAAAGGTTTTGTCTACAGAATACAAAACTGTGTGCAATATATTTAAGAAGGTTGCTCTTTGGTTTAACATCTAGCCTTGAGAGTATAAAGCTCCCTGTACTATATGTTAAAGTGGATTCCTATCAGAAAATGTTATGTTCCTTTCCAGTATAAGAAGTAAGTTGGGATACTCTTAAAAAACAAAGTTCTTATCTTTATCTGTTTCATGTGTGTCAGGAATGCCTCTTCCACAAAGATCTAGTTGGTCTTTTAAGTCTGCCTTTCATTTGACTACTTCCTTTAGTCCCAAAATAGTTCCCTGATACTTTCTGAAGCTGCCATCTTCTTGAAGAAATTTTTTTGTGGTCCGTACTGGCACTCTGGTGACTGCTACAGCCCCGCTAAGGAAATCCCCCCGTGTCACCATTTCCATCAGGTTAGGAAGCAGGGATCTGCTCGGAGGGAACTCCATCTGCATCCAAGGCAGCACCGACTGAGGAGTGGGGTAAAGGTATCTGTGTCAAATCAGAACTGAGCTAATACATCAGATAGAGAGTTGCATAAACCCTAAGTTCATTTGTTAAGCTCACTAGGTCCAAAAGCTATGTAGAGAGCAAATCCCACAGCACAGCTCCTTGAATTACTCCAGTATTGAGATAACTAACTTCTCTGTGTGCTCTGAAGGGAAGATTTACAAAGGTTTTCTAGGCACTGAGGTGGTCCAAATGTAGCTGGCAAAGGCAATGTCTTATATAACTGACCATTACGAATTTGCCAGGATACAAACAGTTATATCCAAATATTAAAAAACCCATCCCTACTTTTAAAATGTACTGACAATTGAAGTCACCCTCATATAAGCACTTGCTAAAAGCAAGGTCTTGAGATTTTTGTAGTTAATTGCAAAAATCATCATGAACAGGTTTACATAGGAAAGAGTTTCATACATACCAATGAGTCCTAACAAAAAAAAAGGAAAACTAGCAACAACAACAACAAAGTGATAGCCAAAGGAAGTAAACTGTAACATTTCTGGCTGCTCATTATCAATGAGTAATTTGAATTTGCATGTCCCTAGTAATTCAGAACATAGAGTAGGAGAATAACATGCTGATTAGTTGGGGAATAATGGAATTGTGAGCAATTTAACTTTCTGCTTTTTATAAGGACTGAACCAAGTAATCTCAAGTGTCTTCTTGATGTAACAGTAAAACAAGTAGATTGATTAAGTAGAGTAGAAATTATATCACCAATTTTTCAGAAAGATTTAGACACTTGAATACCTGGTAATGTAATTCAAATTGGCTGACAAAGGGAGGTATTTTTGAGAATTACAAATTGGCATGAAAATCATAAACGCAGTAACATCAGGATGAGGCTTTGTGTCTTTGGTAATATTCAGGAATAAAACCTTTTTCTTTTACTTATTTTTCAATAATGGAAAAACATTAATGGAATTTTCAGGTTTTCAAGTCAGGTGGTGACAAAGACAATTTTAAAGATATTGCAAATGCACAGAAAACAATGTTAAAAAAATTATCTCATAGCACTGGAAGCAAACAAAAAGGTGAAAGAATATATTTTAATATGCATTTCAAGGGGAGAGATGAAAATGAAAACTATTGAGATAGATTTCGGGAGACCAATATTCATGCTAGTGTGCAATTAAAAATAATTATGCAATCTGGATATATTTAACTACATCTTGGAAAAGAAAGAGGGCATTATTTCTCATATTACTTTGGTATAAGAAAATAAATGGAATTAAATTTTCCTATAACAAAGAAAATCCATGGAAAGTAGAAATTGCTCAAAGAGGGCATTCACTGGGATCTTTAAATACTCAGTTGAGGAAAGTTAAAAATAATTAAGTATAGATTGGTTCACATTTGACTGGACTAACAGCATCTACAAATATTTTAAGATCATAACAAAAAGTAGAGCAGTTATTCAGTATAAGACTCTCATATTAATAGCCTGAAATTAAACATGGAAAAATTGAGGCTGAGTATCAGGAAAGCTTCCTGGCAGCAAAACAAACTGGGCTCCCAGGGGAAACAATGGAATCCACATAGCTTCAAACTTTTATAACTAGACTAGACAATAACAATCAGTGTAGGGGAATATTTTTGTATTGGCAAAAGATATATTACTTGATACTGGTAGGCCATTGCCATCTCTGGTTGAAATAAATAAATCCCCCCTGTAGATGATCACAGATAAAAAAATAAAAAACAAAAAACACAAAAAAAACCCTAAACCAAAGCAAAAAACCCCACTGTGTTTGAAAGAAAATATTTTAGTTATTCAAAAGAAATTCACAAAAAGTCATTCCAAAAATAAGGCAGAGCCCGAACTCATGTTTGTTGTGCTCTACAGTTTGTTCCCATATAAAACAGAAAGGAAAAAAAAAGAAATTATTTTAGGTGAAGTTTTAGCCTATGTTCTGCTGATTTGATGTATTAGCTTGTAAGTAAGCATGCTGCCAAGTAATTCTGCTATGTGTTTTGTGAGTTTAAGTTGTTGTCATGGTGACTGCAGTTGGTCTATAGGTGTCTTTTTCTCATTTAAAATCTAAAGAGATATTTTTAATAAAGCCAGTGGGAAAATTTTTTTAATTTAAAGTTTAATCCTATTGTCAACTATTTCCTCTTAATATGCCAAAACTTTTCAAACCCTCTTGATACTCATTCCTTCCTGCACCCATTATTTTCTTTTCAAGTAGAATATTTTATGTTAAGTGCCAATTACTGATCTTGCTTAACTTCCGTATAAACCTGGCTGACATCAACACAAATGCACAGGTGTGACTTCCCCAGAGCAGCAACCAGTCAGGCACAGTGAGTTAAGAACCATGCTATGTAATAAGATGCCATTAAATACCATGATTGTCCCAAACCAGAATGTTTTAACAAGTTG
The DNA here is from genome assembly GCF_027887145.1 of Ammospiza caudacuta. Lineage (NCBI taxonomy): Eukaryota > Metazoa > Chordata > Aves > Passeriformes > Passerellidae > Ammospiza > Ammospiza caudacuta. The sequence goes on along the minus strand of NC_080600.1, from coordinate 20,191,001 downwards.
CACAGTTTATCAATATGTGTTTGCAGATACCTTCCTAATTTAATTTTTTAACCACTAAAAAAAAAAATCTTACCATTTATGTCCTAAACGCGAAAAAAAATGCCAAGAACAAAGTTGTTCTGCATGTTATTTATGTCACAGAGAAACAAAAGTTAATATTAATTTACCAGCTAATCTTTGTAACATGGAAACGTTTTGCTTTCCAAAATTAGTTGGTTGATTCAGGGTGAGTTATAAAAACCTCCTGTTTGTTTGAGAAACAAATCTGAACTGGCAAAATATTTAAAGCAGTGTTCAGCAACTATCATGAAAAAGGATTACAGAGAAAAGAAATCACATAACAGGAAGAAATATTCCTTTTTTAAAAAGTTATTAAATAAGAAAGAGCTTTTCATTCTGAGGACAATTAGGAATAAGAGTATTGCTGCAATACAGTGATTTTGTACCTTTTAAAACTGTTAAAATTCACTCTGATGTACTAAAATAGTATCACTGGTGGAAAAAGTAATAGTGAGAAAGTGCTAATAAGTCCAAAGAAAACATGATACTTATTTGTGAAGCAGAAGGTTTGATGGCTCTGTAGTTAAGGATGCCTTGTGGCTTTTAGAGCTCTGTTTATATTTCCAATACACTATGCAAACTTGCTTCAGCTAAAAAAACATGCAGTAATGGAACCAGAGAGGAACAGGCTATACTGTGAACAATGATTCTGTGACACAGCCATTACAGGGTCATGTTCCCAGAACGGCCAAGAGATGTGAAGTCCATTGTCCAGATTTCTTTTGCTGTACAATAGATATGCACCTCTCTGCACAAGGCAAAATAAACTTCGCCCATCATTTAGGGGTGAAAGTGGAATTTAAATGGTCATAGGTCTACTACTGACCTTAATTTCACTGCAGACTGGAATTTCAGAGTTATCAGCATAATTAAATATACAAGGGAAGTTAAATTAGTAACACAGAAATGATAAAATATATTGAAAGGCACCCATCCTTGAGATAATTTCCTGGCCTTGACTATTAAGAATGTAGTGTATCTATGTGAGTTATTGATTACAGTGATAAATCTGGTATATCAGGGCCAACTTTTGCCCAATTATTTTACACAGAACTGTTCTCCACCCATTCAGACAGACCTAACCTCACATTCCACCAAATGAGGGTAAAAGTGCCTGACACCCAGTGCAGAAACCGTAGTGTATTCTCCCATCCTCCACGTGCTACTTTCAGTTTCTCCAGCAGGGACTTGCTGGAGTGGCCACAAGCTGAGTCACTTCAGCAGCCTGAGGGAAATGAAAGCACTCTTCAAAATCTGAGTAAACAAAAAAGGGATGGGGCTCTCCCCAGCTCACCTGCCTACACCGACTCACCTCTTGGCTCTGCTGCATCCTGCTGTGGCAGGGAGGGGAGGGAAACGCAGCCAAGGGCACCGCAGCATAGAGGAGTGGCAGGCCAAGGCTTCACTCCCAATGACACTGCAGGCTGTTATTCCAGGCTCAGTGGAACACGAGATAGGCTGCTCCTTACCAAAGCTATGCCTATAAGAGCACACAGCCTGTGTTTTCCTGACCTTTAATGACATCACAAGTAAGAAGCTCACTTGGCATCCTTAGTGTGTGTTGTACAATGAGGGTCCCATGGCTGCTGCAACCAAATACTTGTTTTCTTTTGGAGAATTATGTACCTTCTGAATTCCTATGACAGTACAAACCAACACACTAAGAAACTGAGAGGTGTTTCTGGCTTACAGGCCACCCAGTTTGATGCCTCATCACCGTCACCTTTACACATTAGAGCAACTCTGTACAAACTCTCAGAACTCTGTTTGCTTCCAGCAGCAGATCTGAATTACTACGTTTTTTTGTTCAGGTGGTCTTTACACAAGGACTCAGACAAGAGACACCAGTAAGTTTAGATGTAGCCAGAAACTGTATTTTGAAAGAAAATCAACAGTTTGGAAACCTTTGCACAAGGTCATACCTAACGTCAGAATGAGAAAACACTGCATTAGCCGAGTAAATTTTCTGATCCCAGTAGAAGAAAACTTTGCAGTGAATGTTTTCAGTGCTAGTCTTGAAATATTTCTTTTCTGTACCTATATTTGTAGAAAGATTGTTTAACTACACATTAGAGCCTTGAGATGTGCTCATGTGCAGGACTGACTTTGTGTATGTTGTAGCTTAGATTAGCTACAAAGCCAATTCTGCCTGGACAAAAGGTAACACAGAAATATAACAGATTGACAAAGTTGTGGCAAAAGAGAAGCTGGTAAATAAATTAACTGTAAGGGGAAAAAATTGATATTGAGAGAATCTACATCACTTTAATTAAGCAGAGCAACAAGGGTGTAAAATATGAGCATTAAACTGATTAAAATCAATGAGATCAAAAGGACACCTTCAGCAAATTTTATATAAATTATGTAAGAAACAGCAGAAGTAGGCTGCAGCACAGATTTTCCCATTAGTCTTTTCAGTATAAGGACTCTCCAAACCAAGTGGCATGAGGTGAGTGCATTTTGAAGCACTGGTAAATCTACAAGTGAATCTGCTTCTTTATCTGTTTTGTACCTTTCTCCTCTATCCTGGGAAAATTTCAAAACTGCTGACAGGCCCAGCATGGAAAACCATGACTTAGTACAGTTTCCCATGTAACTGTTTTCTTACCTGTGCACGCACTAATGATCAAACACAGTTCTTGCCCACATCTCTTTGAAGAGGGTTGCATAACATAGAGGCAACTTGGTAATGTTATAGAAGCTATTTGTAATCTTTCACCCTTCATGACCAAATATTAGTTTAAACATAAAAAGAAGAAAGGTGACTGAAAAATGAAACTCTCCAGAAAACATGAAAACTCTTCAGAAAATTCTTTTAAGTTAAAAAAAAAATTATATTTTTACATTGTTTATCATAATGTTGTTCATAATATAGTGAATTACAGCCCTTATTTATTTCTAAAAGCAAATCTGAAGATACGATCAATGCTTGAAGAAATCAGTGCTCACTGAGCACGCACATCCATGGTCAATACAGAATAAGAAGCAAAGGAGAAATTTTCAGGATAATAAATTTTTAGGTCATAACCTTAGTCCAGACAGGGTAAGACTGAACAGAGAGCCCACACTCCAAAAGAGTTCATCGCTGCTTTTCAAGTCTTATTTGAATGGGACCTGAGCAATCATCAGCTTTAAATGAAATTATAATACTAGTGAAGTGCTACTTTGAACCCACAAAATGAGTCTTTGTCTCCTTTTTCAAAATGCATGAGAATCCTAAGAGGCTGTGGACACACTCAAAAATAAACACAATATAACGATGGTGAGGAACCAGCCAAAGATTCAGAAGTTTTTGATTGCTATTTAAAATATTCAGTTTAACAGAATAGTACACATCAGTCAATCAAAACCTTTTTATAGAATGTGGTTTAAGATTCTTTTAGTGGAAGGAAGTAAAATTAAATATTTTTTAATACCAAAAAAGTAAGATAATCTAAACAAACTGTAGGCTGACCACCTGTTCTGTGTCAGACAGAAATTAATTCCCAAATTACAAAGATAAAGTATCTTAACATCATATCTCTTTTCTATTAGATTTTTAAAAGAAATTCAAGTTCCCCTTTTTCATCAAACAGAAGCATTACTGAATTAATTTTATGAAGAATTCTACTCTACTTTCACAGCAACTAAATAAATGAGAGTTGTAGTAGGGCAGACACATTTTACACAGATGAGAATGGAGGACTGAGAAGAAGTCAAGAAGAATAACAGAGAAAACTAAAGGAATTTTCCCATGAGCTTTTTGCTCTCTGCATGCTATAAACCTTCTCATCTGAGAAAACTCAGATGGTCACATCATACCAAAAATTACCAAGTGAGCTGGGGGTAGGACAGTAGGGGACTTTGCCAAGCAATGACACTGTTTATGCACTCTCGTTGCCTTGATGACGGTACTGCGTTCTCATAGTAAAACAGATTTTAGAAGTTTGCTTTGCAGTAACTCTTGAGAGAGAAGAAAGAATTTAATCAACTTGTATCAAGAGAAGCATAACTAAAACAAATACTAAAAGCAGAATCAAATATTTATTGGTGTATTTCTGATTTATGTACTTCCTGAGAATGCATGATATTTTCATTGTTTAGTGAAAATAAAAGGTAAAAATAGATAAAACTTATGGGGTTTTTGTTCCTCTTTAACAGCAAATTTTTTAATACCTTTTAAGTCATGGCCAGAACAGATCGTGGAAATATTTAACAGCACTGGTTTATGTTTCACTTTGTTCTATTTCTACAAAGGTTTCTGTGGGGAAGAGGGAGAGGAAAGGGGATGTTTTCTTATGCAGAAAAGTAATTAGGTAACTACCCTTTTATGAAAGCTGTGCATGGCAGGACTTCAGTTTTAGAGTATCAACAAAGAAAAATCTGGCACAAAAAATGGGCCTGCTTTTCAGCTTTCTGGTCTAACTATATTATATTGTACATGGAGCTGTCAGGAAGAAAGCAACCAGAACATATGCTGATATTGCACTGGCATCAAAATTAAGGTGGTTTTCATTTTATTTTTTTTTCTCATGAATGTAAATAAAACTCAGAATCTGTAAGTGCTTTTGATATGGTTTACTGAGCAGATTCTTACTCAGCTTTATAGAGCAGTTGTAGTTTTAATTATTTTGACAACCTTGATTTTTTGCCCTGAGCTTCAGGTCTGCAGGAATCTCATAGCAAAATTGCTAACAAAAGCACTCTGGAGAACAATGTGACTGGCTTGGAAAGTCCCTTAGCATAGCTACTTTGGAATTTCAAATCCAACCCAGTTGGCACAGAGGAGCTGTGAAGACAGAGTCTCTCCCTGAGTTAGACAGAATCCCCTGGGGACTGGGCTTAACAACCGTACCAAGCTAAAAACCCAGTCTATTAACAGAAAATTTTATAGAAGGTTTTCACTATCAAATAGACACAAAACTTCATGAAGCCAATAAAAGATACAAAACAGATGACAAAATGACCTCTCTGTCACATTTCAAGTACCAAGAAATCTAAAAACCACTTTCAAGTAAAATCACCAGGATTTCAAAGTGGGTTAGGAAAGGTTATGAATGAAGGAAGCAGGTCTTTGTAACCAAAGTGCAAAGTATTGGGTAACTTTCACCCAACTGCATTTTGCAATTTCTATTACTTCTACTATATTTATATCTTATTGTCTTCATTTCCCACTTGAATTGCATTACTGCCCAGAGTTCTGTCTGCATCCAAAGTTGTTTTTCTTTCAGAAAGGCTCAGTCCCCCCATCTCCTGCAGTGACCTACTGCAGCAGATGTTAAAAATACTGCGGAAGCACTGAGCACAGCACTGGCTCCTATTAGGGCTGCAGATCAGGCATCATTGTGTTAGAAGATCATGACCTCCCACTTGAGAAATGTTATCCGAATGATATAAATTTGTTTCAAATTAAGAATTTTTTCTTTTCCTTTTAAATACCATTTTCTTACAGGTTGCTGTCCTGTGCTATTTCAAGTTATACTCACATTAGCAATTTGTTTCTGCAAATGCTCTCCAGTTAGTTGAATTTTTTAATCCTACTCAATATTTTATTGGGAAATATTTTGATTAGGAGACAGAGCATCTCATCTCTAAAGCAGAATAGAAACAATAGACTGTATACACTTGAAATGAGACAAAGTTTTTCTGTCCACCTCACTCAGTTTATAACAGCCAGCAATCATTGTACTCTGCATAAGGTTCCATAAATATTGGGAAAGAAACCCCAACTTTTGTATATCTGTAATGTACCCAGAACTCAAGGATAAAATACTTCCCAGGGAAAAAAAAAACTTACAATGTTTAACATATAAGAAGATATTTTTTATATATTCACTCACCACATCAAAAGAAATCCCACTTTACTCAAGGTCAGATACTATCAAAGATTTCCATATTGTGACTCCAGTTTAAATAACAAAAATATTTTGAAATGCTCTTCTCCAAAATGGCAATAAAAATGGGACATTATTTATTTGTGTTGAGAGGTATTCAAAAGAAAAAAAGTTCTGATAAGATAGGCTAAAGGCATTCCTAACTAAGTCTGTATGTCCTCCAGAGAGATATTAAATATTTTAATTATGAGTTGACACATTTTAAATTAAAATACAGTGAAAAAAAAATCTATGATTCTCAATAATACATATAGGTATAGAAATTTCAAGTCCTGAGCATGTTCTAAATGTCTCTACAGCTCCTTTGTGAGGATATTTTACCGTTTTTATTTACTGCCAGGGACACAAATTTTTGTAGGAGTTGCTGAAGGGCTTATTCTGGAAGGAAATGTGAAATATATTCAATAGTCAGAACATCCTCACAGAAACCACCTGTCAGCTTCCTCTGGTATTCCTAGAGTTTATGATTCCAGTACGCTCAATAGAAACATTAGTACCAGATGTTTGAAATAAGCCAAATACTCTCAAAGCAGAAAATGGAAGAACTTCAAAAAGTTAGGAAATGCATTTTACACAAAGTGAAGCACACATTTGTAAGCCTGATATATCAATTCCTAGCTTAGCTTTTAACATTTAGTCTTGCAAATTTATAACTTCCTTTTACCCTAAAAGGTACCTTTACTTTCCAACATCTATAATTTTGTTGGTTTCTGCTCAAATTAAGGAACACTTTTGACTGCAAGTCTTATATATCAAAACTTCATTGGCAAATTTTTAATTACAGAAAAATGGACCACTTTTATAAGATTTCACAGCAAACATACTGCTCCTGAAACTGCAAGCCACTAGTCATCTTTAATGACCACTTTGCAAAAAAGAAAGTCTGACACAATGCTGCCCAGCCTTAATTCACATCTTGAACATTGAACAAATTAAAAACAAATAAGCAGACAGAACCACAAATCACTCTTTCTACAATTGATGGCATGTTTATCAAGCTAGAGCTAAAAAAAAAATATTTGTGAAGCTGCAATGGCCTGTTTCAGACAGAAGTTTGGGACCAAAGACAGTTTTACTTACCATAAACCATTGTTTGCATATTTGCAAAAAAACTAAGTAAAACAAAACATGTTCCTATTTGGACCTGATATTGCACATATGGTATTTCCTGATGCAATTTGGGTCTGTCTGGTCAAATTTCAGGTTTGGTAATATGAGAACATTCTGGATTTTCATAAAGTTCTATGAAACTGATAGAATGGCATTCCTTATAGGAGGTCTTTTATTACTTTTCCAGAAGTATTTCATATGGATTTGTATCAGATACAGTTAATATCTGGCAAATGACATATTGGAATTGTGGGCACAGGAATTGGCACCCACACCACTGAGCTCAGAAGGTGCCTGGTATTTCCATAGCAGTGCAGCAAAACTGCTCCAGTGAAGGGCCATGAGATGATTGTGGATCAAAGTAGCTCTCACACAAGGACAACTGCAGAGCCTGCCTAAGTATTTTTGACATCATGTTCCCTGTGATGATGATGATCTGACTTTCAACATCCTTGCCATCACTTTGGAATCTTTAAAGTAAATCATGAACATTTGTATTATTTTCAGTAAAACTGCAGTCCTCAAGGAGCTGTCGCAAATGCTGAAGAATGTCAGATAAGTGTTGCAATGGATGTGACAATCTACTGAATCAGCACAAAGGCTCTTGAGTGATGTTCTGTTTACAAGCTGAGCATTATTCATAAAGAGCTTAAAATTCCCTCAAGCCCTCATGAAATTAGTCTGTGGATCCAGTTTTGGAGTTTACAGAACAATTACATTTGGACTTTTACATAGGGATGGGATTTAAACTACTTTGGTTATACTTCCTTCTCATTGCTTCTTCCACCAAATACTCCATCAGAGGACAGATATAAGAACTGCTCACATGAAGGCCCACACTAATGAGAAGTTGCTCTCTTGGAGATTGCTGGGAAGGAAGCTGTTGCTTGCCAACCAAGTTTCTCCATGTTCAAGAATTCTTCATCCAAGGGGTAACGCTATCCATGTAGGTACGGCTGTGTGCAATACATCCAGCATTGTAAGGGTTTTCCTGGACAGCTTCCACGTAGATGTCAAGCAACTTTTCTTGTGAGATTTTGGAAGGATTTTTAATCATCTGGGATAAAAGAGTATGATTAAAGGATGGCTGGCTCAGCTGGTGCTGACAAATATACTGGCATCTGCTCTACCTCCTCCTGAAAATTCTTTTCCAAGGGAACCAGATCAGTAACAGACTGAGCAATAGGGGGAATAAATATGTCTTTCATGGTCTTTGCGGTGAAACCTTATGGAGTTTTGAGATATCCCACTTGAAGAGCTGAGGCCCAGACAGAAGGTTCCCTGTAAGCAGGAAATTAAACATGTCTGTGTCAGGGAACTTCAGAGAGACAGGATCCATGTGGTTTGAAGTGTAAAGTCTCTCTGTTGCCTTGCAAATCCGATGAGTATTGCAATAAACCTAGTTCTTTTGGAAAGCGTCAAGGTAGACAGCAAGGAACTGCAGAAGGGAGTGCAATGTCACTTTGTCTTACAAATCTGTTTTGACTGCCACATAGGGTTAGAAGGCTGGATAATAAACTCAATTAAAACTATTTACTGACAAGTATGCATTTGCTTTTAACTAATAAATTAATTTTAATAGCTATTTTAATTCCTAAAATGTGTCAAAATTCACATCATTAAAATGACACAAGATTTCATAAATTACTTAGAACAATCAACACAGTTTAAAGTTGATTAAAGTTTACAATTTTTAAAGTTTACAATTTTTAAACTTGTAAATGATCCACCTGATCATTAAAGTTTACAATTTTTAAAATCTTCCCTCTGTCTGATTTATGGAAGGGGAATATTCTTCTTGTATATTTCTTATACGTTATGGATGTGCCTTAATTGTCATGGCATAAAACAATCACAAAGTCATCTGTTGCTGACTCCTGAAAGAATCACAAAGCTAAGTTATTTAGCCAAGTGATTGAGACATCAGCATGAGAGCTGTGACATTTCAGGTCAAACCATTTGAACAAAGTCATTTTGTTCAATTAAGTAAATTTAGTAGATCTATTTTTTTTAAGCTTTCAATGTAACAGATATACACATGTGGTCTTCCATAACTATCATGAGGGATGCCATGCAAAAATGAATCATCTGAATATTGTACTTAAAGGGAGTCAAGTACTATTTTGGACATATAACATGGGAATGAAGAAGATGTAGAAGTGCTATACCTCTGCATCTGACCCTGGGGGCATCAACACTGAACACCAGTATCCAACCAGCTGCTCATAATTGAAGGAAGATTTTGAAAACTGGCTATACAACAGGAGAGAAAATCCATGAATATAAGGTTCTGAATGCCTTAGAGTAAAATTTCTTGAGATATATACATGTCTCTACACACGTACACATATATATGTATATATACATATATAAAATACAGAAGTCTGCATTGTCTAGCTAGGGGGCAAAAACTCAAATTTTTTTAAAATTACTGCACACTGTGAAATTTTAACATTCAGATTCCATCTGCAGTATATCATCTGATATTGAAGTACTGCATCATGTATATTACAAAGGTAATATTAACAATAGTGCATTATTTCTCAATTGGTCTTAACACAGAGCAGCACCTGTCCCAAGAAATATGCAGCATCTGTTCCAGAATCTGGGCTAAAGCTTCTGCAGAGCTACATGGTAGAGCTTTAAAAGTAAAGTATTCACATTAAAGAAATGTTATTTTGCAAATTGATTCAACAACTGTTGCATATACCACACTTATTCAAACTTTTGATGACATGGCCTTAAAGAGAACTGTTTATGAATATGTCCAGGTTGCTAACTAACTTCCTTCAAACTTCTTTACAAATGTGACATTAATTAGTGCATCGTCCAAGAAACCTCAAATTCTAGAACTAAAACCACTGCACTTTTTTATATTTAAATGTAATTTGATTATCATTCCATGTACGACAGATATCTTAATGTTCTTCTTTTTTCATTGGTAGGAGAATCAAAAGTAAAAACAGCTCTGTGTTCAATCCAAATCAGCGTTGGACAAAATGTTTATTTACCTTACATTAACTGATACTGTGAAACCCTGTGTCGAGAGTTTTCAACCCAGAGTTTTCAACCCAAACTTTTCTTATGCACAGTTTCCTCAATTTCACAACACTTATAATTACTTCTAATGGGCACAGTATTTGTAGAATCACATTTTTATTTAAGTAAAGAAACACCTTGAAGGAAAAAAATATGATTCTAGAGAAATCAAACCTCTTTACCAAACCGGTGTGCAAGTTTCTATAAGAGCTTATTTGGCAATCTCTGAAGGCCATTTCACATAAACTTTCAGACATCTGTGCTGCAGCCTACAAAATACATTAATGGATCTGTTCAGGACCTACACAGCATCTTGGTATGGTGATGATAGCAATCCAGTTAATTCAGTCACTTTATATTCTGTGAATATTCACTATACAAAATAAGGAGTGTTTCACGTATGAGCACCTCCCGTCCTCTTGTTTTAAACCAGCCCATGCAGAACAGCAGGTGTGTTTTTAAACATCTAAACATGAAGAATTTGCAATGTATGTAATCTATGCTGTTTCTCTATTAGATTGTATTTCACTTAATTTCATAAGACACTTTTCCAGATTGTCTTCAGCATGGTTAATTAATTTTGCTTTCACTTCTGAATTTAATCACAGCTTATTTACCAGCAGAACAGATGCAAATTTGCAATTAGTGTGTTACCCCACACTAAGTTTAGCTGGAATCACATTCCATCTTTAAATGAGAGGTGGTAACTCCTGGCTTCATTGCCCATGTGAGCAGTTCTTCCAGAGCCAAGTCAAACATTAATTTCAACCTCCTTTGGCAAGTATTTAAACTAATTTATTTGACTGCACTATAATGAAGGAGAACTTACTGCTGCTACTGGGTTCCCTCTGGGAGATAATTCCTAACGGCAAAGACACAGCAACCACCATATTGTCCTCCCAGTCTTTTGAATGGAGAATTGGTTCTACCTTTTACCTTCTGGTCAGTACTGCAGCCCTGATTTATTTTCTCCACCTAGTTGGTGACATTTAGCACGTACATAATGTGGGATATAAGGTATACTTAGACATAACTGTGGTCTTCAGGTCATAGTAATCTGGCATGCAGTAGGAATCTAATGAATCTCAGAGACAAACTGAGATGGCCTGCTGAATTCACCTATGGATAATAGTCACAGAGGCAGGTCTTTCCATTGCTATTTCAGATGCTACAGAGTAAAACCACAGTGGGTGGAAAGCAAAATGGTACCAACACCACCGTCCTTTCTGTTTGCATCTGGTACGTCTTAGCCCATAAAACCATCTTGATGCTGTGGACATCCACCCTGCTGTTAACAGCCAGGCTCTGTGTTCCTGCCCAAGAAAGCTGGCCAGAACTGCCACTCAGTCTGGGAAATGTCTGCCAAGGATGTCCCTCCACAGTCCAGGAGAGCAGCAGGAGGGCCTGTTCCAGTGTGACACTTCCCAGAACAGTGGACTTCATCAAGATGAATATAGAGCATGGATTGAGGAAATTAGCTAACTAGTGAGGGCTGCAGTTAAACCAGCAGCCACACAGACTGCCTACTCATGCCAGTGCTCTGCCTTCACTGCAAGTCAGAACACCCAAAACCCAAATCTTCTAACAAGAGGAGTGATTCCTGCTGGTGAGAAGATTCACACCTCACTCTCCTGCTAGGAGGAGTCAGTACAAGATAGTGGTCAAAATGTTCTTCTGCCTGAGGCACGTGATCCATTCTCACATGGTGCTGCTCCCCCCTGGTCCCTGCTGCTGGCACCGCCAGACACAATCCTCAAAGCCATGAAGCAATCAGCAGCACAGCAAGCATTCTATCTCCTACTAAAGGCCCACAAGAGACAGATAAATATGCAGACAAATGGTGTCAGGCAAAGAGAATAGAGATATACAGAGCCACTACAGTAGAGACCAAATAATGAAGTAAATTTACAAAGCACTGCCAAGATGAGGAAGTAAAGAAAATGCCAAAAGCACAGAAAGATAATGAGACCAGAGCTCTGAGGATTTTTTTCAATAAAATAACGTGGCAGAGCACATTGTTGGAGACAACTAGTTGTTTCAAGAAGTAGAGATAATTACAGAGAGAGAGAAATGATGGGCCATTATTTCAGTTTTATGCACAATAATAAAAACATGATGGGAAAGTGCAAACAAATTCTGCTGAAAATTATGAAATCTTGAAGCCTAAAGTTATAGGAAAAGGAAGGAGAAAGCAAGGAGCAGAAGAAACAGAGTGAAAATGGGAATTAAATCAAAAAAGCTGAGGCATAAAATGAATGAAACTAACATGGAATTGCATAGGCAAAGCCTGATGAAATTCACTATGACATAATTGATGAATTAGCTGAGTGTTGCTCTGTCATTAGTTAGAGTTTCACAAGCTAATGGGGAGAGTGTATTAGAGGGCTGAGGAAAGACACATCTATTTGGGGAGGTAAAGAAGTACATGGGAAACAGATCTCTCTCTTTCCTGTGACTCACTGAAAGAAAAAAACCTCACAGCTAATAAATCCATTTATAAGAGCATACATGTTTAAAACATAATAAAATACAGCCAAAATGAATTGTCCAAAGGAAATCATGTCAAAATGCTTCTATTTTCTTCTTTGCTAGACTAACTGGTCTAATGTGTAAGGAGGAAGTGCTTATGAAATATATTGATTTTAATAAAGTCTTTCCTGCTGTCCTAACTCTCTCATAAAGAAAGAAAAGAAATACAACTTGATGAAATTACCTAAGATAAGAATATGTCTGTGGTTGAATAAGTAATTATCAATGGTTTACTGCCTAAGAAGAAGCTGGGTATCATAAGAACCAGCTCAGATCCATTGTGTATTCTCTTAAAGAAATAAAGCTCAGTGGTAAGGGGTTATGGATACCAGAATACATAAAGTTGCAAGTATATAGGAGGTTAGGTAAATATTCCATCTAGAGTAATGCTCTTCATCACACAACAAAACATTTAATATAGACAATTTAAAAATGTTTTAGAAAGAAGATGGAGGCAATGGATGAGGCAGCAACAATGCAGAAAACAATGTGGAAAGTATATTGAGAATGATAACATGAGTAAGAATTGATGATAACACAAAACTGAAAGTCTTAGCAACATGATCTAAGAAAGAGCTGTGTATACAACAGCACATACCATTTTTCCAATATATATGCCCTAAATAATTTGTTTGCCCAAACACTCTGGGTGAAGAACTTTTTTCTAATATCCAACCTAAACCTTCTGATGTCCTCTCTCAGGTCCTGTCATGGTCACCACAGAGTGGAGATCAGTGCCTGCCTTGCTCTTCCCCTCACAAAGAAGCTGTAGCTGCAGTGAGGTCTCCCCTCAGACTCCTCCAGGCTGAACGCACCAAGTGACTCAGTCACCGCTCATCCAGCTTCTGCTCTGGAGCCTTCCCCATCCTCACAGCCCTCCTTTGGACACTAACAGCTTTGTACCTACTTTATATTGTGGTGGCCCCAGCACTGGAGGTGAGGCCACCCCAGTGCAGAGCACAGCAGAGCGGGACAATCTCCTCCCTTGCCTGGCTGGAGATGCTGATGTCCCTGGTGTCCCCCAGGAGACATTGTCCCTCCTGGCCACCATCGATCAGGACCCCCAGGTCCCTTTCCATGGTGCTGCTCTCCTGCCTCTCACTTGGCTGTCTGTCCCTACAGCCAGGGCTGCCCTGTCCCACGGAGAGCACTGAAGGACTGGATTCGTTTTCTCAAGCAAAGAGATGACTGAAATCAGAGAGGTACACATGGAAAAAGCTCTTAGTAAGAAGTTGATGAGAAACCACTCCTTCATGCACTGAGGAAACAAACATTTCAAACTGGGCATGTTTTTCAGTCTATCTCACTGTAGTGCACAGACAGAATATGCAGAGAAGCTGAGTCAGGAGGTAGAAGCAGTCAGTAGCAGAGGAGTTCAGCCTATGCCAAGACAGACTTCAGGATTCCTAAGGAAACCTTTATGTAGTCTGGTTTTACATCAGGTAATAGAATCATTAAAGTTGTTTTTCACATTTCAGGAGGATGGAATGTAAAAAAACGAGACCTGGCAACACAACAGTAAATTTTAATTTAGGCCCTGAAGGGACAATCATTCTGGCTAGATCAGTCATGTTGAAAATAGTTTAAAATCTCTATACATTTTTATGGGAACTTGGTAATTTATTTCTGCTCAGAACAACACCAACATACTGATAATTATTTGGAAACAATATCCCAATTAGTGAGGTATTATATTAATTTAATTTTAATGAAGCATGTTATAGCACTGAAATCCTTTCTCCAGCATTAAGAAGCCAATATTTGCTTCACAACAACATTTTAAAAACCCCTTGTAATTGTCCATTATTAATAGAAAAAATTACTGCAATACCTTAGTTTTACACCAATGCATTTTACCTGTTTTACATGAAACAAAAGTTCCAGTCTTTGTCTGTGCAAAGCCACACATCTAGTTTACAAATGAGATGTTAACAGGACCTGTTCTAGTTGTGAAAGGTAAATTTCATAAAGTTAGGAGATTCATAATTTAAGAAAGATGAGCTCAGCACAAAATGTTTCTCAGTTGGTGCCACCAGGAAATCAAGATGATTTTCTCCAAAAGTACAAACATTTCCACATAAATCCCATAACTATCACCATAACATAGCAAGAGGAACATTCTTTAAGGTCTGATCATTGGCTGAAAGCTTTTGAGCTCTAGCAAGCAGAATGGCAGCACTTGGGAACAGAATCATAGAAGAAACTAATCATTTAGGTTAGAAAAGACCTTTAAGATCATTGAGTCTAATTTTAAACATAACACTGCCAAGTGCCACTACACCATGTCCCAAGTGCCACAATTTCAGATTCAGGCTTAATTTCTGTGTTGGGCAATGTTTCAAATACTAGATGAAGATCTGGATGAAAGCCATCTATCACCATTTCTGGTGATCAGGAAATTGCTTTACCTAATTTTTGCAAGCTGAAAAAAAACCCCACAACCACAGCAGAATCCACGTAGTAAATGGATTTTCCAGATCCCCTAAAGTACCTTGAAAATCAGACATTTTTGACAATAAAAAATATTACAAAGCTCACTCATGCCAATTGAGAAATGTCTCAGTAACTGATCTTATAATGCCTCTTGAATTCATCGTTAATTCTAGAAAAGTTTGCTTAGGAATATTACAAAGCAGCACATCAGCAGTGTCCCAAACAGACCATCAAGACAACATTAAATATTCAATAAATTTCAACAGTGTCACTCTCTGTAGTCTACCTACAGATAAGATGGAGTAGTTACCACAATTTATGTTTTAGTGTATTAAGTAATGAGTAAGAATGTAAAACTGAAAATGACCAAATGTTCATTAATTTCTTTGTCAGCTTACCACCTTGCTTTTCTTTACATTTCCACATTACTCATTATATTCTGTTACTCATTCTCTTCTTCTTTTAATTTTCCTTTAATTTCATTTTTATCTTTTCCTTTTTTCTCACCGCTTTTTTTTTTTTGGCTTCAGATTATTTCTATAAAGTTTCTCATCATTCTCCCTTTCTCAATTCCAAAAACTCCTACCCAACTTCTCAGTGCTACTCTGCCACTAAAGCCACAGATTTTCATATTTACATATTCACCACCATAGTCATCATCAAGTTCAATTCTGATGCTGACATCCTATATTTAAAATTCTGACTTTCATCTGCAGACCTGGGAGAACAAGGAATATTTTTTAATAAACTTCTAAGCAGCTAAAGTCTACAACTTCATGTGCTACCCACAGGTACTTGTTTACTAAGTTGCTTCTTCTTCATCTGTTATTCTGATTTGGTACCTTTCCACAGACAAAAACTGAATGGGTGCCAACAGCAGCTCTACCCATGCAAAACATAAATATGCCTCTTCAGTACATACTATATTGACACCAGAGTATAAAGAGAGTAAGATAAAACTCACAAATAGAACCACAGTATGAAGATGTATCTCTTGTACTTGGTAAAACTCCTGAATATTTCAAGCATTCAGGAGAGGAAATAATTTTTAAAAAGGAAAGAAGGAGAAGCCAAGAAAGGGTATTACTCTAATGGTTATTTTTTGCTAGAAATGACATGTTAGTATATTTTTTCAAGAAGAAAAGAGTCTCTGGCAAAAACTTTAAATGTCTAGAATTTGCAGAATATTTTATAATTATTTACTGTATTTATAATTAAAACGCAAACACTACTGATATTACTGATATGGATTGTTCTTACTCCACAAATTACAGCAGTATAAACATCTTCTGGAAATCAGGTGTCTGTAAAGAATATTCTGTACAGTATATAATTACCTATGTGCTCTATGGCAGAATAGCTTCTACCAATTGATAACAGTAGACAACAGCACTTAGTATTTAAACCCAATCTTAGTGTAAAATAAAATAATGAATCAGCTACATATATTCTGAGGGACTAGAGACCAAAGGACTGGACTGGGGCATTTCTTAGTGAAGAAGAATTCCAAGATCCAGAGAGATCCAGTCCAGTTAACTGCAGTTAATACAGCATTTGTAAACGTAAATGAGCAAAGGCACTGGAACAGCAGCAACAGTGCGAGGAGCTCTTCTCACGTGCAGACACCAGAGAGAAGGTGACACCAGAGAGAAGGTGACACCAGAGAGAAGGTGACACCAGATCTCCCTACAGAGCAGGAAAACTGATGGGTTTCACCTTATTCTCTCTCTGGCTCTCAGCACTGTCAGCCCCTATTTTCCTGTTCCTCTTACTCAAAGGGAAAACCCTTGATCCAATATTGCATGAAACCACAGAAAATGTGCAGAACAAAAGAGAAAATGTGCGGAACAAAATTTTGAAGCAAACGCATTAATACTTCTTAAGCACACTACAAGCCTTAAATCAAAGACATTACACAGCAAGGACAAATTCTTTGTTATTATCCAGCTGTCTTTGATCTGGAAATCTCAAAGCCCATGGGTTTCTTGAAGTATTTCCAGGCTTTTGTGGACTCTACCAAGGCAAAGACACCCAAAGAACAACTTATGTTGTGACACCCTGATCCTTTTGCTTCCATTTACAGACAAGACCAGGAAGGCCAAAGTCATACAACCCAACCCACTCCCTAAAGACTGAAAGAGAGTGCAGAAAAATGTTCGCTTCAGTAAAAGTTTTGATTAATGACCGTGGAGATTCATATTTTAACAGAATTCATAGAAATTTGAGCACTGGAACACCTATTATGTCATCTAATCTATGCATACTGGATTGACAGAGACAAATTTGTTGATAAAGTATATTTTATACGGCTGTATTCACTTTCATTTTAAATGTAAGAGCCATGAGGCTCCCATTGCTTTCTTTGAGAAAGTTGATTTGTTTATTGTTTGAATTAATTTCACTGTATCCAGTCACAGCAAATATGCTCAAGATGCTGTTCTTAATAAAAACATGGAATGTCCTCAGAAATTTATGTTAGCATTAAAATAGCCAGTGAATATCTAAGCTACACATTCTGTCGAAATATATCTTTGCATGTAGCAGATTCTTCCTTTGATATTAATGAATGCAGGAATCTGTAAGTATTTGGCAATCTTTTCTGATGCAATTAAAAAGTTTTATCCTAATTGATGTGCTTTAGTACTTTAGTAATAAGTTCAATGTGATTCATAAGCTTGGGGGTTTTTTTACACAGTTACCTTTCTGAATTAATTTAGTTATTTCCAAGCACTGCTGGATAGCAAGTACCAAACATTACATTAGTTCCCACTATTTTTTTTTATTACTTCATGAATTCACAACTTGCAAAAAATTGTAAATAAGTCATAAATATCTTCTTGTCATTGAGTTTTGCATCTTGACACATAACACCCATCCCACTCTTATGTAGAGTATTGGCAATATTGAAAGGATAATTTTGAATAAATATTTAATTTCTACATTACTGGAAAAGCAACAAGTAAAAGTTCAGATCCACTGTAAATGCAACTTTGCTAAGTAGGAAGATACTTATAGGTACTTACTGAGTTGCAACTTAATTCCCAAGAAAGATGTATTTTTAAAGAGTAACGACAATTAGTGTTGGTTGTCAGCAAAACATTGGTAAATACAAATATATATCAAATTTTGGATATTTTTTCTCTTCTTTTCAAGGAAAAAATTTGGATAGACTTCTGATTCAGTTACCTTAATGTAAGATTTGTACCCAGTAAAACCATTTCGCTTATATGGACAAAAAAACCACAGGATTCAAAGGACTGAGATTAAATCTTCACAATTCTTGCATGAGAGCACTTTTTCACTAGAGAAATATTTTCCAAAGTCGTAAGGAAAAAGAACATGCATTTAAAAACCAGCTCTTTAATACAGGATAGCATCTGTATTTACTGTACACGATACAATCTTTATGACATACGGAGATTGTTTTTCTGTTCGAGCCACCTAAAATATTATGCTGGTCTCGACCTTGGAAACATTTCTTGAGCATTTACTGTAGTATTACAGGGATCTTTTGCCAGAAGAGTCACTGCAGAGCCACGGACTCTTTGGGGGCTTTCCATATTAGGGGTTTTCTCACTCTGGATTAAGCATGCCAACAGTATTTAGTTGCTGTTCTGTATTTAGAACTGATTTGATGGAATGGATTTTGGTAAGAAATGTTGAAACTTGTATTTCATTGAATTAGGTTCACTCCCACAAGACAGTTTAGGGAAACATCCATTAAGAAAGCTGTTGCAGACATCCAGTACTACACCAGCTACAGCAGATTTCTATAGCACATTTCCAAACATCAGGAAATATGCATTTATTCACCCACAATTCTAATGGCCCCAAAAAACTGTGAAGAATGCGCATTTTGAATTTTTTTTTTTAAATTGCAGCTTATAGGATAATTATCACAGATCCTTGGAAATAGTTACTGATATTCAAACAATTATGTTCCATTAAACTATTAACTTAAATAAAAATACATCACATGGAAAATATCAAACATCTCTTGATTGTCAGTCAAAAGCTTTCTGTGAAAGAACTTTTTAGCTCCTCTTCATTGAAGTGCAAAATGCTTAATTTTTTATGATATAAATTGCATAGCAGATACACACTGGCGATTCAAATTTAAGGTTAATAGTTATGTCATTTCAATTCCATAGTAACCTCTTAGTATCCAGATTCTCCTTTTGCCCTGTAACTGTAGTAGTACTGCAAGATTTCTCCACATTTAAGGTTAGTAAGACATAATCCTGGGACGATTACCTGTCTGCATTTACTCTGGAGCTGCAATGCCAACTGTTACTGCACTCCCATCATATATGACATCAGTAGTGGCGATCCAATAAATAAAAATCCTGTATTTACTCTGGGACCATGTTTAACCTTATATTTATTTGTCATATCAACACTGTGGTTACAATATCCTACTGATGTCACCCAGTAAGAGTTGTGATTTTGTTAAAGTTGTCACCAACCATAAACAGAAGTGTGAACTATTGAAGATTTGTTTAATCTTCCAGCCTTATTCCTAGAAGTTTGAGAAATATTATTTCCCACTCAAGGTCATTTGACCTGAAGGTAGGACTTGATAAAAGAAAGAAAGAAAGGGTCCCCTGTGGTAGAAAGCACGAGTAAACTAGATCTAATTCTGATCTGTAAAGGAACTCTACAATTTACTTTAAAATATAAAATAATCAGAAAGATGTTTCAGAGATCAAATTAATATATAGAAGATGCTTTGAAGGATCACCTCAGTAAAATTCCAACTCCTTATTCTTTAGATTGAACCCTTACTATCAGAAGTGTCTTACAGATCATTTGGACTTTAAGCACTTGTCTGCACATCCCAGCAAACAGGCTACTTTACTCTGAAAGGTGTATCATTTCAAGTATTAAAACTCTGCCATCCAGACAAAACCAGCAAAACCAGCCAAGAACCATGTTCCACTTTTAAAGTTTTATAATTCCAGAATACACTGAGGGGCTTTGGAGATGTAGGAAAACAGAACACACAGAAAAGTTTTCAAAAGCTACTCCGCCTCTCTTTCATAATAAAGACAGTCCCACACAAAACTTTAGAGAATGCAGAGGACAGAGAGGAGAAGAAAAATAACTTTTATAAAGTCTCAACAAAAGTTGAAAAAAAATAAATTCGGAGAACCAAAATCACCTAATATGTTACTAGGCTATGTAACATTAAATCCTTTCTCTTCAACAACTTTTTGTGCGCTTGCATACGAACTTTAAGTTAACAAATAGGACTAGAGAGTAAAGTTCATAACATTTTCAGTTTAAAGTAATAATAGCATCACTTACCTAAAGATTGGTCTTTGGAGATGCTTTTTCTTGATTGTAACACAATCATCCATTTAAAGTGGGGGAAAAGACTTCTTCCAGCAAATAACTCCAAAAAAACCCAGGGAGTAATCAGGAAATTTGTTCTTAGCTACTGTGCTGCAGAGAGCACACAGAATGGTGTTTTGGTGCTGGGGGAAGCCTCCCTCCCTCTTTCTGACAGTGGAGCAGAAAAGGGCCATAGAGGCCACAGAAGCCAGGCACAGCCGTGCGCTACCAAACCGGGCAGGCTGAGCACAACTGGAGTCAAGTTGATCGAGGCGCAGAACTGCACTGGATTCCTTTCAACTGTGCAAGAAAAGGGGGGAGCTCTGCCAAGCGCTACCCAGGTAAAAATCTGTTAGATTATCCCAGCCATGAGAGCACTTCTTACACACACTGGTCAAAGTCTTAAATGCAGAGTCACTCTCTCTCTCTCTCTCTCTCTCTCTAAAACACACTGTTCCGAGGCTCAACTTTTTTTTCTTCAAAATAAAAGTTGTGCAGCTGTTTCAGCATTCCCATGCGAGTACCTTCAGAAAATTTGCTCTGGTAAAAAAAAGCTGTATACAAATTAATGAAGACGGATGGATCTGGTCTGTAAGGCTGGCTCTACTTCAAGAGATTGTAATTATTTTACAATCTGGCTTTTATTCACTCTGGATGATGTGTGGATATAACTATGCAAATTAAAGCGCTGCTCATAATTTTTAGCATACATAACCTAATGACCTAGAATTGGCTGAAGCAGAATATGGTGTTTGCAGCTGGTAGGACCACAACTACATGAACCAAAGCAAAGCTACATCAGTGAGGAAAACAAAATGACCAAGTTCAGATAGTGTCAGTAGCAAACTGTTACTGTTTGCAAGATAAGATTTCAACATAGATCCAAACTGAAAATCTTGCTCTGACATCACGCTGACATAAATCAGGAAGAATTCAACCGCAGCGAGCACAGGCTGTAAACAAAGCCATAAAGCAGAAGCGGCTGACCATGATTCTCAGTGAACTGAAGCCACGAGGGCTTCAGGTGAGACACAATCACCCACACACGTCAGAGGGCTCACAACAAACCTGTGCTGGCACAGGTCCTGACGGGAAACACGGAGCCCAGCCAGAGGAGCGGCAAACCAGCAGCAGGGCAGCAGCACATCTGCAGCTGCACACCCAGAGCCGGGTGCCCCCTCCTGCCACAGCCCTGCCCTGCGCTCCACTCCTGCAAAGCCCTCGGGGCGGGCCAGGTGGAGCTCCTGACACGGGGCAAGCAGGACCAGGATGGTCGGGATTCCTCTGCAATCGCATTTGCGCTTGGGCAGAGAGGAGAAGAGGGGCAGATTTATGCAGTTAATGCGTAACACTGGCAATATCAAAGTCTGAGGCAAGATAAGGAAGTAAGATGTGTCTTAGGTTGTATATAACCATGAAAGATCCCATTACTTTATGCAGAAAGTATTATTCAATTAACAATATTTTCATGAAATAACTCCATATAGCAGAGATAACACATATTCTATTAACATGTATTTTCACGAAGGAAAACCTAGGAGTTGGGTGGGTTTTATTGAAATAGGTAAAGTCTCTTCCTAGAGGTAAAATATACTGCTTTTAAAACAGAGTGATGGTGTCAAGTTTAGTTAGCCTGAAAGGACCCAGTAAGTGATTCCCACACCATATAAAACTATTTTCTTGACACAGCCATGGCGGAACTATCTAAACAAAAAATTATCAGACTGTCATCAGCAGTTATTTTGTGTAGTTCAGTTTCATTTCCCCCACTATTTCTATTCCTCTGAGAAGTAGAGAGAAATACATCTTCACCAGGAAAAAAATACCTGTGTCAGACTGAAAGATCTTGAAGGATCTGAAGATCTTTATTCAACAATATGCAGCATTCAGAGTGCTGTCATATTTTTAAAGACCTTCATCTAGTCATCATCTCATTCATTCTTGTCTGCCAAGATTTACTATTTCCTTCATATAGTTTTCTTGCTCTGGGTTTCAGAATTTCAAAATAATTTGCTACTTTTTGAAGTGTGCTCACTCACTGATAGTACACAAAACTAAAAATCACAAAGAAATCTCCCTTTTCTTTCTGTTCCATGTTATATGCATATATTGCTATACTTCTGTTATTTAGAGGGATTTTCTGTAGCTCAGGGTAAAAATCTAGAAAGTTACAAGGAAAAAAAATAATTCTCCAAATTCTCAATGAAAACTCTACCAAATCCAAATATGTTTCCACTGAACTCCCAAACCTTTTATCTAACAGTTTTATTGGTTCTGAAAGTAGCAAACATCTTAAAAGTAAATTTTTCTGGGCAGTTTCTATGTACATTGTTATTCATGGGACTTTCATTCAAAAATGTTTTGAAAAAAAGTACTGTTAATAGGAAATGCTAACATTACTTTAATGGCATTAGTTTAATCTTGCAAAGAGACATTTTTGACCATTTTTTTCATTCAACACAGCAACTACCGACTGACTTGTTTATAATATTCAAAAATCTTATTTTTCCATGTTAAATAAGTATTCACATAAGCCCTTTGACAGAGGGCATTTCAGAAACATGTGCTAGATTAACTAGACTGAGGCCTGAAGCCTGAGTCCCCCTAGAAAAATAACATGCATAAATTTCACCACTCTGCAGATAGCAGAATTGGAGCATATTGGAGTAATACTACTCCAATCTGTAGGCTGTAAGTACTCCAAATTGTAGGCTATGCTGGACCTGATACACAGAAAGCACTGAAGAGGTGCACATTAATCATAATGAGGAAGTATAATTATAATGAGTTTTTCCTTGAAAGCATTATTATAATTTTAAAAAGTCCTCTTTAGACAAGCTTCATCATATTTCTTACTTCAAGCTAATCTTTTTAGGATTAATTAGAATGGTAAAAATCTATCTAAATTATACTCTAGAGATATCTTATTTAATTTTCCAACACTGGAAAACAACAAAATTAATCATCAAGTAGAAAATATCTAAATTATTTTTTCTCCATTTATTTTCCAATTATTGCTGTTATTGTTTGCCCATCTGAACCAATGACCACTGCTCTTGATTGCACATGATGCAAATTATTGTATTTCACATCCCATACATATGTTAATGTGAACAAAGAATTTTTGGACCAAAACCTTGTAATCCTTTAGTCACAGAACCTGAGCTTTCCAAACTTCAACATCTATAGCAATATTTAAGTAATTTGACATTTAATACTACGTCTCAGGGCAAAAGACTACATATGAGGTAGAACTCAAAACCTTCCAATCTGCTTGTTGTAATGCCACATATTTCTTATTGATCCATAGCTCTTTGCCAGAAGTCTGGAAATGCAATTATTTCTCCTACTTTGATTTCAAAGCTGTGGTCAATTAAGATGGTAAAATTAAGAACCAGTAATGTGTATGTGCCAGGCACTTGATGCTTTCTACTTTCTAGCTAAAACACCTTCTGGCCATGAGGATATGTGTAAATATTGCTGGCTGGGGTTAAGACCTCTTCAACTTTTGTAGAAAGACATATAGGTGGGAGGATCAACAGAAAGGGGAGACAAAGAAACTAGGAACCATATATGTGAGAAAGAAATTACCTTTATAAAAATGCTGGAATATCAGTGAGAAAAATAACTGGCAAACTGTTCTGTAAGAGTAGTAATTCTGTCAAAGTAGAAAGATAATTTATCTAAGCTTGCTGTCTCAAGGCCAGCACTATTCAATATTTTCTTCAATGGTTTGGATGGAGAAAGGAGTTATTCTTATTCCAAAATGATATTAAGCCAGTAATATTTTCTGAATGTCCTTGGCAAACTGTAGAAATGTTCAGAAAAAAAAAGAGGATATAAAAAATACCAAGCTCTACATACACATGGGAATAATCTGCAGGACAAGGAGCCATTGGCTCAGCAGCATTTCTTTGGAAAATGCATGGGAAGCAGCAGTGAATAATACACTAAACAATCACAGTCTCAGGCAAAAACAAGCATGATTCTGGGAGATATAAAAAGGAGTATTGTCCAGAAGAGCAACCTGCCACTCTCTGTGTTCCCAAGGCTCACCTGAAGCATTGTTTCTTGCTTTGGGACAACACAGTTCAGCAGACACGGGACTAAACCCTGACAAAACAGAAATTTGGAAAACATCTCACGAGTAAAGACAGAAGGTCACACAATGTAGCCTAAGGAAAAGGAAAAGAGAACCTAATTAAAAATATTCAAGACCATAAATACAGTTGTGCAATTTATGAAAACAAACTGTTTTCCCTACCTCTGTGGTCAAGAAATAACAAAATAGCTCATGGTCTTGTAAATTGTGGTAATAAAGATTCAGTGGTGAAAAAATACTTTTTAAAGAAAAGTAATAAGGATATTAATTGCTAAGGGAACCTGTTCTTGGAAACATGAGTAGCTTTCTAAGCATGGATTTTTAAAAGGCTATATAACATGTGTCAGAAATTATCAGCCTTGACTTGGATGCGAATATAGATCAAATAATCTCTAAATACATCATTCAATCTCATAGTTCTAAAATTCTTTGGTAACCAACTGCTATTATCAGCTTCTAACTGAACCTGCTAATTAGTTTTGGATTTTAGTGTGCATTGAACCATTTATCAGTTAGCTGTAGCACTTGGACCTTTCAATCTTTTACTTGTTTGCCACTTAATCCAAATTTTGAACTTTGGTCCTTAATTCTGGCAACAAAGAGTGTCACTTAAAGCTTTATTCCATTAAACTCCATTTCTGTTTTGCTTCCCTATGTAAGGGGTCAGATGTTTTCCCATATTGTTCACAAGCAACAAGAGAACAAGTGAAAAGCTAAGTTTTGTACATTCATTTTCTGCACTAATGAAGTTTTTTTTAAAAAAAAGACAGCATATTTCTACATGTTTCTCTTCTTACGGACCTGGAACATAAAAATCTAAAGCAGAACTTGTGAAAAGAATGCTATCTTACTTTACAGTACAATACCTTGCACCAGTTTACTGGTTAGGAAACTTGTAATGTAATTAAATGACCAAGTAATCCATGCAGAAAAAATGATATAGTAAAAAGGCAACATAGTTTGTTCAACCAATCCCTAACAACATTTTTCTAAGCTTGTTGGAATAAATTCACTCAAAAAAGGCTGTGTACAGACTAAAGATTCAAACTTGGTGCATAAGAAACCAGAGGGGATTATGTGAAATCTATCTATACCATCAGTGTCAGTTCAGCAAGGTTTTCCAAGGCTCTTTGCAAGACAAAATAGCTTCCAGAATCTTCCCTTCCCTTAAAATGAGAGGGATAAGCCTCTCAGTATGCCTTTTACCAGCTTCCAATCTCCATGGAGGGCCTCCAAATCAATCTATAGCAAGCTAATAAAATTGTCCAGGTGTCTGATGTCCCCAGGAACAGGTTAATTGCTAAAGGAGATGCTGTGACTGCCTGCCATGCAAAAGGTAATTTTATCACAAGCATGTCATGCTTGATAAAGAATACCACCTACTAGAACTGTGTTTGTATAATGGTTTAAGAGCTGAATTATAGTTACCCCATTCTTCATATTCCTTGGCAGAATTCATCCTTTTAAGGATCATGCTGAGTGGTTTTTCACCCAACTGTTATAGCAGGTTTGCATTATTCTTACTGCACCCTGAGCAGTGTAGGACAGCCTGAATTGGTTTCCTCACGTTGACGTCAGCAAAACCCACTCTAAAACTTCACCTAATGACTGCTCCAAGCTTGAGAAACCAGACAGAACTAAAGAGAATTGTGACTCATTCAGAATGCAGATACAAGAGTTTGCAAATGTCACTGGATCTATTGCAGTATGCTTGCTAAAACTCTGTGAAAAGAGTTCTGTAGGCCTTTAAGTTCTGCTTTCCCTTTTTACCTTTCCAAAGTAAAATGAATTGTAAATTAAATCCTAAATAAAATAGTCTTATTCTCTCTTACTTTCCCTGTTTACATGCACACACAAACTGAGTAGAGACTTACGTCAATGCCGTCATGCAGGAGATTAATTTCCCTGCTAAGACTTTCCTGCTCAGACTGGAGCACAGGAACTTGGCTTAAGAAGCTTCCCAGTGCTTCTTAAAAAGTCCAAGCAAAACTCAAGCAAATAAGTAGAAATAAAAAAAAAAAATATACAAATACCAATGCCTTTTGAGAACATTAATTTTCCTGATTAATAAAACTCTTCTGAAGAATGTGACCAGTATCATAGCTGTGTTTTATTGGATTCTACCTATTAGGACTTTCTACTCTGCATCTCCAGTTAAGGGAAAGAGGGGGATGAGAAGGAAAGCAAGGGAGGGGAAATGAGAAGAAATTCCTTTGGGATATATGATGCTAAACTAGCACTGAGATACACAAGTCAAAACATGGCATTCTTTGGTTTTGAGCCAGTGCAATATTATCATTGGCCACAGTTGATGGAATTCCAGTCTCTATCAGAAAACACTGTAATTGATGTGCCATGTGTTTTCTAAATGTATACATATAGTGGCAACTATACACTGACAATTCAGCAACAACTGACACAGCTCACTGTTGCTCTTTAGGGTGGAAAAGGGTAATAAAACCCTCAGAATTTAGTACAGATGGGCTGCATAAAATCAAACAAAAGATAATTGCCAAATATTTTAAAGGTAATTATTAAAATATATGTCAGGATAACTGTTTGCTACAGTACTTACAGATTGAAAAAGAAAGTTTAGAAATCCAAGATTGTCCAGAAAGGAAAACATGACTAACTGTGCCATTTGTTAAGCGTGGCTATTGGACAATGTCAAAATCATTACCAAAAGAATTTCTGCTGAATTGAAAATATATGGCCACTTAGTAGGAAGAGGCTATTCTAACAAGAATTAGAAGGTATATGATAGACTGCATCAATTTTCTCTATATACAACAGTTCTCATCTGAATGTCTGGAACAAAGAGGCAAGAATCTATCATTAGCTACCTCTTCACTACAGTTTTTTCTTTGTAAGTCACAATCAAATCTGTGTAGGTGGCAGAGTTTGAAAACCTTTTTTTTTTTAATTTTGGGTTTTGAAAATATTTTGCTCTGTCTTTCATCATGGTCTCCAAGATTATGTATTTTAAAGTTTTCTGAAACCTACTTCATTAAAATTGGTTAAAACATCCTGATCTATGCACAGTTATTGAGATTTTCTGGTTTTCATCATCAGATTACTGGCACCCAGTTTGACTGACACAGAAACTATCTGGAAGTACAAACCCTTGCACTTCCTAGGGGAAAGCAGCAGTATCTGCAGTATCTGAGACTTGTTGCAGTATCTCTTCAATCAGCTAATTGTTCTTTGCTCACATTGCCATTGGGTAGCTACAAAAAAAGATGGCACAGCAAAAACGCTACAGGTGATAACAAATCATCTTATAAAACTGTTTCTCTTTGCATTCACATTATGAAAAATTGCTTTTAAACAACGGTTTCTCCATAGATGTCTTGAAATCTGACATTCATGATTTTTAAGTCTTACAAATAGTGATAAGTGAAATTCTGAGTTCAGCTCTATCCTCAGATATCTAACATGGCCATAGACAAGAAACATCTCGTGCATGACTCAGAAATCTATTATTCTAAAACAATAACATTTTGATTTCATTCTTATCTTTCTGTTACAAAGATACTCACAAAATTTAATGTATACAGCAATGATCTATTTTTTTTTCTTCCTATCTAGATTCTATTATGGCCTTTGCAATACACAGTACTGTCTTCCAAAGATAGAAAGACACGCACAACTTTTTATTCTCCTTTTACTATATTACCTATATTATTTTCCTCCTTATCCCAGCTCACCATCCCCCCAGCATCCCACACACTTCTTCCCAAGTCTACTCACTGTGATGACATTCCTCCAAACATGCCAAGTATATGTGTACTCATGAGAGGAGATTAGCAGGAAGTTTATCTTTTCTAGCAAAACTTTTTGGAGACTAAGAAGAAAACTCACCCTGCTGTTATTTGGCAACAGCATTTCCAGAGAAGAAAAGCAACAAGCAAAGGAGAAACGTAGAATTGTATATATCAAAGAGTTTTCTCTCTCTCCACCCCATTTATTTAATGCTTAGGATGATCAAATTAACTAAAACAAGGCTCTCCTGCTAACTGTAGTCTAGGCATGAGAAAAACTCTGAAATTATTTCAAATGAACTGATAACTATCCTCAGGAAAGGTTCCCTAGTGTGCTCAAGTTCAGGACTCTGTGGGATAAATTTTGATAGTCAGATAATCTACAATGAATATGTGAGTATATCACTTGTTTAGTCAACAAATTTTAAAAATAAAAAATGGTGCTCACACTTTTCATCAAGGGTCAAAAGTTAGTCAAAGATATAAAACAAAAAGAACCTGAGAGAATGTGAAACACACCAAACATTACAGTTGATAAACAAGAAATGACTCATGATTTCCTACTGTCTGCCTAGATTTTTTTCACTTTCCCCTCTTCATGGAAACACCTCTTTTTTATTCATACATTAGAAATCCCATTTCAGAAAAATTAATCTCAAAGCTTTATTAGAGCTACAAGCCTAACCAAAATTTGAATATGCATTCATTTTATACCATACTCTGAACTCAAGGCTGAGGCCGAGTAATTTTGCTACTTAAATTCTCCAAGATGTTTGAACGTGGGTACAATGTAGCTGACTTCATTACCAATGCAATTATTTCCCCTATTAATTTGGTGTACAGGTAATGGCTATGCTCCCAGCCCCAGAGAATGAGCTGTTGCCATTATCTACTAAAGAAACAAGGTACTCACCAGGGCATTGTTAAACTCCTTATGTATTGTCTGTGTCTACCTAGACCAAATAATGAGTTGCAATTTTTAATACTAAATCTCAAAACTGAACTAAAAGCAACAAAGAACAGAAATTTTAATATAATCTGTGCAACGATGTTTTTTGTAGAACTATTAAACTTCTTGTGAGTTACTCTTGAATGGCAAGCTAAAACCACAATATTCAGTAAGAAAAAGGTTTTCCAGTGTGTAATCACATCTTGGCAACAGCTGAAAAATAAATTTTAATAAGATGTAGATTTAAAAAAAATGACTGCTGTATAATGTTTTATGTTATCTGAAGACTGTGTGTAGTTTTTGTCCCTTCAGAAGGTGTAAATTTTGTAACTCTTTTTAGAATTTTGTCATTCAGTTCCTCTCATTATCTAATGGAAAGATAAACTGATTTTCTTCACACCCCATCTCAGCTTTTCCTCTGAAACTTAACAAAAAACATGCTAAGTTGTGTTATTTGTTCTGATTCTAAGCTATGTTATGTGGGTACCTCCTGACTACAATCATATACAATTGAGCAGAAATTTGAACTAAACCACTGAACCACAATTCAGATGAATATCATTATTGCAAAGGTGCAACATTCTTTTGTTGTGTCCCAGGAGATTCAAGGTTCCTCTGTCAGCACACTGAAATATTGTGCACTTCCATGATTTACTCTTTACAAATTCTCATGACAAAATAAAAAGTTGCCATTTCACTGTGTAATACAGTGGTCATTTTGACATTTATTTCTTCTTTAGCATGTACATTTCACACCAGTATTTGTTTACTTTCTTCTACCTATCAAATTTTTGACCATAATAATTAACTTTTATGAGTAATAAAATCAGCTCTCCCCAAATATTTAATATTTTCCTGTTACTATAAACCACATATTCTCAACAGCTTTTGAATACCATTTCCATAAGCACAGTAAGTCTCCTTTGTTATGCGATTATTGTCAAGAAGTATAATGAGACTAATTTAAAATTAATTATATAAATTGCCAAATAGCAGATTTTTAATTAAATTGTTGCAGAACTTATTTATAAGTAGGGAGATCCATACATTGATTAAAGTTATCTGCCTCTATCTTGACAAGACAAGGTAGAAGTGGAATTATTTTATCCAGGATAACAACATCCTATCCAGTCAAACAGTGTGTAACAGATACTACCATGTGTATCACAAACTGATGTTTTCTCTGAAGCCCAGCAGGATGTTATAGGGAATGTCAAGCCTTTAGTAGCTCTGCTATTATCAGTCTCTTATTTTTTCCACTGCTCCATGCTTTTGAATATTCAGAGCAGACCACTTGGTAAAAGAGGCAAACTTATGCATATAGAAAAAAACAATATAAGACATACTGGTGATGTAAGCAGCCCCAGCCAGTGGTGATGGCTGCAGCTGAGCACACGTAACACCATAAATCCGTGGAATAATCATAGAACACTTTAGGTAGGAAAAGACCTTAAAGGTCATTGACTCCACCTGCAAGCTTAACACTGCCAAGTCCAGCATTAAACAACGTTAATAAACACTGCATCTTCATGTCTTTTAATTCTTCCAAGGATGGTGATTCTACCATTTCCCTGGGCAGCCTATTCCAAAGCTGGATAATCCTTTCAGTGAAGAAACTTTTCGTAACATTAAATCTAAACCACCCCTGACACAACCTGAGGCCATTTCATCTGATCAGGTACTAGGCTTGTTACTTGGGGGAGAGAACAAAACCCACCTCACCACCCTATTTCCTTTCAAGCAATTGTAGAAAGGGATAAAGTCTCTCCTTTTCCCCTGGCTAAAAAGCCCCACCTCCCCCAGCCATTCGTCACCAGACTTCATTTCCAGCCCCTCCAGCAGCTCTGCTGCCCTTCTCTGGACTCACTCCCACACCTCAATGTCCTCCTTGTAGCCAGGGGCCCAAAAGAGAACTCAGGACTCGTGGTATGGTGCCACCAGTGCTGGGTACAGGGGGACAATCACTGCCCTGGTCCTACTGGCCACAGTATTGCTGACACATGCCAGGATGGCACTTGCCTTCCCAGCCACCTGGGCACACACTGGCTCATGTTCATCTGCTGCCAACCAGCACCCTCAGGGCCTTTTCTGCTGGGCAGCTTTCCAGCCACTACTCCCAGCCTGTAGCACTGATTATTCTTCTTCATTAAGAATAATCAACGCAGTTAAACAAAATGTAATTACTTCAGCATTTCCCATCATGAGTTGCAGAAGTCTCATTTTGGACTTTTGAAAAACAGACCATCTTCCATTCACATTGGAGAGAAGTTGTAACATCGGTCCCACCAATGTCAGTAGCATTCACTATGACTAGCTCACAATCAGTGTGATCCTCAAGGAGCAGATGGAGCAATATTCATTAAATTTGTTTTACGTGGTAAATTATGCTCCCAACTAACAGACCTATCAAGTTATGATAGGTCTTAACTAATCAAGACAACTGCAGTAGCAAATAAAATGTGCACTTTAAGATAGACTTAGGAAGAAACTATTTCTTTAAAGAAACAGGTTTTGGAGCTCTTGAAGTTAAGGGAAAACACACTTTCCACTGAATTTTAAAACTTTCATGCCCAAGAGTCCTGAATTTGGGTATTCCCTGTCAGATACTCTTCCGGATATATTATCAAAATGTACTGCAATTTCCCAAGTGAGGAATTGCACCCTTTCAAGCAACAGCTGTATCAGCCATGATGATGCTAAACATGTCTCCACATAGCCTGATGGCAGCACTAGCACAGCTCAGAAACCCAAATGTTAGAGAAAAGCCCTGATCAGGGGCCTTAGCACAGAATCTTCTGCAAGCCTTAGACCGAGATTGTCAGTAAAATTTCCATTACAACTACAAACTTTTTTTCACATGGATCAATGCAATTTAATTATCCCCTTATCAAGATTAGTTATATGAATTCTTCCATGACACTCTTTAACCTTAAGGAAATTATTCTTTTAATGTTGTTATACAGACCAGCTCATAAACCACGGTTAAGAAAAACATTTCTCAAAAACATATAGCTTAAGGAAAATGTCACAGGCTACTCAGGTCAACTCTGCTAAGGTAGTTTGGTGTGAACATTTTTAGAAAAGAAAATTAAGGGAAGACCAAGGAAATGCCAGTAACATCTCTATATAAAACCGTGTTGCTTTCTATTTCTCATAATACCTGTCTTTCGTATCCCGTGTGGAAATCATTGTTTTGGTGATTTGGATTTTTCTAGTTTGGGGAGCCATATCTTCAGGGAGGGATTCACAGGACAGTCAGTGACTGTGCCATGCAGAAGCTCATGTTACATAGCCTTGGAGGAATAATGATCTGGCATGATGATGAAGTGAGCTTCCAAGTGAGTCAGGGTATCAAAAGCTAGAAACATGACT
Organism: Ammospiza caudacuta; assembly: GCF_027887145.1. NCBI lineage: Eukaryota > Metazoa > Chordata > Aves > Passeriformes > Passerellidae > Ammospiza > Ammospiza caudacuta. The sequence continues at coordinate 20,158,439 of NC_080600.1, read as the reverse complement.
GTAAGGAGGGAGCCACTGAAAACTCAGAGACCTGCAGCTTTCTGGAAACACCAGGAATAATTGCAGATTTAAATAATCTGGTGTCTTCATTGGTCTCTTCCAGCAATGGCTGCCTGCCATGAGGAAATAAGACAGAAAGTAAGTTTAGTTCTAGAATAACTGGGTCTGATACACTTCACATCTCAGCATGTTCCTGTTAGATCAAATATGACACTATGAAACTGCATTTGCAGATGCTGAAGAAAATTGCATTCCATCTAAGACTGAAAATTTCAAAACTGAAAACGCATATTCCTGAAAAGGATAAAAATGAGAAGATCCAATCACTCATTAACACAAACATGTAGTCGAGTTCCCTGAAAGCAAACAAAAAAAACCCAACAACAACAAAAAACTAAACAAACCAAAAAAACCCCAGCCAAACAAAATACTATGATAATCTGGGACAAATATTTCAGAATTATAGGCTGAAATACTGCATTTGCTCTTCACAAGTTTGATCTGCAAATAAAAAACACTTTGCATTTCAGGTTGACATTGTAAACACTAAAAAGGGTACAAAACCTTTCAAGAACAGCACTGTGATGGACATGTAGAGCTCTAAATGGGATACATAAATAGCGTTTTGCAACCAAGAGAAAAAATACAATCCAAGACAATGATCAGTGTTTGGAAAGAGAAGCATGAGCTGCACAAGTCAGATGCCTGTGTCAGTTTTCACAAGTGCTAGCAGAGATTATATCTCCCAGCATGATGTTTTACTTGTTTTCATAACAGCAGGACACTTCACTATTGTTCAAGTTTTTGATTGCCTCCCAGATCCTTTTCCATGATATTGCAGTGCAGCTGGTTTAACCCCATCATATATTTGTACAGCTGATTACTGCCACATAAACATGGCAAAGGGATGACAATTTTATCGTGTTTTAGGATAATTTTGAATTCTAATTTGTCTCTCACTCTATTTACAGGTCTTTCTATAAGTTAATGTTATTCCAAAAAACAAAAATGCACCCATGTCAGAGGTCTTCAGAGCCATGGAAACATCTTTCTTTTCTGACAAAAAAAGCCCTTGGATAATTCTTTGCCAAATACACTTTACAGCCAGTGTATGATTTTTAGAAAGTTGTTCTGAGCCCTAAAACCAATTATATGGATATGTATCTCAAGGAATCAGAGAACAACAGAGGTGATGAAGCAAGTCACTGTATTCACTCACAGTGACCACAGCTGTGAAAAACTGTATCTTAAAGGCAAAGCCACCACCCAGCAAACATTTCACCCTTGTACTCTAATTTCAACCAACTAGTATCAAAATCATACCTTCAAATTTGCAGGAAAATATACTTCTGTTGACAACTATTTTAAGGAATGATCCTTCCTTGGATCTATCTATCCAGAGTGATGTTGACAACTAAAATTTAAATATAGATTGGATATTTCCCAACTATGAAGCCGCCTTGGTAACTTACACACATTATGACTGGTAAGTAAATTATCCTCACAATTTTTCTTACATTTATCTAAAGTTGTGACATTGAACTGACATCGGAATACATACTAGGCAGCTTCAATTTTAACTTAAAGAAATTGAGCTTGTTATTGCTAATATTATATAAAGCCTTGCACACTCATGCCATATTGATGGTGGAAGCTGATCACTTCACAGAATGTCCTTTGTTAAGTATTGTGAGTGGCATTTAAAGTAGATTAATGGCAAAAACAACCTGGTTATTTTTCCTTTTTATACGAATTTAAACAGCATGGACTGACAGATAAGACTCTGTGTTGGGATCTAAGAGCCCTGAGCTTTTCATGAGTCCATGGACGTGATCTTGGACAGGTCACTTCCAACTCAGACTGCCTAAGTTCAGCACTGAACTTTCTGGTGAAATTTCTTCCCTTCAAAAGCTGTTTTACTTTATGGACTAAAAGTATTTGCCAACACTAGGTATTTTTTCTACCTTTGTTTCTTTTCCTATATGAAGCAAACTTTCATTTCAGTGACTCAAGTAGCAACAGCTTTTTCTAAAACCCCTTTCCTATGCAGTCATTTCTAGTAGCATCTTTTTTTGTCCCTGTTATATAGCAGGTGTCCTAGTTTCAGACAGAGCTTGTTAGTTTGTGGATATGTAACTCACTATTTCTTACTAGCACTTGCCACACATTGAAGTATGTCCTTTTGTACAAGCTTTAAGGAACTGCTTGAAAGTGACAAAAAGTAAATATCTACTTTTTCTCAAGATTTCTTCCTTGTTACAAAACCATACTTACTATTTGGAATACTGCAGTGATTTCCTGCTGGTACTTTGATCCAAGAATATCATGAGCTGTGCAGGTGGTTTCTGTCACACTGTCATTCATGTTTTTGACAGATTTTGAGTCTGCATAATATTCCCTGATAAACTTCTTAATGTTATCTGTGCCAAGAAAGGAAAACTTACATTCTGCCAACTTGCTGACAAACCCTATTGACAATATCAGACACTTGCTCAGTCAGTCAGGAATGCAAATAGACCTTAAAATCACAGTGAGAAATACTAAAGAACCTTGGAAAAGGCCACTATACTTGACCAGTCTGACTTACTAAACCATAGGGATACATGTAATTCGTTGCATACACATAATCTTAGTTTTAGGGAAAAACCATCTTCAGTCCAATCTGGAGTTCAGCAAACCTACTTACCCTTTCTCATCAGCACAATGCAATCTTTCAAGTTAAGCAACATTATAATGCAAGAATGCATCTGTGAGTAACTCCCCTTAAGTTACAAGCACAGAACTAAAGCAGGGTATCCTGTTTCAGCTTCTTAAGGGACTCTTCATCTTTGACTGAGGGAAGAGTTAGTAAAAAGAGTACTGGAATTTCCCAAGTCAGCTTCATACAGGTTTCCTGAAGGAGTCAAAGATAACTAATATGGACTCAAAAGAATATGTGGATTCATAGGAGGTGTTTGGCATCCTTCCCAGCTACCTAATTACTCTAATGTAAATCTAGACATGAAATCTACTTCCATCTCTAGCACTTTCTGATACCATGAAATTTTAAAAGGTAAATCCAAGATTCTAAATAGAATATCACAATACACAAAATATCCATTCATTCTCCTGATGTAAAAGTATTGAAAAGAATGCACACTTTGACAGTCCTCCTGGGCAGAAAATAAATTCAGTCATTCTAAAGCTGAAACCTACTTTGAAATTCTGTTTTGTCCCAGCTGGGCAAAGTGATGGAAGGAATTCAGATAGTGTGAGTTGTGGCCATTCCACAGCTATTACTTCTGGGGATTTTTCCCTCCCTTGCTACTTCCACTGAGGTAATTTCCCCCTCCCTTTCTGCTGCTCTTAATATTTCTTTTGTTACACACCACTGGATTCCTCCATTTTGAGCAGCATTCCAGGATGAGATACATTTGGGAAGGCTTTGATTCTAACATACAACAACACAAGGTCACAGGAGAGACCCTCAGCTAGAGCTGAATGCCACAGAATCTGGAGAATAAAGGCAGCTCTTTGCACCAGTCCCCTGGTTATGAGCTGAGGTTAGGTGACATGCAAAAAATAAGTGCTGAAATACTAAATAACAGCATTATTTGTTAGGCAAAAACTTTTCACTGACACAGAAATCATTCATAACAACTTGGAAAATTTTTTCCTGTACTGTAAAACTTTTAAACAATGTATTTTAAACATTAGTTTGCTGTGATACTACCCAAATTTGCCAGTGGTAGATAAAGACCATCTGTGTAGTTGCTATACAAACAGAACAAAAAAGCTCATTGCTACCCCAAAGCTCTCACAACATATGTTATGTGAGAAATGAGTACACTGGTATGTTACCAAGTCTGATTTTTGTTTTAGACTTCAGGCAGTGACTGGTGAGAATGCATCCCACATCCCAATTTACTTATAGGCAGAATCAATTATGCTTTGAGTCATTTTTACGAGGTTCCAAGCACAGAGAAATTACAACTATACCTTGTCAAAATAAGATTCTTTTGTTATAGGTAATGGCCAGGGAGCACCTATAAGAGTGAAGCTACAAGTGATTTTCTTAAACTGTGTAAAAAAAGTACATTAGCTGAATACTAAACATAATTACTGTATCTCCAATGTCCCAGTCCAGGCAAAGAATAAATGCCCAGGTAAGAGGTGGAACTGGTTTCAGATTTGAGCAGTCAGCTTCCAACAATGACAAACAATAGCTAAACCAGTTGAAATCCTTTCCCTTGCATAGCTACTACTGTAAACTCAGCATATCCCACCTTTACACTGATGTGAAATGCGACACATTTCTTGCAGGCCAATCTAAAGGAAGGCAGCTCCGAGTGTCCCAGAGATCAGCATCATTTCCTGTTTAAAGCACACACCTGTGATGCTCTTGATTCTTTTAAGTTGATTCAGTTGAAACAATAACTTTTGGAACCTACAGTAACATTTAGCACATCTTTCAAGGATGCAAGTAGATAGAGATTGGTGACTGCAGTGATAATTACACTTGCCAGGAAGTGATGAATCATTTCATACACTTTTGCTGGTCTTATTTTAAAACTAAGAACTTGGCACTTTTCCTTTTTTATTTTGGCACATGCCCAAAAAGCTGCAGCTTTTTTTTCAGACCAAGGGTTAAAACAGACACAGAAAAATGAGACTCTGCTTTAACTGCCAGACTGTTAAACTTTCCACACTGGTATGGGGAGAAAACTTGAAATAAAACACTAGGAAAAAACTGCTGAACAAGAACTCAGAGGAGTTTTAAGCTATGAGTTATGATGAAAGATCTGCAGAAACACAGACACATGTAAATGGAGCTAAGAAGAGGGGAATGGGTAAGAAGACAACAGCAGATTGCATTTGTTTCTTGTGACAAATGGCTACTCCAGTAACATAATTTGTGTTATGTCCATTATCCAAACAGAATCTTTAATGGTGGAATTTATTAGCACTACATATTGAGGCAAGACTATCAAAAGTCTTATTAAAAGCCTCATTAAAGTCCATCAAAAGTTCAGGCCTAGGCACTTAAACATTCTAATTACTTCCTAGAAGCTCAACCTTCACTTCTCTATTTTGTCTGAGATGTCAACAACAACCATCAGTCACTCCCAAGCACAGTTTCTTATGCCCTACACACAACTATGCTCTTCACTGAGGTAGATCAAGAGAAGAATGTTCAGAAACTTCAATTTAGAACAGTTAAATAGAAGCAAAGGAGAATTTTCTATTTAATTCAACTGCATTAATAGACAAAATCAGTGCCACCTTTTACAAAGGATTAATACATAAGAAATATTTTGGTTTCCATGCTTTTTCTGAAAGCTTTGAAGCACTTGAGGATCATACAGACACTGAGAGATGCCTAGGAAACATTTGGTTTAAACATTTTCACATTCACGTTCTGCAACTGCCACTGAAAAGAAGCTCCCTGAAAGGCTTAAAAGTAGCAGGCAACATTGTTTGTTTTTTTTCTTGCACTGGTCCAACAAGAAATTAGAAATTTCAAGCTCCTGACCCTGACACAAAAACCCCTCACAAAACTGCAATAAAGAATTTATTTTAAAAGTGTCTGCTTGGAGCAGCAGTAAATGCTAAATAAAATGAGTACTGGCAGCCTGTATATTCACATATAAATTCCTCAAACATCTTGCATTTAAGCTCTGGGTTTGGTTTTCTTTTCTGATTATCAGTATTCTGCATTTCATCACATATGTCAGACTTGGACTCACAGGGAGAAGCACCACTACCAGAGCAGCCTATCAGCTGCACCAGCAGCCTGGAACCTAAACAGCCCAGAGGACAGAGCCCTAGAAACTCAAATCTTTTTGCATGCTCTACTGTAATTAATAATAACATGTGCTTTTACAGGAGCTTACTGATCGTGCTGGTTTTGGTTTGGGTTTTTGGGGGTTTTTTTTGCTACAAAATATCTTTCTGTGCTATTCTCCATTAACAAGACCTGTCTGAACTGTGGAGATTGCATTGCTCTACTTCTGAAGGGCATTGTCAGTTTTGTCTAAAGTAGCAATTCCATGTCATAATTTTATATTCTTTTCCTGCTATTTATTATAGTTCCAGCACTATTTCACTTTGGAAAACCCACAGTAAAAAAAAAACCAAAACAAATCCATATAAATTTATCCAAAAGCATGGATGCATCCAGCCCCTCAGATACATTTTTATCAAGGGCATGCAGTGATGCTGCCCCTAAAGATTATTTTTAAGTAAATTGAAATATTCAATTAATTTCTTTTTCCATGGTTTCTGAGGGCAAATTGGTGTTGGTGACTTGAATTGATATTGGTGTATATAACCAAAATTCTTGACAGCATTCAAGTTCATCTAAGTAAGAATATGAGAAAGAGTATCCGTCAGATTTGACAAGTATTTGGAAGGAAAAAATACCACTATCAGTAAGAGGAATTTTGACAGATCTTGTGTGTGTATATATAGATGTTTAACATAGCTCATTATGAAAACTAAAACCTATTTATTTTACTTTATCAGCCAAAAGTATAGTTACATAAGAATCAGCAAAAAGGAGGTAATAACTTTGTGCGATCCATGAAGGCCTCATGCTTATCATGACATTTACGCCTACTCAGATGTTCATCTGGGAAAGTCATATTGACAGCTGAGTGCTTGAAACCATCATTGTTCACAGACACATACAATTAATAGCTAGACAGTAATGAGATGGAAGTCTACGTGAGTATGCAGAGGGTGGAAGGTTGTGGTGCACCCACATATAACCACTACAAAAACTCCCTACTGCAAAGACTGTCTTTGTAAGCAGATCAGGAAATATCAGACTAAAATGCTATTTTTGTGAACCCTAGAGACTTACTTTCCACGTCTGGCCATTATCCAGACTTTTGTTTGGAGGATTGAGCAAAGAGCCATCCACTCCAAAAGTATCACAGTTCTTCTTAAAGGCTAATGAATGAATGATGAGAGAAAATTTATTGGTATCATTTGGTCTGTTTTGCTTGAACAAATTAATTGGTAAGGAGCCACGGGAACTTGCATTCTTGTCAGGATTTCACATTGCATTGAAGTGACTAAACACAGAATGTAGCATCATGGAAGGGGATGACAACCTGCTCCATCAACACTGACATAATCTATGTTTAAGACTAATTTTTCAAACATCAGTAGGAAAAGAATCAAAGTAACACATTTAAAAACAAAACAAGTGCATAACCTTGCAGGGAAGTGAGTGGTTTCATGAAAGGAAAAAAACCCACTGTCTTTCTCTGCTGCTTTCTCTTTGTGAGTCACACTCTGGGAGTGGTACCAGAACGGCTTGTTGTCCTATTTCTATGGAAAAAATCCTTGAGCAAGTTCATTCTTGATTAAGTTAGCATGGTGCCAAGCAAATATAAAGCACTGCATCTTTGATTACGTGTTTTCCATTGTTCCAGTTGTGCTGGGGGAGGGAAGCAACCTCATGGTTTTGTTAACAGTGCTTCAGCACTGGCTTTGCCATGAACAGTACTGGCATAACATTTCCTTGTGTTTTTCAGCTTCACTGAGGGGAAATCTTTTTGATACAATTTAGGCACTTCATTTCTCAGCACACCAGTTATGACTGTGAATTAATACTAACACCCCAGCTCTGATAGTTCATTCCTATTCCCTGCCACATCCATTATCCATTTAACCATGCCAATAAGGCAGATCCTTGAAATTACATGAATTCCTACAAACAATCTGGATTAAAGGTAACTCTTCTTGCCAAAAAAGATTGCGGAAGTAAGTGAGAAGCAAAGAGATTGACTATTGAAGCAAGCACATGTCTTTGAATTCAAAGCTATGAACTGAAGCTGCCACAGATGAGTGGGAAAATTTCTGGTGTTAATTTTTCCAACAGTATAAACGTGACCTTTTTAAGATTACTTAATCTTTTAAGAAAGTGTAAATGTGAACAGAATAAAAGCTACCTTCCATTGAAGTACAAAGGCCTGAATAGAAGCGTTACAATTGTGTAGTCACTTCACTATAATTGGAAATATATTGTTTCCCAGATAACACCTTTCCTCATTTTCAATTTCATAATCCATTTACAAAGATATGGCAATCTGGGTAGTTGTAATTACCTGTATATATCTTGATGTCTTATGGACAATAAAATTTAAATTAAAAATAGTAGCCTACATTTGCTTATTAGTAGTCTACTTTTGGTAATGTGATAGTTCACTGAGTAAAACACCTCTTTTACATATGCAAATGCTGAGCTTAAATCTTTGCACATGAAGAAATGGCTTCTAGCCTCACAACGTTAGGCTTTCAGTGTTAATTATGAAGGGAAGAATGGGGAAACTGAAATATTTGTGATGGGAATAGACATTTTGTAACAGGATAATAATGCAAAATAAAAGAGTTCTTTCAATAGGGAAGGCTGTATTTAATCATGAAGTGAAGAAACAAAGGCTTTTGTGCTTCTGACATTTTCTTCTGAGGCAACTCAACAAAGAAAAAACAAAACTTCTAACTTTCATTAAACACTTTTAGAAGTGATGAGTGTATACAGAGAATCCTTCAGCTACCCGTAAAAATGCAAGCACAACATTTAAGACTTCATCACTTAATGTGGTGGATACCTCTACTTCTATACCAAATACTGTCCAATCTTGTGCCTGCCATGCTAATAGAAAGGAATGCAGTGTAATTATTTGGTTTGAGTGAGGATGTTATTAGATAAAGTTGGCCCCTCCCTTTCCTGCTGCTCCCATTCCCCAAATCACTACAGATAAAACTGCCAAAATAAAATTTTAGATGATGCTGTGTAACTGGTTTTTTCTTTCAAGGTCTAATTCCCCTCATCTGCACTGTCAAAGCTTCACAGTTCCATTAAATGTGGTGAGATCTTTTTGTGATAATCGTAATACAAATTACAATCTGCTGATTTTACTGTTAAAAATAAATTTAATGACAAACTGGAATACAATTGAATGCACGTGAGCTGAGGAGCCCATCCTTAATTTGTCTATCTGCAAAAACATAGCTCATTAGTGAGAGTGGCAAAAATCCAAAATCAGAGCAATAAATAGCAAATTCAGTGCAATCTGTTTCTGTGTTACTACTATAGCTGCAGCCAAGTGATAGACAAAGGGAGGTAAACATGGTTCTTTCCCTTGGGAGAAGGGGAAAGGGAAAAAAAAGGTAATTCAGGGAATCCTTCTATCAGGTGATTTGTTCACTTACCAATTAAGAAAATAAGAATCATATCCAATAAGAACTAACACTGAAAACTATAGCATGCCTGACATAGTCCAGTGTTCATAAAAAGGAATTACCTTAGCCAAATTCCACTGCATGCATGAAATGCTGTGCTCTTTTGTCACAATAAAGTAAATTTGTTTTGAGGTCTCATTTATTGTGTTGTAATTCAATAGTGTCCAATTATGCTGGTTTAAGTGAGACCAGAACCAGGCTAATTTTATTTGATTATTGACTGGATTGAGAAATCACAGGCTGAAGTTCTATGGTCTACCGGCACAACTTGAACATTACTATCTTAATTCCTCAAAAACTACTACATATATTTTCTATTATTCATTCAAAGACCCCAAACCATTTTCATGCTGTTCATTTCAGAAAAACCTGTAGTAAAACACACATTGTACCTAAAGGAAAAATTGATTGTTGGATCTTGAAATTTTCTTACATCTCTGAACTGCAGTCTTGTAAATCTAAAGGATTTTCAGACTGAACCACAAAACACCAATACAGCCAGGAACTGGAGTGCATTTAAATATTATTAGATCATAATAGACTGAATAAAAGCAGATGACTGAGCAAATAGAGCCATAGCCTGGCCATGAAGTACTTCTTGCTGAGATTCAGAATTACAATATGCAGCAGCTCTTTTGTGAAAAACCAACTAATTTTCAGAAGTGAAGCATCATATGTAGATTTTTGTAATCACACCCATATAGAAAGCTAGAATTTATCCCATACATGTGGTACTCTGCCAGCTTCAGTAAGGCATGGTTGCCAGCTAAAGACAGACTTCATATAGCTTGTACAATGTAGAAAAATTTCAGTTCCATGCCAGGAGTATCATCATAATGAGAATCATTGTCAAACGATAAAAATGCATTTTAGTGTGAGAAATCACATCTGTTGTCACTTTACAATGCCATTATAGAGCTTTACACAGGATTTTTTGAGTCTATTTCAATTCAGTCACCATATGTAAAGTTGCAATACCATTTTTCATTGCTGGAAATGAAAAGAATACAGTTAATCTCTAAAACCACTATGAATGCTTCCTTTTCCTGAGATTCTTCACTTTCCTCTATTGAAGATGATATAGAAAATGAAGCACAAAGTTTCATGCTATTCCCTTGATCATTCAACCTAAAAATGCATTTGAGATTGCATTCAATATATAAACATTGAAAAGGATTTTAAAATTAAATTCTGTTAATAACAATGTTTTCCCAAATTGTAACGCAATTCAAGAATTCTGCAACTCCTGAGTCCTCCCTTAAACCAAGACGATTTTAGGATTGAACTGAAACCAAGATGATTTTAAGACTGAACTGATGATGAGAATATTCCAAACTTTTACACTAAATAGTCTTAGCTAAAACTCATAGGAAATTATATACTTTCAGCAACTCGTTCTCCACTTTACATTTTGCTTTGAACTTCTGCAGGAACATAAGGATCCTTTCATATCACAAACACAGTGTTTTGGATGCAGCTCTTTGTCTTACAAAGAAGATGAGCACAGTACTAGAAGGCTAAATATGACCTCATTCTAAGACAAGTTTGACTCTGTCCTGTATCAAGAATTTATCTGGTCAAAGCTGATTGTAAGTCAAGACAGGAAAATAGATGACAGAGCTGGCTCCATATGGTTTTATGTCCACCAGAGCAACTATATTTTCAGGAATTAATAATATTAAAATCTTAAGGCATGTTTGCTCTTGTTAAAGCATTAAATCAAAGCAAGATTTTCTTTAAGAATTCTAGTACCATACTTATTTTTTCTTTTTATGTCAGCAGACAATGACCAAATTGTATTACATCTATCACAATTTAGTCTTCTAAAAGGCTCCACTTGTTTTAACACAAATTTTGGTTTGGGCTCTTACAGTGATAGAAGCAACTCAAAGTTTGGATGGAGCTATAAACTTTCACAAATCCCATAACCATTTGAGATTCTCATATCCTGTGTATACCTTGTAATACAGCTCTAGAAACAGATTTGCAGTTTTTGTATGATCAGATTCAAAATGTTTGTCCCTATCTGCTATAAATGCAAACCATTTTTCTTCTAGATAATGTTCACTTTCATACAGCATATGAACCACATTCAGTACATCAGTGGAGAAGGAAAAGGGAAAGGTTTGGTATATTAAACTAAAATTAAGGATCATAAGGTCTAAGCCCCAAGTGTTCATGAGTTGTCCATTTGGCATTCTTGGAAAGGTAATTTCTCTTGCATGGAAACATTATTGCCAATTTTTTATTTCTTACCAAGAAGTCTCTAGGTATGCATCAAGTTTTTTTTTTTAACTACAAAGCCAGGAATACAATTACCCATATAGGTTTATGAGGGTATGGAAACAAAACATTTTAACACTTTCATGTCTAGTTACTTCTAAACATTACATATTTAAATGTTTCTGGAACAGCAGGGACTTTCTATCAATCAAGTGGAGAGAGAATCCCATTTTGTAGTATAGCTTACACAAAGTAGAAAATGGCTAACTGAACTACCCAAGAAAATAACTAAAAACAGAATCAAATATTTCCCTCTTGAAGGCAAAGCCTCCTCACAATTATCGCTATGTATTTACATGTGTATGTTATTACCACTCTTCATTTTGACATGTCTTTGACAATTTTTTTTTAATATTTTAGAGAAACAAGCAGTATTAAATCAATCTGCTTAGAAAGGAACTTCAAAATCAAAAGGTCAAAATAAGCCAAATTTTCTATTTCTCACATTTTAAGTTAACAACAAAATTTATACCAATCAGATGCAGTAGAAATAAACTTATTTTGAAGATTATAAATTTTTTTCACTCCTTTTACATAGACACACACTACTCTAATACTGTCTATCATTCAAGGCTTGCAGTTTTCCTTCCAGAGGCAAGTGTGCTATTTCACTCAATAAATCAAGATAGATTGGTGGTTTTGAGGAGTCTTCAGGATAGAAACAAGGACTCAACACTTTGCAGCACAGAATAATATTGTGCCATATATATAAAATGTGGTAAAGGCACAAAATACAAGCATTGCATTAAGAGATGGAGACAAATTTCAAATACTCACAGGTAAATTAATTTGAAGCTTCATCTTTGTTCCGATTATTTAGAATGAAGACCTATAATGTCTTCATTCATGTATCAAGAAAGATACAATACTAAAATAGGGATTTCTTGTCACAGCAGCATATGCCAGGGGAAAGGTTATCTGTGTCTTACTGCCATTGACTCTTACAGATTTATCCCATAAACCTGGCTTGTCAGCTTTAACTGAATCATGGCTGGTGAGCATGTCCTGGTAGCTATTGAAACAGAGAACCTTCTTTGATACTTCAGCAGTTTTCTATGAAAGAGAAGCATCTCATTTTCAATTACCTATAAAATCCAAGGTCTTTCTAGTTACGCTGAAAACAAGTAAATCAGAGTTGGTCAGCAATTTTATAATTTAACTTCTTCAATGGAAAATTTCAGATTTCATGCACAACTTACTTTGCTTATAAAATTATATCTATCTCAGAGATTTCCTGAGTGTAGGTAACTATTTCTCTAGATTTCTCAGAGATCAGGACATCTTTGCAGCACAGGGACTAGGACAAGCAGCTTTCAATTAAACAGGCTGCAGCAGTTTAAGGGTTTGGAAGTTGAAAAGGCAGAAAGAGATACTCATTTAAAATTTTTAGAGGCATTTCAGATTACTCATTCTTCTTAGCTTTTAATCTTGGTGGCCTTTTCCAAGGTTTTTTTATATATTCTTCAGAGCAGGAATTCTGCATTCCAGCCCACCCCGATGGAAATTAATGCCAATGGTGTAATGCTTTTTGCAGTGCAGTTACCTATGCATCAGAAAATCACACATTGAAGATATAAAGGAACTGTGAAAAGAGACAACAATTTGCAACTCCAGCTGAGCCTGGAATATCTGGCATTTCTGCCAAACAGGTATCTGAGTTCTCTTAAGCTAACGTATTTGAGATTAGGAAATACAGTGATATAAATAAAAAATCTTCAGTTTAGAAGAAAAATACTCAAACCTTCATCAAGCCTTTCATAAAAATGGCAAAAGAAAGCTACAGAATTATACTAAGAGGTGTCCAAGGTATTGCAAAATAAAAACAAACCAAAAACATAAACTATTCAAAACACAGTAAATAAAAATACAAAATATACAATGGCAGGTAAGCAAGATGTTAGGTGTTGATTCTTTAATAAATTCTGCCGACAACACAGAAGGGAAAAAAACTTATTTAATTTCAAATTTCCCAGGTAGAACAGTTCTATATAGTAGAACATTTGAATAAAGAAGTAAATTCTACCCAGCAGTTTGTTCTTTACTCTGGCGTAAATTACACTAACAGTGAACAATTCAAATGTAGCTGCCTTCAAACACTATTTATCAGAGAAATTCACAACAATTAAATGTCTCCATAATATTTATGGAGGCTGCTTGTTTTCCTGGGGCGCCAAAAGTCTGGAGAACGTTTGGGTCAAACAAACTGCAGCCAATGTCAAACAATAGATAAAGGAGCATAAGCACTTGTACAGACAAACATCTTCCGTGAGGTCGCTCCTAGTTAAATAACACTGCTTCAAATAATATCTGCATTATGCTTGGAGGGTTGAACAGCTGGAATTCAACTGAGAAACTTACTAAATACATAGCAACACAATCATGCAAAAATGCTAAATGATAATGACTACAAACATGAGATCAGTGAAGACGAGAAAAAGCACTTTTTTTTTAATGTTGGAGTGATATTTATAGCGCTGCTAATCCTGAAAAAAGCAAAGCTTTAATATCCATGTTATTTTAATGTTTTCCAGCACATGATACCTCAAGGTAAAATGGCTTTTCTGGAACATCTAAAATCAGACATATTTGCATAAATTGTCAAAGAGACAAGCAACTTGGGAATGCTTTTTGTCATTTCACAACACTGACTCAAATGAGCACACTTCTCTTACTCATTCAAAATAAACCACACTAAATCTCATTACAGTCCGGCTTTGTGTACAGAGCATAAGCAGCACAATTGTAGCTAATGAGTATTCATTCTCAGATCATTCACTTCAAGAATAAAAAATCTAATAAAGCACTTTTCAGCTTTTTTTTTTGATTTGCAGATTCACGAGATATTGCCAGCAGTGGCAAAGGGCCTTATAGCCAAGGCAAACAACCTGGTTATAGGTTACCCAGCAGTATTTCACTGATTCAGCTGAGGTGCAAATAAATGATTGCAATTGTCCTGAATTAGCCCAAGCACACAACACGGATGTTTATCCTGGCCTTCTTTCAGGCCAGCTATTTGTAGGCTACAAAAGCACAGATGTTATCTGTGCATCATAACTCTGCAGTGACGTGGGCACTGCTTGATCTTCATAAAACCTGCAAGTTCAAAGTTAACCTTTCAAAAACACCAGAACAAAGTTGAACCCTCAGAAGAAGTTCACATTTGATCAACATCTTCTGTCATGTTTTGTTACAACACTAGGTACCCTGGGACGAGATTTACAATACCATAGAATCAAGGACTTGAAACATAACAAATGCAAGACCATTACAGTTTTCTTAGAGAGCTGCTCAAGTGAGACCATCTTCTTTAACTTCAGGTAGTCCCAGCCTCAGACAACTCTCTGCATTGTAAGGACGCAACTAGGTATGAAAACACAGAGGGAATCCAGCCCAGGAGCCAATAAATATTAAGAAAAAAAAAAAAAAAAAAAAAAAAAAAAAAAAAGCTATTGCTGTTTTTACCATAGAAGAAATCCCTGGGTGGTATCACTACCAGTCACACTAGAACAGCTAACAAAGAAACCACAAGAGCATGGAGTAAGCAATCAGAGTTGGGAATCAAGAATGTATTGTGGGAAACAACCCACAGTAACTGCAGAAAATGGTCACCTTTTATGGATATTGTATCTGAAAAACTCACTCCACTCACAGAAAACCAACCACTTTGGAAATCACGTTTTTAGCAAAATCCGCAGGAATAAATACAATATCATGTTAACAGCATTTGACTTCACAAATAAAATTACATCAGCTGGCCAACAGTCAGAATCACAGAAGCTTTTAGGAGCAAGTCACATACTCCTTTAAAATCACTATTCCTTGCATGTATGTGTTCAGAAAATGTGTGTCTGTGCTGTGACCAGCTGTAGCCTTTAACAGAAACTGGATGTAGTAGTTCTTTACAAATCTAAGCATCTTTGTAAGAGAAAAGAGAGGTCAGGGAGAAGGCTGGCTTCTTCAGTCTGCAGCACTGCCTGACTAATTGCAAAGCTTTATGGACTGTGAAAACTGAGTCATTTCATTGTCAGCTGTAACTTTGTAAGTGATGTACTCAATTTCTGTTTAGCTTCCCTTAACCACAGCAGAGTGCAATTTTCTCTCCATTTAGTCACAACTGCTCAGTTTTCCCCATCTCCCTAGTAAAATGAAAGGATTTACTTTGTATGAAGTTCTGACTGCCTCTATAGAGCCTCTTTATGAAGCCTTGTTTTAAAAGTTCCACAAATTGCATTGGTGACCTCAAGTATGAAATGAAATTGTATGGGAAGGCAGTAAAGGAAAAAAATCAATCCAAAGACCTGCTGTTGTCTGAGAAGGTGTAAAGAACTCTGTCACTGTGCAGTCTGTGGGCCAAGCCTAGTCCATTTGCCCCTTAGCTGGTTAGTTGGTTATTTCTCTTCCTTTTGGAAGGCTTTGAATGTCTGGAGGGGGTTTTGACAAAAATAAACCTTTCATGTTAGATACAATACAGTAGTACTGGAGGACTTGCTACCAGAGTAGGTCTTACACCTTTTTTGCAGTCTTATTTGTCAAATAGTCTCCAGTAAATGGTAGCAGAAATAATTGCAACTGTTTTGTTCTAGCCCTTCTCCAGAGATTATACCAGGAGCAAGCCAGATCAGAGAGAAAACACAAACAAAATGGAACAGTACTAAATGGGTTCACTCCTAAAGGATTATTTTGACATCTTACAGGAAAAATTCTGTCAGGCACAATTTTGATAAACCTGAGGTCATGTTTCTCTTTTAGATGTATGAAGTGAATGCCTATTTTTATTATAGCTTCCACTGGTAACTATGTAATTTCAGTATTTAGGCATTTGCATTTTTCTAACTCTATATAATTAGCAAGACAAAAGGCCTTTTCTTCTCCTATCCAGATATTTTGACTTCACTCTGTTGTGGAGGTGGAGCAGAACCTGGGAGTTGCATGTGGGAGGGCAATAGGAGCTCTGAGGTTTTGACCCATAGCTCTGAGAAACTGTGGCAGGCCTCAGTGGGCAACAGCTAAATTAGAGAATGAAGTTTTTAAAGAAATGTTTGTAAAAATTGGTCAGCAATCAAGGACCCCTACACAAGGAGTTGGTAGGAGCTCAGGAGGAAAGTCATTATTTGTGTAGTCAGCTACACACAATCTCTTTCTAAGCAGAGATCTGAATAGAACACTTATAAGGTGAATAGCCACAGAAACTATCTTTTAGGAAATTTTAGAAGTCTCAGTTGTAACATAAGTACAGTCAGATGTATAAGCTAAAAAAAAAATAGAGAATATATAGATTTAATTGTAGTTTAGTAGTCAGCTTCGTAAAATGTTATCTTTAATTTCCTTTTCATTGTCCTTAGATATAATACTTAATTTTAATTGGACACCAACGTGAGGGATGTATAAACATGTTCATTTAAAGCTCTAATGGGGAATCTCAGTATTTTATTGTATTATACAGAGACACCTGTAAAAACACTGCTGCTGTTCTTACTGGTATCATAGGCAAAATATGATTTGTGCACACATTTGTGCACAATTCTTCAATTTGCAATCATTTCTAGTACAGCTTCCTATGGGCACAGCAATTCATCTACTCACAGTAAACTGGAGGATCAGCATTTATTCTAAACCATCAACAGCATTGGTACATGCCAGAAATTGAAAGAAATTAGTATGAACCTGAAAATTAATTCTGTGCCCATTATCCATATTATAATAATGGAAATACCTTTCCAACAGTAAAATAATATGACTGGATATAAAAGTTCCCTAAATTTCTAATGTTAAGTAGCTTAACATCTAGACTTATTGAAAATTTGAAATTTTTCATATTATGTTTAATTAGATACATATTTATAAGCTACAAAATTATAATTATAAATTGTTAACCGGACTACTCCAGTGCAGAAACACACTTTGCTTTCAAAAGCAAAAAAAGCTGTTCGCAATTTATAATGAAACTATTCTTAGGTAATTATAGCAATAATGAAACGTATATCAATCAAAAGGCATATCATCATATACCTTCCATTTTCTTTTTAGAGCATTTCTGAAATCAATTTTAATTTCACTTAAAGTCCCCTTAGAAATACTTGTAATTTTGATTACTATTAAGAGCTTATGACTTCATAGGAAAGTTTTCACATCACAAGAAAGTAAAAATAGGTAACACGACAAGTAAAAAGTACTTGAACTATATACCCATTTGTTCCTGATGTAGTTAGCAGTAAGTGAAAATCTGTCTTGCTACTTTTAACCAGAGGTATGCACCTGTAATTCTGTCTCTTCTCCTCTTTTTGTTTATTCAGTACTCACAAATTTATACATTTTTGTATCATAATATGTTCTGTTTTGATAATCTCTTCAGTTAAGCTATACTGAACTACTATAGTTGAGATAAATGGACCACAGAAACAAGGGCAATAAGCAAACAAAGCAAGCATGAAATAAAGTATAAAATAAATTGTAAACAAGCAGCTTGAAAAAAGAAAGACTTGTGTCATATCTGGAAACTGTTCTACTGGTGTTCCACCAGTATCCATGGACCTAGTGAAGGAATGACTGTTCTCTAAATAAAATTA
Organism: Ammospiza caudacuta; assembly: GCF_027887145.1. Lineage (NCBI taxonomy): Eukaryota > Metazoa > Chordata > Aves > Passeriformes > Passerellidae > Ammospiza > Ammospiza caudacuta. Next base: position 20,140,356 of record NC_080600.1, on the reverse strand, counting down.
CCCATTCTAATCTGTTTTAGACCTAACTAGGCTGCTAATCTGGATTCTATTCAATGTCCTTAAAAGAATGCTATCTTCTGATAATTTAGCAGGTGCACAGGAAGCCATTTTTCTACTTTCTTTGACATCAAGCCAAATTTCCCCAAATCAGTGACTAAGGCTCCTTTTTGTCTCAACAAAATGTGTATGCATGCAATTTGTCACTGCAGCATTGCAGGATCAACAAACTGGGTGTACATGCCTGTCCCTTTCAGCACCTAAGGCAACTTAGACTCTCCTTCCTGCAGAAATCAGGGTTTCTTAATGTTGAATGTTGAGGAAAAGAAAGGGAACAAGGTAAGGAAAGAAGCTTATGACTGTTTTTCAAATCCCTTTTGCCAGAGACATTATCACAAATTAGTTTTAACCAGTGATGGCAATAACACATTCTCATTTTAAAGCAGTAAAAATTTCATAAAGTAGTCGATACCAACCACATGTGAATTTCCAGTCCCCAAGTTCCTGGAATCTTGGACTTTAACTTTTCTCATTCAGACATTTTTCTGGCCAATTAGAGACAGTTCTAGCAAAACAGATATTTATGAAAATCAAGTTAATTACTCACTAATGAATTCAAAGCTCAGAAAGGGAGCCCACCCCTAATACTATGTCCATCAGTGTTGACGATAGCAGAACCTGCTTGCAAAGGTACCTAAGATGTCTACTTTCAAAATAAAAAAAGATGGTGGGGGGGGATGTCTGGCTGTTCTGCATTGACATTGAGTGAAGTGGCAAAAAGACACAACAGACAGCACACGATTTCACACACCAAGGAACAATACAGACTTAAGTCTACGTGCAGATTAAGGAGAATACCAAACACTGCAAGGCCAGTAAGCATAAAGACATCTGCTTCATACCCGGTTCTCTGCATTCCAAATCAAAATGCTTTTAAAAAGCAGGTTTTTTTCTGAGCTCCCTAGCAGCAGAAGACAAACTCTCCTAGGCAGCAAATCATCTGGATCTATTGACACCATAATACATTTAAGCTGGCAGTTTATTTACTGTCTAAAGAAAGATTCAATCCAATAGAGAATAAGTGTTTGTGAGAGAAAAGGTGTAACTGGTGGCATTTAAACAGGCTGAAAAGGAGCCCCTTGGCTGGGCTGTGACAAGGTGTTTTTTGAAGTGGAAGATATACAACACTCCCCTTCAGTCAGGCAGCTGGAGTTCCTGCAGTGGCTTGAATGGCTTTTGTTTTTATTCTTCTGCATAGCAGAGAATTAAAAAAGCCACACTATTACATAAGTTATTTAGCTGCTCCTTGTTATTTGTTTTTGCTTTCTCCATGAACTACAAAACATTAGAAGCTTGCAGTCTGCACACTGAAAATATCTCAATTCAAAAACCAGAAGCTACAGTCAAGACAAATTTACATGACTCTTTCACACTTCTTGTTTCACTGAGCTTGTGTTTTATATATTCAGGCATCAATAAAATCAGCACCAATGCTAAGGATCAAGTTATGAAATTCAAATATCTTCTCTGACAGATAATGTCCTTGGTTGCAGCACTGCTGCAATTCCAGTGTAAGGAAAACAGAGTGGGATTTTTACTTGACATCTGAAAGTAAGAACTTGGCTGTAAAGCATCATAAACCAAATAAAAGTTATATATCATTTTAATTTTATTCCAAACATCCCAGTCTTTATTGCAACACTTAGGCTAGCAAGATCTATGAAAGCCTATGGAATTGAGAACCTATAAAAAGCCCCTTCACTCAAGCTTCCACAGTGACAGCTTTTCTTATTGGGCATTCAAATAAGGATTTTCATTTAGCTTTAAGTGCATTCAACTCACCTATCTTCTAGAATAGCCTCTATTTCATAAAAATTAATTTTAAAAAGCCAACAAGCTAACAACAAAAATACTCCAAGACATACAAGGTTAAATGGACTTCTGCTGCCAAATTTTTAATTAAAAGTCTATTATGAAAAAAGATGTAATGCTAGCAGAAAATTAAAGCTGATTTTTAATAAGGGTCTATTGTACAGCTTTTGAACTCTATTCAGATAGTTACCTAAGTTAAATCCAATGTTCTTTCAGAAATAATGACCTGCTTGCAAGAAGATAATCAGCACTCTTGACTGGCAAAATACTGTAAAACTACATTGAAATCACATGAACATTATGTAGGTCTATGGACTCTATCAGCAAGAACAGATTCAGCTTCATAATTCAAACCACGAAGTCCTGACTTCAGTGTAAATATACTACTGCACACTACTTTAAAAGCTCAATAATTTGTCATCATATGTAGTTACATCAACAGTTCCCATCTCTAAGATGAAACAATTCTCCCAACTGTTTATAAAAGATTTCCTCCCAAGTCAGATCTGGCAGTTGCACTTATCTGTCCCTCTCCCCTACCATATATAAACATGCTTCTGCTTTGATATCTGCCCACAAAAAAATGAATCCTTTTCCTTAATGATTGATGCTTATAGTATAAAGTGAGCCCAGATATCTACTCCGGAAATTTCAATTCTTTGAAATTTCCCCATATAATGTTCATAATATCGACTAGTCAGTGATTTCCAATTGACTAGTGAATAATTAAAATGGAATATTGGTAATTCTGAAAAACAGCTGAGAACATATCTAATAATATAACCTGCTTGCTTTTTAAGTACACGTATTTATTTTAGCATCACCTTGTCGCAACATTCATGAGGTTGCCTGTAAAAGGTGTGGTGTTTCCAAACAGGTAAGTTCCATTTTTTTATTGACACACTACAAATTCCAAATATCATCTTAACTACTCCTAAAAAAGCATAAACCTTATTTCCTGGAGGTCTTGTACTGTGTCACAATGTTGAGTTACTTGCATTAGTTTGTTGAATGGCACCATTCCAGAGGCAGCTGAAAGGAAACGCTTTAACCCAAGAGTCTAGTGCTAACAGAGAACTTACAGAGCAAAAACAGCAGCTAAGACCCTACTAATGGAAATCAACACAAATTGATGGAGGTCTTTGGCAGCAGAAACTCAGGGGCAAAATGTGTTACATCATCAAACAATCAAAATATTTGCTCTGCTGTGTACACTTTGGAGATTTTATGGGGACATTTTTCCCAAAAATGCGATAAACAGAGTGATGATAGGATTCAGAGCAAATATTCAAATGCATATCACAGAGAAGTTATGATAAATCCCTGGCCACACCTGAAAAGTGACTTTCCAATCAAGCAAACCAATTTCTCCTTAAAGAAAGCAGATGGTGGAAATCCCCTTCCCCACAGCCACTTTGAGTCTCTACCCAATGCACAAGGGAAACAGGCAGTGCCATAGCTGACACATCTAATCCTCCACACTTAAATAACCTGTTTACCTTCAACAGCTGAGGCACTATTTAGCATCTGTGGAATATCTTTAGAAATCCAGGATTACAAATCTTCCCAGCAAAAATAACAGTGCCATTTCTTTGCTTCAACAAGTGTAACATGCATTTATTTGTAACATCCTGACATCAGCTTTCAGATCAAAAACCTGGCAAATACTGAAAAGGAGATGTTGACATTTGAGGGGTTTAGAATGCACTAGTTTGATAGAGTTTACTCTGACAGGTTGCAGATGTTTATTTACCGATCATTTGCACTGAAATGAAAATTGCATTTGAGAGCAGTGAATTAGACACAGCAGGTACACAGTGATGCCCTCAAATACTCCTTGAAATAGTTTCTAGCATTATTGAACACCAAAATAATTGACAAAAACCAGACAGAGCAGCTTCCTAATACCTAAGCACCTTTTAATATTTACTTCTTTACCTTCAGTCTTAAAGAGAAAGTATTAGTTCCTCCTATAGAATTGCAGTAATATACTTACCCATACATACTGACAACAATGATGAAACAGCTCCAGAAATGCTGATTCTGAAGATAACATTTACAAAATCATATCAGAGATATGGAAGTGCTAACTTGGAAGGACTTACCTGTATTTCAATTTGGATAATAACTCTCACTTATACATCTTTTAAATGAGATGACTGAATCTAATAGAGAGTCTGACATTAATCTAAGCACCATCGTAAAGCAGAACGATGTACTGTATTGTGGGAGCAAATACTGTTCACAGCTTAAAGATAACTCTCCCGTTTGCTAATTAGACATTTTAACAAACAGAAGAAAATTATCTTTCCCAAGGAACAGAAAAAAAGCCAAGGAGACAAGCTACTCACATTCCTTTGAGTCGTTGCCACATTTTCTCTGCATGTCCTCCTATTTGGTACTGTACAGAGGCGCTTTCCAGTTCCCGAGTTGTTTCTGTCGCTCGAGCCCCCATCGTTATTGTCCTACAGCGATACAGTTACAGTCAGGCTCAGCAGCAAGTAAAAGCAGTCCTTAGTCCACTACAAATTTCAGAAGATCCACGCATGTTAGACAGTAGCTGCTGTCATAGCAAAACACATCAGAATTACAACAGCTGAGGGACGATCCTGCCTGAATCGCTATTCACTTTGACAGACAAATCCACTCTTCCCCCCCAAGCACAGAGCAAGTACACACAGCTCCTCTGACCTCACAAGTCTAATCCATACGGGAGAGCCAGCTACTTATACTACTGACTGCTCAAGCTCCTTTCTCATGCACTTTTTCTGCTGTAGGAATACACACAGAAGCACAAAAGAGTCCTTAAAATGGACTATAATTCATTGCCATGCAGAATAAATGTGAATGGCTTTAACAATCCAGAAGGAAAGAAAGGCTGGTTTCTGCTTTGCAGGTTGGAGAAACAGGCTGCAATAGGAAAGCAGATGGTAGATGCCAGTATCAGCCACATCACCCTACAAAAAGAGAGTATGTTCAAATGCCAGAGCTTTCCTCTCTTTAGCTGATCCTGAGTTGTTTCTTATTGAATAAATATCTACCAGCCTGTCAATAAAAATATGACTGCACAAATGCTAAGTCAGTAGCACACTTCTAAATCCCTGCTGAAGAGAAATCAGCGAGCGCTACAGGTTGTTATTGAAGGAATATGCTGTAATGATGCCTGTTCACCTTCTCCTAGCAACTCCACTCAGCAGGTAACTGTCAATTTTACTGGTGGAAAATGCAGCAGCTGCAAGACAGCCCACTCTGTGAGTCCTCCGGGACAGCAGCATGTGTGTGTCAAAATCTGATGCTGAACTCTGTGTGTCTGCCAGCAGAAAAACAATTAAGTGCATACAAACAGCAAAAGGGTTGAGGATTAATCAGTACATGAGCCATGCAGCAGATCGCCTGCTCTGCCTTCCAAGTGCAAACCAGAGAACCTGTCTGTACAGCCCAAGTCAGGGCTGGGAGAGGGCAAAGGAGGAGATTTCCCTGCTGCTTGCTCAGTCACAGACTTAAATTTGCACAGCGCTTCTCTACTCTGAAAACAGCACCTGTCTTGGTTGGTGAGTAAAAAATCTTCATTTCTGAAGCAGCAGCCAAATAATCAAATATACCCGAGACTTATCTCAGTGATCGTGTTTGTTTCAATCAGACTAAGAGCGGTGCAAGAAGCCAGGCAAGAGCAGTGTGCCAAGAGGGAGTAAATGTGTCAGCTTTGTCAGCTACTGGTGCCACTGCCAGTTGGGAAAAGGAGCTTTGGGTCCACATTGGAAAAGTCAGGATGAGAGTCCTCAGATGGCGACTGGAAGGAGCCTAAGAGTGAGGGAGGAGTATTTCAGTATGGTTATAACTAAACAGCTTTATCTGTGTTAAATCCTGCAACAGAGTGAGGTAACGAGCATTCCTGTCTGATGCAACTGGCAGAAATGGATATTAATACTAAGTTCTCAGGTTCCCACAGGAAAATAAAAAAAGGGGCTCAGAGCTTTGAAATAATATGAACATTTCACAATTTCCTAATCAATTTTTTTTCCTCTATGGCAACCTTTATGCATTTTATAGAGATAAATTACACCCTATGAGAGCTATAAACCAGTTTGAGTTGCATCTTTTGCATGCTAAGAGCCAATCCCATTAAATTTACTAATAATTTCTGAAAAGCAGCCACTGGATGAGTAAAATCACTTTGAATTTTCAAACATTAAGACAAAAAAGAAGAAATGCAAATATGTATTTTTAACAACTGTAAGTCATTTATTTGGTCAAATGCAGGACTAATACCTTTGAACAACTTAAAACCTTCCAAAGTTTCCACTCCTGTTTTGCATGGAGTCCAACCAAAGTTTGTAGGAAAGAGCATAAATATTCTTCCATGGAATAATTAATAAGAACATCTCACACTAATCTGGGCTCTTCTCGGCCTTCTAACTGCCAAATATCTGAAGAAAAGCAAAGAAATTAAGTATTTATAGAAACCACATAAACCTCCGGGGACAGTGTGGAATTTTAAGGGCCTCCACAAGTATTTCCAGCTCTTGTTGTCCAACTCTACAATGAAAAAAAAGTGGTGTTTGCAAGCTGTTCTCTCTCCCTCAAAAGGAATTCAGTAGTTGAAGATACATTGCTTTGATTTACTGGAGAACACTATAATGAGAAGGCAATATCCTCCTGGAAGGAAGGAGCAAACTACCCAAACAGTATCCCTGTAAATGGAGACACCTGCCAATGTCACCAGAACTCCACAAAGGAAAATTGTAAAACCTCTGCTCCCTGAAGGACCGTGCCACTACTACAACAGAAATTCCAAGAGCAGAAGCACCCAGCATGGCTTAAGCAAAAGACAAACACAGCAGCCTTTGCTCCAAAGGTTTGTCCTGAGAATTGATAGAGCAAACCACCAGAGAAGACACTAAAGGATGAAATTGTATCTCTGAAAGTTAAAGAGCAGGAAACAAAAAACCAGAGAGATAAGGCATTTGAAACCAAGAAATTTACCAGAACGTGTCCTGTAGTTCCCTAGGGAGACAGAAACAAACTATCTAAAACAAAAGAGGAACTTTTAAGTTATCTGGAAAACACGAGCAAAAAGCCCTCGTGGAAACACTGGGAAAGGAGAGACCTTTCCTCCCTTTAGCTTCTGTGAATAAGGCTCAGAGGAAGAAGTAGCTGAGCCTACATCCTTGCCCTGGCTCAGTGCAGGGCACACGAGGCTGCGAATGAGAGGGCCAAGGCAGTGCCTCCCCAGCTCCTGCAGCCACAGCCAGCATGCCTGCCCAGACACTCTGACCCCTGCCCTGCAGCACGAGCAGCTCTAAAGATACAGAACACTAAACTGTGAGCAGCTACCTTAGAAAGCAAGGCCAGTCTAGAGGGCTAGTATCTGAAATGAAAAATTATCCTTCACTTTGCTTCTTCCCACTTCCTATTCTTGAACCAGTTTTCTGTTCTTGCCTTACCTATCTCATCATTTGTGCTACAGTGCCAGCAAGTTGTTGCTACAGTCCATGTAGCAACATGTAGTTGCTATGTAGTTCCACGTAGTCCATGTTTTTCCTCCCCAAAAAAATCTTTTTTGTACTTTGTCCACAGTTTTTTCTGTTATTTTTAGATTTCAGTTTAAAACTTCCATTATAAAGTGAACACACACTTCTATTAGCCAATATGGAGACACATTAAAACAGGAATAATTAACTTCTTCACCCTTAATTTTGGTGATAAGAAAACTCTCCCAGTGACATATAATCCTCAGATAAGAAGCAACACTTAATGGAAATTTAAACTAAGATTTTTTTTCATCTAGATGTAATTCACTCCAGTAGTAATATCAATGCAAATAAATAATTTTAAAATATATGCACCAGTAAAGAAATCAGATTGTCTTTTCAATATTGACTACTGACAGACCTTTACAGTTATGCTAAAATCAAACAGTTGCAATGAAAAAAACTTACCTTGAAACTGGGAAAATCCTGCAGCTCCACCAGTTAATTAGCTATAAGAAGAGGAAAGGGATCATGCAGGTTTTGATGAGGAGAATAAGAGCTTTATTTTAAAGACATTCGCAGCTTCTGAAGGGAAATCAAATACGCTGTTTGCTGTTTTGTTTGAAATTCATCTTCAAAACATCTAATTCATGACACATGGAAAATAAGAAAGTATCAAGAGACCTGCAGGGTGACTTGTCAAGCTAATACCCATGCTTCCAAACGTGACAACACAAACCTCCCTGCGGTGGAACCGCAGGAGAGCCATGAAACAATTAAGAAATCTGAAAACATAGGGGAAAAAAAACAAAACAAAACAAATCCTCAAAAAGATAAGATAGGTTTATTGTAATTATGACAGCAGGTATTAGATTTGCACGCTGTATGTCCTGGCCCTGCTCTGCCAAGCACTAATACACATTTAATTTTTAGCAGGTAAAGATTGCATGTATTTGCTGGGTAAGACAGGGTTCAACAGCACTGTAAATAACAGTTAAACCACTGAAGAACTGCCTGCCAGTGGACTCGAGTGCTACAGGGTGCTTTGTGAACAGAACCTAAGATAGCAGAGATATCTCATCACTCAAATTCCACCCTTGCAGAAAAGGAATGGTTTGTTAGTCAGTGTTCTCCTTTTGTTCTCCCCATGAAAATAAAATGTATTTTCATTTGTGATATACAATCCTCTTTTGCACAAGCAGAGTTTCCCTCTCGCTTGCAATGTCCAAATATCTGAATTATTATTCAATAGGAAGCACAGCAGAGGAAGAAGAAATATTTGGTCTTATTAAAGTTCATTGACTTTATTTAAATACATAGGTCTCCAGCAATCTGCCAATGGAAAAATATTGATGTTACAGTAATCTTGGACTCTCCAAGATTCTATTGGATTCTCCACAGAATATATTAACAAAATTAGTACAGTTACATAATTGAGGAATAGCAACTTTATAAAGTTATGCATATGGTCTACTCAGTGTATTGGCATTGACTCAATTAAGTAGGCAAACGAGCTGGGTTTGATACATTAACAGTGCTTACTTAGATGACCTATATAAGGAGACCAAATAGGAAACATTTTCCCCTTTATTTTTACTTTAGTATTTTTTGCACCATCTGATTTACCATATTTTAGGCTTGTTTATATAATTACTAAAATGTGTATATTCATTTATGTGTCCTTCAAGTATCAACTTTAAGTTTGGCAAGGAGAAAAACCACCTTTTGTTTGTTTGTTACGTGCACATCCTATCATATTGGTAATGAACATAGTGTCAGATTTATCAAAGCTTTTAGGCAATTAAAAATACCCACAAAGGCTTGCAAGAAAATTAGCTAAAAAGCTCAGAGCACAAATAGATATATATCTGCAAGTCTACCTATGACACATAAAGACCTTATCACATTTGATTGTTCAATACTGCCCCTTACTAGAAGCAACCAGCACCAAGAGCCTCTCACAACTGTGTGGGTGTTCACAGACCAATTCAGTGCCAGGTAAAGTCAGGTTTATTAAGGGAGATGTCTGAAATCTGCACCCATGCTGGACCTCACTGCAGTCTGCAGAATTTAGTTGTTCAGGCACCCTGTTAAGCACATCTATCTTTAAGTTTACTTTGAATATGATCTTACACTCAATTTAGAACCATAGAATCAGTCATTGAATTCAGTGAACCAAACAATCTGACAAATTCAAGAAGATGGAGAGAGAGAGAGAGAAAAAAATGAGTAATTGCCAAGATACGTAATACATGAGAGATGCATTATGGATAATCTGAAAAAAAAAAATAACTGCAGATGAAAACTTGCTACTGCACCCTAAGCAGAAAAAACAGAATGAGATAAACAGTGTGTCTTGAGCAGCTGGACCTAGAAAGAGGCTTTAGAACCAAAGTTTCAAAAGAGACAGCAGTCAATCAAGAAGAAACCAAATGTTCAGTAGAAAGTGTATTGCATATCAGTGAATGAAATGACACAGAAGTGGTTCACGGCAGGATGATTAAACATCTTGACCTGCTTTGTAAGACAGATGCTCAGTTGGCATCTACATCTTTCTCCAGGTATGTTTAAACTGGTCAGCAGAAATTCACTAGTAATTTGAGCTAAAAGATAATTATTTCACACACAGGGGGAAAAAACAGATGTAGAATGAGCAAAGCATGGTCAGTACAAACCAGTTTTGAGATTTTCTTCAGTCTTACTTCCCTTCCAAAGTGACTATTTTATAACTTCTTAGTATTTAATTGCAGTACTTCAGGAAAGAAAAGATTACTGTAGAGAGCTATGACAATTGGAATACATTTTTCTGAAAACAGCAATTGCACATAGCTCATACAGTATCAGAGGGCAATCAGCACAACTGAAGAAAAGAGATTACAGATTTTTGTAAATTACAGATTTTTGTAAAAGGCTTAGTGACTTTTAGCTTCTTTGTTTGGAATGAATTGGATGGTATTGAAAAGCATAAATTGAAATGGAGGAGTGACATTCATGGAACAAACAGAGGGTTTTAAGAACTCCTTAGGAAACAACTTAGCTACAAAACTAACGTGCTAATTTTTGCAAAGAGAGGAGACTGATCTAGAACTGCCGTCAGCATTGAAATAAGAGAGACTGAAATTGCCACAATCACAAGGGTGATGTTGTACTTCATAATAACATGAGATTGATACCTAACGATGTCAGAAAGGCAAGACTACCCCCATAGTGAAGCACAAACAGTTGTAGAATAAATACAGATGTTTCAGACTAATTAGGCTCCTTTTATCAGAGCCCATTGCCTATTTCCTCACAATTTGGATGCATTCAATTAATCCTCTAGGAGGTGTTATACCTTTGATAATCATGTACAGAAGAGGTAGTGGTAAGGTATAAAAGTCATTTGAACACAAAAGCTGTGGTTAAGCGTGAAAAACTCTAACTGCCAAGTTAATGGTACCTGCATGTAACTGGAAAAGAAAGAACATGGAATACCAAACAACAGGAAATGGTAAATCTAGATATGACAAAGCTTTTGCCAGTATATCCTACTGAACTACACCAGCTATAAAGAAAATAACTAATTCATGCTGGAAATAAGTGTAGATATAGAACGACATGGAGTCATTCCAGCTAATCATTGTCTAAAAGAGATTTTTCTAGCAATCATGTTGAGCCACTCCACAAAGAAAACAAGAAAATAATTTCCTTTTGCTAAACACTACTTACACAAGGACCACAGCAACAAGAAATTGTTTCTTGATATTTATAATATCAAGCAGATGCCAACAGAGAAAAAATTATTTTCATCTCAAACTACAGAGATCAACTTGGGAAGCTACCCTGACTATAGCTATTTTTACTGTACAGAAACTTTCCACTAGTAGCTATCCCAAAGAGGGGGAATCAAATCATCCCACCCCACACAGGATTCCTTCAAAATCTTAATTGATTGCCTTGACTTTTGGTGCAGTTCTGTACATGTTGGAATATGCACAGTAATACCTGATTCAGAATTAGTGTGTTCAAACCTCCACACTTCAGGGAACTGCTGCAGAATCTGAAATCTAAGGGCAGCTGAAAAAGCCCTTTCTTAACATATTCTGGATTTTAACCTTAATTTCAGCAAGATGTTTTCCATGTTTTGGCTTTTAAACACCTTAAACATTGAGTGGATTATTAAGCTGATAGAGAAAATCAGCAGCATGAGTATTTTTTTTTTCATTTTGCTTACCAAAGACCTTCCCAGTACCTAAACTACATATTACATATTGGTCCTCAAATTTGGAAAACATTGATTGGTCCCTGTGGCCTATCTTAAACTGAAATCTGCTTATTGTTGCAGTATTAGAAGATAGGTCTATTCCTAAACACTGATCAGCCATTACAGAGTTTAAAACCTGTCTGAATCATTGCTGCATTATTCATAGAATTTTAGAAATTATGCTTTCCTATAGTTACACAACAAAGTTTTCAGTGAAAGATTGCATTTCATAGAGAAAATAGTTTTGCAAAAACATTAGATGCATTCAAAAAGTTTGAGTTGCATTCTGTGAAGATACAAGTATACTAGTGAATGTAACTGAAGCCAAACTATGCAGTTTCATAAAAAAAAATACTGGTTTAGTGGATTTTTAGGAGGAAACCTAAACCTCTCAAATTACCAAGTGATCCTTTTCTGTCAATAGTATGGGTATTTTTAAATCACAGAGTTCAGGAGTGAGACTGTCACTGGGAAGCTGCAAGCAGTTTATGAGTCCTCATGACATTTCAAAAGGCAAGTGACTGACATGGCTCTGTTTGGTGACACAGGACCCTGAGCAGCAATGCTTTCCAGCACCTCCCACTCAGATAAAGTGTTATCCTTCTCCCATTCACCTGTCCAGTAAAGGAGTTATCCACAAATCCTGCTTGCCACTCACAGAAGAGTATGCAGTCAGAAGCAAAAAGGTTACAACTCACTTTCAGGGAAAGTGAGACCACTTCTGGGCTCAAAATGTAAGCTGCAGCAGAGCACAAAAAGCAGGTAAAGAAATATCCCCTCTGCAGATGTCCAGTGCTAAAATCTTGCTCAAGTGCCATGCAAATGCTGTGTTCAGAGTAAAATTTCCTCACCATGAACTTTGCTGTGTTATGGCATCTTTCCAAACCAGTTAAAACTTGACCAAGTTATATGACTAATGAGTTCTGAAGAAGAAAGAGCTTCTGGGGCTAGAGAGGCTGATTGCTCAAGAGAGTTGCTAAAATTAGAAGAGGTTTACACAATTTTTATGTACACAGGAACATTTCTTTAATATCACTTTCCCTGTCTCTTGAAAGCCTTGATAAAGAAAACCAGAGAAATTGAGCAGTAGGGGATAACAATTTCTAAGACAGTTCTAATATATACTCACCTTGTATAAAAAACAGCTAGAAGTTAACTGAGAACTTTGTACCTGATGTTCTGAATTTCATAACTAGTTTCTTGGTGTGGGAAGTTATATTAAACCATGAGGCAAACAGAAGAAAAACAGATAAACAAGAAGAAATGTAGGTTATCCAAGTGCTGTGACAAGTACACAAGACAAAAAAGTAGTAGTGCAAGTTTAAGAACAGAACAAGACAAAGATTTCATCTTATATTTGTCTTTAGATGTCAGACCAACATTGTTTCTGCTTTTCTAAGAGAGTGAAACAGTATTCATGTACCATTTCTGAGATCAAAGATTAATTGCATTAGGAAACCTAACAAACATTTTTCTGGCATCAGCAACATATTGCTTGATATTTTTCACACCAGAAAGCCCCATTATGTCTAATTTTTTTACTAAATAATAGCTCAGATCACATAAAGACTATTTCATAATGGGAAGTCTGGAGAGAGAAAGATGCAACAGTAAGATGAAGGCTGTCTTTGTACTTCCTTATTTCAACATTATACACACCAGTGAATCCTCACCTGTCAATATCCCACAGAAAAAAAGAGACTAAAGCTCCATAGGTGCAACCTAGACAACCAGGGTTTCTGCAAGAATGGCAACCTATTCCCCTTGCCTTACTGACTGATCTCAGCCAAGAAATTCCCATAGTATTGGGATGGTTACTAGCACTAGTGAAAGAGAAGTGCACAAAGAGGTGAAGATAGGATCTGGAAAAGTGGAAAAGAAGGGATGGTAAAGATTCCCAAGTACATTATGTGGAAGGCATTTAAAAATAATAAAAAGAACACTTTACTTTTCCATGTAATGGCTTGTCCTGAGGGTATCCAAGCCCCTAAGCCTCCCAGCACAAACTGTGGGAGTGCAGCAGTACTTGCTGTAGAGAGATGAAGGCAAGGAATCCCTTAACTAATTTGGACATAAGCGAATCCATGAGATTGGAGTCATCCAAAGGTGCTGAAGGAGACAGACAAGGTCCTTGTGAAGCTGCTCTCTGCCACCTATGAAAAACTGAGGGAACTGGAGAGCCCATAGCAGAGGAGGCTCAGGGGAGCCCTTGCTGCTCCCCAGCTACAGGCACCTCGTCGAAGGAGAGAGATGAGATGGAGGCAGACAATCCTCAAAGCTGCACACTGACAAGACAAGAGGTAATAGGCAAGTAGAAACATGAGAAATTCCAGCATCTGGGGGAAGAATTCACCCCTGGGAAATCCAATATTTTGAAAAGAACTTTCATTATGAGCAATTAAGTACTGGGGCTGTGGAATTGCCATTCTGTGAGTGTTGAAGGCTCAGCTGGACACATCCCAAAGTACCTTTATCATGTCTGACTACAGGACCTCCAGAACTCCCTAGCAGTTAAAACTGGGGCTCTAGGATTCTAACATACAGCAAAGTACTGCCACTGTGCAGAAAGCTCACTCCAGTAAATTAGGATTTTTCATTTCCAATTACTTGAAATTTGAACACTTCACATTGTTTCCAGTAGCAGGATATAGACAATACAATTTACCTGCAGAATTCATTGCTGCAGGATGCAATTGATTTAATTATGTTATTAAGATTTTTAGCAGATTAAGTATAAAAATAATTCCAATCGTTATTAACGTGACATAGGACACAAATAAAAAGGCTAGCAATTCTCAGGCTGTAGTCAGACTATAAGCATATCACCAGATAGAACAAAAGCAAAATTATCTTGTTACAATAATACAAAATAATACACAATACTATCAAAGACAGAAAATTGAATTACTTAACTATTTTCCTACAGGTTATATATCGGTTTTAATATTATAGGATTTAAAGAACTATTTTGTGTACTTGATTTTTCAGGATAAGCAACAGACAATACTGCACATCAGTAATTATTTCTCTGCCTTTCCCTTTACTCATTCCTCCATAATATAAAGCAACAACTAAGACAGTATGCAAAAGACTGATAAAATATTGAATATTTTACTACTTACAAATTATTGTTGAAACGTGTCTACTAAATCGATGTTTTTGTGTGCAGAGGCACTGCAAAATAGATTTAAAATTTAATAATCAATGCTCCAAAATATTCAGCCCAAACAAAGGCTGAAAACATTAAAAGGCAAAAGCCTGGAAGAATTATCTGCTTTGTTTTAAAAACACAATTAAAATGAAGAGACGTTAGCAAATTTAATCTGCTATAGCTGACATCATTCCTGGGCATTGATTCAAACTCCAAATTTAATTTCGATGAAGCTTTAGTAAAAGTAATGCCTTCTGCAGATTCTGACCCATCTGACTGAACTTATCTACTGACGACAATAAAAAGTAACTTAACCAAATATGGGTTCTGTGCACAGCTTTAAGGATAGGAAAAATATATCTTTAATTGCCTTGGGACAGCATTCTATTGGATGTTGCTTACTATGAGCATGGCTTGTGCCCTTCCTAGTAGTATCAGCAGAGAGTTCAAAGTTCTTTAGATGGCTTTTTTTTTTTTTAGACAGACACCTGTGTGTCAAAATTTGATGAATTCTGATATTTTGCTGAGGTGAAAGTGTACTTACTACTAAAGAGAGATGTACGACATAAGCAAGGCAGAGAAATAAAGAAAATCCAAGCTGAGGAAATTCTCTGCCAAGGCCTACTGCCATGACATTTAGCAATGTTTTAAACTTGTGACAACTGTAAAAGGAAGATTCATCACTTTGATCACATCAATATAGTAACTTTTTACCCAAAAAATCTGCCTCCAAAGTAAGTATTATTATAAAAAAGTATTCTACTACTTTTAATGATAGATATCAAAGGGGACTTAGCTTATCCCTGTTACTGACTTCACAAAATTGGCAGGAAATTGCATGAGTTGAAGCTTTCTTGGGTAATCTTAGGTTCCAAATTCACTCAGAAAAATTATCTGAAAGTACACTTGGCAGAAGCTTCTATAATCTCACAAAAGACCACACTGGAATTTGCTGGGGATTGACACAGCTCCAATCACATACATTTGCATATGCAAAAACCATTACTTGCATGAAAAAAAATTGCATTTCTTCCTACAGACTGATATTTAGCCAAATCAATTAAATACTAACTTAGATAACAGCTCATTAATCCTCTTTAGTATGCATTTGTATAGTTCCTATGATATCTACTTGTTAGTATCTGAAAGGGTAAATACTTTTCACTTGTAATGAAACATACACATGCTCTATTATTTTCTATTTTTTTAAATTATAGCACTTAAAAACATGTCACAAAGACGTCAAGCACATAATAATAAAACTCTTCTCCTTCTTCATTCCCTTCTCAGTTCCTCAACTTCATCCTTCATAGGAATAATCGCTAAACAAATAAGTACACCCCAAAATAAAACTTTAAAGATAAAATCCAATTCTAGGAACTTTTGGAAATTCTTCTCTACTCCTTAGAGATAGAAGCTTGGAGATCATGCAAAAAACCCCCAAACTTTGCTAATTCACTCAGCGCATCAGGTTCTTCAATACACCCACAGCCTCCAAGCTGATCAGTGAAAAAAGAAAGAGCTCATCAGTGAAAAGCCTGCTTACAAGTGTTTCCTTAGTTTTACCATCAATAAAAACCTTCAAATTAAATTTCTGTAAGAACACCATAGCTGACTGTATACTACAATATGGTATTTTAGAAGGAAACATCTAAAAGATACAAAAATAGATACATTCAATCCCTTTGTGGACTATGAATATGCCCTATGTTAACAAAGTCACTGAACACAGTTACACTGAGTACAGAGAAGGCAAACACCTTTTTCGTTTCTTAACAGAATCAACATAGTCTCCCAACATTGCCCTGTACAATTACTATCAGATAAAAGCAATTCTTCCTACATGACACCAAATTCCTAAATCTGGATCTTCAGTCTCGATAGTTTTTTATTCTATATTACCTTACAAATAGCCCTAATAACCTGAGTGGGGTTTGTTTTCCTTGTTTTCTGTGGGTTTGTTGGTTGCATTTTGGTTGAGGTGCTTTCTCTGGTTGTTTGAATTTTCTGGGGGGAGGAGAGGAGGATATTTCTTAAAAGAAGGAGAATAAAAAGAGGATCAAACACACAGATTTAGATTTCCTGAGGTAATTATGAACTTTAGGAAGGTGATAACTGAGACTGAGTTTCAAAAACAAGCCTGATCTGCTTGGTCAGAACTGTTTTATAAAGCAGGCTATAGTGTTCATTCAGCACAAATGAACACCAGCAAGTCTCTCCCAAATTACTTTGTCAGATACCAAAGCTCAGCCATGTCAGACACGAAGCAATCGATCTCCTTTAAAAGTTGTGGATTTGGAGTTGTAAGGATGTGGAATGATGGCAGGTCCCACCCTTTGAGGGTTTCTGGGCAGCTGGAGGGAGGCTCGTGGGGCAGCGTTTGCTGACGGGAGGAGAGGCAGGAGCAGCACACAGGGGACAGTGCCAGCCCATAAAGGGAGAAGCCAAGAAAGGCCAGCAGGGATAACCTCAGCCTATTTGCTCATTTTTCATATTATATTTCTAAATTATATATGCTCAAATTATATATATATATCCATATATAATTTATTGCTTCTTTGTGTATCTGGTGAGACACAGATCAGAACAGGAAGTTAGCTTAACTACATCCTTTTAAAACATTTTCTAACACATTTTTGTATCACTCATTGTAGGTGAAAGTTTTTATTCAGCCTGAATCTTTACAGATGTGAAATACTTGGTATCACATGGTCTATGTCAAACTCAGGAAAAAGTAATAGATTACAGCATGTGCTAAAAGGGCTGTGCTTCTGGCACAAAATTATGCAGAAGAGAAGAAATAAAGACCAACTTTCACTCTATAACCTACAAAATAACCTAATACCAGGCCAAGGCACCAAAGGCTATACCAATAAAATTATGCTTAGAGCTGCTCTAAGTTTCAAACAAACGTGGCATTTTATAAAAACATGTATTTTGTTCTGTGGAATCCATTTAGTCCAGAATTTCTGATTCTCCCTATTCTCTAGATGCTTTTAATAGAAAGTATCTGGTGGATTTAACTGAATATTTTTGATTTAAAAATGTAAAAGTATGTAGTATCTCAAGTTTCTCATAATCTCTATGTATTTTCCAAAGCAGCTTTTTGTTTTATTTTGTGTACAAGGTTTCTGCCACTTTGATGAAGACAGCAGCTTAAAGAGATCTTCTGTAATGCACTAAAACTGAAAGGGAGAAAAAGCCCTGAAAAGTCTGAAAGGTTTACGTTCAAAATTCTTGCTGCAAATTCAGCATAAGTAAAAGCAGACATAATCCAAAAATCACTGTAAGCCAATGGCATCCCAAAGGATGCTGCAATAAATGTACAGAGATGCTGGGAAGATCCAATTGAAAAGAAACAAAGCAAAAATAAACTGACGATGACAAAGAAAACAAACAACAGGACAAAACCAAAACATTCATCACTCTGATCACACTAACACAGATAGTTTTTTACCCAAAAAACTGTCTTCGAAAAGGAAAAAAAAAAATCCTGTTTTCAAAATAAGAAAAAAGACCCCATGGAATTTAAGTCTAAAAAGAACTTTCCAACAAAGAACTTGTTATAACGAGTTCCTAATCAAACTGGGCATTTTCTCAAAGCAAGAACATCAAGAATAATGCTGAACTTACAAACTGAGACCTCAAAGAAATTAGATCTTTGCATTTTATCCTCCTACTCATTTGATTTTTGTCCTTCTTAGATAAGTGCATTTAGGATTTAATTACATAAAAACCACTTATTTGGTCCCACGCCAAGAATCCTTTTACTGAACAAAAAGTGTAAAGAGGCGAATAAGTTTTAGAACATAGATTTTTCATCAGCTGATGAAAATGTTTCTTGTTGGAAACACGCATGAAATACAAACTGAAGCTTAGAAAAGCAAATAATGAAAAGCATAGATGTGGTCCCAGTTCAAGGTAAAGCAGAGTGAACATGAAGCTACCTTGGGAGTTTAAGTTAGCATAGAACAAAAAATATTTTCTAAAATTTTATTATATGGAAAATGCAGCATATACATTCTGCTTCTTAAAATTCCTATATAAAAAACAAACATTTTATTTTAGTACAAGTTACAGCAATCTGGCTCCTTAGCTAAGCCATTGACTGTGGAAATTACCAATAAAATCTCACTGATTTTAGGTATCACTGAGGATGTCTTATGCTTCTGAGAGCCATTAAAATTAGGCCCTATACTTCTGCTTTTTTGTTTTTCCATATAGAAATAAATAGATCATCTTTTTGTCACATAGAATTTAAAAATGGGAAGGAATACAGGAGAGGAATCCTTGGAACAAAATTACAGTAATGCATGGGATATATTCAATGTCTCTATATCCTACAGAAAACCTTTGGGATTTAGAGCTATTAAATGAAATACATTCTAGCATAGCAATGGGACACTGATATTCAAATTTATTTTACTCAGAGTTGCCATTCTTTCTTATCTGCAGTCTCATTTACATGATTCACTACAGTCTCCATGTTTTCCAAATACTAATGGTGCAATACCAAAGTCTCATAAACTCAGCCTTTTCAAAAGCAAATGCACCATAAAATGTTTAGATGTAAGTTGTCCCTTATTTAGTCTTCAGTGAAGACTACAGATGGGAATACCATTTGCTCACACTTTATTGCAGAGAAGACTATTTAATAATCAACGTGTTGGCACACTGTTCATTTTGCCTTAAAATAAGTAGCTTTTAAAAAAGTAAGTTCCAGTGGATGAAGTTCCAAGAGGCTTCTTTTTCCTTTAAAGACAGCATGGAAGTTCAATGAATGTGCAGACCAAAATCCTAAAAGACTTTACAGCAGATCCAGCCAAGGATATACAGGAACTCACCAGTACCAGCACATTAGAGTTGTAATGTCCTTCTGACTAGTTAACACAACACTGTTCAGGTTTAATGAAAGGAGACATTTAATACTCATTTGACAATTTAAAAGGGAACAAACTGATGCTAAGTGATCACTCAGTGATGATACAATCCTGTAAGAAATGACAGTGAGGGACAAGAAATCACCCGTGTGCTATTTTCTTTGTACATAGTACACAGAAATGTGACTTGAACTAACACCCTGTCCCTGCCATAAAAATATAACTGCAAAGCAAAGCTAAGATGAACTACTCTTCCTAACAAACCATCAGATACTTTGTTCACCAGCAAAAGTAATTTGGCAGCATTTTTATACTGTCCAAGAAAGTCAATCTGACAAAGGAAATAAACTCTAAAATCATAAACAGCTGCAGAGAGCAAAACTTGACTTAAGCAAGGTAGCACAAGTAATAAAACATATCCTGTAAAGTCATTTGTATATTCCATATTCTCTGTCAGCTAGCTGCAGAGCACTCCCTGAATTACATAACCCAAAATGTAGCATTTAAAAGGACATGGACGTAATGGGGCACTAGTGTTTCAAGGCTTAATTGTGCATTGTTGTCTGCACAGTCACCAATTTATTTAAAGTGGTGCAATATGTAGCCTTGGAATCCTAGGAGTTCCTGAGCTGGAAGGGGCCCACAAGGATGACCAAGTCCAGCTCTTGGCTTCTGTAAATACAAACCCCAAGCCCCTGTTAGAAATTGCTTGCGCTCCATCATCCCAAAACTACTTGCAATCTGCAAAAATAGAATTTTTCTGGTTTTTCGTTAAATTGTGCACAAAGGCATGTTCTGCCCAAGTCTCTTATTTTTAAGTACATTTTTTATTGTGATGTACTGTATACAATGAGAAAAATCTATTAATTTCAGATAATCTATTCTATCACATATCCACACAAGCCACACATACTTCACTAAGAATTCACTCTGGCACACAGAAACTAGGCATAAGGACATCTGTGTGAATGTTAAGCCTGTGACAAAAATTTAAAAGAACCCCTGTATCTACTCGACAGAACATGAAAGAGTACCCCTCTTTATTCTTAATAACTTTTTATAATACTCAAATCAAGTGATTTTGTAAGAAAACTGATTTTGTAACCCCTTGTCTCCATGGACATCAGCCATGCAAATAACACTACAAGTTCAAGAATTCTTATCCTTTAAACATTCTGATAGTTCTGTATCTATCTTCCATTGACAAAAACATGCTCTATGAAAGAATTGCAGTGTTCTCCTTTCCAAACCACAAACTGGATTTATTAGCTTCACAGATTTATTAATGACATAACATGTCACATCAGACAGTTTGTTCTGAATTACATGAATACAGGAAATGTACTGAAGGCTCTAATCAAGGTGAGTTTACACTTGGAGCAACACTGAGTAAGAGCTAAGAAGAGCAAACTGCTTTTTTATTTTTTAGAAAAGGTATCTTAAAGTATAGCTTTGGCAGATCAAAATTCAGTATCACATTAACTGTGCATTTATAAACTAGTCTAATTAAATGCAAACTCATACACACAGGAGTTTTCAAAATCATTTGCTGAATAGATGTGATATCCTAAGAATATATTCCAACTATTTTTTATAAAATTTCCTTTATACTCCCTGATATAGAGACCTGAACTTGGAATTGCTGTGATTAATTTTTCTGAAAGTATTATATTGATATTAAAATGTTATATTAGATTACACTTAGTAAGTTGGTCAGATCTGCTAGGTTTAAAAGAAAAAAAAGTACCATTTTATGTGCAGTTGGTTTTATTTATATACTGAGGATGTAACTTTTCCTAGAACTAACTTAATACTCCGGTCTCTGAACACAATTTGTTACAGAAATACAATTAACTTACCATTAGTTTTTTTAAGAGCCTTCTGAAATACTTCATCTTTTAATTTTTACACATTACCAGTGATACCATTTTCTCAGAGAAATGTATTTAGTAATGAGCACAGTGGAATTAAGTGTCACCCTAAGAACACCAACCTGAGAATCTGGAGGATTTATTTTGGTCATGCACTGCCTGTATGGCCTTGCCTACCTCAGTTTCCCCATGCCTGAGACTTCCTTTCAGTAAACGAAGACAAAGCATGGGTCCCATCATAGGTTTGCTGGTGTAGTATTTAACATTTTTATCCCTTCCTTGGCAAGTTTCTTAAAGAGGGAGAGGGAAATCAGGGTGCCAAAACAACCAGTGAAGGCATTTTTGCAGCTATCTGGTATGCATAACATCTGGAGCGGATTTTGATGCAGTTTTTCAGTTTCTTGGGGGGGGGGGGGGGGGGGGGATTTTTTGGGGGGTGCAAAGGGGGTTGTTTGCTTTTTGGTTTCTCTGGAGTTTTTCAATCCCTAGACCTAAAAATCTGAAGACTCCCTATGTTCAGATTGTCCCAAGTTTTTCCAAGTTCCTGTCTCACTCATCGTAATTCAATCTGTGTCCCTCCAAGAGAATCCCACAGCAAACCCAATCCAGCATTGTCTGGAACGCTCAGACTCACTTGCAGACATTGGACTTTCCAAGCTGCACGCACGGCATAGCTCACATGGAGGATCTGGAAACACTCCTGCAAACCCTCATCATAGCTGGATCTGAAAGGAACAAAACACAAATCTTTCTCAAAAACTCAGCTGCACCATCTGCTAAGGAGCACTTTGCTCCTTATGGCTAGTTAAAACACTATGTAGTCCTTTACAAAGACTTTTGCTGATGATGTTCTATCACTTTGTATTGCCTCTGCAATAATGTTTTCCAAACTCAGCTGCCCACAAATTCTAAAATAGTACTTAACTGAAGAAATATTTTAATCTGTGTAAACAGTTCTTTTGACATAAGTGAAAAGGTGTACATCCAGCTAGAACTATTGCAATACACTTGGATTCCTAACTAAGCTCAGTTTCTTTTCAAGTAAATAAATATTCATAGTCCATCACTGCAATAACAGTTTTAAAATATCCAAAGTTTTATGCCTTACATGGGCCTCTAAAAATATCAAAACATTCTAAGGTTCAGGCAGTTATACTTTGGCAATTAAAGTTGCAATTATATTGCATTATGTCTTCATATATTATGCACCTCAAATATATCTTGAGACATACCTTAAATGTTTATTTTTGTATGCCTGTTTTAGTTGTCTAAGTTACATCACATTTTCTTCCTGTTTTTCATCTTTTTTGTTCCCCACTAACTGATCCACTGCTGTTACAAGCAGGTCTAGGCCAGGTCAAATTGAGAACCACAAAACCCCATGTAAACATACAGATTCTGTTTACAAGATGGATCCAAGCAAAAGCTCCCAAGGGTGACTCTCACAAGAGGTATTTTACTTCAAGAGGTTTCTTTTCCCCTGAAGCAGAGCAAGTATGAGTTTTAAATGAAAACCAAGTTTTTTGAGTCTAAAAGGGACACAGTTGCAGCAGAGCTCCTGTAGCCTCTCCTGCCACCAGCAAAGGCTGATTTCACCAGGAACACGAGGGGTTCTGCTACTGCACTGCTCTTGCACCTCATTACAGCTTGCATCATACTCAAATGCTTTCACTGGCCCCTGAAGAACAGTATTTTACTGGGGAAAAAAAAAATAACCAACTCCAAAACCATGGAAAAACTGTTCCCTTCTGCTCTCATTACCAAGGCTTATCCACTGCACTTTGGGCTCCCTTCCACCTCAGCCTAAATAAACCTTTCCCCCTTGTAATATTTCATGTCACCCAAGGCTGCCAGGTATAGCTGGGCCATGAAGTGCACATTCTGAAAAGCTCCTTCCATTGCCTTCATTCAAAACCTTTGGAAACTGTGATGGACACAGAATTTCAGATCTGCATCCTGTTAATGCAGACCAAGGTAAGATAATTAGATGAGTCTTTTCTTACAATTTAAGTATTTTGTTTCATCAAACCAGCAGGCAAGCCCTTTGGCCTAAGTCCACAGTAGAAACAGTTTAAAATAAAGGACATGAATTATAAAATGTTATACTAATATATTACTAGCAAATTTGACTATTCTGACATTTTCATAATTCTCAGTTACTTGTTAGAGCATGTTCTCAATAAAACAGTGAATAAATATCCACTTGCTGCCTCAGCTCCTTTCTTTTTTTCCACGGAAAGTGCCCTGTTCGGAGTTATTCTCCTGGGAAACATGGATTTTTACCCCAGTCAACTCCCAGCTCAGTTGATTACTCAATGGATTGCAATAGGAGTAACTCTATAGAGCTGAGGGCATGATGTCTCTTTTCCATGTGTGTCAGAGGGATTTACCCCAGAGGAGCACTGACCCTGTCCCTTGGATCAACCACCATTTAGAGCTGGAAAGCAGTGTGTGTTCCTGGGGCAAATCTTATTTTACCTTCACCCAAATGGGATCAAGTTCATGTTCTCCAAGACAGATTTGTAATGTGAATGGAAGCCTGATAGTCAAGGAAGATTATGACCATCTGCAGGACCAGAGGGGAATAAACTCAGTCACCCATTGTTATTTGCCATTAAAAGAGAGCAGAAGTTTGCTGTGTTTGCTGTGACAAAGGCACAAGACCTACTGATGCTTTGAGCACACCAAATAACTTCTGGAGTCAGGAAACAAGAGAAAGACTTGAATTTTTAATGCCAGGAGAACTCCTAAAATTGTCATTTGTTGGCCAGCACCTTTAGCTGGAAAAATAAAATGGGAAAGAAAAAGAGAATACATTCATGGTTCCTTAACTCTACAGCAAGAAGCCAGGAAAGAAGACAACTCCGCACAAAGGCTCTCCAAAAGAGCAAAAGCATTGGCAAATTTGGTGCAAATACTGTTAATTATCCTCACGCTGAAATTTTCATTTCTTTTAGAGTTAATCCAGAGAAAAATCAATTACTAATTAACATTATTTAAATCATCTCTTGGGACATCTCAATTAAGACATGGCAATGCACAAAAGTGTCAAGAAGAAATAAAACAGATGCAATAATTTGCATAAATATTTTCTAAAGCAATATTTGATTGGAATGCAGCAAAAATGTTAGGATCCGATATGTCACAGTCCTTTCTACACCAGCAATGCCCAGAGTTTTGCTCTGAAGACAGCTGCTATCATTTTTAAGGCCACCTAATCATTTTCCTTGAACATTCCTCAGATGTAAAAGCTATTTTCCACACTTTGTTTCCATAGATACAGTGAATTTTTTTATTAATCAGAATGATAGCCTGCAAACTGCTAAGCAAACACATCATCAGCAAGCAGTTAGCATTCCGAGCTGTGTCTGTTAAAAGGGTCCCACTCTGATCACATTTAATTTTGGACAATTAAGGCAGAGTGGAAATGGGCAACGTGATACTTTCTAAATGGAGAACTTAATACTGTGGTTCAAGACAGAAGCATGGGTCAGTTTGCACTTAATGCTAACAGTTACAGAGCATACTGAGAAAAACAATCAGTTGCTGCTTCAGGGAAGAAAAATCCCTGTCAGGGAGACCAAGTTAAAGCATCATTTCATCCAAGTATTTGACTAAATTGAATTTTAATCCAGGAAAGCTAAACAAATAAACCAAATACTAGAGGGGAAACAGTTCGCAATCTGTGGAGTTAAACCAAACAAATCTGGAAACATGCATTCAAAGTAAAGGCTCCAGCATCTTTTGCAGAAACAGTGATTTGGGGTTTTTTTCTGTCTGCCTCAATAGGCCAGTGAAGCAAAACAGATGGGCTAATAATTATTGCTGGGTTAAAGTTGTTGCATTAGCTTTCCTGGTCTGAAAAATCTCAGCCTTACAACTTCAGCATATTAAGTATCTGAAAGACTCTGAAGAAGTAAAGGACTCAGAAATATTCAGAAGTCAGAGACATTTTAAAATTTAAAAAAATATCATTTTAAATCATATCCACAAACATTCTCTTTTCTTTATCATCTCCAAATATCTGAATCACCAAAGGAGAAGAATGAGTTGATATCAAGAATATTTGCAGCAAGTGGAAGAAGTGAAAAAAAGCATGGTTTTGTAACAAAAAGAGGCTAAAGGAAAGGTGTTGCAGAAACACAGTATTAAAACTGATCCTCCCTGAGGAGCATTCATGAGGCAAGTAATTGATCCTCATGTTGTGTCCAATACTGAAATATTCTAGCCCATCTCATGTACTTATGTGGTTACATTTATTAAAGAAAGCAGCAGAGTGTTGGACTTCCCAAAAGAGACACATACCTGTGATCTGAAACAAAATGAAGCTTCATTTACATTTGTGACAGAAATTATTTCCAGTTTCTTGGTGCTGCTGTGGCTAATGTATCTGTCATTGTGTTAGTCTGACAAGTTCTTATTGCAGCTTTTGAGGCAAGTCCACCACCAGTGGGCAGATATTGCTATGGCAATTCAGCACAAGTGCAGAAACTTCTGAAGGTGTTAGGCAACACAGTGACATCAGCTGCTGATGTTGCTCAAGTTTAGTGCAGCTCATCTTGTCCAGAGCCATCTAATCAGGTACACCAAAAATAGAGCTTTCAGCAAAGTGATGTGGAAACAACCTGTCTGTGATAGAAAATTAACAAATTACAATACAAAGTGGGAAAAAAAGAAAGAAACAGAAAAGTGGCTCACTTTTCCCTTTTGCAAAATCCAATATAAAATAGTGAATTCGTTTAGTAGCTTTTCAAATGCAGGGCATGTAATTCTTACTAACACTTATATAATTAGTTGGAAAAATGTAACACAATTTTTTTTTAATTTTGTAAAATGAAAATTTTGAGAAGTATTTTTAATTTAGAACACTCAGTTCCTATCCCTGCAATAAATTTAATTTGGCTTGCAGTGGTCTATATAAAACAAATCTTAGTAACCTTCCTGATAAAGAAAATTCTTCACATAGTTTTAGGAGGGAAAATCATCAGAAATGCCCTTCATTTTGGCTAGCACAAAAGTTAAGAAGGCTATAGAGAAGTGCTTTCTCTCCCACAGGGGATGGCTCCTGCAGAAGAGTGAAGTACCTTTCCTGAGGACTGTGGGCAAGCTCATGCTGCTGCTGCTGCCATGGGCTTGCTAAGGAAGGAAAAAACCTTTGGGGAGGAAAAACACCTTTCTTTTTGGTGTAATGGAGCAATACATTCAAATACAGCTTTTAAAGCAAGGAATACTAATTGAACTACAAGTTATTATTCAAATATTCTGTTCCAGCTGTGTTCTGTACATGCTGAGTATATGCTTACAGGTCTGGAAAGAGGACAGAGGCAGTGCTAATACCTTGGAGAAGTGTTCCTCTACATCCAAAGGGAACTCCTTACTAACAACATCCAGTTAATTGGTAATTGTCAAAGGAAATGGAGAACAGGTGATGCTACAAAGATGACTGAAAAAAAAATGAAATATGCAAGTGCAAAAGACTGAATGAGACAAAATGAAGAGAGGTGTTATGTTTACAGTTCACAGGCACAAAAATTATTTTAGAATGCTGTAAGACACATTACATAAAACTGTCACACAGAAACTAGTTTAGACACTTCATTACATGTGGACAGGTTTCTTGGGGCCTAATGCAGCTAAAAATACTGAGTGGTTTACACCCTGAAGGATCCCAGCACTACCCTCCCTGCAGGGGTGAGCACAGAAAAACCAAGTGCAGACGACTGCAGATGCACCTACATAACTCTTCAAGTAAAAATAAGATCAGTAACAACAGTTTTCATCAATACCTCAAAGACTACATGGAACTCTTATATATTAGAGGCCTTCTCTCCCCAGCACCTTGGGACTGCAATGCTCTTAATTATTTATGGTACTCCTGCAATGTTACTTGTTTTAGCTTTACCCAAAACACCCATGGCAAGGTCAGATGTCCCTACCTGAAGAATTTGAGTTCTCTAACAGAAGTATCTCATCTGATAAATAGATTTCTTTGAGGAAAGTGACAATTTATTGGAGATTTTCTGTTATAACATTTGAAACACAGAAGCTGACACAGAAAAAGTAATCATGAATGCAATATTAAGTGTTATTTAAGATAAAAATTATTTCAGGTTATAGATCCTGGATAGCATTTATCAAATCCTAACTCAGCTTGACATCATCTCTTCATTTCACAATGACTATCCATTGGAGAAATATCTCCTGGCATTGAGTTCATATGGAAGGCGAACAACTTCAGCTGCCTTTCCCTTTAAGCAACACAAAACAAAACACCACCTTTTTAAAATGTCTCAAAACCACTGATTTTTTGATTCTAAAAATTGAGCTAGGAAATATCTAAAGACTAAATATCAATTGATTTGTGAAGTCAGACTTCAACAAACCATGAGGAACCATGTGGAAATGTCCTTAATCCACCAAAAAAGCTGAGGGTCAGTATAATTGTAACATAGTTATTAAACCAGTGATAAGAGAGATTTGTTCTAAAGCAAGAGGGACTAACAGACTGCAAAGGTGTCCAATATGTTAATATTTCAGTAACTACTTTTTATTTGACATTTCACTAATTATACTAGTTATGATGTGAGCTGTGAATCTGTATGTGTTCCACCAAAGACAAAATGATCAATCTGTTGAAATGTAAAAATGATGAGTTTTGGCCCTATTTTTTTATTACATCACTTATTTCAGCAAAACAAAAAACATCCATATAATAAATGTTTTCAAACGAAACCAACACTGAGTCTAAACATCTATTAATGTTGTTTAGATTTCACAAATGAATCCAGGAGTATCCATTGGCATAGTCTGTTGCTGGACACTCTCCAAACATTTATTTTGCATATTTATTTTTATTTGGCAGCTTGTGCTATTGAAAATATAAGTTAAGAATATAGAATAATATGCAGTGTGTGATATTAACTGTTTTCTCTTACCTTCTCTTCTAATTTAAGTAAAATCACCATGACATAGTTCAGAGATCTTTTTCTCTGATCACTTCCACAAGGGAAGTAGCTATTCTTGATCAGTTCTGCAGACCAGATTTTCCAAAGGCATCTGCAAAATGCTAGACACCAATATGGGTATTCTTGGGTCCCTTCCCAACTCCATTGAAGTCAGTAATGAAATGCAGATCTGCTTAGTGGTAGAAAAATTGAAGTATTTATTTGAAAAACATATTTTAGAGAATTTTTTAGTATTCAAGCTATAAAATCTGCAACGAGGGATGCTAAAAACCACCTGTGCACTCACTGAGCGTACAAAGGTACTGAGTGACAGCCATGGAAGCCTATAATGCATTTACAAAGCTTAGCATGCAAAACTGAAAAGTCATTGTTTGCATACTTTTTTGCCTCTGGCAGGCAAGGCTTCGGTCTGCTGGAGATTAAAGATCAATGAGTTCCTCATTCAACAGCACAGAACCCATTTTTGGATCCCCACCTCTGCTGCAGTGACCTCAGCCCATAGGCTACTGGCAACATATTTGCTTTCCTCAGGATTTTTCATCTTCTCATGCCTTGTAGTGAATGGTCAGTCTTGATCTTCACCACTCCCACCTGATGGGCCTCCAGTTTCTAGTAGAAATGCTGGCCCATAAAGGCAAACCCTTATCTTTCCCAATATTAAATTTCCTATTGCCATTAGTTTCACAAGGTCATGAAATCACATTTACGCAATATGTTTATGATCACCCTCACTATTTTGTATCTCCTGACTTTGTAGCACGAATAAACTGAAATCAGTACATTCCTACTTTTGTGCTATCGCTCCTATTAAAAGCAAAGTCCAAGACCAGCCTGTAGGCTAATGTTTGGGAGTAGTATCTAATAATCTTACTACACCCTTACAGGCTTTGCCTGAGCCAATTTGTGTCTCTTTTTTCCATAGCTGTTTGTCCCCAAGTGACATTGCTTAATTATTCTGTCCTTCAAAAATGCGGGTTTTGTGTTATTATTTTGATAACAATGGCATCTGCATTTTGCTTCACTCCCTTCAAGTTCAGTTATATTAAACATCAACTCATCAAATTACATAAAAACCATTCACCTTCCACTGCTATCAGGTATCTGGAAATAATTTTACTCCTTTTGGGTGATCCTATTAAAATGCTTTGTTTTTCCTTTCAGATGTAGAAATCCTCATTTCACATAGTTGTTTGTGCTAACCATGCTTTTTTTGTCTACATTTTTCCTGAAAACTGAAGCCAAGTATTCATTTAAGTTTGGGGGCAATATCCACATTATCTTTAAACTCCAATTGGAAAATATCTGCTAACAGAGAATAAAGTCAAATGTAGAATTACTTTTTTATGAGGTATTTTGTTTCAGATATAGATTGCGAAGAAAGTGGTTCTTTCTCATGAACCCTGAAACAATCACAGAGCCATCAGGAATGGATGCCATTGAGATGTGATTTTACTAATTAGTGAGGACATGTAAGAAATTGCTTTAGGGACAAAAGAATGAGTTGAAGAGCAACAGCTATTTAGTTCTAATTAAATAGATAAGTAAAAGGAGTTATAGTATAAAGATTTGTTTCTAAGTGTCCAAACTTTGCTTATTAACAGAATGATTTGGAAATTAAAAATTCAAATCTGGAGGACACTAGACATATCTTTCAATTAATGATTCTCAGACTCCCTTTCCAGAACTGCCACACAGTACTGAAGTGTGGAACAGGGTCTCTCTTACATAAGGGGCACATCTACAGGACCGGCCATATGGCTGGGAAAACTCTAAGACATGAGCTGCTATTTGCATCTCATGGATGTAATATTTGCATTTTTCTTGATGGGAAGTGTGCATTTACTTACATTTTTAGCGGGGATATATCAAGGATGTGCAAAAATACATAAGAAGGAAAGTCCAAGAAAAATTCTCTGCCACTCCTTTAGCTTCTATCACCTGCGGATATCACTAGCAACTCTTACGAGTTACTGAAGGTCTCTGGACACATGCAGATTGTTGCTGCTACATGATTAGAGTAGTCATTGATGACAAGGATTCATATTCCACTTGCACTTCAAACACAGAGGCAACAGACAAAGATCAGCCTAGAATTAAAACAGATCTAGTACAAAGTCTGGGTCAGCTCTCTCTATTGTGCACAAGAGAAGGAATAACAAACCTGTGACCCTGTTTTTCTCTACTGCATGTCCTTCAGCTGAAGGCAAGCCTGCACCCACCCTGCTTAGGCTCTAGACCAGTCTGCTCATCCATGGGCATTGATGGGCACAGCCACCACGAGGGCAGGTCCTGCCCCTGCACCACCCTGTTCTGCAGGAGCGTTGTGTGCACCACCAGCACCTCCAGGGGCTCCGCACCTGGGCTTTGCCCACAATAATTCATCCTATCCACTTCACTGACAGTACTGCAGACAAAGCTAAAAGGCATACTCAGATCAGAAATGGCTCACTAAAGCAGCAACTGCACCAATTCTGAGTTTCAGGTGAGAGGATTTTGCTGTGGAAGTTAAACTGCAGTCCACCCTACAGGAGAGATGAGAAGAGGTAAAGTGCTCTCCAACAGCAGGAGCTCCTGCAAACATTCTGTGTGAGTCATTAGGAATTATTCTTAAGATGAGTGGAGAAAGTTGAGTCATAAATGACTCATCCACTTAGCAGATGGGAGGCAAGCATATATGAAATTTGGGACTGCCACTTAGTGAACATCATGAGCCACTAATTCCCAGTCTGCTTCACTTCCTGCCACGAAACAGGGAGCATGCAGAGCGATGGAAGCAGAAGCAATATACACACCTTCACCTTCTGCTAAAGTGTATCACAAATGAAAGGTGTTTAGAACACAAATTCCATTTCCATTTAGCCACCAAGCAAGCAGGAATGTTGACTGGCCTTATCCAAACAAGGCTCACATCTTAACTTCCACACACCTGTAAGAGGTAGACTGTAAAAAGTCAGGAAATGAAAAAGATTTTGTCATGTCTGCTATGTTGCAGGTAACTTAGTCATTAAATATAAATAGGTGATGTTCTACAAAAAAAAAAAGCTCATTAAAGACTGGTGAGCAAAGATAGACATCTGTAACCTTACAGAAATCTGTAACTGTTCCAATGAAACTGGAAAATCAAGGCAGAGACTAGAAAACAGCTACTCATCTTCTCAGTTGCTTGCCAAATTTTGGGATTACACACTTCATGTTTCAGAACTAGAAATCTCAGAAAGCAGAAATAGCAGCTTGAGAATGTGGATTTACAGGGAATTTCAAATCCCTTCATTTGATCTCCTATTCTCCCTACTGAAAGCCTCTCTTCCCTGCCTGTGTACATTCTGGAAAGTCCAAAACACCCACTCCAGACCCTGAAGCCCTAAGCAGTTTGCTCTGACTTAAAAGCTTTTATAAATCAGCTTCAAGCTGACATCTAAAAATAAAAAGCTCATAGTTGCCCATCATTTTTTCAGGGTCTGACAGTTCAAGGTTAGTCAAGGGCCCATCAGCCCTGTTTTACATAAGTCAGATAAAGCTGTAAGGTTTTTGTTTCCACTCTTATGGTCCAAACATTCCAGATTTCCACCTGAGTGACTGCAGCAGCCTCCTTGACAGCGAGTTATTCTGCAGCTCTAATGGAACAGTAATCACTCCGCATAGCCTTGCACTGGGAGTTAAAGATGTAGCTGCTTTGGCAATGAAAAGCATTTGGAAATAGGGTTTGCCAGGTGCCACTCT
Source organism: Ammospiza caudacuta (assembly GCF_027887145.1). Lineage (NCBI taxonomy): Eukaryota > Metazoa > Chordata > Aves > Passeriformes > Passerellidae > Ammospiza > Ammospiza caudacuta. The sequence continues at coordinate 20,108,186 of NC_080600.1, read as the reverse complement.
AGACCTGAATTTAAAACTCACCTCTGGTCACTCTATAGATGGGTATATCCTTCCAGTTACAGTACAGACTACCTACTATAAGCATGTTACAAATATCCATAATTCTAGTCAAAATCCCCACATTGACCTAATACACCATAAAGTTCCCACTTTTAGCTGGAATACCATATGTAATTTCTGATAAAAGCATCAGCATTAAGAAAATTTAGCTACAGAAGGAGTTTTCACAGTAATTAAAAAAAAAAAAAACAACTCAGTTTCTGCTGGTCTGTGACACTAAATAGCATTGCATATATTCTGACCAATCCAAACATTTAAATTTTTGCCTTAAAAGACTTGGGAATTCATCTACCAGATGTGAAGAATCAAAACTATTTATTCAACCTTGGTCTCAAGTGAGACATTCTCCTGAATTGGAGTTTGCTTAGCAGACTACTGCTAAATTATCCAGAAGATGGTGTTTTATTAAAGCACAGTCCTGGAAGGGAAAAAACCTGGAAGGTATTGCTTTTTCCCTCTCCCACTGAGCCCTACCTTAAAATAAGTTGTAATGTTTCTACTTTGGCTTTTTTATTTGTGAAAGATGGAAGTGTAAAGCAATTCAAAGCTGTATTCAAGAATTTCAAATCCATATGTAACCACTGCAAATGGAATATAAGAATAGTTAACACTGTTTTTTTAACTGAATGCTTAAACATACTAGAAATAAAGATTTACAGAATCATCAGAATAACAATTTCTCTTTGACCAGTCAAAGTGTTAATCAAGTAAAAATCTCTAAAGATCCATTGAATTCTCAGGGAAAAAAAAGTGGCAGAACAGGGGTCAGCAGACGCTCTGTAAAGAACTGAGGTCTGGCTTCCTGAGCTAGCCTCATCCTCTCTTGTCCCAAAGACAATCCAGTAATTACTCAATTTTCCTTTAAGGTACCAGAAACTGAGTAGCTCTAAAATAAACTAGAGTTTCTTCAAGCCTGGAGTGTGTTTTACTAGAGAGCAGATACTACAAAAGCAGCCAGTGAGAGCCAGGTTGCCTCCTAAAGCTATCTGGAATGAACATGTGCTGCTCAGATGAAATGCAGTCCTTGATATGGCCACAGAAGATACGTAAAACTACCCAGGATCTAAGGTCTCCTGCTGTTGTTAATGACTCATATCCTGTATTTTTCACATAGGACTGCAAGTTCCAGCTATTTATGGAGCAGCCCATTAAAAATTTCTTTTCATGAAGAAAAAGTGCTGTCAGTCGCCATTCAGGAGTTGATGTAGGAGGCCAGCTAGCATGTTTGAGAAATTACCAGAGAAAAACACTACAATCACAAAGAGCCAAATGTTCTCTCTTGAGCCCTTTGAGATAGCAGATGCATAGTCATAAGCAGAATCTTTTGTCTCTGATGATTTTGTTCATACACAGATCACCAAAGAAAAAATAAGAAGGGAAAAATATGGTATGAGCTATTACAGTCCCCTCAGTTCTGTGCTGTGTATCTCATGGACACCTCCATTCTGCCCCAAAATGCAGCATGTGAGCATACTGACACCACTGTGGAACTGGATGGGGAAGGAGAGAGTGTGTATGTACCTGCTGCTGATTCACATTGTACTCAACATCTTCCAGGAAAAGCAGGGAGGGAATGCTACTTAAGTACAAAGCTATAATTTACATTTGTTGCATTAAAGCCTTAACTGTCTAATCTAACAATTATTTGTCCATCTAAAGAGAATTATCAACATTATAGTTGAAATTTTACTGAGTCAAAAATGAGATACACAAGATTTCTACTACCTTCCCATCTCTCTCTGGTGTTATGCTCAGATTTTCACTGCCCCTTTGGGTCCCAAGGTCAGTGACTTCTGCCTACAGGAACATTATAGTGAGTCCTCAGTGTGACAAATCCTGGTGAGACAACCTTGATGAAGATGAGGAAGGGGCGAGTCCTTCCTTTAGAATTTGATATTACATTGATTTTTTCTTCCTCCTCATCCTATGGACCACTTCACATTGTTTTTATAGATTTTCAACATGTTTTTACGTCTTGTTTTTTTATGACACGTTTCTACCTGGTAGTTATTGCCTATAACCAGTAGGAGAAGCTCAACCACGTAATTACTACACTATAGAAAGTTAAAATAATACCCACAATTATTGATGTCAAATTTCAGTTGTGAACTGACTCGACAGCATATTACAAAAATTAATAGGTACAAAAATTTACAATAGGTACAAAATATTACAAAAATTTCTAGGTAAAAGTGTTGCCCTTTCTCCATATAAGTGGAATAAATTTTAATAGATGTTTGTTTTTTAAGTTATAATTTTTGACTAATTTATGGAATCCAAACACTTTATATTTCATTATATATACAACAAGAGTTCCCAGTTGCACCATGCAATTAGTTTCAAGGTAGTCCCTCACTGCTCAGGGATGGTTTATAAAACCAAAATGGCCCTTTAAAAACATCACCAGGTAATACAGTTTACAAGTGCAGAGCATCAGTCATTTAGGAAATTAAGGGTTAGGAGACTTGAGTATGATACTGATTAATCTCTCCAGGGCAATATTCTGCCACCACTCCCCTTGGAATCAGCAGGAATTCTGAATGTTCATCAATAACAGGATATTATGTCATTATTAAATGCCTTAGGGATGATTTATACAGTGAAAAAAGCATTGAGATCATTCATGACAGGATTATTGACAGTATAAACACAATGCAACACAGGAACTATGGTTCTCTTGTTGGAAGGAAATTTTCACAGAATCATAGAATGATCAAGGTGTGGTTGGATGGGACTCATCAATATCATCCAGCTCAAGCAAGGTCACCTACAGCAGTTTGAGCAAGACCATGTCCAGTCAGGATTTGAATATCTCTAGGTGTATCTGTAGGCATTATTTTTGTCATCTCTCTGGGGAACCTGTGCCAGCGTGCGACCACAAACTTCCCAACAGAAGCGCTTACAAAACTGCCTATCCCTATTAAGAATTGATCCAAGTAAGATAATCTATTTATGTCTGTGCTGCCAGATCTTTGCCCATGCAGTTTCAAAGGGGAAATTTTGATTCTTTTTCACTGTCAAGTAGTGACGGTCAATTCTGACATGCCGGCCTTTGGAGACATAAAGGAAGCACCTGCAACCTGTATGTACAGCCTCTGACCAAAATGTTTACACCTAGAAGTGATGAGGATGGGAGGTGAATGAGGAGTTGTCACTATCTACTTATGGATCCTAAGGATTATTTCATGAGCATAAAATACATGCATTGCTTTTATCTAAAAAAGTTACACAGACTCAAAGTGCAAACAGGATAGTGTAGAAAAGGGCAGCATATAACTCTGTGATTCTACGCTAAGATTATTCAAGTCAAAAGCTACAGTGAAGGATCAAAGCAAAAGACAACTGCACTACTCAGTAAAGCAAATACTTCCATTGTCAAAAACAGTAGAAATCAGTTCTCAAGTCCACTCCACATCATGACCACTCCAGTTTCTGGTATTCTGCAATATTCTTACTGTGAAATAACCCAAAGGAAAGAAAGTTTCCTAAACCTGGATTCCTACAGTCCCATTCAGGGGGAAAATAGATCAAAAATAAAGCCAGGGAAGAAGGGAAAAAAAAAAATAGGGGTGGCTTCAGGAAGCCTCTAGTCCCAGCTCCTGCTCTAATCCAGATCAGCTATGAGTTTAGGCTGCTCAGAGCTTTGTCCAGGTTAAATTTTTCTAAATCAAATTTGTAAATTACTCCTCTGAGATATATGTGTATCTGCAGAGAAACTGGCAAACGATCAGAGTCTAACTGATTTACAGTCTACAGCTGAACTGCAAAAAAATATATGGAAAAAGATAGCACCAAGGTCAACAGACAAGTCAGGATTCAGACATTTCTAAACTACTATGAAACTTCCTGGATCATTGGAATAGCACATAAACATGGTACAATGAATCCCAATTAATTTGTGCACAGTGCTGGACTCCACAGGACATATTTGAAATACTGTGCTTCAGAGAACTTTATCCTCTGTCATACTAAGAAACTTTATTGCAGCAATAAAGCAATTTTTAAGGCTTAGACTTTTAGGCTCAGACTTTAGGGTTTCTAGTTCCAAACAGATTTGCAGTCTGGCCCACAGAGACTCTTAACCTGATGTTCTTCCACCACAATAGTATTAATCAGAACAATGCATTTAGTAAAGTAAACTCTTCTGAATCATGTGTTTAGCCAAGCCCTATTCAGGGCCAGAGGAACACAAGGCAAAAAGCAAGAATGGGACAGAGATGTTCTGCCCACGGCCAGAGTGCTTCTGCTTTTGGCCAGATTATTCTGGAGGTGTAAAACAAAATTGTTGCATAACATCTGGGAATCCCAACATATACCCATATTCTACCAGAGACTAATTACAATAGCTTCACATTTAGAAAACTTGAATTATCAGAAACACTAAAATTTCAAAAAGCATTTGGGGAAAAAAAACCTCCAGAAATTTCCAAAGCTTACATTAGCTCCAGTATGAAAAAAAAAATAAAAATAAATAGGGTAGCATTTGAGAGTTTGCAAAATCTCTAGGCAGGGAAAGAAAAGTCAAAACAGTTCAAACACACAAACAAAACCACAAGCCACAACACACTGGTCATTGTTGTGTTTCCAGATCCCAGTTCTTGTAATTAAGTTTACCTGAAAAATTTACAGTTTTAATGTTAAAAATTAGGAAATAGCAATGAGTGGATAACTCAGTTTTATTTACTGTATTTGGTCTTCAGTACATGCACTTCATCAAAACCATTAGGCACAGCTTAGGTATTATCATGCAAAATTTCCACTGAAAGGCCTGTGCTCATGTGCTTGCAATGAAATATGCAAATATGACTCCTGGGAGCATGCAGCTGATGGAAACAGTGCAGTGTGAAAAATTGTATACATCCTACACCAAGTGCTTTTGTTAATCCTTTGCCTATTCAATTAATTTCTCAAACATCTCAGAGTCTAATTCTATTAATAGTTCTAACATTTACTAATCATATAAATAAAGATCAAACAAATGGCCAAAGAAAGAATAATCCATTAGTGCACTTCATTTGACCTTAAATTACCATCCATCAAAAGATTCCATGTATTTAAATTTTTTAATATCATCACCCACACAGTCTCTAAAACGTAAAAGAATTAAAACTAAAATTAGAAAGAAATCACTAAATAGTTCTTCATAAACGTGTCTAAATTTATCTCTTCAAAAGGTAAGAACAAGCAGGAAGGACTCATTTTCAGCAGCACTTTGAAATCCACATGCCAGAACTTGGTTTGCAACTCTGAACCGATGCCATCTAAATGACCCTTTCTTTGATCCAATTAATTAAGATATAAAATCTCATAAACTGATTCAGCATTGGCAGTGATTGTCTCTCAAGTACCTGGACTTAATCATCAAGATCTTTCTCACATTCTCTGTTGTTGTGTTCTCATTTCATTGTTTATTGTTCCTATTACACAAATTCTGCAATTCTAACGACAAAATTCAGAACTTAATCTTCTAAATGTCTGTCTTCATTCCCCAGCTCCTTAAAAACATCCAAAGCTCACATTAATCTCAAGACTGGAAAAGCTGATGATATCTTAATGTTGGAGAGAGTATAAAGGGAAAAAATAGGAGAGAAGCATCCTGAGGGAAAACATTCTAAGATTTGTTGCCAAGCAAGTTCAGAATATTTACATTTCATCACTCATCTTTTCAATTTTTGTTGTGTCTAGCCCTTCGTATGTTTGAAAAATTACAATATTAGAAACATCATCTAGCAATATCTGTATTGAAGAGTACAATATATTTCACACAGACCAGTGATAAATCACATACTTTGTAGAAGTGTTGTTGCATATATGGATTTAAGGGTTTCTTACTCAAAAGAATTATTAAAATTAGAAGAAATATTACATTAAAAATGCTACCTGAATACAAGCATATCTAGGCTGCTTTGTCTCACACTTATGGTTAAATTGAGGCCCTATTGTTGCACTTATCAAAACACAATCAGGAGTCTTTCTCACCCTCCAAAAAAGAATGAAATTATTTTATCCCTGGATAAGCTCATATCATAAGAATAAATACATAAATCAAACTAATTAGAGATTAAGAAAGGATTCTGAAAGTCTTAGAGGATTTGCAAACAACAATAAATTGTTGGTTGAAACAGAGTCAGCCACATATTTGTACCACAGAAATGTCTTGACTGAACAAAGACAATAAATACTTCCCTTTATGTAGGGTTTCCATCTTTTCTACCTGCTCTTAACTTGGAATTCAACTTTCTCTACATTTAGTCATGTAGGGATAACGATTTGCCTAAAACATTAACTTTTGCACATTAACAAAAAAACCTCAAAAACCTATAATTTAGGTCTATAAACCTTCCCCAAATGTTAACTCAGAAACTTCTTATTTTGATATCCACTGAGAACAGAAACAGGCATTGACTTTAATGACCAGCACAAACCTTCCAGTTTCTTTTGCTTCTCCCTGGAAATCAGCAGCAAGCAAGGAGTAAACAACTCTGCCTGGCATTGCACCTGCAACAGGTAAGCATTTGCAAGTATGTACTATCACAGACCAGCAGGAACACTGGAACACCCCATTTCTACAGAAAGCAGCAGTTCTTCACTCCAGACCAGCTCCATAGCATCACACATCTGGCCACAAGTCAGTCAGACTGCACTTCTCCATAAAGAGAAGTTCAGGACATTGGAGGGTTTCAATTTGAGTGCCGGGATTGGCTAAGAAACCAGTCTGTTTTAAAAAATAGAGAGGCTCCAGCTCTGTTGGATCTTGCTTGGATCTGTATTTGTCACTCCTAAAAGCTACTGCTATGTCACCACAAAACTAAAATCCCACTAAGAAACTCAGAGTTGGGATAAACTACTTCTGAACAAAAGAGGAACAGCAGCAGCAATCCTTACTAGCAGATGAACTGAGAGGCCCAACTCAAATGTGCATCTTGGGCTGTGGAAAATAATTTGTATGCCTAGAACACAAGCATTAAATTGTTTCCTTTAAGAGCTGGATACTTTTAGAATAAAAGTTTTCTGACTATGTCAAAAAGCAATAATCAGCAGGCAAGAAAAATGTCTAATATAAGAAATCTGTGTATTAGCAACCAATGATTGTACTACTGAAATAAATGAAAACTAGTATCTGCAACACCATTAATAGCAGAGCTTCTCTCTCCTGGAGGCCAGCTTGCTTTCTTTCTTTCATTCAAAGCTCCTCAACATCACTGTGAGTGGCTGACTGTTGCTGCAGAAATGAGGTAAAATGCCTGTGCACACAAGATGCCTCCTCCCCTCACACAGCAACAACAGATCTTCACTTTCAGGAAGGAAGTTTTCAACTGCCTTGCTTCACTGTGCATCAGCCAGAGAGCCCTGGTATAATGGACCTGCCAGGGAAAGCAGAGCAGTGACACTAGAAAAGGTGAGACACTTCCAACCCACTGAAGGACCCCAGACATAAGTGATAACAGTCACAACAAGTGCAATCACTTCACTTCCATTCTTTAATGGCAGAAAACAAGGCATGGGCTTCAATGGAGCACACAGCTACCCAAAGGAGCAAGCTCCTTCCCCATTCCCCAAGCAGTGCCAGACTGCTCCTTCCCTTGTCTCAGTGCCAGCATTTGTGCAGCTACATGGTGAGTTTGTCAGGAAACTCATTTGGATGGAACTAAGAAGTAAAAAGAAAACCATAAAATGTGGTTCACTTTCAATCAGCATAGTTCCTTGCTCCAGCATACTGTGTGCTCCCTTGGCAACAGCTGCAAGGACAGGACAAAACACATGGCAGAGGATGAAAGGGAAGGCAGGATCTCTCATTTTAATAAAAGCCTGGCTTCAAAACACTGAATTTAGAGACATGGTCAAACATAAGTCAAACATTCTGAAGGGAAACTGTAGCCATGGACTGCACATCTTCTATCCTCAACTAGGATGTGCTGTAAAATAGATCACAATTTCCCTAGTCATTAACATCAGAAATACTTGGTCCAGTAAAACATCTTTGATTATAGAGTGCATGTCATCTTCTTTAAGCATATCAGTTTACTGAAGTGAAAAGTAACACTGTTGGTGTCTTTCTAGAGGTGAAACTTGGTATAAATGGTGCACCCTTCACAAAACAGAAAGCCAGCTCTGGAGACCAAAATAGTAGCTCTGCAGTCAGTGTTCCAAAACACGAAAGCAGTGGCTGGGTATGCTATTAAATGAATCATAGCTGGGGAGTGAATTAATCAGTGTAAAAACCTTGATGCATAAAGTAGAAAAAGTAACAATTCAATCTGCAGATCCTTTCATTTCATTGCCTTTTCAATATATTTCCATGGTACAGCCACTCTTTCACATCATCTCTCTGAGGCATCATCATTGCTCAGGGCTCCTCAGGGAAACTAACCACATTTGAACCGCATCAGTTCCACATCATTTGGACATACCTGCAAGCAAAGCTTTTCAATTTCATTATTGACCAAAGAGCACAATCCAATTTCTTGAATTCTATTTCTTATGTAGTCATATTTTTATCTGCATTCAAGACCAATATGATAACTTAGCATGCAGAAGAGGTTATGCAAAACTGTCTATTTCTACCATAAGAGGGTGCAGGTAAGAGAACTTGTATCATTCCACGAGAAACTTTAATGCAGAAAAACACCGCTTATGTTAAAATGTCATTCCTGTGACATTTTTGCCTTTTTTGGAGATGCGTGGCTTGTTTAAAAGATACAAGCACTTCGGAGCTCACAGCTCCCCAAGGAAATGGAAATGTGAGTCTGATTCCTTGCAGTTGCAGAAAAGCACAAAAACCTCAAACATGAAATCTTAACTTTTTGTTTGATTATTGCTGAAGGACAACTTTAGGATCTTTTACTCCTTGAAAAACTTCTTTTCCTAAACAATTTCCTCTCCTAAAACATCCTATCAGCTTGACTTCTCGTGAAATAAAACTCATCTTGTTCTACTGAACTTGGAGAGCTGCAATGAAGAAGTATTCTCAAACCTTGTAGCTGATTTAGACTGCTAAAAAAATCCTTTATAAAATGTCACAAAACCTGCGATTACACCAACTCCATTTGCAGATGCTTGATTGCAACTGAAATGAAATTCAGGAGGTATTCAACTATGCATAAGGATTTAATTAAATCCTTCGAATACTTGACATTATAGATATTCATAACACTGAATTTGGATCCCAGAATTTCTTATATTTCAGCTCTCTGTGCCTTGAATGGAATTCAGTTACATATTCAGTATTAGACATGAAAGAAAACAGGAAGAATCACTAGTATGAGTGTCTGGCTTTAGAGCAACCCGCCTTTGAAAAGGATGCAAAAGGCATTTACAATCAGTACTTAGCTCTACAACATTGACTCAAGCAGGACTGCTGCAATGGCCCTACTTGGACAATGAAAGGCAGCACCTCTAAGGAAATGCATGTATTCAAAACTCTTGGATAGCTATATCCCCATTTCCTCCCATTCTCTAACTGACAATGCCATTTACTTCCAACTGGAGGATTCTCCTTTTATAAAGTGATATCAATATTATAGCACCCACCTGGCACTCAGTAGGCAAAAGAATTAGCAGCTAAAGGCACTAAATCTGCATTTCCTTTCCAAGTTATAAAACTATTGGTATTTTGTTCATCAGTGAAAAAAGGGCATGGCTTTCTCCCACCTGTCTACACACAGGTTTTCTCCCCATCTTTACCCCACTCATTCTCATTCAAGGGTTAATAATAAAAGTGGCCTTGGTTTCTCCCAGAATTTTAATCTCACCAGCCCAATACAAAGGTGTTTTAAACTGTGAACAGTTCCTATTTTTTAAAATAATGTGGGTTTCTACTAATTTCACTATACAACATACAATACACAACATTACAGTCACTCAACTCAAACTCTGGGCCAAAACAGCACACCTAAAAGTGCTTTGCAAAACTAAATATAACCTGTGTATTAATCAAAAAGGGCAAGTTTTGTGGAATTGTTTCATGATGCCCACTTTTTTACTTCTGAGTTACAGAACTGTACATGGTGTACAGAAGTCAACTACCATAGAGGAACAGACCAATCCTGTTAAGAATGAAATAGTAAATGTCAATGCCTCTAACTCCATGATAGAAATACAGCTGCATTTCACAGGTAATTTTTTTTTTTAATTCTAAAATAACAAAATGGCCTTTATCATTGCAGCACTTAAAAAAAGGAAGCAAATTAAACATATGTATATTCCTGTCACCTGTAACATCTAATGCAGCACTCCTTGTCTCCTAATTTCAGCACTCTTCTGTTCTCTGCTGCACCACTCTGTGAGCATTAACTTGCCTGTGATTCCTGTATCTACAGAAACACACACCTGTTACTGTGGTTACTCTTGTTAAACAAACCTGCATCCATCACATCACAGCTCTGTACAGGGAGTTAGCAAGGCCTATTAGCATCAAGGAATACTTAGGAACAACTATCCATCCAAAATGATATGACAAGTGACACTAGAGTTAAAAAATAGGATCTTCTTTGGATAAAGGTACCAACGATTCCACAAAAAGCAGAGGACACCAAGTATGCAGTTGTGTATCACATGTACAGTTATATATGTGCACATACACAGATTTGTATACATATGTATCATTAAATATTCTACTTTTTATATCCAGTCTGATTCTCTAATGCATTATACTAATGAATAAAAGGAAAAAGATTGCTTGCATTCAGCATCTTTAATAGATTAATTCTATTTTTAGAATGGCAACACAGAGACCAAGTCAAGGCTAAATTATCCATAGTTTGAGGCTGAACTCACATACATCCCATTTATTTATACTTGCTAGACAGTGCTGTAGTCTCTAAAAAAAGCACTTTCTCCATTTCTGCATGTACATTAATCTCACTTGCACCATAATGAAAAAATCTGGCTTTATCTCTCATTATTGCTTTTTGAAAAACAGAACAATGATCTGACTTAGCAATTTGCTCATGCTGCAAGTAACACAGTCTATCTGTCCTTTCTAAACAAACACAGAACACATTTAATCAAGTAACCTTAGACCATGCTGTTAATCAGCACTGGAATATCATTCATCAGTACCCTCTACCAGTTTAATTTGCTAAAATTATTAATTAGCTTATGGAATTACAACTATATAAAGGAGAAACTATGACACAATCTGACAAGAGAAATGCTAGCCATAGCTCTTACTCATCTCTGGATATGCAAGATTCTGAAAGAATTTTGAAAATCAGATTTACATGTAACATGAATTTTTCTAAACTGAAAAATTAATGTTTAAACTAGGCAAAGAGATGTATTTTTTAAGACAATCTGTCAGATTTACAGTGTTCCCTGAGTATTTATAAGAAAATAAGTGACTATATAAAATGCATATGGCTAACAAATATTTGGAAAAAATATATAACCTTTGATTGCATAAGTAGTAACAGGATATTTGCTAGATATGGCAGTGGAGAATTCACCTGCCAGTATTAGCACCTGGGACATAAGGTGATGATTATAAAATATTACACATTACTTAAGGTTTAGAATATATTAAAATGTTTTGGTCAAATCCCATAAATAGGATACTTGATCTAGTAGAATCAAGATCCCACATGAGGGAATAAAAATCAACTATCTTTTTGAGCCCATTAGTCATACTGGTGCTGCCAGAGATTCAGAGTATTTGCTAACAACATTGCCTAAGCTTACTGTTGTGCATAGAGAGGAGCTCATGCTTACAGAAATCTGAAATTACATTTAAAGAGCATTCACTCAAGTATCCCTCATAACTTGAGACATGAAATGTCATTAGCACAATGAAAGCTGTTCATCATTTAGCAGGAGTGGGTCTTTGTTTCTTAAACAGGAAAGTAAATATTTTCAATAACTGAAACAATTTCATTTTCAAAACAGTCACAGAAAATCCTAAGTTGAATAACTTAACAGGGTGGTGGAGTCACCATCCCTGGATGTGTTTAAAAAAAACCTGGATGTGGCACTCAGGCTTAGTTGAGGTGTTAGGGCATGGGTTGGAGTCAATGGTCTTGAAAGCCTCTCCCAACCTAGTGATTCTGTAATATAAGGTAGAACAGCAGAGAATTCAAAACATAAAACTGTCAGATGACTTCTGAACTGAATAATGTATCATGTTACACAAACTAGACACAAAAAACTTATCAAAATGTGGTTTAGCAATGAAAAAATTACTAATTTCAAAATACTGCAAGTCATCCCAAATCTGAAATTGAGGACATGTAGTATTGTAAGAACAAAACAACCACTTCTTATTTTCTAATTAAGTACATCATCTCTTCTTCTACACTAAACCCTCATTGTTTCAGACAAAGGGGTGAAATACAGAAGCCAATTCCATATACTGCAGCAGGAGAAGGCAGAGAAGAGAAAGCAAACTCTGGTTCATCAGCTAATAATGGTGCAAATCAGCCAAAATAGCAGCGTCTACACAAGGCTCCTGTCAGTCTCCTTTGCACTCTAAGTTTGGTAGAATCACAGAGGACATCCTCCAAAACTTATTCTTGCAAGTTCCTAACTTCATGTTCACCCCTTATTCATCATCTCTCTTTTACAGATTCATCCCCCTGGCTTAAGGTAACTTTAGTTTTGATGATGATACTCCTTTCCATTCAGCTTAGACCATAGAATTTTGGTTTTATACAGCAAGAAATAAATTACTGTTCAGTAAAATATAAGTCTCCAGAAAGCATCTGCCTAAAGGTAATGAAGGCCACATATTGTTAAGGAATTAAGAAGAAAGCACAATTACCTTATAAACTTCTTAGGATGGACAAAATGTATTACTCCGATCTTAATCATAAGTATTAGCTTCCTAATTCCTCACAAAATAGGAAACAACTCTAAATGAGCTGTAGTTCATTGAAATTTATTTTGTATACCTCTATAATATAATAAAATAAAAATAAATAAAATAAATAAAATTTTAAAATTAAAAATAAAAAATTAGAAAAGGAAAGCCCCAAACCAAAAAAAATATAAAATAAAAAATTTAAATAACTTTTTAAAATAATTTCAAATTAAATAAAAATAAACAATTTAAAATAAAATTTAAAATAACATACAAATTAAAACATTCAAAAATTAATTTTTTTTAAATGTAATGTAATTTACTTGATATCTTCCCACTTATACTGGCATCAGCAACAAAACAATATTTCCCCAAAATGGATAATAAACAAAGTAGATAAATGTTTAAAACAAGTGTATTATTATTAAATTAATCTTTTATTATAGACATACAGTGAAAACATCAAGCTATATTCACATAGCCCCTGAAATGCAGTCATTTTATTGTGGAAACATGTGTCCTCATCACTTGGATTAAACAAAATCCTTCACTAACTCTTGTCTCTAGTTTGTGAATCATCCAGAATAAGACTGGACAAAAGCTCATCATTTGTTTATCCAATATCTCAGGCATTCTGGCCAGCACCCTGCTCTTCTCTAAACACAGCCCATTCTTGAGAAGTTGTGCCTACTCATAGCAGTACTAAAAAAAAAAAAAAAAAAACTAAAAAAAACCCAAAAAAACCCAATCCACACAAAACCCTTCATCCAAGTCCAGCCAAACAAACTCAAGCCCATAAACTTTCCAATTACTACACAAGGAAACAGGACACAGGACATCTATTTCCACCAAACATGTTTCCATAGCGATCCTTAAGTACAGATTTCCAGTGGTGTATTATTTGCTCTTTACACAGCTTCAGGTCAAGACAGCTAGTTATAACAAGGTTCTACCAAGAGATCTCTTATGTTGCAGCTCCACCCTTTCACATGAGAGAATGCAAACAAAATATTTCTCAGAATACTCACAAATGCAAAAGAAATGCCATAATAATGAGTTTTCTTCTTTACACGATGGACTGGAAAGTACACGGAACAAGTAGGCAAGTGTTTGGGACTTGACACACATCACTATCACCCCTTTGTGCTAAGTGGAAAAACCCTGCCATGGTTTACTTCTGCAGCTTAGCAATCACCTTTAACACAAAACTGTAAGAATTTTCTGTTTTAAGGGCACTTCAAAATTTTTATCTTAAAATAGAACTGCATACATGGCTAGAAGTAGAGACACCAATTAGTTTTCAGTTATTTTCTTTCAACCTTGTTATTCATGTAAACAATTATAGAAAGCTAGAATTATTTTCTAAATGCATCACTGTGATGCAGGACCAGCATATTCTTCGTTCAGTCTAATGGAAACTTGTGAATTACTAGTGATTGAATTGTCAATCATTCAAACAAATAAATGGCTTCGCTCCTCCAAATTAAGCTTTCAGAAGATTTTCACAGCCATTTAACCTCAGTACCTCACTATTTTTGGGTTGTTAGTTCTGTCCCATGCAGAAATCTTCATCTCCAGATACTGAGAAAATTCTGAGATCCTCAAGTCAGTACTTTCCCAGATTCTCAAGTTGAATTTCTGAGATCTGGCAAGTACAGCCTTTTGCCAACACCTGAACACTGTTTAATACATCAATCCCAGCCAGGTAAACTGTTGTCTGAAAAATACTTAGAACATGACTTGCACAGGAAGTCCTTCAGCGAGATACTTTCCCTAATTTGAGCTTTCCATGCTCTACATCCAATAGAAATAGCTACTTGAACAGGAGGTGCCTTTTAGAGCCAAACTCCCCAAGACAGTGGGTAAATGAACACTGAGAAGGCAGGGAACTGACAAAATCAATGTGGGATTCACATGCCTTTGTGGGGCAACACACATTATTTTGGTAATGGAAAACTAGTGGGCAGTCATAAAAGATTTCCTAACATGACAGCTTGTTAAGCTGCAAGTAGCCTACAAACCTGGGACTATTTTCTCTTCTTGGTGTCGCTGTGTTACATAAAGTCTTTAAGGAGTCCTTCTCTCTCTAGCTGCTTATCACTGCACTTCTGAAAAGGGAATTACCTCCCAAATCTGCTGCCAATTTGCTGTGTAATGGACCCTAGCCTGTTTTAACAAGAAAGAAAAGTTGCATCAGAAGAACTAACTACATTCCTACTGTTTATGCTAACTCAGCTTATTTTTATTCCAATGGGTAAGGAAGTGCTAATGTCACAGACCTTCAGGAAAACAGGAGTGCTGTAAAGACATGCATCTAGACTTTACATTCAGTTTCAGAAGGCTAAGGAGTTTTTGCTTTTCTTTTCCTAAAAGGTGTACATAAAGTTGCTTGTTACTGCAGTATTGATCTGAATATCATACTTGCCAGTTTCAAAAAGGGAATAGATATATCCTTTTGCTTGAAAGGTGTGTTGGAAAAAAATCAGCTGGCAGATATTTAAAACCTTTCTGTAGATCCATACTAAGCACCACAAAGACCAGTTCTGTGGTCTGGTAAAATTACCAGTTCTGTGCTCATTCTGTGCTATGGACAGAGAACTTTAGGAAAAGCACTGACTACTCTTCAAACCATGAAAACAATATTAATAGTAGCTTTGCACTGCATGTATACAATCTTTCCGTTAACATACTTTGATTATTAAAACACATACACAAACATACATAAGAGCTGCTAATTGTAAAAAATTGTACAAGCAACTGAGATTTATAATTATTAGGAGTAATTTTCTACTAATCTTAGCAAAGCTTAAGAAAACAGTCCTTGTGATTAGAAGGACAAAACCACAATAGTCCAGGAAAACCGGTCTGCAGTAAATCATGTGTAGTGCATAGTGACAAACAGTATCCATGCTGAGGAAAGATGTTTGGGTTTGTGCTTTCTGTTAGAGGATTCTAAGAACACACTTAACAGATGGATGGAGAGAGGGTGTCCTGATAAATTACATACATCTCTGCTCCTATTTGAATTGTAAATACAATGTTGATACTACCTACCCTGTGAATAAGTTGCAGCACACACTTACATAATCATTTGCTAATGCAGTGTTGAAAAAAATGCTTGCTGTTAGAAGCATGACAAAGGGGTCTGAATGGAAGTAAAAAACAGTTAATATTGAATGCTATCTTTATAAACAGATTTTGATGGATTTAGCGCCAACATTTTTAAAATAAGAGACTAAAACTGCAATTAGGATATTGAAGGTCTTCAGTATTGAATCCCTTGTGAATTGCTACATGAAATGTGGAAGTTGTCTCTCAGAATTAATAAATACTGCATTTTATCAAAACAACACGTTCTCAACTATCCTTTATGAATAGAAATTTTGAAAACACTACATCTTCCAGTTCCTTGAAGTCAAGTATTCAGCACAGTGAATATAAGGCTGGGAAGTTAAAATTAAAGACTGTTTTTAAATCTCATCCAGCCTTGCACTCTTAGTTCGAGTGAGCCCAGTTGCATCCAGACTGAAGCTGGTAACATTTCCCATCTTGTGGGTTTGAGTGTTATTTTGAGTATATAATAGGAGGAGATTGGGTGGGCACAACCACCTGAAAGTACCATGGGCAGGAAGCACAGGCACAGGATGGAAACAACATCATGCAGCACAGGGGCAGCCTTAAGCAAACGGTCTTGGACAAAAACCTTGCTAAATTCTAAAGCCTCTTTATTTAGTGAGGGGAAAAGTGCAATCAAAAGGTTAAAGACTGCAGTTAAATAATTGCTATAGCCATGACCCCTGGGTTGCTGTAGCATGACACAAGGTCCTTTGCCCAGGGGCTGGCACACGCTGCTGCTCACTGCTGCAGGAGCCATCTTTTATGTGCTCACTGACACGCGGCAGGAAGTTACATGCAATGTACAGGCATTCACAAACAGAGGTAAAATCTTGTCTTCTAGCACATCACAAATGTCTCGTGTTTCCATGCAGCCTGAACAAGCAGAATGCCTCAACACACACGTACTCAAGCCTTTCCTCTGTGTTACTGCACTCACAGAGTCTTGAGAGTTGTTTAAAAGAGAACAGCCATAAATTGTTTTCTATTACGTAAGCACCAGAACAGATTCCTCTATTGTACTCTTTTCATAATACTCAAAAAATGCAGAAAGTGGTAAGGGACAACTGCCTTTGTGAATTGAAAGACTGCCAAAAATGCTTTGAACTAAGTGTGCTATAGTACTGTGATAGTTTCTTTTGTATCACAAAGCCATAAGAAATTTCTTTAAATTACTCATTAGTAGAAATAGTTTTGTCTTTGTGAAGCCATTTCTCTCAGTGCAGACAACTGTGATAGGGGCTCCCTCTAGTGTCTTAGCTCTGACACAAACTTGGAATTATAAAAGATTGTATCGGTCACTTGTAAGTGCCAACATCCTACTTAAGTTACCTTCTAAATAAAAGTTCACTGTTCATGAAAAACAAAAATCACATTCCCAGTTAAACAGGTTTATGTATTTGTACATATCAAATTCTTAAATCAGTGTAGTCAATTTTGTGGTTCCGTATAACAAACATAAGATCCAAATATTATGTAATTACACATGTAACTTCACACTGAAGTGTAAAAGAAGGAAAACATTACATGAAATCCATTTTGAGATATTTTAAAAAACCAAAACTAATCTTAGAAGTGGATCCCCTATTTGTATATTAAAAAAAAGAGAATCTTTTTAATACCTAAAGGAATACCTTACATATATGCAAAAATATCTCTTTCCCCATGAACACCTTAAAGTTGTTTCAGTAATTCAAGTAGAATTCACAGCAACTTGGAGTTTAATCTTGCTTGACCCAGGTCAGTAGATGTTTTCCCCACTGATACAAGCATGAGAACACACAAGGTTCTCAAGTAGGTTATTAAATGCTCCACAATAACTAAATCAGGGCATTAAAAGTGTGCGGGTGGATGGACAACTTTACCATCAATTAGTTAAAATCGTATTAAAAGCCACACTAATGGAAGACACATTCTTGTCTTCCACTCAGAAGCCCAAGCCATTCTTTTCCCACCAAGCACACCAGAGAAGCCAAGCTGAAGCAGCATGGATGGGCCAGTGGGCTGAAGCAAGAAAGACTTTGTTTTTCCTCCCTAAGCAAAGGAAACCCATATTGTGAATCTCAGGATACTGTCCCTGACACAATGCCATGAGCAGCTCCATGTAAATGTTTAGTATTTCTTCCTCCATATAATACAAGCAGCAGTTTTGACAAGGCATGTAACAATTTCACAATAAATTGTTTTATTTCATTCTCTATAAACTGCTAAAAGAAAAGAAACAAACTGAAAAAAAAAACCCACAAATTTTACACGCATAAAATCCCTATGCCAATCTAGCACTTGCCCAACCTTGTGTTTTTATATTTTTTGTTTCCCACTCATTGGAGAACACAGAGCTTTGCCTTGAGAAAAATGGCTCAAGATAGACAGCCTCTTCTAGGACAAATAAAGCATTACCTGTAACCTGACAATTACATATATGCAATTAGCAGAGCTGCATATATAGGATATAACCAAAACAAACCTGTAGATTAGAATCTGTCATTGACAGAAACACAAAAAAAGAAAAAAGACTCATGCTTCCCTCACTTCCTAATGATAGGATTCACACTCTTGTTTTGCTCCACAGTCCTCAGTTTAAATATATTTTACTTTAAAAAACAAAAATAAACATTTAGCACATCACTAGATTAAGAGGCCTATTAAGCCCTCTTCAGAACAGTTAATATTTTTCATCTAACACTTTTTCCTTGCAATGTCCACGGGGCATTGCTAAGGCTGGTTTCAGTCATCCTCTGCAAATTCACTGAATCACACAGAAACCCAGAGTACTCTGGTGGGACCCACCAGAATGATTGAGTCCAACTCTGAAGTGAATGGCCCATAGAGGGAAAAGGTACAATGAGCAGAGTCTGACACCTTCACTATCTTAGTCTTCCTTAAATTCCTTGGCTGAGCACAGACCCTGGCTGTACAATCTCTCAAACAGTGGCACTGCCTAAAAGAACATGTTGAATGGCATCAGGCAGAGTCTTGGGCTTTTAGTACATACATGCCAGAGTTCAATCAGTTAACAGAACTACAGACTTAAAGGAACTAGATTCTAATAGGGTTTCTCATTTTTTTAAATTACCTTATTTAAGTAAGAACCAAGACAAATAGAAATAAATACATGATGTCACATTTTCCTTTCTTGATTCTTCAGTGCAAAATTACATGGATAATTATATCCCAGATTTTCAATACTAATGCAGTCAACGCTTCTTTTAGTTTTAGCTATTAGTAAAACAAGCTAGCCCACATCATTATGGGTTAGAAAGTATTGCCAAATATTGCATACATCATCACCTAGGTTTTCAAACAAAATTAATTTACAACCTTCTACAAAGCTCAATTATCCTGCAATTCATATGAACTGCCTTATATCTTTCATAGGTACTACAGGTCTCCACAGGCTGGGTAAATAATGGTGTTTGGGATTTTTTAGCATGCTTGGAAGATAAATTTTGAAAAATAATCAAAGGAATAAATAGCTACCAATTTAAGTTTGTCCAGGGAGAATCCCTTTTGGTAGCTGTGTATTTTATGTCAAAGAGCTTCAGTCAACATTCTCTCTAATCCTTAAAATATTGCATCCTTCAATACAACATCAAAAATCGCATTTGTATTTAGTCTGTGATTGAAGTAGTTTTATGGAAGCATCCTATATAAAATAAGATCAAACAAATAAAGTGAGTATTTATTCTGACCTGTGTGTCCAGAGAAGGGCAATGAGGATGGTGGAAGATTTGGAGCAGAAGTCTTCTGAGGAGCAACTGAGGAAATTGGAGTTGTTCAGGCTGGCAAAAAAAAAGGCTCAGTAGCCTTATCACTCTCCAGCTACCTGAAAGGAGGATGTAAGAGAGGTTGGGGTCAGTCTCTTCTCCCAAGTAACAAATGAGAGGACCAAAGAAAATAGCCCTATGTTGTCCCGTTATTTCAAAAGTTCCCACACCTTCTCAGTGATTTCTCATGGGCACCTCCTCACAGCACTGCCTCCTTCTTCTTCATAGCCAACAACTCCAACTCCCTTCACAGCAGAACCAACAAATTGCATCTCGCCTCACAGCACAACCAAGAAACTCCATATCTCTCCTCACCCAGCTAACCCACTCTTTTGTAGCACTCCTCTTCTTATTGGACACAGCTATGGCCTGTTAAGGGCAGGCCTGTTCCTAATCTTTGGTGATTAGTACAGCTGCAGCTCCTCAGGGGTGAGACTACCTTCTGCACTATTTTCTCACTATATTCTATCCCCTCCACAGCCCTAAGTTATGCCATGGAAGATTTAGACTGGATATTAGGAAAAATTTGCTGTTAGACTTCATGATCTTGAATGTCTTTTCCAACTTAGACAGTTCTATGATCCTAAACCACTTCTCTATTGAGCTCCTTAGGAAATCAGCAGCCACAAGAGCCAACCCACTATCCTACCTCCAAGCAGGGTAACTGTGCAGCTCCAAGCTCTTACTGCAGCTAGTCCAGCAAACTGTTTTGCCTGGGGCTGAGCCAAAGCAAATATTCTTAAACCAGACCAAGGCAGCTCTTCTGGGAGCTTTGCTTTGTACAGTGCATGGCATGGAGTGAAAACAGAGACTTGAGCATTAAATTGCTGCCTCCTAGCTGGGATGAGTTCCATGTTTTTTCCCTTCATAGAGGATAATACTGGAAAAACATCCCTTTCAACTGAGCCTGGTACTTTCTGATCCAGTGCTCTTCCATAGGCCCACTGTGCTGCTGAGGTCAGTGCAATTGGGTGAGCCCAACTCCTCTGTGCCACAGCCCAGTTCAGACAAGTGGCTGCACTCTCACATCCCTGACTTCATCAGAGACAGTCCCGCCTGAAACACAGAAGCAAATCCAGGTGGGAGCTGAGCCTGTGTGGGACCCAGGTCCCACTGCAAGAGCACACAAACTGGCACTGCTCTCCTCCTGCCATGGTCCCAGGGCAGGACAGAGCTGCTGGAGGGCAGCCTCACACCTGCCATCCCCCCCAGCACAGCCAGCTTAAACCACAGCAGGGCTTGAATGCTGAGAGTAAAGTTGTTTACTCTAAAGACAACGACAAAGCCCCTAGTAAATCCAGTACTTTTGAACAAATGCCAAGCAGTGTAAAACTGCTTACATACCTACAATAAATATCAAAGACAATCAGGATTGAAGCATGCTGATTTGCAATGTATGAATGATAGTTTACATAGCAAAAATTAATCACAGTAACTGGCTTCAACCACATTCTGATAAATTCTTGCATCAAGTGAATACATTATGGCAGTTCTGTAGCATTTAAATCTATGACCTTGATTGCACAGATGAAAGTTCTGCCAACATTCACACACACATTTGTTTGTTTTTTGAAGTATAAGCCCTTCAGTGTAATCATGGTTTGGGTTGGTTTTTTTTTCATACGCTCATGAATGCAAAGTGCTCATAGAACTGAGACCATGTGTGCTGAACAGTTTCCTCTTACTTTGAATAGCATTTAATTCATAATAGTGCTACTAATAGCCTTTTATTCGCTTATAAGAAACAACATATTTTACAACAAATTTTCAAACTAAACAGAGTCAAAATCAAACATAAGCAATTTTTAAAATTCAGACACCACTCAGTAAAGAAATTGAAATAACACAAGCTGTCCAGGGTTGTGAAGAAGACATTGTGATAGTTCCCAGGGAGTTAATAAAATTACACCAATTCACACCACAAGAAAAGCAGTTTAGGATCCACCCCAGCAACCAGACTGGGCATCTAAAACAGTGGGGTTTTGACTTTAGCACACATGTTTATGGCAAATGTCTCAAGTGCTGACTGAATTGATAGATGCTTTAAAAGCTACTGTTCCTTAGAAATCATTGCTTAATTACAATTTCAGCATATAAGTTATAACTAAATGATGATTCAAAGCATGAATTAAGGATCTATTATGGATCATGAATCTAACAGGAGCAGAGGGAACAATTTTAAAGGAATACAGATAAAAATAATGCTGTTAACGTTAGTTTTAAATTAATGAGGAAGTTGAGTTGGCAGTCATTCCTCAGGCTCATTAAAGATCTCTGAATGTGAATCACAAGAAACTTCAAATAATGTATTTGGTTTATCCACTGGGAGTTTAAGCATTTTCTTTTCATTATAAGTAATAAATACAATGTAAACAAAGTAGAAATGCAAATAGATCAGTTTTAAATTCTCTGCACTATCTCAAAGGCTTAAACTGCATCACCCTGTACAGTCAGATGTATAAGCAATGTATATGACATACCAGTGGAAATGAATGCTTTTCCTCACAATGCCACCTTCAGAACCAAATTAAGCATGATACCTGATGTAAAACCCCACTGTATTTTAAGACAGCTACAATATAGGTTGAAGAGGTCATGTTAACACAGAACCCAAGGGTATGCAATGTGGTGTTTCATCCATAATGGATAAACCTCTACCTGTTTGCAGTGTGGAAGGGACAGCATCAGCTCCCCAGACAACAGTCAAACACCTGATTCATTCTTCAGTAGTTAAATAAAACCAAAAGAATGACCTATGTGAGGAACAGTTGTGTTTCTAGTCTGCAGACAAGCTGCCACAGTGTGTAGGAGAACACAGAGATAAATTGAGGATGTATGGTTTCCACTACATGCTGCATGTTATGGTTCAGGTTAGAAAAAATGCAACAGCCACAAGGAAATACTGAAGCACAAAGACAAACAGAATGCAATTCTGATAGACTTGTACACCAACCCTGTGCAAATAACGCCATACAGCTTGCTCTGAAAAGCCACCCACTTTACAAGAATAATGCTCATTATGTCCAAGGCTATTTTTGTGAATAAGTGTTCAACAGTGAGACGAAAGATCACAGCCTGAGGCATTAATACAGAAAGGTACTAATCTTTAAATAACTAAACTGGTATACCCAAGCAGTCCCTTTCACTGCCTTCAACTAGCAAGACTTGTTATCTCCTAGCCTCAAACCAAATTTGCCCAATCACCGACTTTTTTCACCTTTATAACTTTTGCCTCTGCTTCCTGTGAACACATCTTTTCCCAGTCCAAGTAGCTAGATTTGGACTAAAGCGTCTACAAAGGGAATAACTGCTCTCCATAAAGAGCACAGCACCCAGGTATAAACTCATCAACTGGGAGCAGAAAATCTGGGTTTCAGCCTGGAGCAAGTCACCCAGCCAGACATGCACACACACCAGGAGACCCAGCATTAAGGAACAAGAAAGCTTTGCAGTGAAGGCAGGAAGCAGGAGAAACAGACTTGTCTCATTTTGTCCTAACTCATATCATCAGCTTAAAGTCAATAATTTGACTTTCTCTTCATGGGCCATAGCTGTAGTATGCAGTTTGTGGACATGGGACATCTCTGTAGTGCAATAGGAATGCTTTGTTTTGTTTCCAAACAGGGCCAGACAGCTCAGAATTGCCAAAAAGGGGCTAGTGCACCACACAAAGTGGCTGCATGTCAGCAGAATTAGAGCAGGCTGCTAAAACTCTAAAACCCCCAAAGAGAAGTTTAAGTGATAAAGGAGAAGCAGAAAGCTCATCTTGTACAAAATATTGACTAAATACTGTGAATATTAAGAACATCTTCCATTTTTTTGCCCTTTTCTTGTACATTGACAGATGACTGCCACTCTTTTCCAATGTGACACATCTATCATTTTTCAAGGTTTCTGCTTTGATTTAGACTTTTTGAAGAGCTGTAATCTTGGGGTTTATTTCTGTTTTCTTTAATAAAAACTTCTTCAAGGATACTCAGATAGCTCCACCAGCTGCTACACTGCTGCTGTTTGCATGGCCCTCTATGTGAGGTCTCACTGCAGATGTGGAGCTTTTTAAGACCCAGTCAAGTTTATGGATTTGCATACAAATTAGTCGCCCCATCCTTAAATTATTACTGAATTAGGAAAAACTCTTATGCCATTACAGAGGAAGGGAAGACAGGGGTGTTGGAATCAAATCTGTCAACATTTTTACCCTTTCAGCCAATTATAGAGAAGTCATCTCTGAATGCCTCTTCACCTAAGACGCCTGAAAAGCCTGCAAAATATTGGCTCTCACAGCTTATCTGTCCTATTTTGATTTACAAAAGCACAGGTGTTAACACTAGGTTCTTATAACAGTGTCTGTACATGTAAAACTGTGCATCAAAACAGTTATAAAGATTTCTGTGAAGCCATTAGGAAACAAAGTGAGATGCAAGGCCCTGGAATGTACAAGAGAAAAAAACACTTTATAACACCATAGGCAGGAATTCAAAAATCAACAACTAGCAGACCCCATCAGACAGAAAGCATATTTTTGTGTTCAAGGTCTGTAAAGAAACCCCTAGACTGTGAAGAATACGTTACAGGAAACTTCTGCCCCCACAGCTATATACCTCATTTTATCTCCTCATCTTTTCAAAACTGGCACAAATCACCCTGCAAACAGCTTTCCAACTGCATCAGAGAACCTCCAAATAAACCTGGAAGTTCCAGACAAATACAGCTTTGTCTGTTCAATTCACCATGCTCCATTTACAGATTTTGAAAACCTGCTAACAAGGATAAGGAATTCCTTGTGAGCTCCTTTGAACGGTTAGGTTTTAGTTTGGATTTGGCAGGTGGCTTTCATCTGTGCAAGGATTCCCCAGGAATTTTGCCACTGGGAATGACTGAAGAGACATCTCCCTTCTGCTCACAGCCCTTCTCCCGCCAGGAAACACAAGTTATGTGATTCTGGGAGTTCATGCTGCCTCTTCAGCAGCCTGCAAGAGGAGCTAGTCTGCAGCACTCTGGCCTGAAAGAGCTGTGTCTCATGACACTTTCAGCTACTGAGCACCAAGGAAATAGTTGGGAGGAAAAGGCCCAACTGATGAACGGAATACAATAAAACCCAGTTCCTTGTCAATTACCCACCAAGCAATCTACAGAAAGCATCAAACTGCAGCTTTTGATCTTTAAACTGTTAGCAAGAACAAGAAACTTCACTGACAAAAATTGGTCTGTTAAAATAAAGTTCTAAAAGTGCTAAATGAACAGAATTTCTGTTCAAAGTCCTCTTCATTAACAGTTATTGCATATTTCACTGCAGGGAAAAAATAAGCAAGTCCTTTTGAAAGCTGAATGCTAATTTTAAAGCAATCAAAAATGCATAGATGTTTTAAATTAAAAGAAATGGCTTTCTAACATCTTGACTCTTTCAATAGAAGCAGATGGTTTATATTGCTTTACTGCTTAATTAAACATTTTATATATTCTGTAAAATGGTATTTGATGGCACCCTTTCCAACTGGCTTTCTAAATTTAAATTACAAAGTAATTTTATGTATGTACCATATTAATCAGATAATTAAATAAAATATTCATATCTAATACCAGCTTACTGACCTAGCTTCTATCTTCTAACACATATGAAAAATCTAGCTGTCCACTGCATTCCTATTTCTTCTTGACGGTAACACTAACTTTTTCCATAATTCTACTGGTTTCCTTTATTTTAAATAGTCCTAATTTAAAAGCCAATATTTTAGACTTTTCCTTTTTATTTCCTTTACAAAATCAGGATAAATAAGATGAAATATTTTATGAAATATTAAAACAAACACCAAACAAGATACAGGTTTGGATACTGCTGTAAAAGCTAGACGTGACTACTGATGAGTGTGAGAGGTTTGAGATAATGAAGAAGGCTTAATGAACTCAGAAAGCATTTCATAAAAGACAAAAAGGTATGTTGTCCCCAAGCTCCCCAGGGGAAAACAAAATCAGGTTACACAGCTCCACAAAGCCACAATCAGACAGTTAGCAGAAAAAGGAGGGATCAACAGAAAAAAAATTGTGCCTAGTGAGAAAAGTTCTCAAAATCCTTACGAAGTACAAATTTGATGTGGTAGTTCCAGCAAAAGGAAGGGTTTCACAATTATTATGTATAGCTCCTGGCATGACTTTATAGAGCTGATTCGAAACAAACAGTAGAAGGCAGAAATAGACAAAACCACAATACAGTCACTGAGCCAGGGTTTTTTTTTAACTCACTACCAAAGGCAACCTTAGACTAGAAAGGACTTCAGTCTGTTCTCCGGGTTTATGGATCAAAGAGGAGAGAAAAGGTAACAGTACGCGCACAAATGGCCCTGCTTACTTACACTGCGGCAGGGTCCTTACATAAGCAGGTGACAAATGCCTATCACAAAGTGCAGCGTGAGTTAAGTGACTTGTGAGTCATGTGGAGTCATTTGGGACACGAGTCATTATTCCCTTCATGAAAACCAAAGGCTCTGGGACTAGGGCACACTGCACATTTTAAGCTACAGCAGCTTTTCCTGGTGCTTCCTGGCCCCTTGTTCACCACACTGGAGCTCAGAACTCCACTTCAAGTCCCTCCTGCTCCCCTTGAGCCAAGGCCACACCACTGAGCAGGGGAGAAAACCAAAACATTCACAGATATTCCTTAATCGATGAAACGCTGCTATGTAACAGCACAGTTCTTTATGTATGACCAGCACAGTGATCAAAGAGAAGCAACCCATCTAGACATGCAGACACATAATTTCATAAAAATCAGCAGCTGCAAAAAAAAAAAAAAACACACACACAAAAAACCCCAAACAAACCCCAACAACAACACAACAACGAAACAACAAAAACCAGAAGTATTTTATTAAATCAGAACATCAACTTGAAAAAAAATTCAACAATATGATAAACCTAGGATAGTTAGGTGGTAAAATGATCAGAATCTTCAAGACTATATAAAAGCATTCGCTCACCATCTCTTTTAATGCTCAAATCAGCCATTCAAATACATTGACAAAATGAACAGCAGAGTAACTCATAAAACTTAGCACCATTAGGAATTCAAGCAAACTAATTTTTCAGGTACACTATACTAGAGCATATCTTTGTATTTGTTGATTCAATAGGTTTTTTCCCAAAAATATTTCACAACAGAAATTTATTCAGTAGCTGAAACTAAGGAGCAAGTACAAAATTAATTCCCTTTCAACAATGAGCCTTGGGTACTTCTATGTTACTTTAATATTGTCAGAAGCAAAAGTAGTCAGAACTTATGATCAATTCCACCTACACAAACGAGAGGAAGGGAGTGAATAAAGACGTTGGACATAATTTCAAACAAAGCAAGTGCATAGAGGAGCAGACGGTAAGAAACACTCAATTGTAGGCATTGCAATATAATCCTGAATTATCTTTGGAACAGAAAATACGTGCAAAGACTTCTTGCAATGTATATGTATTTTATAACCTGCTTTTTAGGCTCAGCTCATTAAACAACGTACTTCTTTTTCTCCACAAACGGTGAAAACTGTTTAGCGCTTAAACTATTAAGTATTTAATGGTGCTTAGCCCTATGTGAACTTTTAAAATAATTCCCCCGCAACCCCCAGAACACACCGCCGCTGGCTCTAAGTCCCTAGAGGCTCTTCGGGCGGGGCGTGCGCTCAGGGCGCGGATGGGGCAAGAGCCTGCGGCAACCGCCCCTGCCCAGCCCCGCCGCCCGCAGCGCTCCCCTCCGCGCCCGCCGGGGCTCCCCGGGCCCGCGGTGCCGGCAGCAGCCGGGGCGGACCCGGCGAGGAAGGGGCGGGCCGGGGCCGGGCCAGCGTGCCCGGAGGGAGCGGTCGGGAGGAGCCGAGCCCCCCGGCCGAGGCGGGCGCGGCGCCACGTCAGCCCCGGAGCCGCCCCGCCCGCCGCCGGCCCAGAGCCGGATCCCGGATCCCGCCGCCCTTCCGCCGGCGCCGGGGAAGGCGCAGCCATCCCAGCCTGCTCCGCGCCCGGCCCGCTCGCACCGCCGGCTCCCGCAGCCCCGAACCCGGCGCCGGCCCCGCTCCCGCGGCCGGGAGGGCAGAGCGCGGCGGCCGCCCCGCCCCGGTGCCTCCCCAGCCCTCTCGCCGCAGCCCGGCCCCAGCTCCAGCCCCGGCCCCGCAGAGCTCCGACCTGCACGCTCCGGGCGGCAGCGGCGGCTCCCGGCGCGGGGCTCGCCCCCCGGCTTTGTCCGTGAGGGCCGTCCGCAGCCTCCTTGGCGGGCAGCCCCCGCCCCGGGGCGGCGGCCGGCTCAGCGGCACCGGCCCTTCCCGCGGAATGAGCCCCGGCAGGGCTGCTGAAGGTAGGTATGAACCCTCCTACACCCGCCTTTTCTAATGCGGTACAGGTGTGGGGCTGTTAGTGCCATCCAGTGCAGCTGTGCATGATTACCCCCATTAAGGTAACAGTTCAGAGATGCTCTACCACTTGTGTGGTTTCCAGAAAGAAGATAATTAGCCATCCAGAAACTTAAATGTTCACGTGCAATCCGCACAGGCTGATGTTGGGGTGTGTTACTAACCTGTGTTTATTGAAGAGGTAGTGTTTAATTGTTTTTTCTTCTGTCATTTTCCAGGGTGTCTCTTTAGCAAGACTTGTGACATGAAGTAGAACAGGCGTTTTGAAGATCTCTGCCATAATTGCAGCTGTATCTCTGAATGTTGGCACATTTACTGGAGACTCTTCCCAAAGTCTGTTTGAATCAGAGCCTGTGAAATTTCCAAAAGCTTCATAATGGAGTTTTTAGCATCCAAAGGAGATTATGTGAGATATTTCAAAAGGTCTTTATTGCTACTTTTAGTATGTGTAATAGTTCTTGTATGCACTGATCAAGACTACTATAGTTTACTTGGAGTATCCAAAGAAGCAAGTAGTAGAGAAATACGACAAGCATTCAAAAAGCTGGCATTAAAGTTACACCCTGATAAAAATCAGGTAAGTTACCTTTTTAACATGTCAAAGGTGTTGACTTAATGAATCTTAGTGTTTAAACAAAAAGCAGTTTTACTTTATCAAAAATGTCTCTCTGTGAACCACCTGATAATATAGTTCGACTCAGATTTTCTGCAGAGAAAATTTACAAAAAATGATAGAGTTGAATTTGGGCTGTGTTAAATTGCAGTAGTGAAAAGAGTCAAGATTCTCTAATTCTCACTTATATTTTTGTAACTAGAAGGAGACTTATTTGTGTACTGTATTACCTTGTTGGTAAGCTGTTGAGTTTTCTTCTTTCCATTTAGTTTTGGGGGACTTGCTGTTTCCCTGCCCTGAAGTCTCCTCTAAACATCAAATAAGAGCAGCCTGTTCTGAGACATCAGTCTCCAAGTACCAAACAGGACAAAACAGACATCCTGGAACTGCCAATGGATAATGGTGGAGGTTACTCTGGACTAACTGGAGAGAGACGATTGGAATGGCTTAGTCTGTGCTGCTGTATTTCTGAAATACAAAGAAATCACTTTTAAACATCATCAGTTTCTCCTTGAAATGACGTGAAATAAGCAGAAATTCACAGGAAATAAAAGGGTTTAGAACTTTGTATGTACAACTGCACGGAGTCCCAAAAGACAGCAGTATTTCATATCAGCTCAGGGCCTGCCTTCACTGACTACATTGGAGCCTCTGACAGCTCAGTGAGAAAGCCAAATGTCAGCAAAGTTAGGAATGCCAACTTGTAGCTATGAAATGAAAGTTTTGTTTTCTCTGTTGGTACTTTCAAAATGATGGCCTTTGGGGTCAGATTCTGTTGTTTCTGAGCATGCAGATACTACTAAAGATTTTTCAACAGGTTATTTTCAACCTTAGCAATGATATATAGAAGATGAGCCCATTAGACAAATTGCATAATGGTAATTAATTTCCTATGTATCTAGCTAAAACAAAAATCTTAAGAAAATGTCTTTTGAATGAAACGTGTTAGCAGAAGTTAAAAGAGCAGGACTGTGTGGCACATTTTGCACACCACTGTTATACTGCACCTGTCATATCCCAAGCTTGAATTCAAAATGTGTCTGCAGATTTTTCACCATTCTGACTCCCAAGCTACCTAGAGCAAAAATGCTTTTTAAATAAAAGAAGTAGGGATTCTAGGGGAGTGGAAAAGATTATGGAGGAAATGATATGTCTTCATTCTTCAGTATTTATTTAAATTCCACTGAAAAGAGAGTTGAAAAAAGAGGGTTCACTGAAGAATGTTACAGCCTCCAACCAGTTCACTTTGTATTTCAATTGTACTTAGTGAGGATGGAAGACATAAGAAGAGAGACCTGGTTTGGGAGAGGAAAACTTTGCTGTAGTTTGGTTTGAGATCACAATGCAATGTCTGCTTCCATCACAACTGACATCCCTAGCAGGCATATAAAAATATTTCCAAAGATAATTTTCTCAGCACTGTATGCACTATATGGTTTATTGATTAATTACTAATTATAGTTTTCCTTACACAGAATGATCCAAATGCACATGACAATTTTTTGAAAATAAATAGAGCATATGAAGTACTTAAAGATGAAGATCTACGGAAGAAGTATGATAAATATGGGGAGAAGGGTCTCGAAGACCAGCAGCAGGGAGGTCGGTACGAGAGCTGGAACTTCTATCGCTATGATTTTGGTAAGTTTTGATGTGTGTTTGTGACTTGCTTAAAACAGTCAAAGGAAATGTCATATTCAGATCTATATCAGAGCTTTTTGCATGTTTCTTATGTGCCCTCTCCAGATTTCTGTCTGCTCTGTAGCTATCACTTTCTCTCTGCTGGCCCAGTATTTTATTTACCTTGTTAATGGCTACCCAAAGGTGCAATCTATTTACCTGGCCTTTTGTTCCTGCTGCTTGCCTTTTTATAGGTCATCTAACTTCTTGTTTATTCTTTTTAAAGTGCAGAGAGTTTTTTCACTTAAATGTCGGTGTTAATATTTCATCAGGATTCTTTTTAACTTTTTAATGCAGGAAGACCTTCTTTGTTTAGTATCCTTCAGGGGGATTTTGAGAGGAAATTTTTGCACTGTCAAGGCTATTTGATATGCAGTTATGCAATTAGACATCAGTAAAGAGGTAGCAGAAACTGAAAAAAAAATAACAGAGTCATACCTAAAATGATCTTGAGACAAGTTGCTTAATGTTTGTCTCAACAAATTTTAGGTAGTTGTAGGGAAAGGTTGCAATTAATGATTCTCAGAGCTGCTGTAACAGGAGTAAACTACAACAGGGAACTGAGGAACATAGTTGGATTGGGATGAAATGAACAGCTGAAGCGAACCTCTGCCTTGGCAACGATTTTTTTCTAGTGTTGTTTGATTTAACATGTCCCAATCTCTAAGAAATTAATGTCTGTGCAGATTGAAATTGAATAAACCAGTGGCACAAGTATCACAGGAAAATATAGAAATTAGCCTAAAACATCTTCAGATTTAAATTTTATCTCCCTGAAGTTTCACTGCTTGATTGAGAAACAGTATCCTGAAATGTCTATTAATCAGTGATTTAGGAAGCATCTATTTTTGTATTTTATATGTGTGTGTACCTATATGCAAGCATAGCTTTATATATATTTATATGTATGGGTGAACATATGTACTCTATTATGTGAGATATAAATGGAAAGTGATATGAAAAGTACCTTGTCACCTGTAGATATTAATTTCTCTCATTATTTATTTGCATTTGATCCTTGTGTACTTCAGGTGAAATGACATCTCACCATGTTAGGTACTGTAAAAATCTGCAACCACAGTAGCATAATAAAATGCTCTTTATTAGTATTTTTGGTACTCTGCACTGCCTTTCTTGTGTAGTTGAAGTAGTGGAGTGTTTTGTAGTGATGCCCTAGGTAGGACTGGTTAGCTTTGTCTTCCTTAACTTCCTTACCCAATTCATTCCACTGCATTCACACACATACTTTGTTAGTGGAAAAGCCTGTGGCTGGAAACACCTTTGTGGTCTAAATGTTTAGGTAACCAGAGGCTGAGAAAGTGTGGAAACTTCTGGTCGTTATATAAAGCTCTCAGTGAAAGCTGAGACTTCTTGAATTTTAATCTGACAGCTGGATGATGTTATTTCTAGCATCATTTCTCTTGCCATAACAGCAGTAGTTCTGCTGGCTTCATGGTTGGTTGCTAAATTATCAAAAGAATGTTCTGATAGTGGCTGTGGTAGCAAGAGAGTGAGTGAGCAAGCAAGAGGTTAAATAAGGATAGCATTTTTGTAAAACCTCTTTGCCAGTTTAGTATTTCAACTTAAATCTACTGTCTTCTGTTGTGCATAAGATGATTGGTTGTTTTAAAGGTGGAAAAATAAAAGAAAATTGTTGATTTTTTAATAGGTATTTATGACGATGATCCCGAAATTATAACATTGGATAGAGGAGAATTTGGTAAGTTTTTTAAATAAATGGCTGTTTGACAACATGACAACCCAAAGTACAATTTTTACATATTGAGCTGCGTCTTAGTAGGCTTTTCTTACCTGTCTTTACAAACACATGTTGGAAAATCATCTTCACATGAGAAAACAAACAATAAAAAAACCCTTAATGCTTCCTGTTAAACACTAGTTGGCAAATCAATCAATATCAATATACAGCTTACATTAAGTTTTAGAGCTATTTTGTGAGGTCTGTAAAAGGAAATTATTTGAATTAAAATTTTGTTACTCCTAATTCATTGTTGCTGTTTCTGTTGTATAAAAATGCACTTGACAAAACTTTTCTAATATAATTTTTGTCTGTGAAATCCAGTCACTTGTGTGTAGTTCAAAACCAGAAGGTGATACCAGATACTAATAGCACAGCTAAGGAGAACAAGGTGTGGAAAGAGAACAGTTTCTATGTGAATATTGTCCAGGTTTTTTTTCTTTTAAAATTACAACTAAGTTGTTTGTAACTAAGAGAGGCTAGAGTAAAAAATACTGGATTTTGTATAATTTTTCATCTGCATATTGAGTATGGTTTCCTGTGTGCAAAATTGGACCTACGTGCTGAATTTGTCTTGTAAACTGTTGTAAGAGCAGACCCTCATGATTTCCCTGAGACCACAGGCTTTCTTTGGTTAATCTATTTGCAGGGTCAACATATTCCTTCGTTGTCTTTTTTGTGAGGATATTTTAATACAGTCAAATAAATCCACAAAATCCACTACATGAAAATTGGACAGGCTGAAAGCCAAGTAATTAAAGCTGATAACTGCTCTTTGTGTATATTTTGTTGCTGTTGTTTGCTTTCATAAGCAAGATCATTTATGTTTCCCTTGACTTTTCTAGTAATTACATTAACTTGGATTTTTAAATTACATTAGACATGATTTCTTCATAAAAATACTGCCAGGTGAGACTCACTAAATACATAAAGTAATATAAGGAAATGGAAAATTCTAGTGGGTAAAAATCTTTTAGACCTTGTATTTTGTAACTAGACTTACGCTATCGCACATTTCAGCTAGAATATTCTGCAGACAGAACTTTTTTTCTTAATTAATAGAACAGATACTAAAAGTCAGAGTGCTGATACCTTCTGAGATAGGATTTTCATGCACCTGCCTACAACAGTATGTTCATAAGAGTTACTGTTAATGTGCCTGACATTAAGTACTTAATACCGCTTTTGGGGAATATAGTATAGCAAAAATGTACATCCTAGATGTTAGTACATTGCACGTGTGCATGATTTAATTACAATTTTCTTCTCTCCACCTAGATGCTGCTGTTAACTCAGGAGAACTGTGGTTTGTGAATTTTTATTCTCCTCGCTGCTCCCACTGCCATGATTTAGCACCTACGGTACGTAAACCAATTAAATGAACTCTGGTTTTAATAGCACAAAACTTAATGAAGTAGATTTTTACACTGAAGCTGAAACCAGAGACAACAATTCAAAATTCCAGAAATAAAGCATGAGTTCATTATATCTTTATAGGCAAATAGTCTCTTTTTAAATTTTTTTTTAGTGGAGAGAATTTGCTAAGGAGCTGGATGGAGTGATACGCATTGGAGCTGTGAACTGTGGAGATAACAGAATGCTGTGTCGAATTAAAGGCATTAACAGTTACCCCAGTCTGTACATTTTCAAAACTGGAATGGTGAGTGATAAGACTTCAAGTGTTTTTAGAATGAAATCTGGAGACGTGTTTCTTTAGTACTTGTTCAGTCATAGAGTTTCTTTATAAAGATCTTGCTCTATAGTATGTTACTTCCTTTAATAATAAATACAACTTTATCTTTACCTGGGTCAAATTATTTTACAAAGTTAACGTCAAAAAAAAGTATTTGTTAATACATATAATTTATATTTTATATATAAATAAATTTGAAATAAATGCTAATATATTTTTACAAGGGTTTTTCTGAATAATTTTTCTGTGCAACATATCACTTCTGATTGGGAAGCTACTGTCAGCAGTGGTGCTGTAGCAAACAAGTCTCCTTGAGCAGTTTCTCTTATAGTGCTGTAAAGGACTTTTCAAGTACAAAGCATAGTCTGTGGTTTTGAGTCTTAAAGAATATGACCATATGCCTAAAGAAACTTGGAAATTCCTTCTGCAAGATTCCCTCCATGCTACCTGCATGATGTGTGTCACTCTTTTTAGCTGCTTGCTAAGTCGTGGTGCTGGGGTGGTGTATAAAGTGCACTCGAATAGATGGGTACATTTTGACAATGGTAAGTTTTAAGAAGTTGAATGCTAAATGGAGTGATATAAGCAATTTTTATTTAAACAGAAATACAATCATTGGGAGTTGGTGTTTCTAAGACTAAATTATCCTCATGTTGCAGCATTTGGAAAGAAATCACATTACAAAATTTAAATAAAGGTTAAATTTCAAATATTCGGATAGGAGAGGGAGAGAACGGTTAGGGTGGTAGTGGGGGTTGGTCCTGCAGTTGCTTAAGTACTCTTAGAAGAACACAGTAGGTTTTGGGTGGGGTTATTTGCCTTTTTTTCTTTCTTAATTTTATAAACTTTACTTTTTGTCTTCTATAGCAACCAGTGAAATATTACGGAGACAGGTCAAAAGAGAGCTTAAAGAACTTTGCCATGCAGTATGTTACAAGCACAGTCACTGAGTTATGGGCAGGTAATGTTCATGTGTTTAGCTTGGGGGGCTGTTGTTGACATTGTTTTTACTATATAAAATAGGGCAGAAACTATGCATATGACTGAATCTGTCAACTATTGCTAAGTCTTCTTTTTGAGAATAAACACAGTTCATATTTGTAATTTGCTAATACAAATAGAAAATCTTGTTTCATGGCCATGTTTAACTAGTCGCAAACTGATGCAAATTGTTTCATTCTTAGGAAATTTTGTAAATGCTATTGAAACTTCATTTGCATCTGGTGTTGGTTGGCTGATCACCTTCTGTGCTGAACGTGGGGGTAGGTATATTAAATACTTTTTAAATAATGTGACAAAAAAAGGACTTCTGTTGCTAACAGCATAATCCCTTTTGCTGCTAAAAAACATCTTAGGTTGCCACAGTGACCTCTGATTTAAGCTCTCTGTTAAAAGCAGTTTGACAAAAGGACATTATTGGAAATATTATGTTATTGTGCTTCTGTAATGTCCTGTGAGTCATTCAAGCAGCACTGGAGTGTAACCCATCAGGAGGGGAAGTGGCAGAAAAGGTTTCTCCTTCAGTTTCCAGCTCAGGTGACAGCTACTGCTGAGGTACATGCCAGCTTCTTATCATAGCTGAGCAGCAGAAAGGCTGTGTCTCCCCCTTAAACCACCAATATTAAAAATTAGCTGAATTAGTTAGTTAATAAGTTAGGTTTGCACACAGTAATTGCCTCTTACCATTGGTTTCACATCAGAGTCGTTTTTTGTAGCTGTTTGTGCCTGGCTTTCTTAGGATCAGTACTGGATACAATATAGGAGAAAGTTCCCTTGGTTAGCTGGTGGAGCTAAGTAAATGCACTACACCTTGGACAAATAAAAACTTCTCAGCCTTATAAAGAGACCTTTGTTCTGAGAACTGAATAGCCAGAGCCTCAGTCTTGGATTTACATTTGTAAATAGCTTGATTTCAACTTGCAGCCCTTTTGTTATTAAGTTTTCAACTTTGCTTTAGTTAAGGAGAAGTTGATGCATCTTATTTTTAAAAAAAAATCTGCATCCAAAGGCAGCCATTCAAAGCATATGCTATATTTATAATAGTGAATTATTATTTGTATCACAGAAAATTTATATTTCTGTTGAAACATCATCCCAAGACTCTATGTAGATACTTAGATTATTTTTTTTAAACAGTGATTAACAAATTTTAAAGGTCAGTCTTTACAGTAAAGAAAATAGTAAAATTGTTTAAATGAGGATTCTGTGTTGATGAAGCAAGAGAATGTTATTTTTGGGAGTTTTTTAAGTTAGAGTAGACAATCATTAAATGCTGATTATTAGATATGAAAATTCCAGGAATAGTGGATGAACAGCCAGGAAGCATGCCATTAGAAATGGTCATGTTTTTTGGGAGGAAAGGGGAAATTCTAAGCAAGAGTAGATTTAGTGCATTAATAAGGTGAAGTTTTATGTTTGTAAATAAAAATTTTTTGTTTCACAGATTGCTTGAGTTACCAAACCCGCCTTAAGCTAGCTGGGATGTTGGTAAGCAGTGTTTCACTTTAAAAGCATTACATGTTATATTTAAAATAAAATAACAGAAGTGAAAGCATCAAATTGTAACTAAAACTTTCACTGAGTTTAGTAGAACCAAGATAACACCTGTTAACTTTTAGAAGAATTCAGTACTTTGCCCAAGCAGCTTTTGAAATACCTAATTTTTTAAGAATTTTATAAAATATTACATAATAAATTACAGTGTTGTTTCTTTTTATTTTTTAAGTGTTACAAATAATTGCCTGTGTTGGGATTTTCAAAAGCATTTCTGTACCTGAAATTTAGAAATACTTTTCTTTGGATTTGTTTTGTGTTGTTTCTTTCCTAATTACAGGAAGGTCTTGTTAATGTGGGCTGGATGGACTGTGGTACCCAGGGTGAGCTTTGTGATAACTTAGATGTCTCATCTAGTACTACTGCATACTTCCCACCTGGAGCCACCATAAATAACAAAGAGAAAGGAGGTGTTTTGGTATGACTTGTCTTTCATTATCTATTTAGATAAACAAAGTGATAACCATGCTAAAGGAATGTATAGATAATTTCCAGACTGATGATACACAACTGAAAAGATGCTGTTTTCTTTTCTCTTCTAAACTGGTATGCTCTGCATGAGTTCATGTCCCTGTGCCCGCTCAGGCAGTGATCCTGGAGGTGATTCCAGTTTGCTGGGAGAGTGAGCAGCAGCCTGTGACTCTGCCTGGCCACCTCCCCAGGAGGCTCCCGAGCAGCTCTGGGAGCTCAGGGCTGGAAGTGCTCTGTGACTGCCCCAAAAGCTGATTCTAACCCTGCTGTCCTGGCAAGCCTGGGAGTCTCTTCTCCCGAGTAAAAACTGACAGGACAAGAGGAAATGGTCTCAAGCAAGGGAGGTTTAGATTGAATATTAGCAAATTTTTCTTTAGCAGAGGGTTTGTGAGGCACTGGAAGTGCCCTGAGGGACGTGGTTCAGTCAGTATCCCCGGGGTATTTAAAAGACAGGTATGGACATTGCACTTGGGGACGTGGTTTAGAGTAGTGAACTTGGCAGCTGCTTACAGCTTGGACTCAAGTGATCTTAAAGGGCTTTTCCTAAATTGTACTATGGTCTTTGATGTGCCCCTGATTTTTTATTCCAGAAATAATATGCAGCAGGTATCACAAGTTTGAGAAATGCTACCCTGACATGTGTGATAAAAGTACTCCTACAGTGTCTGTCAGTACAAATTTTACTGCTCAGTTCTATTCTAAAATTGCAACCTACATTTGTGTGGTAGTTTTAACTTCCCTAATTAATGGGAGACATTTCTGTTTGAAGCACGACTTGTTCCTTTATTGTCACTACTGTTACCTTTATTTTTAAAAGGAGGAAAATAAATTGCAACCTACCTACTTTGAACCTTTTAACTTACCAACTCAGTTACTGATTCATATTACTTCCAAAATTGTACAAGTTAAGGAAACCTAAATATCTCTACAGTGCAGTTATGGAATGCTGTAAAACTAAATTGGAAATCTTGTAAACTTGATTGTTGGGTTTGGTGTGAAATTTGAATTTCACACTCTTTGGTCACTGTCTTGACAAAATACAATTTCTTGAGTTGAATATTGTAGGCAAGTGAGTTAAAAGCAGTATTCTGAGAGTGATGTTTGTGGAATTACATGTATGAAAAAGAAGTTGATCAAATAAAATATTATTAACTGCATTCTCCATTTGATTGAAGGGAACAAATCAGAATAAATTCTCTGACACTTTGAGTACTAATCAGGTTGATGTTTGTAATTCCTTGTAATAAAGACAGTTAATTCTCTATCCTAGTTTCTTAACTCCTTGGATGCCAGAGAAATATATCAGGAAGTAATGCAGCATCTACCAGACTTTGAAATCATCTCTGCAGCATCACTGGAGGTAATATTTTAAAAATATGCTAAGAGTTCTTCAAATAATATATTTTTATTGTTATTTTCTACATTTTTCAAATACTGTTGACACAACAACTTAGCATTTCACTGAATATTACTTCTTTTTATCTCTACCCAAAATTATTTAACATTGTTTGTCTACATTCACTTCTGTTGTTTAGCAAAATAACAAAAGTAAGGGAAGAGATTTCATAGGAATGTAAGAAATCACAGAAATTGCCATTGCAACTCTCTCTGCAACTGCAATTTTCTAGTAATTTTTTGAATCAACTACATTGTAGAAAATTTTGGTTTAAGTGTGTTTTGTTTGGGAATTTAGCAAAGAAAAAATACTTGTTTATCCATGATAATTGGTGTATGAACTGAAATTGAGTCTTAAATGTAGCTCGTGTGTTGGAGGAAAAACAAAAGTAAACCTCTTTCCACACTGGTAGTTGCACATAGCAGCATAATTTACAACAGGAAATGCACACAGAAGCAACAACATTAGAGTGCAGCTTGTAGCCAGCTTGCTGTCAGATTTTTTCCACTTCCTTGATTATGATGCAGTAAAAGGAAGTTAGTGGAAGGACTGCATGAAAGAACTTGTTTAGTGGAGGTCTTTTGGATATGAATAACTGGACATTTGCCTTTATAAAGCACAAAAGAATTTTGCACGTTGGTGTGGTTGGGATTAATTTTTTGTGGTGTTGTTGGTTTGTTTTTCCCTGTGGTTTAAAGGACCGTCTGGCTCATCACCGGTGGCTGCTTTTCTTCCAGTTTGGGGAGAGGGACAAATCAAATGTGCAGGAGTTCAAGAAACTTAAATTTTTACTGAAAGATGAGCATATTCAGGTAAGAGTGCTCTCATCTAATGTTAAATGCTGTTTACATTCCAAGAACAAATCATGGTTTTCATTGTTATTAGCTTTTACCCCACATGACACCTCTGGTACTGGAAGAGAAATACTATCATATAGCAGATCTGCAGTAAAGTTTTTTATTTAAAGAAATCACTTACATTTCCTGTATGTTTTTAATAATGGAAAAGTATAGAGAGATGATATTTTAAATCTGCTTTGTTTTTGGAAATGTTGCTGCAGATCCTGTTCTGTTAATAATTATAAATTAACATTCCAACATCAAATTTATGTATGTGGAACTATATTTTAATTATTCAGAAAACCCTGTGATCATGTTGATTATTTTCTTAATAAAAAGAAACCAAGTTCAAACTTTGCACTAAAGGCCTACAGATTGTATTAATCTATGAAGTATGTATTTTTTTTTAATTGTTGCTTTGACTAGAAGATTTTAATGTTACATTTATTTTAGGTGTCTTCTAACTTCCTTGCTGTTGTATTTGGAGGGAGGGAAAAGATAATTCTTTAAGTTTTTATTTCTTATTTTGGCCTTTAAATTAAAAATTAGCAAGCAACCTAATATAGGTATGCTGGTAGTTTTCCTTGAACATCAATTTTTAAGATCTCCGTTTTTTATTAAAAAGGCTATCAGTTTCCCATATTTTTACCTTTGTTTTCTAACTCTTACTTCCTTTCAAAATATGTTAATTGATATAAATTAGGCTGTTTTAATTAAAATGACATTGTCTGTTAAATATAGGTTGGGAAGTTTGACTGTCTTTCCTCACCAACCATCTGCAACAAACTGTATGTTTATCAGCCTTGTTTAGCAGTCTTCAAAGGAAAAGGCACTGGAGATTATGAAATTCATCATGGTAAGGGAAACTTTGGCAAGTTTAAATCATGACCTAATCCCTTTGAGATGACAAAATCTTTGGCAAACCACTTTTTTTCTTCCCAAAGAACAGTTTTGTAGCTTTAATATTTGCTATCTTTCTTCTGGCCATGATGTAGCCTTACACAACCTATTTATAATTTCCTTTGGTTTTCTTTTTTCTATTTTTCCTGGGTAGGCAGTCATGAGATGCTGAGGGATCTAGTTTGTCTTTGCAGTCTGTTTCAACATCATTTGCATAATGACATACAAATGAAATCTCTGAAGCTGATCAGGACAGCTTCTGCTTTGGGTAGGATAACTAAAGAATGTTGTAAGGCACACCCTTCAGAGAGGCCCAACATGCTGGTTACACAGTTTAGCCAGTTTGACAAACTTGGATTTGGTTTCATGTATCACTGCACTAATTCCATGCTTTGTTAACTTCTGTCCAAGATATTGAGACTTTTACTTCTTACCTTCATTTCTAACATCACAGTTTCCTTTCAGGAAAGGTTGGAACTATGTTACTATTTACTGCTGAAAGGATTCAGTGATGCTGGTTGAAGAAGAAATGAGCCTAAAGCCAAACTGTAGCTTGCAGGAACAGGTGTAGCTTCATCCAGAACGTGGCACAAAGCAGTTATGCAGTGAAGTTCTCATTTTTCAGCCTCTGAGGTATTAGAAACAGCCTGCTAGGATTAAGCCAGAACCTCAGTACTGTTATAAAACAGGAAAAGTGAAAAGTTTTTCACTATTTAGAAAATATTAGGCTTACCAAGGGGAAAGGATGATCCCATACATCTAATAATTGGTATATAAGGAAGAGCCTTCTATACTTCCTCTATATACGTTGCTGCAGAGAGGGCAGGAAGAGGTCACAGCCATGCAGCATTTTTATAATGGTGTGGATTGCAGTGGAAGAGAAGTACATTGGACTTCAGTGCATTTTTTTCTGAATGGTTTGGTTTACTATTTAGAAAATAGATGGCATGTAGAACATTTACCAATAGCCATCTCACTCCAGTCTTTATGGGAAAGTAATCCTCAAAAGAATTTGGCTTTTTTATATGCTGTGTTGAAGGGCTTCAACAGTTTAAAATCTAAGAACAGTAATAAATCTTGGTAAGTCATTGTGCAGTGACTTCAGATTTGATTAACCTGAAGTTCTTATTCTCAGACAAACTCATTTCTGCTGACAAATACGTATACAAAGGTTATGAAGAGACTGGATCTTTGCCCACTGGAGCTGTGTGAGCAGTAATTTCAGTTACACCTAAATAGCTGTGATTTATCAATATAATTTATTTTGCTTGAAGTTTTTACCTTGTCAGTCCCTTTGCCAAGTCAAATGTATCTAGAATTGTACTTTTTAATTCCAACACAAGTAAGATGATAAAATGACCAATAATCCTGTCACAAAAATGTCATCATTTTGTTTGACAAAAATATGTTTTTTCTTGGATAAAGTATTTATTTGACTAATATTGAGTAGCTGGCTAGTTTAATACTTAGCCACATATCAACTATAGTATGTCCTGCCTGTGTAGGTTTGGACAGTTTAACATTGTCCTCCTAAGGAAAAGCAACATAATTTTATGCTACATTTACTTAAGCAGGCTGGGTTTAAAGATTAGATAAGGGACTCCTATTTCTTTCAAAGAGTTTTTTAATTACACCTCTCATAGGTAAAAATTGAATTTCCTTTCTACATTGTTTTTTGAAGGAAAGAAGATCTTATATGACATTGTTGCATTTGCCAAAGAAAGTGTGAATTCCCATGTCATCACACTGGGACCTCAGAATTTTCCTGACAAAGATAAGGAACCATGGCTTGTGGACTTCTTTGCACCGGTAAATATTGGATATCTATATATTCCTTCTTCTAAAATCTGTTCTGTAATTATGTAACAAGGTACTAAGGAGTAGCTAGAAAGTGCCCTTCAGCATCATGAGAAGGTGTTCTAATTCCTCATTCCCTGGCAGCTGTAGTTTCTAACTGGGTTTTGTGTTCAGTGCACTCTGTTGTCAAAACAGCAGATGATTAATCTCAGATACTCTCCTGAGAGCTACTTGTGGGAAAAGCAATTGCACTTACTTGCATTTTGTCTTCTAGTGGTGTCCTCCTTGTCGAGCTTTGTTACCAGAGCTGAGAAAAGCATCTAAACATCTTTATGGTCAGCTTAAATTTGGGACACTGGACTGTACTGTCCATGAAGGCCTTTGCAACATGGTAAGCTGCAGGAACTAAAAATAAAGAAATACAAATACAATCTTTTCGAACAATATCATTTTCTTTGAATTGGGGGTAGGAGGATATGGGCAGACAATGTTTGTCCTTTAACATTACTTTCCTAAAGGGCAGTAAATTAAACAGGCACTTGTATCGTATTTTTTTTAAAGAAGCAAACTATATAAACACTATAGATAATGTATTAATGCAGAATACAAGTCAGATTTTATTCTAATTTCATAGTGCTACTGGAAGACTTCAGAAGTCTCAGAATTTAATAATTCTGGGGGCTGGGGTTAATGTCTGAAAATGCATGGAAAATGAGCAAAAAAGTTTTATTTAGATGTGTTTACCCACTGAGGAATTCAAATTATGGGAACTGGCTGTGTTCAATGGTAAACAATAGTTATTCATACAGTCCAAACATTCCATCTGAGGACTGGGAATAGTTTTAAAGCTAAGGCTTAGGAGGCCCATGGATTAATTGCTGTGTTTGTGGAGCATGGCAGAAGAATTACTGGCTGTTTTTTAAATTGAGAACACAGTATG
The DNA here is from genome assembly GCF_027887145.1 of Ammospiza caudacuta. NCBI lineage: Eukaryota > Metazoa > Chordata > Aves > Passeriformes > Passerellidae > Ammospiza > Ammospiza caudacuta. Next base: position 20,065,430 of record NC_080600.1, on the reverse strand, counting down.
CCATCTCTGAATACAACTGGCACCTTCTCTGTACTGATTTGTTATGATGTCAGATTCTCACCTGCCTGTAAGCCTGAGCACTTGTACTGTACAAACTGAACAGATGAGCAGCTTGAGCCACCAATACCAGGGACAGTTAGAGGCAAGTCCAAGAGCCTTAATCATTCTGTGGAATTTGTTATTGTTTGTTTTATCAGCATAACATTCGAGCTTACCCAACAACAGTTGTGTTCAATCAGTCTGATGTTCATGAGTATGAAGGACACCACTCAGCTGAGCAAATCTTGGAGTTTATAGAGGTATGTAAATGATAATGTTGGTTGCAGTCTTCTTCTATGCAGTTCATACACAAATACATTCTTCAGTTGGAAGATTCTAAGATTTTTTTTCTTTTAATTGGACAAGGAAAATAAAAAGTGAAAAAACTTCAGGCAAGAAAAGTGATCCAGCAACTGTCAGTCAGAGACTTGACAACTAGTGGATTCATTCCCCTACTCTGTCACATAATTTATTTGAGAACATTAGCAAATAAAGAAAGATCCCTTCCAATCTGCAAAATAATGATAATTATTTCTATCTTATTGAGAGAATAAAGGAATTAATATTACAATACTTCCAACTTTTAAGGTGGAAATGCTTCACATACACACCTTGATATAGGAAGGGGTTCACATTTTTGTCAAGTAGATTGCTGCTGTCCACATTTTTCAGCTGTCCTTGAACTTTCTTAACTGCAAATTACTGGTATTGATCACTGTTGATACTAGAGTTCTGGCACAAAATTTGGCTCCAGCATTCAGGTTCACTCCTATATTCACAGGCTATTTTTCACTTTTTGAAGGGACATTTCTCTCCAGGTAGCTCAGAAAAAGCAGCTTCAAGAACACACATGCAGAAATAGGTAGGGATTAGTCTTTCAGTTGGCATTCAGAGGCCCATAGTGCACTATATGTATTCCAGCTTAAATAGCATGGCTGAGTTTTGTAACACCTGTTGCTGCTAGATAAGTTGGATTTCCTGGTTTTTACCTTCTTTTATTGTGAAAAGGCAGAAAACCTCCCTTTTGGACCCTGGGTGTACTTTTTTGATAGTTTTTCTCAACAACTTAGGCTTTTAAAAAATAGACTTTTGGGTTGAAGGAATGTCTTTTAGTGCTTCTATGCCTTTCAGTGGTGTGGAGTCTTCCCTGACAGAGCAGCAAGCCAATTTCACAGAACATTCTCGAAATTTGGCACTTTTATATATGATGGCCCTAGATAGGGGATACACTGTGCAACAATGAGTCATGTCTATGAGCTATCTTTATTTAGGATCTTAGGAATCCATCAGTGGTGTCCCTAACACCAGAGACATTTGCTGAATTGGTTCAGAGAAGAAAGCGAGAGGAGATCTGGATGGTGGACTTCTACGCTCCATGGTGTGGACCTTGTCAGGCCTTAATGCCAGAATGGAAGAAAATGGCCAGGGTAAATCACATTCAAACACTTTTCTGCTTTGGTTCCTCTTCTGGGCAATTGTTGAGATGGCACAACTGCTTTCTTAAGAGAATTGTCAGCTGAGAAAATATAGAGTCTAATACTGCCACCAAAACAGGCAATTCCTACCTGACAGTTTTGTATTGTTCCAAATACAAAGTTTTTATTCAGCTTTTTAAAAGCTTCAATACACTGATACTGTATTCCAGTTTTTCATGTTGGTTACAAGTGTGTAAGGTCATGGTAGCATTCTCTCATTTCCAGAAGTAATATTATTCTACTGACAACCATTCCTGGAGGTGTTCACAGGAATTTGAACTAGAAAATTTTGGGGGGAAAAAGAAGGGCTTTGGAAACAAGCCTGTGACTTTGAGACATTTAGAACTCTACTACGAATTATAGCCAGGATTTTCTATCCTGTTGGAATGTCTGTGAAGCATTAGTAGCTCTGTAGGACACATTCAGTAATCATCAGCTTCCCTGCCCATGCTGGGTAGTTTGGGCCTTTGCAGCAAATAGAGTGTGTTCAGGACAGGCCCACTGTGACACTGCTGGCACATCTGCTCTGCACCAGCCTTGGCACAGTTCCTGAGCTGTCATGGGGCACACAGGACCAGGGCATTCTTTGCACTAATTAATCCCACTCCTGAGTACCTTTGAGGTAAGGGAGGTGCCTCGTGAGCCCTGTGCATGCAGCTTATAGTAAATGTGTGCATGATGGGAGTGCATCTGGGTGGCTGGCTCTAGTACCAGTGATCTGTTTACAGGGAAGAGAAAAGCCTTGTTATAATCTTGGTTTGTTTTGCTGAGATTTTTTCCCCCAACTAAGAATTATTACTGAAATTGTAGCAGTATTGGTTAACATATTTGATGGTAGGTTTTCTTCTTTCTTTTTCAGATGTTAAATGGATTAATCAGTGTAGGCAGTGTGGATTGTCAAAAATATTACTCTTTCTGTCACCAAGAAAGTGTTCGGGGCTATCCTGAAATCAGAGTCTTTCCTCAAAAATCAAACACAGCTCATCAGTATTAGTAAGTACATTGCTTCAGTTTGGGAAACATTCCACGCTGTGAAACAAGACAAATACACCTCTTCTGTTGTCTAGAAGAGGTTTATCACAGCTATTAAAATAGGCTGCTAGGATATTACTGTACTGGATACCATTTGCTTTGTTACTTCAAACTAGAGATTTTATTTTGCCTTTTCATTTCAGTAATTTGAAATTACACAGGAATCTTAGTTTTTATTTCTTCTTTTTCTTGTCTTGGTCTTCTAGTCCTTTATTTTACAGGTTTTAATTTTATCTGTGAGACTTTTCATTTATTCAGATTTGAAAGCAGGGTAGAAATGTATCCTAAAACATATGCATTTACATTCTTTATTTGATTATCACCACTCTTCAGAGTAAGTTGTTTGTAAGGTTTTTTTCTCAGAATAATTCAAACTACTGTGCAACTGGCTTTTTGTTTTTTTTTCTTTTACATTTGTATAGTAGCTACAATGGGTGGCACAGAGATGCCTATTCACTCAGAGGCTGGGCATTGGGGTAAGTTACTGCACTCAACTTTGTTCACAAGCTGCTTGCTAGGATAAATTAATATTTAAATACTGTGTAAATCAAGAACTAGAAACACTTGGGTATATGTATTACTTAATTTAAGATGTTCAAGTTTATACATCTTTTAACTTACTGCTTTTAAAATTTGGAGAAATAGCATACTCTTTGCTGTCTACCCATCTCCTGCAGACCATATTTTGTTTACCACATTTAAGAAGTTATTCTCCTATAGTTCAAAGTGTGAAATAGGGATTTCCAGACTACAAATGTTCCTAATTTCAGAAGCTTTTCTGAAATGCAATTTGCTATTGTTTAAAGTTTTGAATGTATTTTGATTGTTATTCTTCCTTAACACAGGTATTTGCCACAGGTGTCTGTAGATCTCACCCCTCAGAGTTTCACAGAAAAAGTTCTGAATGGAAAAGATCATTGGGTCATTGATTTCTATGCTCCTTGGTGTGGACCTTGCCAAAATTTTGCTCCTGAATTTGAGATGCTTGCAAGGGTATGTTTTTAAATATACTGGCAGCTTGTTATAATTGTAATGGTTAAAATCTTACTCATCAGCACTTTGTTTCTTAGCAGTCATCCAAAACCCACAATACTTCCACGAGCCTCCTACTCAGGGAGTTTGCACACTTCTGGGTCCCACTAGACAGCGGGTGTTGTCTTCCACAGACAGACACACAGGGACCGTCTTTGGAAACAGATTTCAGCTTTTGATGGAGTGGCCTTTGGAGCTGTGGTGTGCTTTTCTGCTTTGCCCTGAATTCAAGTACAAGTTCTCTCTGAATACATAGAGAGACACCTGGTACAAGGCTGACAGTCTGGGAAGCAAGCAAGCAACTACTCTGAAATATTTCAAAGATTTCAGCAACAATTTTCTTTTTAGCCACACTGCTGGCTTATTCCACTCATTTGGTTTTACTCACCCATGGAAGCTTGTCGATTGTTTCTAATAAACATTTCTTTTCAGGCCGTTAAAGGAAAAGTAAAAGCTGGAAAAGTAGACTGTCAAGCATATGGTCACACCTGTCAGACTGCTGATATCAGAGCCTATCCTACTGTTAAGTTTTACCCCTACCAAGGAACAAAGGTAAAGGAACTAAAGAGAATACTTCTATAACACATTAAAGTGAATTGTTTATATATTACCGTGTCTCCAAATAATCAGTTTCAGTAATACTTAAAATAGTAGGACAGTGATACAATAATAATAAATTGCAAATTAGTAGAACTAAATAGAATTCTAATAATAATTAAAATGTGGGCTTAATCAGAACTAGGGTTTAATTTGCAAGGTCTTGGGTGACAAAATGTTTTTCAACTCTTACCAAATCCATCACCAACTACCCTAAAGTAGATGGTCTCTCTCTAAATGAAATACGGACAACTTCCTTTTGGCTAATGAGAAGTATAATTAAATGTTGTTACTATATTGAAAGATCAATTTTGACATCAAATGGTGTTTGATGGTTTGTAAGACAGATAATTAATGAAAAATAGATGGTTGTGTTGTCTCAAAAACAAACCTTATCAAACTATTTCAATTATCAGTGGGACTCTTTCAGATCATCATTTCCTACTAACAGAGTAATAGTATAAATTAAAAATACAAAAAGTATTCAGATAGTTATAGGGATTGCCTTTATTTTTGTAACACTAATAAATTTCAGAAACATTATAGTGACTTTTTTAATGTATCAATGCTGAAGAAAAAGTATTCACTGGTTTCTGATAGAGAATTGGCTTAACATACTTTCCTTTTTTTTAACTGAATTTATAATGGGAACTTCTAGAAATCTTTCATGGCACAATCTCACCAAATTCTATGAGATTTTCTGTGGTGAAGTGTAAAGACATTCTAGGTCTTCAAAGTAGCCACCCACAGCAACAGATTTCACATAGATTACAAAGTGGCAGACTTGTAATAGCTGTCTAGCTTAAACACTCACCTCAATAAATGTGAGCAAATTGTAACTATTTCAGGTTTCTATAATAATCAGGACAAAATTAGTGTTGTTCTGAAAACTAGCAGCTAAGAGTGGTTCTTAGTACCATGCAAATTAGTATTGTTTAAACAGTGACAAAAATATATCCATGAATCATAAATCAAGCTACCATGGCCATTGTATTCTGCCGGTTTTTTTCTTGAATTTTGTCTGAAAATTGTGTAACATATTACCCATGCTCTATTTTTGTTTTCTTTTAAGAAAAGTGTTCTTGGGGAATACATAGACAGCAGAGATGCAAAAGGTATAGCTGACCTTTTGAATGAAAAATTAGAAGCAATGGAAAAGAAAGAAAAAAGAAAAAAATCTAGAAATAAGGTAAGAACACTTACTGTGGAGCCTTGGCAAAAGACTTGCTATAAATAATAACTACTTAAAATGATGTTAGTATTTGCTCTTTATCCATAGAATTAAATGCAAATTACAGAGGCAAGATTGGGTAAACTTAAGATATTAACACACAGCTGCTTAAGAAATATTTTTCCAATTGAAAAATTATTGCTGCTGAAATTGTAAAATCATATGAAAAAATATTTTTGTTTGTAGTTTCAGAGAAACTCCATTGTTTATTTTCTTGTCACTAGGATGAACTCTAACTGGTACTGAAGGTAGATACAATTCAAAATATTCTGAAGCTGTGAAGATAGAAGACACCACAAGGAAAATATAAGGATAGTTACATTGGTGACAGGACACATGAAAACAAGTTTGAGTTCACAGGCATACACAACTGTATGAGTTCTGTTAAACTGTGGGGAGATGAAAACATTTTGGTTTTGGTGGAGGCAATGTTTCTGCATGTCCCTCATCTGATATACCAGCTACCTTCTTCCTGGCCAAACACTGGAGTTGACCAGAAATGTGGACTCTATCACTTTTGCCTACCCATTTACTAGTTCCTTATATTTTTTTCTGTCTCATCTCAAATGCTTTTTGAATGTGGCACTCAGCCTGTGGCTGAATATGCACTCGAAGCACTCTGCAATGCAGAACACAATGACAGATTGTCTATTTGACAGACAAACAGTTGGACCTGATGATTATTCTGCTTTGGGGTTGCATTATTGTCTAGTCAATGGCTAAGGAATAAAATCAAGAACTGGTAGGAGGATATGTTTATTGAATTAAATTGCTCTTGCTCTCGAGTGGATTACTCTGTTGTGGCAGTGTTGATGCTACCTGGATGAACAGAACTTTGAAGAGCTTTAGTTCCTTGGTTTGGTTTTGGGATTGTGTTTATTCTTTTTTTAAGTAAGAAAGAAAAAATAAAATAATTCAAATGTGGTATTAACTTTCAAAGTTTAAATTATGCAATAGATACATCTGGTTAAGTCATTAGATCATCACTTTTATCATTGTCTTTTTAAATATGAATGTATTCTGTGGACATAGTTAACCTCTTTTGGCATTACCACTTTCCCTTTCCCTGCAGACATATTTTTAGGTGGGGTTTTTTTTTGTTTGTTTTTATATAATCTTCAGGCAAGCAGGAGAGCAAGTGCCTTCTTTAATTTAATAATGAACACTGTACATTGCAATGTCTCCTCATACGTCTTACTAGAATTCCTGCTCTAAAGGGTAATATTTTTCAGAGCTTCTCCATAGACAATAAAAATTACAGCAGATGACAAAATGTCTGCAAACAACTGTTTCATGATTTCAATAAAATGCTCCCTAGCTCTTGACAGATGGAATTTCCTCCCTTCTCTCTACGTATTTAGACCTAGCATGACTGGTCAGTGTATTATGAGTATTACAAATTTGTAAATACATTGTTATTGACAAGTAACTTATTTCATGAAGAAGGCAGCAAGAAATGAAGAGATACAAGTAACTGAGACATTCAGCTGTTTTTCCTCTATTCTCAGGGTTGCCTGAATTGATTTTTCATTTTTGCAGCGTATTATTCTAAGAATGAAGAGACTATTGCATCTATTTTTTAATAAAGTAGATCTTCCTACATCCAAATTTAACTTCAAATTCAATCACAGTTAAAAATTAAAATTTTAAAACAAACTGTTTTGGTCAGTTTTTGCATATCACTGTAACTGTACTTCCTGCCTTCTACGCCCTTCTTGGAGAATGAGGTGTAGGAAAAGTTTTGAAACATATTTAGGCTGTGGGGAAGAGGCTTTAGTTTAAATATCAATAAAGTTCATTTTTAAAATGTAATTCTGTATCAAGGCATTCTCTTTGTATCCAGATTTCTAAATTTATGAGAGACCAAATGGATGTGTATGGGTGGGGGAAAATAAATTTCCAAATTAGATAATGCAAGTTTCTAAGATTTTCCACGTTTTCATGGATTTTTTTATAAAAATACTTAAAATGTTTCATTATTTAAAGTTTTCAACAGGAATGCACAAGAACTTACTTGACATCTGAAAACAGTGATGTTCCAATCCCCAATACTTCCAACCTTGGTCTTCTCTCTCTCTGCTAGAATTCAATACTAATTTTATATTCCCATATATGAAAAGCCACCACAATTTTGATAATAAACACCTAAAGGTAAATCATCAACATGATACAAAGTACTTATCCCTAACACTGAACAGACTCCTCCTTTTACTGCCAACTTTCTAGGATCTAACAGACTTCTCTAGCTGCCAACAGACAGTTAGTGGAGCAAAAAAGAAGAAAGTTTCCCAAATTAATGTATATGATAGCTGTATTCTGTAGAGTATTTCTTTACTAAGACCACAGAAGCCATTTTGGTTAAAATTTGGAGTGCAATTCTGCAGAAGCCAATACTTCCTGTAAGAAAATGACTACTTTACTTATATGTCAGATTATCAAGAAAACATTCAAGAGCTGAATTAAGTAGGGGTTGCGTTGCTGTGAAAACACATTAGTTCTAGTTAATTCTTACTGTACAACTGAGCTGACATGGAAAATACAGCCTGAAGATGTTCTGCTTTTTAGGGCTTAATAGACAAAAAGCAGAATATTGGTTTTCCAGAAAGCAGTTCAAATTAACAGGAAGAAGATATAATTTCTGCATGTTATAGGCCACTATGTAGTCACATAAAGTTCCCTTATTCTTTTCCTACCTTAACAGACACATTAGGAAGAATACAATTCAGTCAGAATAAATTACAGATCAATTAGAAATTCACATAGCTGACATGATTTATTTACAGAAAATAGTTTCTCCCCATCATATGTATTTTAAATAATATTTCTAATCCTATTAGAAAATGAAAATAATTTCTTTCTCTTGTTACGGGCATATGTGTACATTAAGCAATCCCAGTTGTGCTCTTGTAGATATGTAATTCTTTCACCTGGCAGGTTGTTTATTTTAGTCATGATACAAGATCTCAGCTAGTCCAGTAACAAGCCCATACCCAGGATACTTCGTTTTTTCATATCCAGAGTGTTGTTTTATTTTTGATGAAGTTATAGCAGAAAAATATCCTATGTAAGCAATGGAGAAAAGTTAATATATTCCTACCCTGTTTTTTCAACTGTAGTTCAATGCTCTTTTTGGTAATTGTGTTCACTTACTTTATTATCCTACCTTTGGTCATAAACCATTATTTCTTGAACAAAGGCTGCATTTGTGCTCCTCAACTTCATGCCAGAAGCACCTCAAGTCCCACCACTCATCTTTACACCCACAGAAGGCAGCATTACCTCTGAATTGAGTATCCCATCTTTTCCTTGCTCATAGCCCCATGGGGGGACAGGTTCTGATACACTTTCATGCTGCAGATGAAAGAACTCACTCACCTGGCAAAAAATGGTGATTGCACATAATACAGGCAAAACCTTCAAGTTTTAGATAGAGTTTTATATTCTAGGAATGAACAAGTCCCCTTCCCAGAACTAATCACAAATTATTTTAAGCCTTAGCAAGAGGTTAATATATACCAGGTTGATGTTAATATATACCAGGTAAATGTGAAACAACCAAGAGAATACATTTATTTTCAGACCTTCTTGGATTTTTTTCTTTATCTAGTCCACTTAAAAAAAGATTATGGAAATACCTGGCACGTGTTCTATATCGTGGCAGAACTGGGCAAAGGCACACCACCACCTGCTGGACAAAACTGGATCCCTGTCTCACAGAGCACTGTGGTGAACAGCAGCTGCAGGGAAGACAGAACTGTGTAAAAGGTTATTTGCACGTTCCACTGCCACTGCCCTGGGGAGCTGCCCAGAGGTGCTGCTGCATCAGAGGAGACAAGCTGTGAGGTACAGAGACAGGACAGGCATCTTACACTGCACACAAAGCTGGCACTCTCCAGCACAGCAGTCCCTGCACAGTGAGCAGTGGCCTTGCCTCTGATCAAGAAAATGGGGTGCAATGAGACCCAACTGCTCCACACATGGAACAGACTCAAGTATACTTTAGTCACTTTATTTGTATCTATATACATTACATTTTGATTATCCAAGTAGTCAAGGCAATTATTCTCAAATAGTTTAGTACATCAATTTTATAAAATACAGCTGAACCAAGTTAGAATAGAAATGCATACAATATAGTACATTAAGTGCTTTGAAGAATGACTAGTCTGGCCACCAGCTAGTGAGCAATTAATTTGTTTTTGGTCATTCTCACAAAGGAGACTCCACAGGTAGCTCCCCTGAGCCCACTAGAACTGCTCGACCAGCAAGAGTCCCTCATGTGCTTTTTGGGGACAGAATGCATCCCTGGGCTGCTAGAAGGCATTCTGCTGTCCACATGCTGACTCAGTCATTGCTTCTGACTTGGACAAGATTTAGACATTTGTCTCAAGGCCTCAGATCAACAGAAGAGTCAGTGTAGCTCTGAAGAAATTCAGTCTTCATATTTGCAACTGGGATTTACTTACACATATGCTAAACCTGTGTTATAAACAAAGAAATAAGCTCTGACCAAAGGGTTCATCCTTAGGAATTCTACAGGGACACAGACTGAACACAGCCTCCCAAGCAGCTCTCAAAGATTTGTTCTGCATGAAGTATTGCTCTCCTTCTGAGAAAATTAAGCTTGGTAGTAATTGAAATGTCAGGACAACTATCATACTGAAAATAGAACATTTGAGGAGACCCATTCAGCTGCTGGGATTTGGACTAGAAATGCTTACAGCTTTATACCACAGGACATCCAAGATGACCCAACTCCAGCTGATACTGCAGCTACTGTGATACTCATGACCAGTAGTTTATATTTCAGTCTAATCAGGACTAGTCTATCAGCCACATCCTGGCCAATTAACTGTTGATACCAGCTCAAGATCATTCCTACAAATCTCTCCAACTGCTGTAACTTCAGCCCAAGAAGTTGGGCCATGACCATTCACGTCTCTGGCTCTCTTCACAGGCTGCAGAAAGTGGAAGATTCTCTCTCCCTTCTGCAGTGCTGAGGGCCTTGTGCTGTCCCGTTCCGAGGAGTACCAGCCACTGTCAGATGATGAAGCTGCTCACAGCCATCTGCTCAGGACTCTGGCAGCCAAGCAGCACAGAGCAGCCACACATCCCAGATAAGACGAGGGTTACTGGTGACAGACTGGGCTAGCACACCACATCAGCCTAGTGCAGGTGCCATGCCCACACTCATGCTCCATCCACCAATCCACATACTGACCAAGCTGGAAGACAACATAATTAGCTGCTGTTGGGTCACCTTAGCTGGCCAGGACAGTCAAGTTTTGCCTGTAAACTTTAAGAAGGGAAGGAGGAGAACACATGTAAACTTTAACTGAGACTGGAACATAGGCTGCACAGCAGGTTCTTTCACATTGATGAACCAAGACAGTAGGTAGAGGCCACAGAAGTGGGAGTAGCACTGAGCTGATGGACTGGTTGCCCTCATTAGACAAGGCCACACACACAACCAGGCAAACTGGGAGAACATTTCAACAAAAGAGGCAAGATGCATCCCAGAGGTGATCAGCTGTGCTGGATGTGCTGTGTTGGACTGAAGCAAGGAGTACTGTGACCTCTTTCCACAGCACACATCACTGTAGCCTTCAACAATGCACCCCCAGAAACAATTCTCACATTGCACTGAGGAAATCAGTACACTTGCTTTTCTGCTGCTTCAAGGCCAGCATCTTTGCTCATCCTCTAGTACAGTGTTGCAACAGGGTGGGGAGGGCTCCTTCCAACACAAATGACTGTTACATCCTGGCAGCTCAGACAAGAGCCACACTGCTTGGTTTTGGAGCAAATAGCTCAAGTCTCACTGCTGGCCTTTTCCTTTCTCAGTGCTGCCCACTGCTGGTCACTCCTAAACAGCCACCACCATCTACTGCAGAAAAAATACTGAACACAGGAGAACTGAACAAAATGCACGTTTCAATCCATAGTTACATTGATGAGGGCATTATGAGGCAACTGGTTAGAATGAGCAAGTGATCACTAAATCTGTCCCAGATTCCATGTTCACTTGATTTTCTTCCACCAGAGACTGGAAGTCAAAGGACAGTATTCTTGCTTTTCAAACTCATTAAAACTCCTGTTATTTACTGGCCTGTATTATAATGAAACTAAAAAGTAAACTCATCACCTCAAAAATTAGTAAAGTTTTTTTTTTTAAATGGAAAGAAATGCTTATTGTAATGATACAGAGACTCACAGATCTCTGCACATCTCATGCATCATATAAGATACCTGTTAGTTCAGGTTTTCCTTTTTACAGAAAACAACAACTACATTCATCTCCGTGACCAAAAAAAAATCATGACATGAATGCAAGAAAAACATTCTCCTGGCAAAAATTCACCATGAGGTAATTGCATTGCTTGAAAGTAAAGGGAAACTGAAATGGATTTGAAGTGATCTGCCAGGAATGATAGTTGCATTAAGAAGAAAGCTGCAGTATTCACTTTGTCTAGCATCTCACTACCTTTACTAAGGAAAGGGTTAATCTGCTTCAAAACTATAATCAATCAAGTCTTGTTAAATTAAAGGGTATGTTAGTTACCTGTTTCTAGGAATTTGAGCAACATTCAGATCAAAGTACTCTTTAGGAGTGAAGGGATATGTTTTGAGTTTGGCAGTATACTGATGACTGACAATCCATTTTTATGGGATTCAGCTAAAATGCAACTATGACAGATAAACCAGAGCTGTACTGCAGTAACATAACTTAAAAGATGGAGTCATAGGGCATTATAGATGTGGAGCTGCCTTAAAAAAATACTGTTTACAGAACCCAGTAAGAATTAAAACTATGGAGCATAAACAGCACAAGTTATTAATGGATCCTAAACAGTCAATTACAGACCTTGTAACAATAGCAGAACTCATGAAGTAACTCATTCTTCTCTCCACCATCCACGTTTGGGGAGTTTATTTCACATTTTCAGTACCAAGTATCCACTACAGAAACACGAGTTGCATGTATTCAACACCATTTTGGCAGTGCAAGACTTCCAGAGATCGTGTACTTCTTCACCATCAGGATCTGGATAGAATGTCAGTCCAGTACTTAGAAGGAGATAGCATCACCTTCCCTACTAAAAGCAGGGATGTCACTTAGCAGTGCTGTTCAGTGGTACCTTACAGTTTAGATCCTTACTGAGGCAGGTTTGCTTGTTATCCTCCAAGAGGGGATTAAAGTGCAAGCAGATTTCACACTCTGCAACATGATGCCCATGGTCAGTGTAGACATGGAACTGCAATCCTCTTGCTGCTGGACAGACCGCTGGAAGAGAGTGGCCTATAATGTCATTGTCCTCTTGTGCTTTCCCAATATGGGCTTTAGCTCAGCAATTCAGGCCCAGTCCTGTCCAATGGTCTGGCACCATCAGGAAATACTTGTCCATAGCTTCACAAAACCTGGTCCGGTACAGCTCTGGAGAGACCACAGTGGGCATCTTACCTAATGGGCAAGAGCCAAGGGCAGTTAGAAATGGGCTAAAGATACTGCAGAACAGACAGATGTCACATGAGATTACACCAGCAGACAGCATAAACTTGAAAGTCACAAGATAGAACCTTATAAATTTCAGCAACAAAGAAGCATAAGGTTTTGCACCTGGGAAAACACAATGCAGGAGCACAGCACAGGCTGGGATCTCCCTGGGGAGCAGCTCTGTGAGAGGGACCTGAGGATCCTGGTGGACAAGCAGCTCAGTGGGAGTGAACAGTGCTGCTGCTGCTGTGGCAAAGAAAGCCAGCAGGAAGGACACTGGGCTGCATCAACAAGGACATCACCAGCAGAGAGACAGAAGGACACAAGTCATTATCCCACCAGTATCCCAGCATTATCTTCCACCTGAAGGTGCTACTCTTCCAGGCCATGCCTGGAATACTGGACACAGTTTTGGTCCCTGCTATATTAAAAAAAAAAAAAAAGAAGAAAAAAGAGGGGGAAAAATGGGAAAAAAATATATATGTACGTGGACAGGCTGAAGAGGGTTCAGAGAAGGGCCACAGGGATGATCCAAGGACTAGGAAGCCTGCCACATGAGGAAATGCTAAGAGAACTGGGTTTGTTCAGCCTTGGAAAAAAGGCTGCTTAGAGGACACCATACCACCATGTTCCAGTATTTATAGGGTGGCTTAAAAGAAGACGGAGACTCATTTTACAAGGAGCCACATGGAAAAGATGAGGGGTAACGGATATATGTTATTACTGGGCAGAGTCCAGAGAGACATAAGAGGAACACTTTTCTCAATGAGAACAACCAGCCACTGGAATAGTCTTGCCAGTGAAAGGATGGATTCCCCAACAGAGGGGATTTAAGATTCAGCTGCACAGGGTATTAAGCCATCTTGTACAGACTGCACTTTTGTCAAGAAAGGTTGGATCAGATAACCCTTGAGGTCCCTTCCAACCTGGTATTCTATTATTCCTTCCTCTGTTCTCAACAACTTAATCTGTCACAAATTTGCATGGTGGGGAAGTTGTGACTTTAGCAGTGTTATAGAAAGCGTCCATGTAACAAGGAAACATGATCAAAATCTTTGCTTTCAGTCTGGACTTACCTTGCCCTCCCAAGATGCCAGTTGACTTTACCACCATTTCCAGCTTTTTGTCCCAGGTAAAAGTACGAATATAATCTGTTACAATAAAAAAAATCCACACACAAATACGTTTTACTTGTTTTAATCCAAGTAACACTGTTTTAAAATGTATCTATTTCCCCCCAAAGAGGGCAGGAAAGCAGCAGTGCTTTATAGTCAGAGCTTCAGTGTTTTCCCTACCAGTTGCCTCATTTTCTGTATTATGTTTGTGTAGGGTGAATACAGTCTTTCAAAAGCCCAGCAAGATCACAATCAACTCTTCCTGTCTCCACAAGCACAGGCTGCCCAAGCACATCTGTCTTTATCCATGTTAGAGTGTCACAGGCCCATCTACAACGGTCACTTCACTCACCCTCATCACAGAAACCCCACTAAAAGCACTAAGGCTTGGACACCTCTCCATTTAAACCAGTATCTGTCATCACTGCAGCCACCTGCAGGTTTGATAACAGAATGGAAGGGATTGCCACTTTATGATAGAGAGGACTGGAAATACCACCTACCAGTCAGTGACTCTGACTGGCAGAGGGGGGCAGCAAGAAGACAACTTCTGAATTGTTTCCAAGCCCCTTCCAGAGAAGGCATGCTCAGTCACAAGCACATGAACATTTGGGCCTGCAAAGCTAAAGCTGCAGTAAGACCAGCTTTCAGAGACCTAACTTACTTGTTTCCTGTATCACATAAGGATCTAAAATAGGTAGAGATACTGACCTCAGATTCAAACACAGTCCACACTAAGATTTTTTAGTTCCAGTCCAATACAAATTTAGCTTGAGTACTTTATAAGTTCTCCAGGTATCATCTAAAGAACATTCTGATAGTCTGATACAGCAGACATGTTCTCTCTTCTTGATAATATTTGGGTTCACCAAGTTCCTTCAGATATTTGTGTTAAACGCTGAAGGAGCTGGTAGCTTTAAATATCATGTATCAGATAAGACTTAACATAGGGCAACAAAAAGCCACACATACAGGAGAAGCACATGGTCAGTGTAGTCCCATCCTGTTCCAATATTCAAGAGTCTACAAATCTAGAAAGTAATAACAACTTGCAACAAACAAGAGCTTGCTTTGTAGCTCTGACTTTAATTCTCAACTAAAAATGTTATTGAAAAGGCTTTTGAGCTTTATCAGAATAAGTGAAATCCAGACCTCCTATCCTGAGATCCCATTTGGAAGCATTTCTGAGCTGGGTTTCATGACCATTTCCCTAAGTCAATTCCACATCCTGCAAAACTGCCTCATCTCTAAGTCTTTTATACTACAGAAGTTTGTCCGTCTAAATTATCTCTTTTTCTGTCTCTCCAGTCACAAGCCAGAGGATGCAGTAAGGTAATTACTGCACTGCCACCCACATTATCCAGGTCAGACTATATGATTATATGAGATCCCATGGTTTAACTTCTTTTTTCCAACCCGACCAATACTGTTTCTCCTTAGAGCCCCTCCACACAAGATTGAAGCCTATGTAAACATGACTAAACTAAAGTTTACAGATTAAACACATAAAAGCATACAAATAACTCAACTGGAGTCAAAGTGTAGGTTAAACTACCTATGCATATACCATGGCAATGTAAATGCTAATCTGAGCCTATGAGAGACCTGGAGAGAAGACTTACTGCCTCCACTTTGAATACATGTAAGAGGTGCAGCTGGTATTCCACCAGGGAGAAGACAAGATTTCTTGACATGCATCTCTCTGGTGGGAGCATTATGAACATCTAAACCAGAAGGGAACCATTTCATCATCTGAGAGCAACAAAATACAAAAGACAACGTACCAATGATCCCAACGACCAGCTCGTTGTTGGTATCATCCCGCCCCACCAGCAGGGAATAGTCGATGATGAGATGGCTGGAGAGGAACTGGGAATCACTGTGTATGGAGGCTTTCAGCACAGCCTTGCAATGGGAACGGATGTACAAGGGGTTGTCCCGAACCATCTTCAGAAGGTTTTCATCCAGCAGGACCACATCACAGGTTTCCTTGCCTGTCTCTGTTTTAACATTTCTATTCCGGAGGGAGCCCTTCAGGTCAAACACCTGCAAATGGAGAACAGCACTGCTTTGTTTCACTTTTCTGGGTTAAAGACTTCAGTACCTACCACCTGAGAAGGCAGCACAGCTGGACAACTCTTTCCTTCTCTTTAGGAGGAAGACAAAAAAAATTTTTGTAGAGAATAGCATGTAAGCCTAGGTAAAAGCTCTGCCACCTCAATACCTCAATTCACAAGTTTTAGGCAAGTTATTTCACTAATATTTAGTTTAAATTAAGAGAAAAAGGATCCCTCTATTTTTCATATTGTTTAGGTAAACTCAGTTTTCCAGCCAGTTTCTACAGAGTTAATTGCTGACAAAAGCAAAGCCACCGAAGAGGGAGGTGGGTGGTGCAGTGAAGCACCAGTTAACACTCCAAGGCAAATGACAGACCCATCATGAGGCTGGAAATTATCTCTGGAGTTCTCCAGTCCAAAGTCCTGCTTCAAGAACTTCTGCTTCTCCCTGTTAGAGAAGGTTGTTCAAGTTCTGTCCAGTCAAGATTTCACTAACTTGCATTCAATAGAGTCCACAGTCTGTTTGGGTTTCGGTTTTGTAGTGCCTGAGCCCTCCTCATGATTTAAACAACAGACAAACAAAAAGAAACCCACAACATCCTTTACATCCATCTAGAATTCCCTCCATCCACTTTCTCCCACAAACATTCCCTGTTTGAGGTCAGGCACTGAGAGGTAAAGTGGAAAGAACTGATACTATCAAGGTTTAGAAGTGATGTTTGTTTGAACTTCCTTTTCAGCTTCAAATCTCTATTTAAAGAGAATTTCCCCCAGTAATTTTAATATCCTCATTCCAATGCCTATAAAGATGGCTTTTCCTTGACTAAGAGCAAGACTGAACTCAAAATCTTGTCCCACACCTGAAGTGGTTCCAAGAAAGAACAGTGTGTTGAAAAAATAATTAATTTCCCCCACTACAGAGTAACTCTTTCTGAGTGACGCTCTCATTCTAAACTAATTATTCTGTAATTCCAGTCAGTTCCTCTGAAAGTTTTGTAAAAAGATTTTACATTTTCATAACCAGGTTACTAATGCTTTCTCTCAAACACCAGAGATACAGGGACAAACAGGACTTCTGAAGACTGAACCCTGCACAACAGCTATCTGAACTAGCCAAGAGAGGCATCAAGCTCCTGACGATCACATAACAAAGAAGAGGCACAAACTGTCACCTTTGAGCAGTGTGAGAGGTCAACAGCACATGCAAAGTTAAAAGTCACCTAGATGGCTACGAATGGCCCTGCTCTTTCTCCCAGTCACAACTGCACTGCAAGGAACAGAACACTTGGCTCTTACCTGAGCCATTTTCCTGCCATAGAAAAGGTTTTCCATGACAAGCAGATCCAGCTTCTTTTCAGTGTTGTTTTGAGAGTTCTTGTAACCGATTCGATAGACCCCAAGGATTTTAGCCAGTGCTGTGGGTTTCTAATGAAGACAAGACATGGGTTAAGATCTGTGTAGACAATCAGCAATCCCACACCAGAAGCACCACTGTTCTGTCTGACTCTGTATTACAGCTCAGAAGTCCAAGCATAATTTCCACTTTACATCTTAAAAACCCATTATTAATGTAACTCACACCCTCCAAAGTTTGCTTTCATTTAAATGAAAAAGATTAATAGAAAATTCTACTAGTCTTTAAAATCCAGAACACTGCCTAAAACAAAAAGCACTTTTTTTAATACCTTCTGTTGAACTGCATTAGTGATGTAAGTGAAGTAGTGTGGAGCAAAGTCAAGGAATGACTGGACTTCCAGACGAGGCATTTGCTTCAAGATGAATCTATCATCTGTTTTAATATTAGACAGAGGCAACAGGGTTACATACAATAAGTGATGCATATTTACAATTTTTTAGGACTGTCACATAGCTACAATGGTTTAAAAAATTAAAGCACTACGATTCTCTTAAATCCTTACCCTCAGAAGTTCATTTCTGGATTCTTTTTACTTCAGATATTCTGAATTTCAGCCTCCCTGGATTTCTACCTTCCAGTAAAACATGGACAAGAGACTGACTACACTAGGTCTACCTCAACTATACAGTCTTCCTATACAGCCAACAGAAACTGCCTACAGACTTTTTTGTTCAATACTTGTTTTACATAGAAGCCTAGAAATGGCTAAAGTTCTAAAAAAAAAATTAGATTCACAATAGCACATGAGATTTTAAGAAACACTGTGTCTTTAACAACAAGTTTTCCTTGAATTATACTCGTTTTTGTTTTCTGAAGCCTGCCTGAGAGTACAACCCTTCGGTTCAATTGGCTTTCCTAGCTGCTACTGCTGAAAAACAGAACTATATTTTGTTTTCCTGCACATACAAAGAGACAAATTATTTGATATTGAAGACCCCAGAACAACTCAATTTTCCCTTCTCCCTCCCTTCACAATCAGCAATCCTCTGGACAGAGGCTATCAGGGATTAAATTACACACTAACCACCACTATACAGAAATAAAACCCCTAAGTACAAAGGGGGAAGGAGCTGCATTTACCCTCAGTCACGTAGAACGCAGCTCCAGATTTGCCACCTCGTGCCTGCCAGGGCATGGAGTGAGAGAGGGATCGGATGAAATCCTCCTCACTGCTCCCCAGGATCACTTCACGCATCCTGTGAAACTCCCCAGCATAATAAATCCGGCAGTAGAACTTGGCATTCGCATCTGAGAACTCTGCAAAAAATGGTTTTCCTCAATAACAGCATGCACTGACTACCGGAGACAACACTGAGATTCTACTTGTGTCTAGAGGAGTACTACTGTGCTAAACATCTCTCTCATGCTTAGTGTAATTCAGAAGTCTCAACCAATGAGATTTAAATGGAAAATGACAGGAAAGTCAATTTCCTCTAGATAAGCTCATAGTATATGTCATGGGGAAGTGTTCAAACAAAAGAACAATTTAAAAAAGTCTATGGAGTAGTTTTGCAAAAGCGATTGATTGCAGTAAGTAAAAATTGCATTGCTATTTTCTTGATTTGCTTTTCCTTCATGATACCAAAAATACCAAGAAAAAACAACCATTACTTCAAGACTGCCACTGCATGTGCATGAAGAAATGAGTTTGCCAGCTAAGACTAAGTTGTTATTTACAACTACTCACGGAGTTCCACATGGGGATTCACCACCTGTTTCTTCTGTCCATCTCCTCCATCTCCATCATCTGAAGGCATAAAGGGACATTTGGTCAGGGCTGCTCACTATTATTACTGAGAAAGCCACATTAGGTACTACTTGTAAACTCACTTTACAAAAAAAATATTTTCTTTTTTTTTTTTTCAAGAATACAGTGGGAACTATACACAGGGAATTATAAATACAGCTATAGTTGTATAATATAATACATATGCTAGAAGGGCACTGCTGTTTATGGACACAAATCCAGCCTCTCTCCTCATTCATTTTCCGTGAGCTAAAAAAATGAGAACTAAAGTGAGAAATTAAGAACTAAGGGCTGCTTAACTAGAGCCAACTCAATCGAAAGGCATTCAAGACCAGACTACTCCACGTCCCTATAGCTTGAATTTGAAAGATCCTGTTTCCCTTATTACAAAGAAAAGGAATTTACTCAGGAAAAAAACATATTTCATATTCAAATGATTCATTTTCCATGCATGCTGAGTAACACTGGACTGCTGAAAAAGTACAAGCAGGAGTGCATTTGGGGCCTTACATGGATGGATGAGGTTTGGGAGAAGTACCAACCCAAGAGGGAAGATGAACTCTGCAGTCTTGTACCTTGTGTCTCTGCTCCTTGGTTTTCTGCTCCCTCTTTGCCCATCTGTCCAACCTGGTAGTAAGCACTGTCAGCACCACGTAAGGTCTCTTTCTTCTGGGAAGACAGGTCTGGGCTCTTCCCTCCCGTGCCACGGAAGAAAGACAAAACACCAGATGGTTTCTTTGCTACAGTGAAAAGGAATACAAAAGATGGTGTTGGCATTTCCACAGGACAGGCAGTTTAATAACAACATGACTCCTATGAACATTCCAGATTCATTGTTCTAAGTGAAGCAATGATGCCATTAAACTTTAACTCTTTTGCAACTTCAGGCAACTAAGGTCCATGAGGGTGGATGATCCAGTGTTCTGAGTAGCATCCTAGGGTGCAGAGACATTTGAAAACACAGACCAAGAATAAGCGTCTTTAATACAGTAAGAACTTCATGTCTCCATTTCAAGATGTTTTAACTGCATCTCTTTAAAGAAGGCAATGCCAAAAGAAGGGCATTATATCCCACTGAACAGGCTGGATTCAAGAACAACCTTAGGTTCACTACATAATAACATTTCATCAGAGAATGACAGTTTGATCTCATAATAGTTCTCATAAGAACTATTGATCTCATAAGATCTTCATAAAAATAAAAAGCCCACACACTCCCATCCCTCTCATGTGTTACATTAAGTCAATGCTAGTTACAATTTCAACTCAGAACGATGCTTTTTCCTCCCCACATTAACTAGAATCCAGGTTAAATGGACTCAAGTCTGAGCTATAAGCACCATGGATGATTTTGGTAAAATGGCCTTACGCTGC
Organism: Ammospiza caudacuta; assembly: GCF_027887145.1. NCBI lineage: Eukaryota > Metazoa > Chordata > Aves > Passeriformes > Passerellidae > Ammospiza > Ammospiza caudacuta. The sequence continues at coordinate 20,044,819 of NC_080600.1, read as the reverse complement.
TCTGGCTCTGCACTGCGAAGGGGACACACGTTAGCCTCAGGCAGGCGGACAGGGCTGCTGCTCTTGGGTTTGCTGTCTGACATGCTGAAAGGAGAAAGAACAAAGAAGTGATGAACCAACAAATGCTGCCACCTAAGACACTACTGCTTTATGCCTGAACATTTATCTCTGACCCCTGCCTAAACACTAAAGGAAAAAAAAGACACCATTTAAAGGTGTAACAGTGTGGGACTCTCCAAAGTTGTCCTCCTCCATCTTCCTAAAAAATATCTCTCAAGGTCCATAGCAAAGTTCCATCCATGACCACAGCAAAGTAAGCAGGCCCAGTATTCCTCTTGGCACAAAGCCAAGAGATTAGGTGATGGAGCCAGCATGGTCCATAAAGTGAAATGGACTGAAGTATGTGATGGTTACAAGGAATGAGTCAGATTCCATCAGAAAGCAGACACCCTAACAGGGGCATATTTTGAGGGTTTTCCCTCATCCTAGTTTTGGCTTATTCACTACCATCACTGTGTCTTCATTCTATGTACTGTAGTTCCTGCATGTAACCTGTTTGGTTGTAGTCCTTCTTCAGAACTGCTCTTCAGAGATGCTTTGGACAACTCATCCAGGGCATTTCTGTACTCCTTGCAACTGATGAGGAAAAAAGAAAAGAAAGGGAAAGGGACCCAAAATAATTAAGTATTCTCTTGGAAACTCTGAAATACCAGCCCAAAGACTCAGTTCAGAGACAGCCACAGTAAACAAAACACCACAGTAGAAAAACCTCTGCTTTGTTTTTGTCTTATTATTAGAACTTTTTTTCCCTAAAACAGAAGCTGCTCTAGACAATACTGCAGGAAAAATACCCCATTATTCCCCCCCACACACACAATTTAAGAATGCGCTTCTTAAAAAATCTGCTGCCTTGTGACATGCAAACCCAAAGGTTTACTGAAGCAGCTGGTGAGAAGAGCTGAGCAGTAACAAGAGCTGCTACAACCAAAGGTAAGCAAGAAACAGACTGCAATATCAATACAAATAGCTGTTCCCCAACTCAGTTGCACTTCCTCCAGCTGGAGAGGCTCAGCAAACCTTAGCTGCACTTCTTTCTCTAGTGATAGATATCTCATTAAAAGAAACACCACAAAACTAAGTCATTTTTGCATACTAGACTTCCACTAAAAAAGTCCAAAATCCAGTTGCACTTTCATTATCTCAGCAGTAAGAAGAAAGAATCCGATCTCTGGCAGAAACTCTAACATGGCTTAATATCGAAATTCTGTCATGCTTGTTCCCTATCATAAAAATTTAAATATTCCTCAAACACAAAAGCTGCAAAAGTAAAGTATGTCAGATGAAAAGCCAAATCACTCCAGTACCTGAGAGCAAAGGCTATGATGGAGCTTGGTTCTTTCTCACAGACTGCAATAGGTACACGTTCATGCTCATACATTAAGTAGTGCTTATCTGGGTCACTAAACAAAAACAACAGACTGTTAGTAGATCATAAAAATTTGTGTAAAGACTAGAAGTTTTGGTCAAAACCCAGATATCATCACTGCACTCCCAGGCACAAGCTCTAAGTCTCAGCATAGAACCAAAGTTCCCCAGATCAGCTTCTCCCAACAGACACATTCATAACTATGTGGTTAATTCTAAATGGTAGAGTGTTAGGGAAATCAGCATTTCAAGCCAGCTGCTTGGATCAGAAGACCAGCTTTAGGTTAGAATAAGAGTCTACTTCTGTTTAGCAGCCCCTGTTTCTAAAGGCACCAAAACCTGCCTGAGTTTGGTTTGACTATCCAGCAGCATAGCCTGTAGACTGAACTCATGGGACAAACCTGGATTCTTTTCTAAACAGGCAGTTTATGACAGAAAACTCCCCAAAGCCTCCTGCATTCTTGTATGATTTTTTTCAACTCATCTGTAGGGTCAGTCATTTAGCTTTTACCTCATCAGCCCAAGGCCTGTGCTCCTACACTGGGGTGGGATTCCCAAGTTAAACTCAGGCTGCCAAACATTAGGCTCATGTCAAACAAGAAACACTACAAAGCACGCAGACCAAGTAGCTGAGAGACTTTCCAGCCTGCCCATCTTCACACCAGAGGGACACTTGAGGGCACATGCAGTAGCTGTTGAACCTGACCTACACCCAGATAATGCCAATTTGAGTCCAACCCTTGGAAGAGCTCTGGAAGCAAAAACAAGATGCAGGCATGTAGCTTTAGTTAAGGAAGGGCTTTGCTAAGGAAGGGCATTTCCACTCCCTCCCTGAAGCAATGGAGCTAGAAGGCACCTTTCTCCCCTCTTCCCCATCCTTTCATCTCCCACAAGAGCTCTGAGGAGGCATGCCTGCTAGGAGGAAACTAATACTGGCTTTACACAAGGGCAGATCATTCATAAGAAAGGTGGTTAACCTACAATCACCTAGAATGGACATAGAAAACTTCCTACCTTGAAAAAGTTCTCTATCTTACTCAGGCAAACTCAAGTAATGCCTTAAATTATAAACTGAGCAAAGGAAACATGTATGGCTCTGCCTGCAATCTGACAAGGTTGCTGATTTTGTACATTTTTTGTATATTATGCAGTACTTACAAAGGAAAGGGAATGGGGTTATAGTTGTTTCCAGGCAAAAAGTTAGCCAAAATAGCTTTCATAGTAGACTTCTCCTTCACTTGGCTGTCTGTAGATCCCAGTGAGTGTCCATCAAACACATCTGGAACAGACACTTGTCAGGTCTGCATCACAATATCGAAGTTTAAGCTTTAAATTCAGAAGGATGACTACAGACCACACAGTTAACAGTTATTTGTCACTTCCTAAAAGGATTTTGTGGACTTGGCACAGAAAAGCAAGAGAAAGAACACAAGATCACAACTGAACTATACCTTCTGAGCTGCTGGTTGTGTCCTGTTCAGAGAGTGTGCTGGCACCAGTCACATGCTCCGATGCAACCTCTGGAGAGGTGGGCAGCTGTAGGTGGGTGGAGCCTGTGGAGCTCTGACTTGATAAAGTTGTCAGGAAACGATCCTCTGAGAGTACAAGGACAGTTAAGGACAGAAGAAATTATTTTACATGGCTGTCAGAAGTGATACTGTTTGCTCCCAGCCCAAGCTATAACCAGCACCTACTTTTAGAAAGTTTTTACTTAGAAAGCAGGCGAGGCCACACAAACCAAAGGACTGGGCAAGCTCATCAATGCAGCACCTCCAGAAAATGTGTACTCTTATAACTACTACCATCAGCTCCCACAAACTCCCAGTATGCCTGACAGCTAAGAGATCTCAGCACCCATAACCAGATCACAGAAGAGGCAAAAGGCATTTCCCAAATTCCATGTAGTTATTCAGTTAATTAGAAAATTTCTGAAAGTTTTTAAACTAATGTTCAATGGAAAATTCTTGTTGGCCAACTTACTAATCACTAGTAATTCAGCTTCATATTAGAAGCAGATGGCCAACTTCTATCTTACCACTAGAAAAAACAAATGTGACATGATGAGGATTTGGTATTTCTCTGACTTATCAAATTTTACAAAAGCTCCCATATTATGCCAGGAAAAGGGCTACAATATGCTTCTATTGGCATATTATGAAAAATAAGTAACAGACCTTTCTCTCCATTCTGCAGTGCTGGAGAAGCATTGCGTGGGGAAGCATCCATGCTGCTGATCTAGGCAGAATAACAAAACACCAACGTTGGTGCCAAGCTCTTTACAGTTTTATTTCCTCCTGTGTGGAACACTTACAAAAGTAGATGTATTATAACAGAGCACTCCCACCCACTTCTCAGCCTCTGCATGTCACTGTACCTGTTACCATATGAAAAAGGCAACAACAACTCAAGTTCACAGGATGCTTATGATGGCTGTTACCTGTGTATGCTGCTACACTCCCTCTCTAAGAACCTCCTTCCTGCTAGATCAAGGTAAGGTTTGCTTTAGCACCTAACAAATATGTGTTAAGTGGAAGGGGAATTTGTACATGCAGCAGAGCAAATCCAGGGTCTCTAGGAGTTTTTAGTGCACCTTGCTACCATAGAACTATTGGGAGTTCAGCCTCTCGGTGTCATGCTCGTATTGTACTGCCTTGCAGCCCAGACATTTCCTCAGAGCTCCAGCTTCCCAAAGGGTGGAAGTTCAGCATGCTGGCGTGTGCATCCTTGGACAGAGCTCTTGAGGCAGCAGTCCAAAATCATTTATCCATCCCTTCAGTCAGTTCCCACAGGATACATCACAAAACATCACAATCTGAAAACCATTTTCAGGCCTTCCTGTGTCATTTGCTCTGTTTTTTGTCAACATTATTTGTCTTTTCTTTTTCACAAGGGGTGCACGTGATGGGCAACAACCTAGGGTTGAAGGAGATGGCCCAGTTCCCATCTAGGCACACACTCGACAATGACTGCAGCTCTCTGATGGCAGTGTTCACATCAACACTACACAAACATCGCAGAAAATCAGCATCTCTTTAATCACTATTAAAGAGAACTCAAGCCAGTCTTAAGACTATTGTGCTGCCCCGGAAAAAAAATGTTTGAGAGGTTTATAGCCTGTTAGCCATACCTTGCTTTCTTCACCTTGCCTCAGTCTCCCAGGGCTGGGTGGTACTGATGGACGTTTTCTCCCTTTCTCTTGTTGGAAGAGATCCTGCAATCTTAAATAAAAAATAACAATGAAACAAACAAACAAAAACTACCACACAAAACCACCACCACCAAAGAAAAACTAATCAAAGAGTAGGTTACTGTTGTTATCTCTGAATGACACAAGTTATCAAGTTTCTCCATAACAAACTCAGATTGCTGCTAACAGATGCCAAAGATGTTTCAAATGGCCAAAGACAGCACATTTTCTTTAGCTCTGAGACTATTTCACCCAATCCAGAGGTCCCATGCTCCCCTCTTCCCATCTCTTCCACCATTACTCAAATGAAAATTTCTCCTCCAAATGCAAGTTGTGCTCTACAACACAATACTTTTATCATATTGCCTCAAATGATTTTCTGTTACAACTGATCAGCTGTGTGTTCTCAACCAGAAGAACACATTCAGAACAAGCTCAATACAGTAACTGCTCTAAAGTGAAAGGAACTACAGCTGAACCTCTTCCCTTCCAGAATCAACACTGTATCAGTGTTGCTCATGATTCCAGCATGTGTCCTCTTACCTATTATTCCAGGCTTGCAGCATCTCACAAAGTCCTTGCTTTTTAGCTATCAGAGACTCAAAAACAGATTGCAGCTGTTGAGGCGTGTCCAGTGATGATGAAAGCAGCCTTGCTTGGATTTTCTCAGTCCAGTTTCGAAACTCTCCCTCTTCCATCTGCCAAAAGGAAAACTGTCAGTGTTATCTCACCAAGACAACACAAGATCCGAGCAGCTCCTCCACACACTTAGCCTGTGGACCACTGATGTACAAACAGCCTATTACCTCCTTTTGGGCAAAGAGGTCTTCCATCTTCTCTTCCCTCGTTTTGCTGAAGGTATCCGTTTTCAGAGAAGCAAGGCGATCATCCACAGCAAGATACACTTGTGACACCCTGCCAACAGCAATGCAAAGAGTTAAGCTGTGACTCCTTGGAGCTTCTTCAACATTCTTTAAAATAGTCTGAATGTGTTGAAGTTTAGCATTTAAGAATATAGAAGACAGTATATGATAGCCTTCCTGCTTAGTAAGCTATCCAACTGCAGTCACAGAGAAAGTCGGGGAAACTTTATTAGTGATAGGAGATATCTAGAAGTTACACACACTGACTTCTGTCTCCACAATTTATTCTTAGCAGTGGAAGTTGTCAGAGAGCAATAGAAATGTCTCAAACACATTACTAACACAGGGAAACTATTGTGTTGTCTGTGATTAGGAAGAATCTGGGTCTGCAAGCTATACCTCCACCAACAGGGCTCAGAAAAAAATTAGTACCTCTATTTCAGCTCTAAACAAAGCTCCACAGGTTTTGAAGTCAGATGGTCACAGAGACATACAGCAATGCTGTGACCAGGCAGAACAGCAGTCTGGCTGGATTTTACGGAGTTTTCATCTTGCCTGTCTTCCACCTTTTTGTTCCTGTATTTAGGCTCATGGTAGTTCACCTTAGACTACAAGGGAGGTAGAGTCTGCCTGCTGTTACCATATTCAATAGCTGACAAAGGCAAAGACTTTTATACATCTGAGTTTTATTGCCACATGACCAATAGAATGACAACAGTTCTACAAGAGAACAAGAGATTTGAGCAAGGTCTTTGCAGTTTTTTGGGACTGAAGAATTGAAACTCAGTCAGATGTTCTATTAAGGAACATTAGGATAAGAGTATGAAGTATAGCCTGCAGTTTTCCAGGTCAGCCTTCTAGGACCATCTTTTAATTTTTAGCATTAGATGAAGAATTAAAAATACTTTAACTGGGCATTTCATAAGGTAATAGACACCTGCTGATGGTCAACCCTTCAGTAGCTTGGCAGCATTATTCAGAAACATGCTATATGACTCAGACATCAGTGAAACATTCAGGGACAGAGATGAAAAGAATCTTAGTTTCTACTGGCAATGTTTAACCTGACTTGCCACCAGACCAAGAGTTGAGACATTAGTACAGACAGAGCAAGCAAAGGTAACAAAGATTTCAATACCACTCTCCCTTGGAAGTATATATGCATATATGTTTTAACCTATTACTTTTCTATCAAATAATGAATACTTAGCCAAATCTCATCATACTAGAAAAATTGTTATGTGTTCTGTTAATAAAAATACAAAATACAGATAAGATTAGGAAGACATTAAAAACAAAGCCTACTTTTGTGAGAAATCCTTGAGATCCTGCAAAATAGTAACTTTTAATGGAGCCTGTCGCTTGATGTAGATCTTGGGGAGTGGGACACACACTTCCAGCAGCCGGATTGGAGAGTAGCTGAGAAGGGAATACAACAGCTTGTAACAAGAGCCACACCACACAGCAACAGTTCTACACCATACTGAGGTTTGAGGCCCTTATATGAAAAAGGGCACTGTCAATGCGTCCAGGGCTTTAGCTACTTTCAGCAGGAATAACACTGTTCATTCTCCCAGGAAAGAAGTAAAATCACAAATCATATTGCAAAACCAAAATTTGGAAAGCATGTGGAATTAGATAGGGAAAAGGATTTCCCTTCTGTATCATGAACAGGAACCATCCACTCTTGGAACACTGCCCACCACAGCAAGGACAGTGATGCCACCCACAAAGCCCTCTGCAAGCCAGCACACAATCCCGCCCTTGTGGTTTTGGTACAGTTATGCTATCCCCTGCTATACGCACAGTGAAGGACAGAACTGATGAATCCTTACTAGAGCCACATGCTTCATACAGTACCAGACAAAGAAGGAAGTTTTTAGCAGTGGAACTCACCTGAAAGATGCCACCATCTGATTATAGGAGAAATACTGGTGATAGTCGTGGTGAATGGAATGCCCACAGGGCTCTGCGTTGGCCCTTCGAGTGTACTGGTACCCATAGAACCTCAGCTCAAGGTATTTAGCAAAAGACATAGACCAAGAGTCATTGGAAAGGGGAACAACTGGTGTCACCTGAAAAAGTGAAAGGCAAGCATCTAAATTTCATCCTTCAAACAAGATTAAGGAGAGGATTATCCAGGCAGCAATCTAGTATTCCTAGGACCCAAAACAACCATGACCCTGAAACATACTTAACAACAAAGATAGCATTTATGCATAGCTAAGGCCAGCACATAGTTAAAATAAATCTGTTAAATAACTGCTAACTGATGATGAAAGGTGCTAAGCTGGGGGAGTCCAAACATACTGCTGATGGAAGCTTATTTCTGGGATGCAATTTCTCTGTATAGAGTCCATTTCCAGCAACCCAGCCAGCAGCAGGGCCATATCACATACTTTCCCCTGGTGATTCTACAGCTACAAATGCTTTGGTACTGCTCTGCAGTGCATTCCAACTTCAGAAGTGCTTCCAAGCTTAGAGCAGACACTTTACACACACTTAACCTCAACCACATCAGTGTTTACATGAGCACACAAAAATAAAAGGTTACAGAGCAGCTGTATACACAGCAACACAGGGCTTGCTGTCAGCAACTGCGTCAGCCTCCTGCAGGCATCTGTACATCCAACACCCACGTCTAAGGCAGCCTAAGTAGGTGACCTGAGTCATCCATATGGGTAATTCACATGTTTTGCATTTCAGGTACTGCATTAATCTTTTTTCATTATATTTTATTCTCATCTCTTTGAAGGCTCCTCATGTTTAGCTAGACATGAATATCCAGTTAGCAATGTTTTCTTAGCTAAATTACAGAACAAGTTCCAGATAATACACAACCTTACTATCTTGTGGGCTTTTTAAAGCCATTTAATATTTCTCTAATGAAGATGTTACTTTCTAATGACTACTAAAGGAACTCCAGACATCACATTGACGCAATGTAGGCTGTTCAGCCCACAGCAGATCAAAGAACAGCAAGTGGCTTCAGCCAATTCCTACGCCAGTAGGTCTTGGTGTCTGCCCTTTCCCATATGCTCATAAAGACTCACTGCAAGGGACCATACTCTTCACCTCTAAGTGAGCAACTACATTTTTTCTGCTTAGATCTATCCTCTCAGAGTCAGCTTTGACACTTTCTAACAAGACTACCTCACACAAGATTTTTCACCCTCAAGGATCCCAGTTCTAAAGGAGGAATTTGTAGGTAACATGAGAACTGGTACTTGTACCAGTAACAGGTTTTCTGCCAGTTTAGCCATAGCTCCAGGCATGAGCACTTTCTCAAAATGCTGCCTTTCCATACAAAGCCAGTCACAACAAGAACACTAAACTGGAATAGCAATGATTGTGAAGTCCACATGCTTACCTGTTTGCACAGTCTGCACCAGGAGTAAGTAAGGATGGTGTGCTGGTACCCAGGCACGGGGGAATCCAGCTCCTTCAACACAATCTGCACACAGCCCTGCCCGTGAACGAAGCGACGGATGTGGTGCACCATTGGTGTTTCACAGAACATGCTGGGGCATTGGTAGGAAGGTCTTACAGAGAGAAATAGAAACATCTATGAATGATCATGTACCAGGCACTGCTGAAGAACTGATTCAACAGATCTAACATGACTTAATATCCTGGAGTATTTATCTTCACTGTGAAAGAGTTTTTTAAGCCTGTAGTGAAGGCTGTATCTGCAGAGCAATTTAGAAAGAGCATGTAGTGAAGTTGCATCAACAGTAACGGCTCTGTATGTCCCAAAAGCAGTGACTGGATACTGGTTGCTATCACCTTTTCACAATGAATCACTTTCTACCAATATATTCTGTATAAGGATCAAGGCACCTGTGGAAGCCCTTGGCACTAAATTAAAACACTGCTTTGGCAGTGTAACCAAGCAAATACTACCAAGGACAAAGATGTGACAAAGAGCCTTAAAATGACAATGTTTCAGCTCCTGAAGGAAAAGGTAAGCAACACACTACCATAAAACATCTTTGAACAGCAAAACCCATGACCTTTCTTTGGATGGGTTTTTTTTTTAAGTCACAGAAAAAAGACTAATACTAGAAAAATAAAAGCTGAATTGTTGAGGTACTAAAGTCAGATAAGATTCTTCAAAGCCAGAGAGCATGAAAAAGCTCAGATTCTCCTTGCTCACGTGAAAAAAATAAAGAATTTTAATTATTGAAACTATGGAGATTGAGAAGCATTCACTTTAGCAGACACTACCCTAATGAGCAGAGAGAAGCAGGAATTTAAAAGAGGGCAGCTAAGCTCCTTCTCACTGATCACCACAAGGGGAAATACTTGTTCCTCCAGAAGGCTGAACACTGAGAGCCTTCTGCTACTGCAAGTGGCCAATGCAGAGAACAGAGTAAGCTTGTCTTTTGAGCAGGTTACCCATCCAGCTTCACAGCCTGCTGAGACTCTGCACAGGGTTGTGACAGCACCAGTTATTACAGAAACATAACAACTTACACCTCTGTGAGATGAAATAAATGACACAGTACTTTTCCAGGGCTCAAAGCGTTCTGGACCATTTACATTGGCCACTGTGCACATATGACAAAGCCTTACTCTGAGACACTAAATTAGTAGCGTTAGCCAACACTTGTATGAACTTTCAAAGAGGAACCTCAGAAAATTGTGACCAGAACAGTTGCTTGTCTTGAAAACCAGACAGTTGGAATACATGTGGCTCTTCATTTGGCCCTTAAACCCTAATTGCTACAGAAAGGGCTATGTGAACACATTTGCCTTTATAAACTTATAAACTTTGTTTCATAACCTGTTTCACTTCCTCATGAAAGGGAAGAAGGACAGGGCCAAAATAGGAAAGCAATGGATGTATTTCCTTGTAACAAGTGAGCATGAGGCAAGTAGAATAAATTCCTCCTTACCTGAAACAGTAGCGCTCCAGAAAAATCCCCAGAGTTAGGTCATTTTTCCCATAGAACTCCATAGTCACAATCCTAAAACAGAAATAAAAGCTTTAGAGACTGGATGCCATCACCATTAGCTGTGCAATGGTCTTTAGGAGCACAGATATACACCCACTCCTGGCTTGTTTACAGCCCTGTATAACTTCAAAGATTGTTTTTTCCACATGACTACCCTTCCTAGTCCCTGCTAATAATGAGATCAAAGTCCTACTAGAATAACTTTAAACTTGACATTTAAAAGTCCAATACAATTCAACTGCACTTCTGAAGATTATTTTCAAAAATATCTAGGCAGAGAAGTCTAAACATCTTTGGGCTTCAAGCACTAATGTTTAAACAGCTACAAAAAAGGGTACATCCAGAACATGAAAAAAGCCTCAAGAAATCCTTATTCTTCTAGCACATTTAATAGCAACTTTAGTTTCCCCAGAACCTGAGCTGACCAAGCCATTTAAATTGTGTATCAGTTTAAGTGTCATAATTCAGATATCCCTAACATCACTAAATTACATCCTCTCATTGTTGCTGCTTAGTGAGCATATCACCATCATCTTTGGTTCATTTCTAAGCTTTCACAGGAATTTCAGACCTTTCCCTGTAAGAGGGCCATCTCTTTATTTTCACCTAAGTTAAATGATTAAAATCACCTAGGCTAACGATCAAACACCAAGACCTCTCCTGTTTAGCAGAGATAAAAGTGTGTCATAAGTTGCACACAATTAGCAAATTACAGCCCCTTAAGCTGGAAATAAAGCTCTTAATACTGATGACTATAGTATGAAAAAGATAGCAATATATTCCAATGCCACACTTGTAGATAATACAATCTACAAGTATTCCAAGATTCTCACAAGGTTCACTTTTGGTCTTGGACATTGTCCTGTGTCCATTTACACTAACTCTTCTCCTCAAGACTGCATGCAGTGCCCCCCACACAGAGACATTCTCTGCAGTGAAACATCAACTCTGCCTTTGGTTTCAGGCTGGCCTTTCTCATTCATGCCTTGGGTATTCCAGAGGTTGTGCAATACTGCTGTAGATTCACCTGACCACGCAAGACCAAAGGCTTTTGGCAAAAGTTCCTGTTACAGGATGAGCACAACCTACCAAGGAAAGCACAACCTCCTTAAAGAAATACTGCCATGAGGCAGGCACTGAGTCTGACTTTAGGAAAGAAAGAATAGCAACTATCCAAGCTGTAGAGGAGTGGTTTTTATACCAGGGGCTAACACAGGCACTTGGAGCATTGCTGGACTGAGCAGAAGAGCTGCTGAAGAGAACACAGAGCCTCTGATGGTTTACTGGACTCAGGCAATCCACCTAGTAGAGAGAAAACAACTCATTCAGTAGTTACAGACACCTCCATTCACACACAGCTTCTGCTGACAAAATTCTATTCTAGTAATTTTATTCAAAGACAAGTATCTGCTTTCTCCTTTTGAACAGATGAACTTGGCATTCTCTCCCAGCCTCAGGTAAACCTGTTCTATGTATAATTGCTAAGTGTCATTTTTAGAACAACATAACTCATAATAAAACCAATGAACATGCATGTGTTTCTGTGGAAATGAAGCCAAGAAAAAGAGAAAACAACAAAAGCCCCATGACAAACATCCAGTGTCTCTAGATTACTGTATGATGTAGGACATCTTGGATTCAAAACTCTGCCAATATATTATACTTCAGTTACTCATTCAGGCTATAGAAAGATTTCCATCTTTCTATTCTCTGGGAAGAGATGTACCACACTGCTCTTGGAACAGAGCTGTTTTCCCTTCCACACCCTACAAAACTATGATGTTACAAAATACTTGTCTTTGATCACTGAGTAAATTTAAAACACCATCAGTCAGTCTGATCCAGAGCAAGGGCTACTCTTACAGTTTATAAAATTATGGCCTGTGAAGGTACAGAGATCTACATTTAAGTGCCAATTAAAAAGTGACTTCTGCTCATGAACAAAAGGGCTGATTGGCTCAGGGACCAAAATGTTGACTGTTCCAACAGATCAATTCTGCTACTCTTGTTCATAGACATTTTTCCAAACAGCTCACAATTCAAGGAAGTCCCAAGATCTCCTTTTCCTCAGATATAAGTTGGTTACTTTCATGGCAGTTTTTGGTAAACTTTAAATATTTTTGTTACAAACACATAATCCCTTGCTTTGAAATCTCAAAGAAGATGCCTTTCCATTATGTGATTCTCACTTTTCTTCAGACCACCCAAACTTTTACAATGAAGCAAGTACTTCAATGTAATTACAGCCTACTGCTGTTTCCATAACATAAAGCCCTCTGAAAATGAAAGCACATTTCTATAAATAACCAAATACAAGGAGCAAGGAAGTTCAGTTTAAGAAACTTCTTAAGGTTTGCTCCCTCTTCATGGACTCATTTTCAGAAACCAGTTAGGTACAGCCCAGCCATACAGGCAAAACTGATTCTGGGCTGACTTTGTGCATTTCTCAGAGACATTTTGCAGTCTTTTGTTCTGAATGATTGCAGAGTACCACAATTTAAAATGGAGTTATGACCCAGTCAACAAAAAAAAAAAAAAAAAAAACAAAACCAAAAAAACCATAATCAAACAGAAAGAAATGGACAAAAACATCCCCTCTGGTTTAATATGAGACCCTAGACCTTCGGTATACCATGAAAAACTGATGCAACTTGAGTTTTGAGCAGCACAACTCAATCTTACCTTATGAGACCATGAAGATTCACTCTGAGCCAGTCCTTTCTCCTCCTCTTCAGTTCTGCTCCCCGTTTTTCCTGTAGAGACACTAGACACATCCTTATTTTGGGCAAAAGGATCTGTGCTTTTCTGTAGTATCCTCCCTCCTCTGGCCCGATAGTCAGCCAGCATTCTGGCTAAGCTCTGGCTATCACGTAGGTGCTCTGCTATTCTAGTATTGACCAACTCATGAGAAGGTAAGACTTGGATAGCCTTGGCTTGGATACTCCCATTCCTCCCTTGTAGTCCAGAGAAATCCCGCAATAATTGCTTCTTCCTTCTGCTCTCCAACTCCTTGTATTCCTTATTGAGGAGAGGAGACCAATAAACTTGTTCGGGAAAGTATTCCCGGGCAGGGCACCTCATGCCTTTTTCAGTCAAAAGGAACGGCTCACGGAACATCAGCACTGGGGAAATGCACAGAATGACATCTTTCAGCTCCTGCTTAAACGCTGCAGAGTAAGTTTTGAGACGATCCTCAGACGAAGTCACCTCTTCCGTGACATATAAACCCGTATCATCCTGGAGAGGGTCTCTGAAGACTCTCATGTGACTCTTGGATTCCTGTAAATCATCTGCCTGTGGAAGAGGCTCTAGTGCCTGGTTATCCAGAGTAGCCAAGTGCTGGTCCATGCCATGGAGGGGCAGTGGGGATGTTTCAGGTACTGCATGAGGTACAGAGCTGAGCACTGCAAATGGTGACTCCGCTTTGTGGTGCTCTTGCTGCCTGGAGGACACCGTTTCCAGCTGGCTGTTCTCTTGGTCACCTCTGTCAAATACACCCCTTGGTTCAGGCAAACTGACCTCATCAGAGGACACTGATTCAGAGATTACAGGCAGCTTTTCAGAGGGCAGTTCAATGTCTTTGACTGCTGTGCTGAAGTCCTCACCATTGAAGAGGTTCTGTTGTTCATTTTCATCTCCTGGCCCCTCAATAAGGGAATGAAAGGAAGTGTTTTTGGTGAGAGTAGGGGGCATGGCAAACTCATCCATAAGAAATGAGATTTCCAGCTGGGAATGATAAGCCACACAGATCATGAAGATCAGGATCTCCTTCACACGAGCCAGCTCGTACTCTGCAGCACCACACAACTTGATAGTGCAACCCAGGTGCTGGGGACAGCCTTCAAAGAACATCAGGGGTTTTGTCTGATCTAGAAATAAAACATGGGAGTTAGGATGACAACTACAGTTAATCTGCTTTTAGATACCTCACACACCCAAGAGACTGTAAAGGAGACTAAGAGCAAGTAACATTAGTAGCTGCAGAAATTCACATTACTGCACTGAAATAACTTATTTTCGCAAGAAAAAAAGGCATTGGGTATAAATCTTCTCCTGTTTTATAAAACCAGCCAGCATAAAGTCAAAGTGAAGGCCTTATGGAACATCCTGACCTAAACACAGTATTCTAACAACACTGTAGACTCTGCGCCAGTGGGCAAAAGAATGACTTCCCTTCCAGGCACATTTGTTCACCCTTACAAATCAAAAGCCTATGACATTCTGTGACATTCTGAGGGCAATTAAAGGCTGAAAAGGGCAATGAGGAAGTGGAAAGGAAATTGTTCAAGGACAGATTTGATTGAATTTGGAGCAACTTGGTCTAGTGGAAGGTCTAGTTCCTGCCATGGCAGAGAAGTTAGAACTAAATCATTTTTAAGGCCCCTTTCAACTGAAACCTTTCTATGATTCTATGAAGAGATGCAAAGACTGCATCTCCACAAAGAACTGCATCCACAGCATTTATGTGTGCCAGCACCACTGGTAACCTGTCAAGCAGCATTTCTTCCTTCCTTTGTAGACTCCCACTGCCTAGGGGAGTTACAGAGAAAAAGGAACCTTTCTTAAAGGTGCACAAGGACCGGACATGGGGAAGTGTGCACAACTTGCAACAAGGCAAATTTTCATTTGATTTGTTAAAGTAAGACCAGATAATCTTTTGAAGTCCCTTCCAACACAGGCTGTTCTATGATTCTCTTACTTTAATGCAGAAAAATTCTTTTTACAGTGAGGATAGTGCCCAGACAGACTACAAAATCTCCCCTCTGCAATATTTTCAAGAGTTGGCTGACAAAACCCTAAGAAATCTGATACTGTATTGAAATTAATCCTTCCTGTTTTGAACAGGAAGTGGGACTAGACAAACTACAGCATGTGGGAAGAGAAAAAACAGCTTGGAAGAAAGAAATCAGTCTAATTAAAATCTTTAGAGTGTTTTTTCTTAGTAAGATCATACTTTACACAGGCAGTTCACTGTAGTTACAAGAAGTAAGAGAAATAAAATGAGTAGAATGATACATGATCATAACAGTTCAAATCTATTTAAAAAGGAGCAAAGCATTCATCCTTTCACACACATAGGCTAAGGCACATCAAGTTTTACTCACCATTAGGCAACTGAAAAACTTGCATATAAAATTTATGACAGGTCCCCAGCTGTGGTTTGGTCAACAGTTGATCCATTGACATCACTAAGTCTCCCTGGGTCATCCGGCTTACCCGGTCTAACACTTGCTGTAAAATTGGAAAGAGCAGTAAGAATCTGCAATGCAAAGAGGACACTGGCATCCTTATCTTCCTCTTAACAAATCTAAACCAGAGCAATCCATAAAACTTCTCACTGAGATGCAAACTCTGAGTTAAACCCAGCCCCACAAACCCGTATCCCAATATATAAAAACCCTAGAAACACAGTTGGATAAATAATTCTGGTGAGATTGTACCCTGCCTAGAACTTCTCCCTTGACTAGATCCAGATACCTCCAGCAGGTGCAGTGCAGTCAGCATAATGCTGGCTCTGCCAGGAGCTCAGCCAACTCCCACAGCTACTCTCTGTTTGGCTGTCTGTACCCTGCCTCACAGGGACAGACGCTCTCTGACAATAGCTGAGGACCCACACATGATTTGCTATAAATGGATATCAAAGTCAACTAGAAGTAAACCAGGGTACAAGGACCCATCAAACAAGGACATGGCACAATAGCTGTGAAAAGCTGAGGAAACAGTAACTCTCCAGATTCACCTGTCTTACCTTCTTGGAAGAGAACATTTGGTTAGAGAAGAAAATAAGACAACTCTTGGCTTTCTCCAGGGAATTTGCTACAAGGAGTCATTAGAAATCTACCACAAGGCCAAGTCTAACTCTGCTCAGAAATGCTCACCGGCTTGACATTGATGACCAGAGTGATTCCATGCTCTAAGAGCATGTCCTGGGCAATTCTGGACACAGTCTTCTCAACAAGGACCAAATTGGGCTGGACATCAACTATCCGCTGCACGTAGTTCTTCAAGAACTCCCTTTCCTGCAGACAGGAACAAAGTATAGCACTGAACTACTGCAAACCTATCTGGAAAATAAACCCACTTTAATGCTTAATTTCACTTTTCACTTCATTTACATACTGTCCTTTCCTATAAAACAGGGAAAACATCTATCCAGAAAACACCATCAATAGTCTATTGTGAACATTTTCCTACTCCCACAGCACAAGACTAGTTTATCAATAGTATCTTATAAGCATTTCATAAAGAAGAGGTGTGTGTACTTCAGTGTTTTCATATTTAAGGCACATCCATACTCAGAGGGGCACCTGTTCCAAAGTGACATTTTCTAGTTGATCACTCCATTAGGTTGGTGGTTGTTTCATTTTTTCAAGCCTGACAAAAAATAACATGGGTGTGACCTAACCCTAACCTACATTAACTTTTCAAATATTCCTTCACACACCTTAAACCTTATCTAGCTCTAATAGTGTATAAGGAACTTACAGTTCAGAAGGTCTCAGTAAAAAGAAAAGTTTTCTAAAATGATGCATTATGAGAATCAAAAGCTCATGTGTTCTCAGGACATGGAACTTGAGGACAAAAGCCCTCAGTGCAAGGCTACAAGTTTGTACTATATTTACTGCAGCAGCTCTCTTAGCTAGCTTACTAGAAGAGGAAAGTTCTTTCTTTTCTATGCAATCTCACTCATTGAACTTCACCTTACACACTGAAAAAAATTTTCACTGGTCATGGTTTGGTTGGGGTTATTTTAACTAAGAACAAAAGCATACGCTCACCTGAAGTACTATAGGCTCTATGCAGGTAAACTTTGTTTCTTCTCGATAGAGGTACTCAATTGAGCATTTCAGCAGAAGAATTCTGGGATTTTTTAAGCAAGAGTTCATCTAAAAAAAGACACCAAAATAGTTAAAACAAAAATACAAATAGCTGGAGAGGAAGAAGTACACAAGAAAAAGAGACAGACTTCCCATGATTGGTCCCTGCTACCCCCACCTCCCTTTAAAGTGGCTCAGCTATCCCCCCCTGCAGACCCAACTACACATTCTCCCTTCTTCTGAAGTTGTTACACCCAGTTGTTGGAATTTCACAGGTACTGTCCATAAGCAGGCAATGCTAGAGAGGATTTCCAGTCCCTGCTAAGAGCCCCAAAGTCTTGAAACACTTGATTCATGCAGTTCTACCTTGCCCTCCTGCCTTAAAGATCCATTTTACTATACTATTGTAAGTCAGAACCACAAATGCCTTTTTCTGCCTAAAAGTTGGAATAATTATTAGATGCCTCATGGTGTGGCAGGGATGGAAAGGTTTTTCTATACATGCATGAGGAGAGTTTCTCCCCCAAAATCTCTGGGTCAGAAAACAAAACAGCTTGGAAAATAAATGCTTTAAAAGCCATTATTTTTGGGGGCTCAGAGCAGAGAAAACCCACAAACCTCCAAGGTGGTGGTGAGAGAAACTTCCTGGCACAAAAAGCAAGTCAGAGCACCCTTGTTTCCACAGCATGCATCACAGTAAGATTAATCAAGCTGCATTACCTTTTTGTGTGCAACATTCTTAGTGCAAACAAATCCATTCACCACCATGGAGTCAAATTTCTTTCCACCAGGGATCTAACAAAGCAAAGAACATTTTTAGAACTGTCATACACTCCCACATCTTGTAGTGCAGTAAAGCTAATACACAGAATACCTCTTGTAGGTGATGTACAAACTTCAGCTACACCCTCAATTACCAGATGAAAGATCAGATACAGTCATGTTGGACACATAAGTCTTTCCCTTTAAAATCTGACAAACTTAAGACAACATGAAAACTAGTACTGGGTTCTAGGATTTCTACACCCTCCCAAGAGATGATTATTTGTTAAACCAGTTTACTTCAGCACATGACAAGGGAACCTAATTTGGATAGGCCATGAGAAGCACATAGCTTTGCACATGCCATTTCTATTAACAACAAAAAAATTGTAAGCAAAGAGAGGAAAAAATATAAAATAAAGAAAGAAAAACAAAAACCCTCTACCTACCAAGTGAACACATCAAACAGTTGACTGGTGTGCCTGCAATCGCAGACACAGGCAATCTCAGGCGTAATAAGCAGCATGGAACAGTTTTCTGAATAATATGTTTCAGAGGACATTCATATTACCAGCATGTGAAAATAGCAGACAGCCATGAAGAGCTTCCAGCTCTGAACAACTGTTCTTTGAACTGGAATTTCAGAAGATGCAGGAACAAGTGGCGCTGCCTGAAGAGATGCCACAGAACTACCACCAGAATCACAAGGCTCTCCTCAAATCTCATATGGCTTTCAAACAAGAGTACTGCTAGGTGAATTTGGCCAAAGAAAACTAAGCCCAAATCTTCAGTCCTCAGTCACACTAACTCCTTGGATACTATTTTCACATCAGACTCTCAGAAGGAAGTTTGCATGCCAGAACTCCAGACTTACAGTTCAACAGTGTCAACACTGGGCCATCTGGCAGAACTGGATACACCATTCCCTAACAATTAAGTTTTGCTCTTGAAGAAAGTCATCGTACTTGGCATGGGAGGAGTTGAACACTCCATAATGGATAGGTACAGGGCAACAGACTGCTGCACCATGTCCTGCAAGCTACTTATCCAGCATATGACATATCCCCAATTCAAGAGCAAAACAAGCAGAAACCAAAAAATGAAACAAGTAACTACAGAGGTGTTACTCTTTGCTACCTTCTGCAGCCCACAGCCTGAGAGAAGAGGTCACCCCAGCACATTAAAGCACTTTTCTCAGCATGCCAAGTTCCCTCTGTGCAACTTTTTCCAGAACCCCACCTCATCCAAAGGCCAAGCGATCCAATTACAGTACTGAATATGCTGGGGGCAGTGGAAAGGGGACTATTCTCTTCAAACAAGGTGTACTGCCAACAGCTGCACCCTTCTGTTTCCCCACATCCACTGCTTGAAACTTACTTTTTTGATGTGGACAAACTGGCGGATATCCATGTCATCATCTCTCTTCTTGACATCCGGCCGTACCGTTTGAACTACCTGGCAGACCACGGGTACAATAATGTCCCTCCAGGACAGTGACAGGGACTCATTGTAGAGAAGCTGCTGAAGCAGTGCCATCATGTGGTTGTGATTAGCAGACCTACAAAAAAGGCAAAATAAATAGATTTCTCATTTAAAAAATATTAAAATACAGTGCAGTGATTAGCTGAAGTAAATTTCTTAACATTTACAATGCAGAAGTCCTCTGAAGGAACAGTTGCCTAGAATGTTCTACAGTCAGCTTTGGTCCTGTACTTTCTATATAAGCATCAAAAGATAAAAAACCAACCCAAATATATGTAAAAATGCTGCGTTCTTAATGCAAATTATTTCCTTGTATTGCCTACTGTAGCTCAAGTCCCACTGAAAGCTGGTGGAATAGAGGGGCTTCAGAAATTGCTACTCAAGATTTGTAAATTCCTTTTTCTACATGTTTCTTACAGCAGCCTTTCCATGGCTTGTTTCTCCCCATTCTCTTCTCTCAGCAGATCCAGATTGCTGTGGTGCCAGCCTAGGGGTGTGAATAAGAGCTCTTTGGACTTCTCCTCCACCCTCCTGTTGAATAACGACTCTGCAAGAGACAAACAAACGTTGTTAATGTAAGGTCACAGCTGAATGCTTGTGTCTTTCTGAAAGGCTGCTTCAAAAAGGAAAGAATTTACTAAGACGTAAGTCCTAGTAAGTACTGAGTAAGTACTGAGTTTAAGGTAGTGTCATGGTCCTCAGTATGAGGGGAACTGACACTTTCAATTACTATATTGTGTAGTAACTCCTTAGAACTGTTCTCTGTTTTGCAGTACCAAAATTAGAGGTTACTTAAGCACAGTCTGTGCTTTGAAAGAGTTACTAGGTTATTTCCTGCACGGTTATTATGATATTATAGAGGCAAATTATAAACTTCCACGTTGGCTGACGATATTATAAGTCATTTATACTAGTAGTGTATAAATGTTCATCAAGCAAGTATGTAAGCCTTCAGAGATCAAGCTTAAAACTCCTCAGTGTTAAGCAAAATCTTTAGACAATAGCAAACCAAGAAGGACAACTGAAGAAAAAGTCTCCTGAAAAATAACAACTAACTTCTTCCAGATGCTTCATGTACAAAATTAGCTGTGTAGAAAATTAATAGAACCTACATTGATTTCCTCCTTCCTTCTGCAAAAGCTCAGCTAAAAACTAAACACCAGTTTAATCAAAGACTTTATTTTTCAGGCTAGACAGACACTGGGGTTTCTCCCTTATTTCCTCCTCTTCTGAGGGCACCAAAATCAATAGCATTAACTGGGAAGAAGAAAAAAGCCCACAAATGCATCTGGCCATGATACCAGAAAGCACGTGGGTTTAACAACTCATAAGTGCATGCAATGTCCTTTCATTTCAGAGGCAGTGACTATGGTGGTGATGACAAGAAACCCAGAAAGATTTAAGAGAAGAAGCTTTAAGCTACTCTGCAGAAGCAGTGCAATTAATTGTATCACATCTTCATTTGCTTGCACAGGAAATTAAAAATCAGTTAGATAAATTTGTTGGTGTAGAAACTGTGAACAAACTCACCACTTACACTCACTTTTTAAAAAAAGTGAAAGCTTTTCATTGAGTCTTTTTGAAAACAGGAATCTGAGAAGTGAAAGAAATTTAAGCTTGAAAGTGCATTCAAAAAAGTCAAAGTATAGTTTATACGTCAGTTTTGCCACAAATAAGCTCAGATTTACTGTCGAGTAAATATTTTGAAAGAGTCAGTGCTTTATTAGAGGAGTATTAAGGCATTTCCATCATTATATTAAAAAACACACAACAGCAGCAATTGAAGTTTTTCCTTACCTTTAATAAAAGCGTCACTTATAGAGAACATCTGCTGCCCTCCGTTTTCAGGATTCAAGTACTCTGAAAGAGAGAAGAGGGATATAGGTGGAGACCAAAAAAAAAAAAAGACAGGTTACACTGGTGTGGCCATATAATTACAATGTACACGCCCACACCAGAAGCAAAAGCATTACTCATCCAAGTGTTTAGTCACCAATTTAGCAACAGCTTGGTGAGTGGTTAAGACAAGAATATCATCTCATTCTTGTTCTATCAAAAATTCTACCATGACAAGAAAACAGTGCTTACTAACGTGAAGAAACAAAACAAACAAAGTAGACATGAGCCAAGACTGAACTAAGAGCGCATTTTCCAACTGACATGGACCACCCTTTTCTAGACCTGAATACAAGTGTGTTAAGATGTGATCAGACACCATGGGAATGGCCTCCTCACTCGGGTCTAAAAATGCAGCTTCAGAAACCATTTTGGTCACCCACTCCATTGAACCATCTCAGACTGAGGGAGAGACCAGCCATAAGGTTTATCATATACAGTGCAGAAACAAGACAGTCTGCCTTTCAAGAGCTGAAAGTCTCAAGTCCAGAACAGGTCAAAGTGTTTTGAGGAATCCATGCTGACAGAGATGGACTCCCAGAAACAAAGCAGAGCAAGAGACAGATTACTCTACATGTGGGCAATATAGTTAGAGCCTGGTGCTAATAAATGTCAAGGTTCTGGATTCAATCCCTGTATGCACCATTCACTTAGAGTTGGATTTGATGGGTCCCTTCTAACTCAGAACATTCTATGAGATCTGTGAAATAGGTTGAAGCTCCACCTACTACCCTCATTTAGCTTGCTAGATCTTGATGCTTCATGCAGACAAAAAGCTTGTTTTCTCCAGAAGCCATTTGCTGTTGTGCCCTTAATTGGCTCCTCACTTATACAAAAAGGGATTCTATAATGAGAAAACAAGAGCAGTAGCCCAACTGCTTATACAGCATAACTACCTGAAGCCCAAAGCCAACTCTTTATCACCTTTCCTGACAATGCTCCAGACTCATCACAAACAGAACACAAAGCCAGGCTGCTTTCAGACACCAACAGAAAGCAACAGAAAGCTGACAGGACTTAAACAATCACAAGGCTCTGAGCAGCAGCACTCAGGAGATCCCTTTCCTGCCACCATTTTAAATATCTGAGCTTCTTTGCAAATTGATACTCAATAGAGGATAAGTGTACCAAAGAGAAGTTACAAGCCTCCTTCGTAGATTCCTGGTTATTTGAGTTTCTTTTCATCTCTTGCTTAGTTTTAGAGTTCAGCATTACAATAAATTACTGCTTGATAAAAGCTGGCCCACCCTCAGCATTCATTCACTCACTGACTATCTAGAGAAAGCCACATCATGCTCTACTTACACAAGGGCATGTATACTAGCACCTCCATCCCTCTCCCTCTTGCAACAGCCTCAGGGCATCAGTTCTTACTGTAAACACACTTAAATTAGGTCTGGCACAGACCCCTGACTGGCAAGCCAAAGCACAAGTTATCCCCAGCAGAAACCTAACCTTAGTTATGCTCGGGACAGACACAGGTAGCACCACCAAGTCCCTTCTAGATTTGTAATATCTAAGTTCTTCCGTCTAGGTGATCTTTAAGGTCCCTTACAAGCCAAACCACTCTATTATTCTTTTCAATACAACTTCAGCTCCCATAATTTCACTTCTAATTGGTTCCCAGGGGAAGTTTCTGTCAAGGTAAAATACCATACTCCTTCTTAGCCCAGACAGATAACACACTCATAAGTGTGAGTCTGAGATGGTTTATGGTGGCAAATACGCACATTTCTTACCTCACATCATCCCTATATGCCCCATGCTCCACTAAATGAGAAAGGGGGATGGGGGAATGTTCCTATAGCTTATTTTATAACCTGAAAACCCAAGCACCTTCTCAAAAGAAGAACTAAAAGGGCTCCTGGGAACAGCACACTGAGCCTTGGCAAGCAACATTAAAAAGGAACTGCATATGGTTACTCAAATCATCTTCTCTTTCCCCCTCCTAACTACTTTCAAGCATCAAAGATACCCAAAATACCTGGTACCATGATCACAAATAGCTGTCTGGAAGGATGTTTATAAAATAGAATTTTGCATGTTGTTAACTGAATCTCTACAAAAACAGCAACTAAACCCCATATATAAAATTTATCATGTAATCTCTTCTCCCAATTTAAATGCAGAAAATAATCTTACTTTGTTTCCCCTTCTGATACATACTATGTCTTTAAGCAGATGATACTATACATGAATCACTATTCTCAGCTAACTTGGAGTCACCCACATTTCATGGAAACACACCAGACGTTAGTCAGCCTGTAACACCACAAGAAGTTCTGCCATTGGAGTATATACAAACCACTCTGTGCTAAATCACAGCTGGTGGATACATCACGGCCCTTGCTTCAAAGCAGCTGACTTCTGTGACCCTGGGAAATTGCATATTCCTTAATCATTTGAGAAACCCACAAATTGCTTAGATCAAAGCTGACCTGAACTTCCAACACTTGGTGTTTTCTATTGTCAGTTCTCTCCACAATGCAATTACTGGAATTTACACAGTCCTAAGGAAACTAAATTACAGCTTCAAAAGGAAGGTAGGATCTTCAGTTTCACTTCATTATTCCAAAGGAAATCAAGTCACTGTCACCCAGTCTAAGGATAAGAGGCAACTCCAACACAATCAGGCTAAGTAAGCGTGTCCATAACAGCCACAGGGAAGTTACCGATGCCTACAGTGGCAAACACTTCATGTCACTGATTAACCACAGAACTCTGTCCTTAAAATAACCATCCATTTTACACAAATGCTTAACTACCCAGTTTTGGCTGTCTAATCACTGTGATATTCCAGCATCTTAGATGGCATCTTTTCTTGAATATAGCCAGGATAATCAGAAAAACAAGGTGAAAATCTTCATATTAACTTTATTATATAAAACCTCTGACTTTAATATTTACAGAATAAAGTTTTAGAAGTCATGTATTTCACTACCCTAAGCACTACAGCATTCACTGTAGGGTTTTGTCCCTCCTTGCTACCCACAAAGTTTCAGTCTGTCTATTGCCAAGAAGTGTTTCTTGCTATTCAAGATATTGTCACTCATTTTAATTTTTTGCTCCCTGGTTAGGTCTTTTTTCCAGAGATTCTCATGCTAGAATGATAAAATTCACAAACAAAATAAAAAAGATTCACTAACTTCTCTGTATTTGCAGATACAGATTTTTCAAACAGCTGCAGGATACCTACCTATCCACAGTGCACTTCCATGACAATTCCACCCTATCCCAGTTCTGGGCCTATTACTGGTACTATCCCCTCAAGGGAAATCCATTCTCTTGGAAGAAATCGTTACCAATTTTCTACTGCTAATTACACTCCTACAGAATAACCTGGTTAAGAGACCACAAGTTTCAGGAACATATACCAAACACCAGCAGAGACTCACCAAAGACATCAGAGTGCTGTCAGCACAAACAATTCAAAGGCAGAAGTCTTGATCTTTTCAGTCCCCTCACCACTTGCCTTTTCCGCTGATCTTCTCTGAGCTCTCCACTATTAAAAACTTTTTCACAAGAACTCACAAGAGTTCTGGCTCTAAAGAGCCTTGATTTGGTCAACAATTTCCAAGAGCAAGAGGCTCTCTTACATTTCCCCTTCATAACGCACTGCTCCTTGTATAAAGAGCGAAATATGTCTGAAATCAGACAAACACCCTACAAGTCCTTTAACATCTGGCAGAGCCAAACTGACTATAGCCTGCTTTACTGTCATCATACACTGGTAAAGAAACCTGCTATGGCTGCAAATTCATTGGATACTGCAGCACACCTGGGCCTGTTTCAAGGTCACTTAATCCAGCACCCCTCCTTCCAAAAAGGAATTCTTTGGTATATCTGCCTCTCAGCTTTCCTTCCCTGTAGATGCATTAGCTTTTCATTTGATTAAGGCATCAGCTGGAAACAAATTGAAAGGAACCAATAATGAGCTGGTGTCACTAGTGCTGATAACCCACTCCCAATTTTGGATCATCTGACATCAATTCAAACTTTTGAAACTGTTCTGCTTCTCTCTTTGGCAGAAAATAAGCAATTCAAATTCCTTCCTTCTAGGCATATTTTTAGCAAATAACAAAAGGTGGCTACAGTAGGCATCAATAAATATCCCCTCTAATTTGTCTCATTCAGCTCCACATGTCTAGCACACTTGGAAAGCTATGACTGCTTCTCCTCCCTCTCACTGTCTTCAGAGGCCATTTCAATTTCAGAATATGCAATCTGTATGCAAGCTCAAGGCTGCTGTTCCATTCTGATTCATAGTAACACAAGATCTGCTAGACTTTATAGAAGAATGAATTAATTAGGAGCGCAAATTATTTAACATTGGATCACCTTTTAAAGTCAGAAACACTGAAAGGGTGGGGTGAAACAATAATTAAGAAACTACTTAGAAGCCACCAAAGAAACAAATCTACAAAGCTGATGTAACGTTATGTAAGGAAGCAGAGCAAAGACAGCCACTACTACCCAACATGTAAAGCAACTAAAATATACTAGACCCAAGCCAGTGGCAAGCCCCAGTTTCAGATAGGCCTTGAATCATTTAGAGAATGCAGTTGTCAACATGCAGGCACATTATTTCTTCCATAAAGATGATGCTTATAGAGTCTTTCAATTTAGTACTTCTTTAGGGGAAAATCCTTTCAAAAGCAGCCTTCAACACCAAGTATTTGATTTCTTCCTACTTAAGTGGATGATCTCTTTTGAAGAAATACTATGTATATGGATTAAGTTAGGCCTTCATGTTTATCAGTAAGATTCTTCTGGAAAATGTAAGCTTATTAAGGTACAATTTTACATCAGCACAGAACTCTTCCAAGTTAATCTTGCTCTTTTGTTCTTTGGGGTTTTATTTCTTGCTTGCTGTTTTAAGTTCCATCTCCAACTGTAGAGTCATGTATCAAACTGGTTTTTGTGTGGATTATTTTTCCACCCCAGTTAGCCAGAACACATAGGTGGGTCTGTCCATTATGCATGGGCAAGAGATATTGCTTCAATGGCAAAGAGAAAGTCACAGGGGAAGTTACACACTCTGCAGAGAAGGCATCTCAACAGGTCTGTTGAGCCTCCTCAGAGGTGAGCACATCAAAACTGCAAGCAAGTGCCAGTTAAATATCATATTCTCCCCTCTGTAAGACAGCCACGTAAGCAGTGTCCAAGTAAGTCAGAAATATTAGGGCCAGCTCTCCATCATGTGCAACTCCAGCTGGTGACTACCTCGTACCTTTTTGGTCGGCAGGGTGAGGGGGCACATGTGGGTACTTGGAGTGCTTCTTGATATGGAAGTTGACGTTGTCCAGCTCCACGTTCAGGCTGATGGAGGCGGCCGAATCACTGTCCATTGTGGACTGGAAGCTGCTGACTGAAGTGCGCTTGCTAGGGCTGGCGGAGTCTTTTAGTGTTGGGTGAGGGGGAAGATACAGGGAGGAGAAGGGTTCAAATGGGTATTATGAGGGCACCAGAGAGGAGAAAAATTGTCTTTAATACATAAAGACCAGTGTGCAATAATACAGGAATACAGTATTTTCATAGCTCTAATCTTGTCTTCATGTGGGCATGCTGACATACTGGACATTCTTTAGTGCACTACTACAGGGCCCAAATCAAGCAGAAGTCTGCCTGAGAAACAGAAGGCAGCAATTTACATGCCTCTCCTTCATTAGAAGTATGAAGTTTTACAGTTTCACTAAATTCAAACTACTGTATCCATTGTGAGAAAGTGGAAGACTAGACAGGCTATAGCTCTCTTAGATCCTTACGGCCCCAAGCGCATACACAGAAACACAGACAGATAAAGCAAGACATGGTTAAACTAAGTCCTGAAGGACTGAGGACAACAGGGGAGAAGGCCCAGTGAGAACAAGACTCAGGTGAAACTTACTGGCTGAGTTGTCTTCCCCTTCATCAACAATCTGCTCGTTGTCACTGTCATCAAACTTGATGTCTTTGAACCAGGATGGCTCAGAGTGGCCCTCTACAGAGTTCACAGAGTCACTGTCTGGAGATGGGGTTTCTGAGAACTCCGTGCTCTAGAAGACAAGGAAGGGAAAAAAGTTATTAAAGTGCAGCTCTGCTGAAATATTAAGCAGCCTACCACAAATGCAGGTAGGCATTTTAAAATCACAGGATACTCTCAGTGGGCTGAGCCAAGTTAGTCACAGAGTTGTCCCCTTTGCTATGAAGCCGGAACTCTTTGGGACAAGAAACAAGTATTTGTTTACAATTCCCAGTCTCTGCCTACACTCTGCTTCTAAACAAATTGTGACTAAGTAGCACTAAAGGACAAGTTTATCATACTGCACATTTTCTGTCATCACATCCAGTTAAGGAGCTTTGAAAGCTTGCTGTCTGCAGCCAAGGTGGGTGACAGCCTTATCCTTCACCCAACATGCAGCATTTACTGGTGCCTAATTCTAAGTTACTGGAGCAATTCTTTAAGTGATCAATATAGCCCCAAGAGCTTCAATCCAAGATGGACTCTAGCTGGGCCTACTGTGTCAAAGCACAGACTGGCCAGATTGCCAGAGAACCTGGAGACTACCTTAGTAATTTCCATCAGCCTTCCTCATGCCTCCAGGCATCTCAAAACAAAGTTATCATCATCATGCATTTGGCTGCATGATGAGTGAGTGCAGCAAGCAACTGACTCAACAACGCCATTTTTCCAGACTCTTGTCCAGAAGAATTGAGATCAGACAGTGCTTCCAGCTGATGAGCATAAAAATTTACTTAAAACATATAATATAAGCACCTTACAAACAGGGATGCGTAAGGACTTGCTAGTTAAGGGCAAGCTTTCACCAGGACACTGAGACAGCTGACTAGCTGAGCTATCAGATGAACCCCAGAGCAATTTCAAGGGAAGCCATGTGAGTGTGCATATGACTGAAATGCATGAGGAAGACAAATGCTATTGGCTGCAAGCTTTCTGTCTGAAGCCCATGGGACAGTTAAGCCATTCGCCATTGTAAGAAGCTGAAGAACATGAAAGGCTCTTAACTGAAACTGAATGTTTTCAGTTAAGGGAGGCTACAGAGCTATCTTGTTCAAGCTAAAAAACCCAATACAATCTCTCAGGCCAGTGACTGCTCTTACCCCTCAGTAAGTCTGATTCCAGTGAAGTACAGTAGGACAGAATCTCTGGTCACTAGTTTCTGCCTCCCCTCAGGTAACTAGTCCTGTTTGGGAGGAATTAAAAAGACCCCATCCCAAACTTGGATCATGTGGCTAAGGTACTGAATTACTCATTACTCCATCACTGGAGATCAGAAGAAGGTTATCAATATCCATTTGGAAATTTTTTAAGGAATTTTGAAACAGAGGATGACCAATGTGTCTCCATCACCAGTAAGTGCACACAGATACTAGATTCTGCACATGACAACATAGCCGCCACAGGCACTGACTGTGCCACCTTGAGGCCTCTGTGGCAGATGTCCACCTTGAGAGGCCTGGCTCTGAACACACTTTTCCCTCACTTTAGGCAGCACCACATTCTCCACAGAGGACAGCCCCAAAGCTTTCTGGGCAAATGGAATTTCCTCAGGCTTCAACCTATTCAGCAAAAAGGCCTGGCCCCCTACTTTCTGTACAGGAGACCTGATTTAGAAAACATACTACAGCTGTTGAGAACAGGATTAGAAAATATTATAGTCAACAGCCAAATCCAAGAAGAACAGTATCTTTCAGCTTTCCCACTCCTTTTACCTGCAATGGTCTGTAGAGAGCATACTCATCTCTGAAGAGCTGATCATGATGACTGACACATTCCAGCCAACGTCCATCAACCAGTGCCTGCCCTATTGCAATGGCCTGGACCCTGGAAGTATAACAGAGATGGTTTTCTATGTTTTGCTCTAAACACATATGATACAAGCACACTACAAAAGGGAAGAGTCATTTGCTATGCATTATTTGACCTGTTGGTTTTCCATTCCCATGTTTAACAGACACTATTTACAGTACTGTGGTGAGGCACAGTACTGTACTAATTCATGCATGGAGCTAAATAAAGAGACTGCCAGTACTCTGAACTCAGCTGAGGTGTCCAACATATGATTAAGACATGTTGCTTGTGCTCCTCCAGTATTGTTATGTATACTGACCATCTCTGTGGGAGGACTGTTGCTCTACACTTAAGAACCATCTCCATTTTATCCCATTATCATATAATTAAACACACAAGATTGTGTATATTCACCTACATGGTTAAGAGTCTGTCAGCTCCATTGAAAATTTAGCTGTCAAACACTATTAGTGATCTCTGACCCCAGAGGCACATTTGCTCTTTGGAGTAGCAGTGAACACTTTTGGACAGTTTCTGTAATACATGCACTGTTCTCCAGGTGAGTGATACTTGTCCCACAGCTACCTCCCATACTGGTTTCCAAACCAGACAGCCTCCTGCGCCCTGTTGTTTGGGGGTACATGGAGTCAGAATGGAACCTACTCTGGGGCAGGCAGTAAAGGGGAGATTTGAGTTTTCTCTCTCATCTCCCTGCAAAGGGCCCATCTCTGCAGTCTAAGGTACCCTACATCAGCTCAAACTCACCACCTCCTCTCATACACACAGAGGACAGCTGTTGTCCTAAAGCATGAGGGTTACCTCGTGGTTACGTGCCCATTTCTCATGAGCCAGTTGACCAGCT
This sequence comes from Ammospiza caudacuta, assembly GCF_027887145.1. Classification (NCBI taxonomy): domain Eukaryota; kingdom Metazoa; phylum Chordata; class Aves; order Passeriformes; family Passerellidae; genus Ammospiza; species Ammospiza caudacuta. The sequence continues at coordinate 20,014,774 of NC_080600.1, read as the reverse complement.
CTTTTCCCACAATGCAGTTGGGATGTGTCCGCAGCCAGTAGCGATGGTCTTGAAATTCCATACCACTGTTATGATGGCAGATTTTCTTCCACAGATCTTTCAGCTGGACTGAGTCCTGGACAGAGAGATGTGCAAATTTATTACCAGTCTAACCTCAGCACTGGTTCCAAGGGTATCAACCCAGGCCTTCAGATCAGCTTCTGGATCAAAAGCCCTCCATAAACAGGCACAGAATCTAAGCCATTCAGCATAACCTATGCAGAGGTGCAAAGAGAAATAGCAAACAGACATAAAATCAGCTCCTTATTTCCTTCCATTCATATCCAGTTGAGAACAATAAAAAAACCAAAGTGAGAGATACTGAGGGGTTTTGATGAGGCAACCTTTTGTACTGCCTGCAGAATATTTATGCCCTCACTACTGTCCCCTTGCACCCACTCTTAAACTCAGGAGGTGTATGCAAACACAGAGGACATCATCCTTGGCAAGAAGGTTTTTCTATATTACCTGTGCTCAACCCAGGCATTGTGAACATATTAGTCCAATATCAAGACCAGATATAAGGCAAGTACTTAACACAGCAGTGTTCACTGCTAGGATACTGTCTCTTATTGAGGATCCAGCTTTGTATTGTCCAGCTTTTATGAAGCTTTTTTAGGCACTGTTAGCTTATGAAGCTTTTTTAGGCATTGTTAGCTTTGGCCACTAAGAAAAAAACATGTGTATTCCTCCCAACACAATTAACCATTTTTGAATCTGTGAATCTCTTACCCTCACTACTTGGAACACTTCAGTCTATACCTAAAACTTATTTTGGAGCCTGCTAAACATGTGTGCCACCTCTTCTGTAGGCTGTGCTCCATCCAAACTGAGCTGTCTCTGCACCTAGCCACTTTTGTTTTCCTATATGTACCCTCAATTAGCACAGCACAAGCCATTATTGCAGGTGGAAACTGGGATCTGGAACTATTTTGACCAAGCAGCACACCACCCCACGGTGTGGCGAAGAGATGCTGCAGCTCACTTTCCCAAATGCCTCATTTATTCTATTTTTGTGTAACAGAATTTTAATTACACTTTAACTGGTTTCAGCTCTCCAATTAACTGTCACATTATTGCATTTTCCAAAGGGTGCCCTGAGGCCCAGGAGTTATGCTCCACTTTACTGCTGGACTGGCTTTCTGCTTTCAGTTCCAGCAGTGGCTGTTCTGGATATTGTCCTAAAACCAATGCCAGCAGCTTCCCTTCCATACCAGGTATGGAGTCAAATGGACCAGTACCAAGAACACGATAGGATCACACAATTTGATGCAATTGGAGTCTCCACAGTTCAGCTGTCTTGAACTGATCAATACAGTAAACTGAAGAAATTGGCACAACAAAGCAAATCCTTCCAACTCAAGGATTTTGACCTCTAGTTCACTGAAGTGTGTGCTTATCCCAGTGTACATACAACCTTCTCTACCTTTATTTCATGAACAAAGTTCATTAGTCTTCTGAATGGACTAGGTTAGGCTTTAAATTAACTCCTGACATAAGGTCAACTCCACACAGTAAGGGTATTAAACAAACAGCAGGAATGCATAGAAAATCCTTCATTAATTGACACTGTCTTCTACTCTTACATGAACAAAATAGTACCAGTCCCCTTCTTCTTCCTCAAGAAAGAAAATAGACCAAAAAAGAAACAAAAAAAGAAAAAAAATCAAACAATGTGAAGACAAAGAGCACCAAGACTTGAACATCTTGCTTCAAGTTGCATTCACAGAGCTCTGAATTTCCTTTTTTCTGCATTAACATACATCTGTGAAGCTGAGTGGTATAAAAACATGCCTTAAATATGTTTCTCCCTCAGGTGGTTATCCATTTACTCAGTAACTAGGAAAGGAGTTTTGCAACTAAACAGGAGTTAGTGTTTCTACACCCTCAGGCACACTTGCATGCATACTGCTGACAGCAGGCAGAACCTGGTAACACAGAATGAACCTGATTTTAAAGTAGCAATGGGGCACAATCTTGAATCTTTCAATGCATGAAAAACACTGCCTTCCCTTCTCTGCAACTTCTCTGCCTTATTTGTTGGAAACACTTCCCTTTCTTTCCTCCTCAAAGAAACAAAACAGTTTTTTACTGTTTAGAAATTTATATAGTAACTGCAACCTACAACATTGCCTCTGGGGGGAAGGGATAATAGGACTACGCAGAACACATTGACTTTTCTTTTAAAAAGTATCTCATTATAACCTTCTACAAAATCTTTTACTTATTCTGCAAACAAAGAGGGGGCAAGTTATGTTTTGGCCCAGTAAGCTATAAGGGCTTCAATTTATTCATCATGGTGTAAACTATTTCAAAGCAGCCATTTAAAGCTCCTGATTACATGGCCTATGAAAGACAAAACCTCAACTTGAAGAAATACAAAAACAGGTCACTGCATTACAGCTGCCACCACGACAGGTTTAACTCAAAAAGCCACCATATCAACTCCACACTTAGGAAGACTAAAGTTGTAAACATCTGAGTACAAAAACCCCATGAAACTATGATTTATTTCAGGAAGACAGTAATGTCCAAAGCAGCATCAATATTCTCCATCTCTGCTCCCCCTAGAGGAGAGGTCCAGGTAAGAGTGCTTAGAGAAGAGCCTTAAAAGGCAGCAAAATACTCCTGCTGCATGGCACAAGGGAGGCAAAACACAAGGAAGGCAAACTTCACTGACTTCACAGAGCAAGGCAAAGAGAAGTGTGAAAGGTACCAGAAGGATTTTGCGCTCATCCTCGCTGGTCTCTGCCTTCATATGAGTGCGAGTGGCCTGGGGGCTGACCGAGGTCTCGTAGGCAGGCACCATGGGGGACCCTGAGCGGTCCAGAGACAGGTTAGTGATGCTGGCTGACCTGCAGGGACAGAGAACAATTCCACTGTAAGTATTCATCATGTGTGGTGCTTCACCACAGCAGGTCTAACTTGCAGCATACTAAAAACCAGCTCAAGCCTGGGACACAGTTTACTCTTGTCAGCACAGACTGCTTAATGCTTCCTCCTTTGTCAAGGCAGAAGAAAGGCTCCCTAGGAAGCAAGTGTATTGCTTTGGAACTGCTAAGGTAAGCATAAACCTCTGTAAAAATCTTGTATGAAGCAGTTGGAATTAAGTTTAGGCACACCAATTCATACATGTCTGTATTCAAATTGACTGGGGAAGGGATGGCATGATGAGTAATTAGAAGCTCCAGCAGTTTGGAGACAAGACAAATGTCAGCAAGGGTGGCCAACACCCAGATCCCCGTAACAGAGCACTGAGATTTCCTTCTCTCCTTGTCCCATTTAAAATTCCTTGTCCTCAGCTCTCAAATACATGGCTGAAAGCTTGCAGAGTCTGAAGTTTGAGCACTTGTTCCCCAGAGCAGCTAAACCATTTTCTGAAGCTGAAGTCACTGCAGTGGGCAATCCCCCTTGTACTGTGACATGGAGCACCCCCCTTATCTCAGCACAGCTGTTAGGAAATGTTGGCCGTGCACCCCAGCACAAACACACCATTTTGCAATTATCATTGCGTAGTTACAAATGCAAACAAGTTCCAGATACCTTCTGCTCCATTAACCCACAACTAGACCTGAGACTGAATACTTTGCAACTTCTCATCATATAGCAGCAATTGCAGGGTAACCTATCAGTGCTAACAGCACTCTAAGGAGTGAGGATGGAAAATATTTCTGCATATACCAACAGGGAAACTCAAAATGCCAGTGTTGAACTGACTGAAGAGGCTTGCATCAATCTCATGAAAACAGTTGCCAGCCTCTAGCCTTTGGAATGAAACTTTGGTAACTTTGGTGAACTTGCTAACTGGCTAATAGAGATACTATCATTATTCCCAAAAATTCTCCATGGATGATGCGGCTCAGCCCAGGCATGAAAAAAGCAATGCCACCCTATTTCAGTTTTTATACTGCAGAGTAATGCATCTCAACAGAAAGCATCCTAATGCACAAGATGAGGCTGACATGGAAGTCCATAACTAATCACTCCTGCCAATCATTTTGCAACAGCTGCCTTAACTGTACCACATATCTGTAACCAGCAGGGATTTTTTTATTTGGGTGTAAGCAAGTTAGAACAGTGAGATTTCACATCTGTGTCTTTATCATCATCAATTATATCGAGGCCTTTACTATATATATGTTTTTTAAAAACAGAGAGGGAGATTTTGCCATGGAAATGTTTATCCTTTAGAAGGACCTGCAAGGGAGCAGTTTGAACCCTGCTCGCAACATTGGACTGTTCTGCTGGGGTTTTCTCCCCCATCATAAAAACCAAGATTGAGAACAAATAACACATTTCCCACCCACGGGGAAAACAAATAGCAATATGTAACTTCTGTTACCTGCCTCTAAATGCACTCAACCTGCATATTTTCTGCTTCATTTCCTCTAGAAAGAGGAATAGTAAAGCTTCTGTCAAAGAAATGGCTACAGCTGCTTTGACAAGATCTAAAGACTAACATCACTTAACCCAAAGCCAGCAGCTTGCTTTCCAAAGGTTCAGAATTTTTAACAGAGATACATCATACCTCATCATTACACGTGTCCAAACAAACAAGTACTTTTGGTGAACAGCCAAAGTTAAAATTTCACTTGAATAAGCAATCTGGGCCTGCCAGATCAAGATTAGAACCATCCTACTAGTACATATTTGAGCAAACAGCAAAAACCTTTTAAAATAGGGGTATAGTCAAGCAGGAAGCAGGACACCATCCTCAAGGTTTCAGACATTTCTTGACGTTGCAGCAGTTATTTAGCATTGGATTTTTAATTCTAGACTCCTTGCCATGTTTGCCCAATATTTATTTTTGGTACTCATTTATTCACCAGTATTTTACTCCCCCAGGTGAGATCTTTGGGTCTCAGATGTACAGTCAGTGTGCATCTCCTCCTAACCATCTCCATCACCCAGAAGGATAAAGGCTGCAAGCAGACCATTCTCCAAAAGGCACACCCAGTAGCCTTCTCAACCGAGTTCCCCTGTCTTCACTGGTCTTGCCAGATCCCTCCAAACTGCTAAACATTGTGTATTCCTCTAACACCAATGCAAAGAAATTGCTGAATTTCCCAATGTCCCAATTCCAGTTTTGAAATCTGGATTACCTTTGCTCTGTTCCTCACCTCTCTGCCTTACCTTCATTTCCTTAGTTTAACCATAAGGGAAGCATTGCGACCAGCACCATAGCAGAAGCACTGTGAAGTGGAAGCTACTTGTACTTCTAATACCAGCCTATTTAGTGGGATTAAGCTCAAGTACTCACAAATTACACTAAAGCTCTCATGAACACTTTCAAGTTCATCCCAACACTCTTGCATAAAGATCTATGAAGGGAGTTTAGCCTGAGGAAGCTTGATAATTTAAACAAGATTATCCTTAATGGAAGAGCAAAGGAAGCAGATGGGGATGCTTACAAACAAACAAAAACTACATCTCTGCTCCTTCTTGACCTGAGTCTTTTTGTCTCCCATCACCAAGTATGTGTTACTCCTTTTTCTTCAGCTTTCTCAGAACTGTACTTTTCTTAGCCATTTCCTTCCTCTCCAGTCCTCTTCACCACCACTCCTGCTTGAACAAATCAGCAGCCAACTACAGGCCCTCAGAAGCAGTTAACATGAATATATATTTATTAACATGAATACATACACAAATAGTTCTTCCTTACCACTCCACATGGGCAGTGAGATGTCCCATCTTAGACATGAAACAGCACTTTCAGTAAAAATGAGCCTGGAAACCCAGGCATTAAAGCAACGAGTATGCTAGGAGTGCATCCAGAACAGAAAATACTCAGAAATTATTAGTTTACCTGTTTCTAGCTGGTGACTTCCCTGCATCCTCCTGGACAGACCCAAGGCGTGCAGACAACGTGGTAGCTGAAGAGTCTGGGTGAATCAAACTGCAGGGAAAGGAGCATGGTAGAGATGTTTGAGATATCTGTGACATCCAGCATATCAGAACAACTGTAATTAAAGTACAGTTAATTGTCATGTTACCTCTCACTCACACCCATGATTGTTAAACCAGCAAGGGAACAGAGAGAGCTTTCCCCATCTGTAGGCCAAAGGTATGTGGAAGACAGTGCTCCTGTCTTCTTCCAAACTTAACTCTTGAACAATACAGACTATTCCTACTTCCTGCATTATCCTGCCTTCCCACCTGCTTCCCTTATTTCCCTTTCTTCCACATCTTCCTTTCCTACAGGTTGCTAATAGATACTTTGGCACTAAATCTCTCCCGTACACCATCTTTGCAATCCAAGCAATGCTACCCATAGCTACTGCTAGACAGCTTTTGCCAAGACAGCCTGACAACCTTCTGTAATTGTTTAACTTGATCCCAACTACCTTAGACGTCCTTCTGTTTCCACCCCAAGAGGAAGGACAGCAGATGTTCAAGCACCATCTAAAGAAATTCCTGTTGGCAAAACTGTATCAGACCTAAGCCACTACAGGCCAACTGATTCAGCCACCCTGCTGTGCTCTAGCACAATAAATGCTCCTAGTGTGATAAATGCTCTTCATGAGAAACTGTAAGCAATGCAGCTTTGCCTGAGTAGCTGTATTGACCCAGAGTACACCACTCCTTCACTTCTAAAGGACATGGCCCTTCAAATTAGTTAAAGCAGGAACTCTGTGTTCCACCTGTTCAAAGAGCAGAGCCACGTCTGACAAGTACATGCACCACCAGTCTCCCTGAATGCTTTTCTCACTGCTTTGCAGCATCTTATCTCAGATACATTCTTTTGGAAAGAGACAACTGCCAGGTTTTCTTTTGAAACAAACCACTTCTCATGCAGAAGCCACTGTTAGAACACAACCTCTGCTCCATTATGAAGTTGTGAGTTGCCAGTTCCCATTGTGGCACCATTTAAATTCAATATCTTGAATTTAAATATCTTAAGGTCAATCAGGAACTTACCAAACAGTATTTAAGAAAAGCACTGTAACCCACTGCAAAGTGCAACAAGCACTGACGAAAATGTTAATCCTGCTAAAGCAACAATAAACCACCTAATCCCAAATCTCTCTTCCTCTCACACATAAAAGAGGTCCACATTTACTCAGTGTCTCTCAAAAAGACTGCGTTATGAGTTATGAGTCTTCCAACAATAGGGATTATTTTGAGTGCTACAAATAAAGATTCTTTCTTTACATGGTCATGTCTACAGGCTGCTGAACTGTTGTTATAAAGGGACTAACAACACATCCAAAGACAAAACTAACAATACCTTTAGTATTTTGTACATTTGAAGAGAAGATTCTGAGAACATCTACTTATTTCCCAATTCAAAATTTGGTAGTATTTATCTCATGCATTGTTACATTAACACTTTAAATGACCATAACATTAAACCAGAAGTACTTTTATTTATTTAGGCCTAAACCTGATAATTTAAATGCTTCCAGACAGAAGCATCATATTCTGAAAAGCAACATGCAAAGCAAGAGCCAGGGCATTTTCCGAAGATAGTAAATGGTTTGACAGGTTTTCTTTTAAATACTATCAGAAGAGCTGCTATGGGGCATATGTCACTAGCACTACCACTGAGATAAACAAAGGTTCTGACTCAAGACCTCCTCAGCAGTTTCACATCTGCCTGTTCTTCTGTTTTAGAGAAATGAGCACAAATACCATACCTGACTATTTCTTCTTCCCCACAACACTAAATTAAACCAAGGTATTCAAAAAATAACTTGCATAGCACTTGAGAAGTACAGTGTTCTTTTACTCATGGTCCAAAAATAAAGATCCTCTCATTTGAGACCAATAGGAATAAATATACTTTGAAAGGAGATTGGAGGATCTTTACAGGTCCTCTCTATTGTCCTTTCAATCCCACTTCATCTGAAACACGTGGTTACTTCCATCACTTCTTTTTTACCTACACAGAGAGTATTTCTTACATTCTCTTGCCCAATTTGAAACATGACAGGTAAAGCACCAGTGTTACACTGACATGCCTCTCAACACAGTGGTGGTTAGATGGTGTGATTTTGGTTCTGTTTTTTTAAATTCTAAATAAAAAAGCCTGCTCTGTCACTGGTATAAAATCACTGAATCAGTACAATAAAGGAAGAACTACAAATAAATTAAAACTTCACTAGAAATGTTTCTACATTTCAACGTGAAGAGAAGAATATTACAAGCACGCACAGAATTAGATTCTTTTCACAGGAGCTGGAATCTAAGTTTACTAGGTGGAAACCACCAGCTTTTGTCTAGGCAGCTGTCAGCCTGAGAACAGTTGAGATTGCAGAGCTCAGCATGCAGCCACTGCCTTTACCTTTGCCAGGTGAGATCCTCCTCCAGGAAGATGTTGCGGCTGGCTTTGCGGCTCCCCACCGGCGTGCGCGGCTCACCGGGATCCAGCACGGACACGGAGCACGCAGAATCCGACAGCGCGCTCAAGTCTTCCCCAATGGAGTTGCTGTCTGTGGAGTGTGCGTAGCTTAAGGCTATTTTCCGGCAGTAGGTGCAGGCTCGGAGATCCCCTATGGAAAAGGGAACCAGAGAGTGTGAGCAAACAGGAACAAACAGAACTCTGTTCCTGCAGGATCAGAGGTGTATAGTGGTGCAAACAGAAAGGATTTCTGTTTCAAAACCTCTTTGCAAGTCTAATTCTCATACTCTCTTAAAGGGCAAAACCCTGGATAATTACACACTCAGGGAGTTTTTCCAAGGCAAATGATACCAAACACAAGATCAGCAAAAGAGGAGAGAGAAGAGAAACAAGGAGAGGAAGAGGGAGGGAGAACACACGTGCCCACTGAAATGATGGCAGAACAGCCAGTCAGATATGACACACCAGCTGATGTCTAGAATTTGGTAACTGGTATTTGAAAGATTTTCTCCCAATCCTCAATTAAAACATGTGGCTCATACTTTAAAACTACTGTTACTCAGAGCAGCTTTTCCTCAGGCATACTTTATTGTACTGCACACTCTTGTTCAATAGTGGCCATATTTGTTTTGTAGTGTGGTAAAAATTAGCAGGCATGGCATAATCCACCATCTTTCATAGAGAAACTGGTAGAATTAAGTCCTGTGATTCTTTTTTCTTGTTTTTAGGCCCACTACAGACCTGTACAGCATTTTCTAGAAGATGTCAGGATCTCAGATGCAGTAAACCAAACAGAGCTGAGCACACAGAGACTGCTCTGTTTCTCAGTAAATAAAGCCTACCTGTGTAGCCCATGAATTTTCCAGGGATTTCCTGATTGCAGCATCGACTACAAAAGATCTGCCCACAAAGTCGACAGTGGTGCCTCCTTCGGAAAGTGGTGAATTTCTCACTACAGTCGTAACATTCTTTGCACTGGCTGTCAGGCATCCAGTACTGCTTCAAGTCACTGTCCTACAAGAGAGGACAGCAGATGAAAGCTTTTTCTTTTGTAAATAAGAAAACGTCTAGTTTCATGACTCTTTGTAGACTATGCTTATGGAAAAGAAAATTTCATATCCACATATCTGTGCACGTGTGCACACACTCTTGCATAAAAGCACACAAAGGATTTTTCATGTGGTTTTACAGGGAGTCAGAAGACTGAGAGCTCTGAATTAAGAGAATAAATCCAGTAGGACTTTGCCTCCTTGATCCAAAATGGAAGCAAAGCAGAATAAAACTACCAGAGGATGTAGACAGAAGTCAAAAATAAAAAAATATATGAAGTAGCGATTGCCCTCGCCTCTCATTTGCCCCCAGCACATGAGAGGTCCTCAGCTAGCAGAGTTTTAAAAGGAGAAGAAAAAAAAAACCCACAACATATGAGTGGAAGCTGTTATCTAGGAGTAAATCAAGTTACCAGAAATTATCACTGCAGGAAGATAATTTCAACAGCTAATATTGGGATATGTTTGGGATATGTTTGGAAAGGATTACATGTAAAAGGATACATGTAAAAAGTTTTATTATTTGATCTAATTCTTCAACATTTCAGTAAACAGTTGGAAAAGCCTATCCCAGATTGATTTTGTTTCAAAATTCCAGGTTAACTGCCATGTGAAGAAAACTGAAATTCACATTCAGCAAACAACAACATATATTAATTGAAAGCATTGGTATAGCCACAGGAAAAACATAATCTTAAAAACAGGGAGTTAAAACTTCCATCGCTGTAGAAGCTATAGAGCAAGACAAACTCTCAATTGTGATTCTGAGCACACCAGCTGCAACTCCCATGGATGGACACAACTGCTAATGGTCACATGACAGCCCTGCCTGTGCAAGAGTTCAGTTCTAGCAAAAAGCCTTTTCAGAGGGACTGAATACTCCAGGTTTTTCTTAGGAAGAGAAACTGCTGCAAGTATTACCTCAAAACAATCACAGAGGAGAGTAATCACGCAAAAGAAAGGGGATCCCTCCTCTTGTTTTCACATAATCAAAAAAACCCCATTGGGTTTTATTTTAAATTGGGATTTATTTTTGGATATTTACACACTAAAGTTTGACATAGTTGCTACATCAATTTTGAGACCAAAGCAATTATGATCAACAACACAACACTTTCATGCTGTCCTCAGGCAAGAAAACCCACACAGAAAGAAGCTGAAGACTGCTCAAGACAGTCTAGTGTTTTAGCGAAACTTGAACTTTAAGATAAACACCCAGCTTCAAGCAGGGAAAGCTTTGCCAAGGAACTGCTGCAAAGCTGCAGGGTATGCCATATAACAGTTTTTGTTGCAACACTGCATGATAAGACAGGTCTCTGAATCTACCACATAGAGAGAGGCTGTTCCAGACACCAGTGCTGTGCCCCACTTGCATGTGACTGTGTCCAGAAACCCAGTCACTGCTGGTCACACCTCCCAGCTCTCTGCTCTCCTTGCAGGCTGTTCTTGCCCATGAGGGAGGGTTCAGAACAAAGTTTGGCATGCCTTAGCAGTAGAGGCTCATTAGAAAAGCACCTTCCAGAATCTGATACAAGCTTCCTACAAAAAGTAAAGAGGTCTCCTGTACAGGCAGGCCAAGTCCACAGCAGGAACAAACTTTTGCCTGAAGTGACTCAAGCAAAACATGGCTGCAGTCAAAGGCAGTGATGCATTACCTTTTTAACAGAAGTCAGCATGCTGACAACTAACAGACTGTTTCCAGAAGACCTGGTCATATTCATTTACTGCTGTATCCTGTCTGTTTCAGCACGCCTCCAGTAGCTTCAAATACATCTGAAAATCTCTAGGGCCTTCAGAAGTTGCCACAAACTGAAATATTAGTAAGGGGCATACTCAATGCCCTGCTTACTGCAATGAAAGGCTTCTGCTTCACTCTCAAAAATCTTGCCCCTTTCTATCAAAGCAAGATTATTCTTACAAGCAGAACAGCATGGGAAGCTAAGTAAGTTTACTCAAAGTCTACCGATAAAAGCTATCTAGCCAAAAGCTGTTTCCTTCCTCTACCAGTTTTTAATCAAATGTACTTTTGCCTGTTCATGTCTTGCCCACAGACATAGCTATTTATACCCTCACTTATAAATAGGTGTGGATTCTTTCCTCAACTAGAGCCTCTTCTTAAAGGTATGGTCCAACTCAGCAGATGGAGATGAAATCAGCAAGTCAGTAGCAGCCACCAGACTCTTGTCTGTAATTGAAATTAATCAACAGGGCACACTTTTCAAGCAAATATTGCTGACGAATCAGTACCACAATAAGTAGCAGATTTAAACCACTCTAAGAATTCTCATTACTATTTGTGACAGTTAATGTGTTTCACCTGTCCATGGTTAGCCTTCTGGGGAGAAAACTATTAGGAGGTTTATTTTCACTAGACTGGGTAACACTTAAGTGGGAAGGAGTCTAAAAAGAGAGCATCTGGTCCAAGCACAAGAAGCCAAGTAAACACAATGATTCACCTCCCCAGCATGACAGATGTTCGGCAAGTCAAAAGTCAGCATCAAATGAAATTGTTTCCCCTACATTCACACAATGCTTTTTGAGTTTATTCGCTCATCCTTCAAACATCCAGAAAAAAAAATCCCCATGATGTATCTAAAAAAGAGCTCAGAAAAGCCTAGTAAAGAGTTAGTTTTCTAGATTATTTGGCCTACAAATCCTTCTAAAGAAGTACCTGGCTCTTCCCCTCCATGATTTCTTTGAGGCGTTTTAAAACAGTGCTGAGGCTTCTTAACTGAACTGCAGTTCGAGGATCATGACCTCCAAGGGGTGGTTCTACTTTCCTCCGATTGTCTGGAAGGGAATAGAGAGAAATATTCATTCCTTCCGCCATACATCAAGATCAACACCCACATCACAACACAAAGCCCCATTAGAGGGAAAAACATTCACGTATAGATACATTGTACAAAGTTACAACGTGTATGGCTCCTTGCCTTTGATGCCAGACAGTTTGCTGTGACTGACATTTTAAATACCACCCTCTGTGTTTACAAGAAGCCATTTAGGTTCTCTGAGAATGAAAACATCTTTCAAAGAAGTGATTTTCAACCTACTAGATGAAGCTTGTAGTAGTCTGTTACAAAGCACTGAGGTCTCATTTTTAAAATGCCCTCTAGGATACTTGCAAAATAATTGCTACAATACACACACTAATTCTAGGAGTAGTATAAGTAAATGCTTTGACCTGAACTTATTTAAAAACTACTACAGCAAAAAAAATCAGAACTCTATTGCTCAGTTCCTATTAAAAACAGTAATTCAGAAGTTCACATTTTCAAGAGGTATGGGGTTTTTTGGTTTGGTTTGGTTTTTTTCGAACAAAAACAACAGGTTGTTGAGAATTTGTACAGTCATTATTGATTAACTATAGCAAAGAGACTTCCTGAATAAAAATGCAATGCAGCTAATTTCTGTTACTTTGAATCATTGCTGAACAAATGACAAATAGGCTCCTTCTCTCCAGGAAGATTTGAAATCACAGCTCTCTATTTACCTAAACACTTAAACATTTTCAGAGTCTCTTTCCTAGATTAATAACTTTCTGAACAGTTTAAAGTTTCTTACCAGCTTCGTTGCTCTCCATCTGACTAGTGTTTTATTCAGCTTGCCCCAGCACAGGAAGAGCAGACATGGCTGCTCCCTGTTTACTGCCTGAGCTGTCCCTGATGTCAGCAGAACGCTGACAGCTCTGCCTGAAGCCCGTTAACTGTTGCTGTGCACTGACAGCTGCGCTACTGCTCCGTGTGCTGCAGAGCAAAGCCCTCCCTTAATGGGACTCAAACTGTGGGATTCCATGCTCCTCTTCAGCTTCTCAGGAGGTATTCTTAGTCAATCAGCCCACGTTTTGCTGCTATGTACAACAAAGAATGCACATTTTCCTTTTTAAGAAAAGAAACCCATTTCTGTAACTGGCCACTTGGAATGGATTTCTTTTTAAAAACCAAACAGACTTTTGGGCAGTACAAAGTTCAGTATTTTAGTGTGATTAAGGGGACCTTCATATTTCAGGAAGACATTGATAATACCAGAGAAACCTCTGGCTCCTCCTTACTTCTATCACAAGATCTGTGCTGCATTTACTTCCTGGTACTTCCTCCGAATTCAAGAGTATCTCCTTTCCAGGAATGTTGCTTCCAATTCAAAGAATTATCAGATCTACTGCCTGACTACCAATAAATCTGGTCAGGCAAGTGACTTCCAAAAACAAACATACACAGCACTGAGGAAATGCCACTGGTAACTCCACACTGGTTCTTGTTAGTTAAATGCCCTTTCCTCTGTTCCATAAACAATGTCAGAACGATGTCACCCACGTGAGAAAAAGTGTGCCATCAGCAGTAGCAGCACATGGCCAACCTGTTTATACTAGAGAAACTGACTGATTCCCAGATTAAAATTCAGCTGGTTCTTTTCCTTCTCAATAATGAGATTTCTCCCTTTCTGAGCAAAAAATACAGTATAGCAAGAAAGTAAGAAGTGAACATTCCTGCAGTAAAGGAAACACTGTCTAAAACACCATCCTTCAAAAAGAATTCCCAGGTATCAATCTTAGGTTAATTCGTACCCCTGATCCAAACTGCATTATTATAAGTTAATTTTAAACTTCTACAGCTAAAAACAACAGTTAACTTATTTCAACAGTAAACATAATCCTTCCTATATGCATTTATGGTTGCTGATCCTTGGTAAAAACTAAGGAAAAAACTCTAAAGTAGAGAAATATTTTTTCAGAGAGTTTCATGACTCTACAGTATTTTAGCATTCATTTTACAGTGAATGACAAAACAAAAACACCACAAGAAGTACCTTGTTGCAACCTATAGTTTCAGTTTGTAAGAGAAGTGACCATACTGAACTACACAAAAGGTAGAGATTCACACAGTTTCAACAATTAAAAAACAGCCCTGCCAGAGATACTAGTTTTGCTAATATGAAACAACATAAATTGCTTTCTAATTACTTGCTGCCACAGCATAAAATTTCATATTCAATTTCAATTTCACAGTTCAAACATCACATCTTCCTCAAATCACTGTCATAAAAAGTACTGCCCTTAACTTCATTTTATAGCACGCATTTTCATGTTCCAAAATCTTTTTGATTAGAAAAGATGCTGTGGTAGTAATTCACTCTCCACAGTGGTTTCCAGTAAGTACCACATGCTTTCCTCAGGCCCTCTTCCCCTATATGATCACTGGCTATTCCTTGGCTCCTGCTCAGCTCCTTTGCCACTCTGCTACAATTGTCTAGCATGAACAGCATTATCCTGCATGACAGCGTAACAAGCTATAAGTGCTTTTACTACCCATGCTCCCTCTGCAGCAGTCAGCATTTCCAGGTCTCCTTAAACAGGATTTGCAAGCTGTGACATTATCTCAGTGACAACAGTCTCATTGTTGGACTATTTTGGTTCAATCCAGCACCTTGAAAGCCCTCATCTGACAGCACAGCACACGCAGTCCAACACAACCAGCACACAAAGATGCAACAGACTACCCAAGAGAGAGGCCACAGGAGCCATTGCAGAGTCTCAGCACTGGCTCTTCAGCCACACAACCCTCAGAGCATCTCTGACATAAGCCAGGCATCCAATGCTCCTCCTATTTTCACAAAAGCCAGTAAGGAGCTATTTCAACGTTTTTGTGGAAGCAGAGATGAAGGGAAGCATAGAACTGAACCCTACATAACTGCTGCCAGACAGTGTCCTCCAGCACCCAGCATCCCTCCACGCTGTTCTGCACTTGCAGCTGTCAGACAGCACAGGCCCCAAGCAATGAGATGTGCTGCACAGACACTACAAGCTAATGGGCAGATGAGGGGTGAGGGTCAGCATCTTCAGGAGCAATTTCATTTCATCACTATTTAGAGACACCAGAAGCAAAGTTTTATTTATTTATTTATTCCTTTCAGTTTGCTTAACTTGATACATTATTTAAGATTAAGTAGGCTAGAGAGACCTTTGTGAAGTGCTTATATATTTTCCTGCCTACACTTGCCCATGTTATTAAGTATCTAAGTAATGGCAAAGCCTAGAGAGACATTTACAGGCCTGTGGACACAGGGCTACAAGAAAACTTAACTCAGTTAGACACCTCTCTGTCACTGAAGTCAGTGGGTGAACCAATTTACCAATCTGGATGTTTAAGTAAACCCCATCACTTATTTTCCTGCTTTTCACCATTTAGATAAGATAATAATTTCTAAGATTATTTGTGCAGGCCAGCATCAGCTGCAATAGCAGAAATAAAATTCTCTGTTACTCAGAGACAATCCTCAAAGACCTAAGGACTGAGCACTACTTAAGGTCAAAAAAGGAAAGAAAAAGAATTTTCTAAAGTTTGCTTCAAAAAACCCAATGCCTGACTTTTAGAGAAGGAAAGTGCAAGTATTTTTCCCCCTCTTCAAACAAAGTGAGATGGCCTAAAACACTCCCCCAAACCTTCTCACTAATCCAGTATACTTTTACATGTGTCACACAGAGCTCATGTTTGTTACAGCACCAAGGTTGTTTGGGAGAAAATACTCAACAGCAAGTCAGGCTGCTCAGCACAAGGTACCACAGAAATCTCTTAAAAAAAATGAGCAGCAATTCCTGCTTGTCCTAACTTTACTTCTTTTCAGGCTAATTCATTATGACATTTTTTTAAGCATATTTGCATCCAAACCCAGAGATATGAAAGGAGGTCCTGAAAAAGAGCTGGAGTAATATAGAAACAGTTCCTCCCATACTCCTTAAACTAAATCTTATTCCCTGGCTGCCTAATTCCAGAGGAAGTCAAACAGCAAGATTACTTCTGCCTTCTGAGTATCAAACAACATACTTCACCTGAAGGTTTCTAACATCTAATCCCCAGGCAATTTCCAAGAGGTACCAAGTAAAAGCAAATTGGCTTATCAATCAAGAGCATACAGCTGTTCTTGAGACATTTGAGAAAATTCTTTAAGAAAGAGCCCAAGCAAACAAAACAAAAACCCCAAATAAATAAATTAGTTAACCTCCTTAGTTGGTTCACTGGAAGTACAACTAAAAAGATCAAATACTACTAGAGGGCAAGGAGGAAGATGAAGAACATGTTTAACTAAGCATGCAATGACTTAGGTAAAAATGCTAGTTCTCTGTACTAGACTTTTGCCTGGCTACCAAAACTACCCATCTTTCTGGAAATCCCATACACATTAACAACATTTAGGATCTGATTTGTTTGCACTAGGTACCACACTCTCGGAAACACTGCCTTGCACAAGATTGTTACGCAGTTTAGCAGTTTCCTCAAGGCTATCATCAACAGCCAACAGTAACCAGTCAGATCTCAAGAGGGACCCCTGTAATCAACTTCCTAGCTCTTTCACATCTTCATAAAGCCATTACGCAGCTGCACCTTTGAAATTACAATCAATCCACATACCAGCTAAAAGATTCAGTACAGAATCTGGCAATAGTTTAGGCAGGATTGAAAAAAAAAATCTTAAGCACAACCTCCTATTCAATTCTTCTTAAAACAACTACAAGCAAAACCTTTCATTTACAACTCCCTTGAAGACCCAAACACCAAATCCATCCAGACTAAGCATTAAAGTAAGAGGTAGCATGTTGATGTTAAGAAACTGTAGTGTCTTGAGACAAAGCAGAAATGTTCAGGATCAAAGTTCAGGTGACTTTAAAACACTAGATGTGTTTTGGCAGCCTCTTCTGTTCCAGACTGTTTTCCAATTAAAAGAGCAGAGCCCTAACAAGAAGTTATCTTGCTGGAACACCAAGAAGGGTGGAGGGTTATGAGATTAAAGTGCAATCTCACTAAGAGAAGCAGCGTAGCCTGATACTAAATTCTGCTATGAATCTGGACACTCAGTGAGCCTGTCCTCACATCCTTCCACCTCCCCCTGAAGCATCCTGGCTAGTGCAACATTGTCTTATAGAACAAAGAGCTGAAATTACCCAGAGTTGCAGAAGATCTTCTTTGCAGCTCACCGCTCAGTTGTTTTTTGTAAGGGATTGGTGATCTCAGAGACTGAGCCCTCGTGGGATGCTGAGGACTGGACCAGCCACCACTCAATGCTTGTGGATCACTCTGTCCTGCCTCTGCTCTCTCTGCTGGGGATGAAAGCCTCCCATCATCTAGAGTTGACAAAAAGCAAGAAACCCCCCGTTCAGACATGATAGAAAGAAAACCAGTAGTACGTGCAAAGCTAGGGTTAAAAAACTCTCACAAAAAAGCTTTTAGAACATAATTAAACAAAACAAATTATTTTTTAGTTTTATAAGTACTATACATATCATAGAAACAGGACAGTAGGCTGTATTCAAGGCTCAGGCTATTTCAGAAATTCTCTAATGTGAAAAGTGTCAAAAAAAAACCTAGCAGATTATTCATTAATCCAAATGTGAATTATTCTTGCAAAATAGAATAGTTACACTTGACTATCAGCTTCTGAATTGAAAAGAGATTTTCAGTTACTTTACAAGTCAGTACTGAGGTCACAGTAAAGTTACCACAGCCTTTAATTTCCATCAGCAGATCAAGTATAGACAGGTTCTCATTGATTCCACTAAGATGCACATTTCATGTGTTGTTTCAAGGTTGTTTTCTCATTCACTTAACAAAAGACATTGCTGACTCCAGCTACTTTTGTCAGAACAAAACAAGTGAAGCCAATATTGACCACATTTTATGCTACTTTCAATAAATTAACAATGACAGGTGCTACTCCAGTATGCAAACTAATAGGAGTCATACCAAGTAATTATTTTTCATTCTGCATAAGAAGAGCCTGAACAGATCAGTTACACAAAAAGCTGTTTGGCTCTTTTCCCCCAGCTCAAACATTGCTGAAGTATGCTTAACAAAGCTGGATAATGAACAGACTAAACAAAAGCAGCTGACCAGTGTGCCATCTCCAGTAAAGGGATACACAGACTTTGCACAAAATCCAGGTGCTTTCATTCACCATTCTTAGCAGGATCTCTCTTTGAAACAAAAAGGAACTCACACAATTCTTTCAGAGTTTGCCCACTGAGAATATTTAATGATTTAATGATTTAATATTTAATGACACATGCAGCACAAAGGCCAAAATCATGTAATACTTTTTAACATACAAAACTTTCACAACACTTCAGACTTCTTGATGGGGAACACCTAGGCCATGCAAATTAAGTGTGGACTACCAGCTTTATTGCAGGTCAGCTGTCACCCAGCTGCAGGTGTGAGATGCACAGGAAGGCGAGAGGTGGATGAAGTCTGAAGTAAGAACTTGCACTGGAAGGACAAGCACACATTTTGCTCCTGCAGGCTGGCAGAGGGTTACTCCTACTTTCAGCCCAGAAAAAAAAAAATCATACAGGCAAAGGAAATTCTGATGTCAAGCTAAGAATCTATACAATAGTACCTGCTAACTGGCTTGTCTTAGACCTTCATGGGCAGCTACAGATTTCCAGCTGCAAGACACTGGCTATCTTTCCTAATAAAGCTCTCCTACACCACCCAAAAGCCAGATGCAACATCTCTCACTAAAGAGCTGACATCAGCCCTTTGACATTATGCTGCTCTGTTCAGAGGTGTTTTCACAAGCAGCAAACAGCACGCACATGCCATGCCCACACATCCCCCAGCACCCACCTTTGCTGAAACGGAAGAGATTTACAAAAGAGCTGTAAGCTGATTTAAAGGGAGGCTCGTCCTGGTCAGGAGTCAGGGGTTTGAAGTGAGTGAGATGCGATGGGCTGCTGGGAGAACGAGGTAGGTCACTGCTAGAGTCCAGTGTCGGAGAGCGTTTCTCATCTGCAGCCATTTCAGGTGCCCTGGAAAGAGGTCAGCAGCACACATTACACAAGGGAGGGTGAGACAGAACCTCCTCAGCCTTCTGAGCAGGAGATAGATGTCTTGTTGGATCCCAGAGGACAGACATTCACCCAACTGACCACAGGCAGCTGCTATCAGCACAGACCAAGAATGCCAGAGGAGCCCATGCCCCCTGCCCAGCCACTGACAGAGAGCAGCACCTCTGCAGAGTGTAATGCAGAGTGCCTACTTACACAGCCAGAGCAACAAAACAAACAACCACTACACTGATGACACACTGCAGCAGAGGCTTATGAGAACTTGAAGTTTTCAAGTGGAGATTCTGCAGGCATACCACAAAGAAGTTTTAACCTTGACAGCTTTTCTCCTAATGTTGTGACTTCTGCAGCCCTTGTAACAAAACTGAAAACAGGCATGCCTGAGCAAGCATAAGGCAGACTTGTTGTTTGGCCAGGTTAACTTCAGAGTGAGAAGTAGAATGAACTACAAACAAGAACAGGACTGAAAGATTAATTTTGGTAGGAAACTGTTTCCCTCCCCTCTGCATTACAAAACAGGCCCTTGTGCAGGTTACCAGGGAAGCAACTCAAACCGTGGTTCACTTGTTGTCAGATCTAACACCTTCAAACATCCTCATTTTCGGGAGCAGCTCCATTTTGGAAAAACAAACAAAAACCCCAAACCACTTTCTGTATTAGAAGAAGCCATACTTGTAAACCCTATTTTCTGTGTACCAAAGCTGCCATACAGCCAAGAGTCATACTTTTCCCCAGCCCACACTCTTTAAGCTGATCAGACACCCCATTTCTTTCACAACACATCACTCAGCCTGCATTTCTAGCCTGCTAGGCTAAGGTGCTTACTAACTTCATCTTTGTTTAAGAAAGATTTAGTGAAATGTTTGAGAGTAGGAACACAGGCAGCTGAGCTGATGGAGCCTATGAGCAATGGATGATTTTTACCTGTGCCAAGGATCAAAACCCCTTGTGAACCTGCTACCTGCTTAGCAGCTGATAGCCACTTCTTCACGACATAACAATTTCCAGTTCCCACAATTATTCCCTAGAACTTTCAGGCATGCATTGCTCACTAGAACATTTTCTTCCAAGTTCCAAGAAGCCACACTGCAAGAAATTTGTGCAGTCCAGAGAAAATCATCATGATCACCAGGTGACACTGAAAGTGCTGACAAGCAGCTCATGTGGCAAAGTTTGACTTCTCCTACAAAGAATGCCAAAAAGATGCGTGTGCAAGTCATTCACATGACTGCTCAGTGGACTTCTGCTTGCTGCTCTGTACTTCAGCTCAGAATTTCTTTTGCTATTCACATGTCCTCAGGAAAGAAGGCAGAGAGGCACCATTTACAAGAGAGCAGAGAGACATCATTTACTAAGCTTCAAGAGAAACTTTGTTCAGATTCTTTATGTAAGGCTGAGTCTCAGTCTTTCACATACCCCTCAATCAGGGTATGTTGTTTTGTTGCTCATTTCACCAGTATTATTCAAACAGGTGATTTGAATGTACTTAAACACCAGAGTTCATGGAACATTTTCCTTGAAACACACTCTTCAGGTAAATTTGGAATTGTTTCTTCAATCTTAAGGGAACTAATAGTTTGCTTTTTAAATGCTGAACATACAACAAGGCTGTACCTTCACACACAGTACCACATTAAAGATCCCACTATGAAGTCAGTTTTGTAGGAAACTATGTTCATATTTCAGCAACTGACTATAGCCTGGCAAGATAAGAGTTACAAGCAAGTCTCTGAATGTGCATTAAATATGTATATACATATGTGTGTATATATATATACATGTATGCGTGTGCGTGTGCTATTAGAAAAACTTGTGTTTCAAGGAGGAAAAAAACCACAATAACTGCTTCTGTCACAGCAATATTAGTCTAATTAAAACTATTAAGAAGAACAGCATTATACCTAACATTAGTCCCAGAAACACCTAAATTTTCTGTGCTGTACAACACACTAGCTGTGGAATCTATCAGCCTTTCTATGCTTTAGCTGTCTCACTAAAGGGAAAATACACCCCACTGCCACCACAAGAAACCAAGAAATAGTCACTCCTTTGTATAATATGGGAAAGGGGAAAGCAAGGTGCACGTATCGGTCAACGAGCAGAAAACCAGAGTACATTCCTCACAGGATCCTCACCAACAGTCACGGGGAATGTATCTAAACCCCCTCGAAGCTGCAGCTTCAGCAATCACCAACTCACCACCGATAAAACACGGAGTGCGAGGGTGGCCGTGAGCTCCCTCCCCACCACTGCTGTTCCTGCAGAGCAGGGCCGGGACATCCCCCGTCCCACAGAGCTGCCCGGAGCGGCTCGGGGCCAGACGGACACGGCCCCTCCCTCCTATACACACACTGCCGGGCAGCCGGATAGCGCACCCCGGGGCAAAGCCACCCGCAATTCGGACATAGCTGCGTGACTGACACGCTTCCCCTCCAACCTCGGCGCAGGGGACAGCTGCTCCGCTCTCCCCTCCGTGAAGGGGACACCGCCGCCTTCCCCCGCCTGGGCGGCAGACCCGGAGATCACCTGCGACGGGACGCGCGGACGCGGTGGGCAGCGACCCCCGGAGAGCCGCCGCCGGCCGCTACCAGGGGCCGGCCCGGGCAGCCCGGAGAAGGCGGGCGGAGCAAGGGTGCCGCAGAGCGGTGCTGGCGGCGCGGCCCTGGCAGACGGTGCTCACCTGCTGCCCGCGGCTGCTGCCGGTGCTGGGGCGGCACCGCCACTCTTCCCTCACCGCCCGGCCCGGCGGCGCCAGCCCCGACCAACCGCCCGTCGACCGCGCCGCTCCCGCGCAGGCATCGCCAATCGAAGCTCCGCGCACTCCACCCGCCGGCAGCGCCCGGCCCCGCCCCGCGGCCCTTCCCGGCTGCTCCGGCCGGGCGCGGCACACTCGGCTGCTGCTTCGGGAGCCGCTGGCAGTGCGGCGAGCCGGTATATCCCCCGGGAATTCGGAGTACACCCTATTTCATTAATATTCCCTCCTCTTCTATTCACGCCCCGAGGTTCCTCCCCGGCCACTGTCCCCGCCTGAGCCCAGCCCCAGAGAGGTGCCCGCTGCTGCCCCCGGCGCCGTGGTGTCGACACCGCCGCCCCAGCGCCAGGGGTGGAGCCCGTGCCCGCATCCCCAGGCTGGGCTGCTCTCCCGCCACGCCCGAGCCCCCCGGTGCCAACGGGTTCCCCGTGCCGGCGGGCACTCACTGCGCGGGGGTGCCAGAGCGCGGAACGCGCCCGGCCCGGAACGGCAGCCGCGCGGTCCGAGCTGCCGCGGGCCCCTCGCACGAGGGCACCGGCGCGCGAGACCGGGGCGGGCCCGATGCTGGCCACGCGCCAGCCTCGCGCCCCCTAGCGGCCTCGCGCCGCCGCCGCCAGGGGGAGGGGCCCCGCGCGGCCAGTAGGGGCGTGGCCAGCAGGGGGCGCCGCGGGCGCGGGGCCGGGCGGGGCGGGGGCGCGGCCACATAAAGGGCCCCGCGCACGGCCCGGGCCCACAGCACTGCCGCACCGCCGCACGGAACGGAGAACGGACCGGCACCGCGCCCGAAGGTAAAGGGCAGCGCCACCGCCTCAGCGCGCCGCGGTCCGGCCGCCGCACAGACCCCCTTTGTCCTTCCTCTCCCGGGTGCGGCGCCCCGCAGCGGGTCCCCCTGGGTGCGATTGTGTTTAAGGGCTTTTTTTCCCTTGGGGCGGGCGGAACCCCGCGACCGCGCCCCGCCCGCCGCGTCTGGCGCTGAGGCGCTGAGGGTGCTGCACCCCGGGATCGCCCGCCCTGTCCTGGACTACCTCACGTAGTGCTCGGGGCTCCCGCTAGTCCCTGGCGCTGGCTCGGGGGCCCTCGGCTGTCCCCTCCCGCCTGGGGAGTGGCCGCAGGCGCGGCCGTGCCGGTGCCGCGGTTTCAGCCTTGGCCGTGGCGGGGCTGCTGCCCTCGGCCCGGTGGGAAAATCCCCCGTGTGCCACCAGATCGCCTTGTCAGGGGCCAGTACGGCCGAAAAACGAGTGCAGCCGGCAACTCGGTGGGTGCCAGCGACCCGCTCCGTGCCCCCGGCCGGCCCTCCCTCCCGCGAGATCAGCTGTACGCCGCAGTCACGGACTTGTTGCAATAGTTAATTATTGCCCGCAGGCCCCGAGCCCTTCCGCGGGACCAAGAGGGATTTGGAAATAGACGGTTTCTTCTAAGTTGCCTTGGCTGTGTGCCTGGGTTAAGTGTGTTTAAAGAAGAGCTGCTGCAGGGGAAAGACCTTGCTGGATTTTGGCAGTTCAGTACAGAATCAGCGGGGACGAGTGACGGAGTTGGGCTCTGGGGGATGTGTGCTCTCTAGAGGAGCCTGTCGGCATGGTGAGCAGACAAGGGATGCTGCTGCAGTACTGCCCCAGTTCACAGAGAAACTGGGGGCACTGGTGGTGAGGATGGGACGAGTGCCAGTGCCATGGTCGCACAAACATGCTGGATGCTGTCAGAGTCGTTGAAGAGGCTGCTGTTCCCACACATCAATGGAGGTGTTTCTCACCTACCTTTGTGTTCTCTGCATGGCAGCAGCATCAAATGGTTCTGAAGCCAAAGTGATTACTATGACTGACACAGTCTGATTTGTCCTAGTTAAGTGGAACCAAACCACAAAACAAGCGGTGTTTTCTGGGTTTGTGCCTGTCTACATTTTTACTTTAATGAATCGGACTGTTTCTCAGATTGTTCCATAAAGCAAAACTCAACTCTCCCACAGTAGTAATTCTGTGCCGAGGCCATGGACTATGATACAGACCTTGTTATTTAGATAGTCACAGTTGAAAATTGGGTTCAAAATACTTGCATAAGTAAACTGATTTCAGATAGAGTGGGGTCATGTTAAGTTTAAGTTCTCCTTGAGGACTAGAGAGACCCAATATAAGCCAAGGTGCTGTGTTAGGGATAGAAATGCCTGAAGTAGTTTATCTTTTAAACTGAGTCTCTATAACGCAACCTCATTTTACTTTTTCAATTTTGTTTTTAGAGTTTTGTGTTATTTTTTAGGTGGGGCTTTTTGTTTGGGGTTTTTTTGGGTTTTTTTTTGGTCTGGAGGTGTCTTTTTTGGCGTTTTGTTGTTGTTGGTTTTGCTTCCTCTTTGTTTTTGAGCTTTAAAACGTTTAGAAAAGCTTGATCCTGTGAACATAGCTTAGAAATTTTATTCTCTTCTCAGACTAAAATTGGTTAATAGATTGGATTTTGGAAATGCAGCACAAGTTACTTAATTAAAAATAAATAAAATTTTAATCCTGGTATAGCCTCCCAACATGCTTGCAATGGGAGGCCTTGCTCTGCAAGCCTCACACCTCGGAATGACTTGGTCTGGATGAACAGATCCTGTGTACAGTAGGACCCCTCATTCTGGGTCAAGTATTCCTGGCCCTTGGTCTCCGAGACGGCAGCCTCAGGCACAGGGTTTGCTATCTCACTGTAGTATCCAGCAGCTGCACGCAAGCACAGGGCTGTCTGAGGGAGGAGCTTGCCAACTCGCAGCTCTTGCATAATCCGAGACCCAAGAAGCTGTGACTGCTGGAAAGAAGGGCACTCTAGAGCAGTTCAGTACCTTCTGAGGTTGTCTTGACAAAGAACAAAGTGCAAATAGAAGAGTTCAAGTTTTTTTTTTTTTTTTAGTCTTTGTTCCCTACAGCAAACAAATCTGTCCAGTATTTATTTTACCACAAGTAAATACTCTTGATGTGTAGCCCTTGGATTTTTCTACCTGTTTCCTTCCTTCCTGGGGGACAAAGTTAATAAAGAAGCTTACAACATAATAATCTTAGTAGTTTCAGCAGTATGAGCTGACATTGTAATCATGTCCATTAACCCCTGATTTTCAGAAAAAGGTGGAGAAACAGGTAACTGGGCTAGAACTCATGAAATCTAAAAGTAAATGGTGCTCATCTACTTCTTTGGAATTTGGGGGAAGAATTTGGTCATATTTTTAAATTTTTTGATACAATCATTATTGAAGCCCATGCCCTTAATTGTCAAGATATTAATCTTTCTTTTTATCCTCACACAGATCTCTCTAGGAGCTGGGGCTTTAAGGAAAATACCATGTAACATGAAACTAAGGATAAATTGAGGTTATTTTCAAGAGACTTTTTGGAGAGATTCTGTATGCGATGTTACTGCCTCACCTAGTTATGTTGTAAAAATGCAGGATACATGTATTGGTAGCTTTTAACTTAGGCTGGACTTTTTTTATGCCTATTGCAGTTCAAGATGTCTAAAAAAATCCGTGGAGGTTCCGTTGTGGAAATGCAAGGAGATGAAATGACACGAGTCATCTGGGAGCTGATTAAAGAAAAGCTGATTTTTCCTTATGTAGATCTGGATTTGCACAGGTAATGACTCTGTGACATTCAGCTGAATGTACTGAAGTTTGCATGTGTCAGGAGGTGTTGATGGATTTTCATTTAGCACCGGAAGCTTGCCCTCCAGGGTTCCTCGCAGCAGTAAGCAGTGCATGCTGACTTATGAGTTAGAGTTTTGCCTGTGCTGTGTCTCCAAGAAAGTCTCTCAGAGACATGGCTTGTATTTTGTTTTCCTCTGTCTTGGGGTTTCCACGACCTGGACAGTCTGCATGACCTTGCAGCCTAAACAGTGAGAAGAAATATGGGCTGTTTCAGCCAGTCCCTGACTTGAAGCATAGCATCCTGCACCCCTGAGTGGGCTTATGGCTTCTTGCCATGCCTGTCTGAAGGTCTGCCCAGAGGACAGAAGGGTGTGTGTAGGGCACAGATTCTGCCCTGATGGCTGTGAGCCTGAGCTCTGCTGTTGACAATGTGAGCTAACTGTTGCAATTACTCCCTGAAGCTAGGCTGTGCTCCTATACTCCCTTCTGGAGAATAACAGATACTAGCAGCTGGGTACAGCAAAAGGAACATGCTCTCTATAGCATCTGGCCGAGCAGAACAAATAATCTTTTCCTTTTCTCGCCACTGAGCTATAATTATTAGAGAAGTATCCAGCTACATTGCTCCTAGCCGTGTGGACAGAGGCCTTCAGTGGTGTCTGCCATAGTTAAACCCACAAGTCTGACCTCTTCCCCTGCCACTGGAGCCATTTGTATGCCACCTACATCAGGCTTTCTGCTTGCTGCTGTTGGGAACCAGGCAGACAGGAACCCAGCAGCATAATACATGCACACAGTCTGGAGAACATCCCTTTTCAAAGAGGGTGGGAGGAGGGCAAGCAAACCCCTGGCTGAGGCAGCACAATGGCTAGATTGATGTACAGCTGGCTGTGCTTCAGGGCTGTCCCATGCTGGGCACCCATTGTTCTCCAAAAGCTATTGAAACACTGAGTATGGAAATGACCTTCCTCTGATGCTTGAGAGGAATATTGGCAGTTTTGCTGCCAGAGCAGGATCGTGGGTCCCTTGTCAAAGCAATTTTGAAGCGCAGTATAGCTTCATGTGCTCAGTACATGAAGGAAGCCAGAGCCTTCAGCACAAGAGGTTTGAAATTAAGGCTGATATCTGGGGACTTTGCTGCTCCATGCAATGAAAACCCTCAACTAACAGGTGCCATTGCAGGAAACTCAGAAGGCAAGGCAGAGGAGATAGTCCCATGCTGGCAGCAAACCTTAGCCATGAACTGAAGCTCTCCTTTCTCCCATCTCCTACCAACCTCCACCAACAGGAGAAATGTCACTGTATAAGTCTGTTTTCTTCCAGTCCAGCAGCATTTGCACTGGAAGAGGGATAACTTCAGTTGTGGCAGAATGCTGCAGCTACACTCACAAGGACATGTAGGGTCTTGTTTCTTTCCTGTTGAATACAAACAAATGTCCTGGGAAGTCCTGATGATGTTTGTGGGTTTGTTACAGCTATGACTTGGGCATTGAGCATCGTGATGCTACAAATGATAAAGTAACTGTGGAAGCTGCTGAAGCCATAAAGAAATACAACGTTGGCATAAAGTGTGCAACCATCACTCCTGATGAGAACAGAGTGGAGGAGTTCAAGCTGAAGCAGATGTGGAAGTCTCCCAATGGCACAATTAGAAACATCCTAGGTGGCACTGTCTTCAGAGAGGCGATTATCTGCAAGAACATTCCCCGGCTGGTGTCTGGGTGGGTGAAACCCATTGTCATCGGCCGTCACGCTTATGGGGATCAAGTGAGTCACTCCAGTGTTTACCCCTCTTAACAGGCTTATTCCTGGCTGGTATAGAGCTCCAAAGACTTAGACATCCCCGTGCTCCTGCTCTGTGCCTTGCATTCCACCTGGGAGCACACACGTGCTAGCACTTTGTTTGTGCTGCACCCGGCAAGTGTGGGAGAGCGTGGTTCACGCCTCCGTGCCTTGAGCAGTGTCACTGTATAAACAGCATTCAGAAACCTGTGCTTGGATTACGCAGGCCTGTACTTAGGCACTTAACTCTGCTAGGTTATTGTTCTTCACCTTCCTTAGAACACTCCTTCCTACATAAGAACTTTATGAATCTTTAGAAAATATTTTACGCTGCCCGACTTCTTACTTTGCAGGACTTTCTGGTGTCAAATGTTGCTCATAGCAAAAATGGATAAAAGTGAATGATTTCTAGAAGTGGGCAAAATTGCCTTCTGTATGGGGGTGTGGTTTTGTTCTGTTTCTTGCAGAGCACACCTGAGTTGGTATCTGACCTGGGCACATCAGGCTGTGGTGCAGAAGTAGGGAAACCTCTTATCAGAACTTCCCTGACAATGGTAGTACAATGCTGTGGAAAGCCCTGGAACCATTCTCAGTGTTGTGCCCTCTGGGTAGCCTGGAAGATAAGAATCAGTCATACTGTTCTCCATGGGCAATCATATGTTATAAAGCTACCAAATGTGGCAAAAGAGAAGTCTTGTAGAAGAGCCAAGTGCTTAAATAGGTGGCTAAACCTGCGAACTGAGAGCAAGTCATTAAATTACCTGCTATAGGAAGGTAAAAAGTTTTCAAGAGGAAAATAATTGCAGAACCCTGACACTAGAAAAGAATGGGATTCAACATCCTTAAAGGTTGTGAAAAATTGAGAAGGTTAAAATAATAGGAAACAGTGGATTAAAGGGAAAGGATTGAAACCCTGCAAAAGTATGAGATTGAAGTGAAAGGAACAATATCAGAACATACGAAGGACATAGGAGCAAGACACTAACTTCAGAACAGCTCAGGGAACAGATTCCCTTAATAGGAGGAAAGCTACATGAAAAAGAATAATAAGTTTCAAGGAAATATAACCTTAAATAGTACTGTTCAGGACAATTGGGAAGATGAGACAGCATTTAAATTAATAAAAACTTAAAGTTTTTAACTTCAAAGGCTCTTACTACAGGTTGGCCTTTCAAATGTCATCTTGTATGATGTATGAACCCTACAAGATCAGCAGCTGTAATATGAATGGCTTTTTTAAGGCAGGGAGAGGAGCCTTTCTATCCACCAACCACACAACAGTCTAAATACTCTGCACTTGAAAACTTCAGCACATCTGCAAAAGTAGGTACTCTGCCCATTGATAGGGCCCAAGAATCTGTGAGCTTTTTCCCCTAAAGGGGAAGATGGCTTCTGAAACAGGTGGACTTTTGACTATTTAAGGATACAGTTTAGTGATGCTCTTGGCAGTGCTTGATTAACTGTTGGACTTGATCTTAAGAGTCTTTTCCAACCTAAGTGATTCCATGACTCTCGTCTTTCTAAGCTCTAGTAAAATAATCCAATGACAATATGGCTGAAGAAAGAGTCTGCTTAATGACTCTTAAAAGTCAGCTTTTAGTCCAACTGTTTTTCTGTAACCTGCCCTCCCAAATGAGGACTATCTTTTATGGTTCTCTCTTCCTGAGAGAAAATTATCATGGCATTTTTTTGTTTTTAACAGTACAGAGCAACCGATTTTGTGGTACCTGGGCCTGGAAAAGTAGAGATGACCTACACTCCTGCAGATGGAGGCAAACCAGTCACATATCTGGTCCATAACTTCGAAAGTAGGTATTTTCTCCAATTAGTCATTAAAACTGATACACTGGTATTTTTTTATTTAATTCAACCTTGAATTATCAGTCAAATATGTTTGATGGTAAAATGTGACTTTGAGAGAGAGTGGGGGAGAAAGTTTGGGCCTTCTTCATTTATTTGTCAAGTACTGAAAGTACCGTGAAATCTTCCTGGGATCAAAGAGGCACCTCAAGAACACAATCATTTTAGATTAGCCACCTGTCATGCTCACTATATGACGACTCTGGTAGCAGCATATATGTTTTTCTCTCTGATCAGAGGCAAACTCACAAAGATGCTCCTGACTGTGTAGGCTGTAACTGTTTTCATAGATGCAGTCCTGAAGGTTTTGGTGTCTCTCTTCTCCCTATTGCTCTGCTGGTTGCAGACATTGCAAGGCTCAGAAGAGTCCTGGTGTTGCTGGGCTTTGTTAATGGAAGCAGTTGCAGACAGGTTGCCAGAACTCAGGCCATTTTCTCTAGGGGGCAGGATTCAAGGAAACATCATACAA